>NC_057813.1:34765756-35378256 GCF_018294505.1 Triticum aestivum | reverse complement strand
AATGTTTTCCATAGAGATCCCATTGCCTAATTTAAACGAAGAACGCATGACCCACATTTAAATGAAGAACAATTATTTATTGAAATTTGATGGTCCGAGTGGCTGGTTATTATCATATAGCAGCACCACCTGAAAGCATCAAATAGCAGCAGCAGCAACTCATAGCAACTCATCATACAGCAGTAGCAGTCTGCAATTCATCATATACCAGCAGCAGCTCATAGCAATTCATCATATAGCAGCAGCAGGAGCAACTCATAGCAATTCATCATATAGCAGCAGCAGGAGCAGCTCATAGCAATTCATCATATAGCAGCAGCAGGAGCAGCTCATAGCAATTCATCATATAGCAGCAGCAGCAGCTTATAGCAACTCATCATATAGCAGCAGCAGCAGCTCATAGCAATTCATCATATAGCAGCAGCAGCAGCTCATAGCAACTCATCATACAGCAGCAGCAGCTCATAGCAATTCATCATATAGCAGCAGCTGGAGCAGCTCATAGCAATGCATCATATAGCAGCAGCAGAAGTAGCTCATAGCAATTCATCGTATAGTGGATCAAAATGAAAAATTGGCAAAAAATCAGAGGAGATCCTCACCTTGTTGGATGAGCTCATCCTTCAACAGCACCTCAAGGCCATGGCCTAGAAGGAGGGGAGGGGGAATAAGGTGCCTTCTGCCGCAGTGTGGCATCAACCGTAGTTGTGCAGCGCCCGTCGGAGTAGTGCGTTGGACGAACCACAATGGAGCAGCTGCTGGAGACCATGAGAATGAGGGGTGGTGCCAGAGGGAGGAGCAGCCAGGGAGATTTGCCCCTACCCGCCGTCCATGTAGCCTAGCTGGACATAGCATCATCGAGGACCAGGCCAGATGGGACCAGTGGCGACGGCTCACTAGAGGAACTCTAATGCTGCAGGCAGGGGATCGAGGTAGAGGGAAAGGGGAGAGGAGATGCAAGCAGGCAGGCAATGAATGCTTGTGTGTTTGTTTTTACTTGAGGGTCAGGTGTGACACGGGCGTCAGCAGTTGCATTTTGAGGGTAATATAGGCAGACAACAGAGTCATTTCACTATTCCCCTTCCCTTCAATTTTTAGTGAGGTTCTACCCGAAACACCCCCCCCCCTCCAAAGTGAAATTAGTTAAGCCCAAGCCCATAACTCAAAAATGACTTCTTTACATCTTTTATGGCTTATTTTGACAATATGCCCTGAAAAGGCGGAATCGAACTGGCCCTTAACCTGCAATTCAATTGTGCGTGCAATGATTAATCACTCCTGCCTGCTATTTGTACATTTAGGCATCATCATACATGGAGTAACCTAATACATGTGCATTCCATTGTAGAATCTAGAATATGCAATGTTTATGTTAGTTCATACGTTGCACATGATGTTTAAATGCCACTTAAATCTGGTCAGTCAAGTGATGGTCTTTAAGCCTCCTTCTTTGCTTCTTTTCTTGATATGTAAGATTTGCTCACACATCTGTTCAATTTCTTGTTTGCATCAGCCAGCCATACTAGGACTGTTTGCTTTGATTACTTGTTGTTCTTGACCTAAATTTCTAACAGAGCTTGTCAATGATTTAAACACTAAGGGATGTTGTAGTGGGGCCTTGTCTAACTCATAGGTGACATAAAGGTTTGGCTCTACACTACAGTACGCTCTCCAAGAGTACCTGGAGATCCGGTTCGAAGGTATGCCTAGTTTTTACATAGTGCAGGCATAGTAAATGCTCATTTCATTGTGTGCAAGTGCAAGAGATGCGGCATGTTTCATTATGTGGTGTTGTTTTGTTATAATCTCATCCTTTTGTGTTCATAGACTGGAAAGTATGCATATTTATCTTCCAAGGAGACGAGTAACTAGTTTGTGTCACCTTGCAGAGGGGGTGCAATGAAGATAAGATTGAGGATTTCCAAGTACAAGATGTTAGGAAGGAGCCTTGCAAGAGAAGTAGGAGCTGCGCTGAGCCTCTTCAACCTGCTAAGGTAAGTCACTGTATGCAACTCAACAGTTCAATTCCTTGTTTGTTTCAGGCATAGTTAATTTGCTCTTTTCAATTGCTTTATTTGTCCTCAATTAATGAGATGCCCAAATAATCATGCCTGATGTTCGGTACTTGTATAACTATTAGTTGACATAATTAAAGGCCTACCATTTAATTACTCTGCCGAAGTGTGCCTGAAGCTTTGAAGTCTATTAACCAACTATTATTGCATGAGGCTCACAATCTAGTTTATACTACGCTAATGATTGCATAGTTTTGCCTGTTGTAGTATGTTTGTATGAAACCCTCTGCTGTTCGTTATGCTCCCTAAGACTTTAATTGAGGTACAGAATGGTAAATTGCTTGCTTACTTATACGCAACATGCTGTCTAAATTTGTAACTTGTATGTGTTTTTGATTGGGCCCCAACATCATGCTCCTCTGGTGAGCTAAGAGGGATTTCTGTATGCAGGCTGCACAGACTATCTTTTTTATAATTTTTAAAATATCACCTGCTTATGCTTCATGACGTGTAACATTTTTTCTAAAGTGACGTGTAACATTATTGTTAGTCCTGTTTTGCCATGTAGTACAAAATAGTGTCTTGCTCGCTTCACTGTTGTAACTATATATTTTCCCTAGTCATGTGTACTTACAGAAACATTTCAGGATGAAGTGACATCAACACAAAGATCTGCGAGCAGTGCGGCATGGCCGTTACCGAATGATTATGGATTGGAATTGGAATGTGCTGATGTTCTCGAGCATCAACTAGAGGTGGCAAGACAACGTGTACATGATTGTCAACGTATAATCAACAAGTTGAGACTGGACATGCAGGTATTAGATGCAGGAGTCAAAAAAATGAAACAAGACACTGAGATAACCATGAAGGAATTGGAGATTTTGCAGATTGAAATTTGTGCTATCTGAATCCGGCCAATCCTATTTTCTGAAGAGATTATAGTTCAAATGGAGTTAAGTTGATGCGCGTCCATGATGTATGAGCTGTATTTGCCCAGTGTATGTAATTTGCTATTTGTGTATGCTTTATTATCACCTGTGCCGAACCATAATGCCCAGTGGGTATAATCGGCTGTAATTTCTTTATTGTATAGTGTAGGATTATTCTACCTTTCTATGCCTTGATCTCTTTGTTGTATAGTGTATGCTTTTTAGAGGTGATAGTATTGAGTAGGATAATTCTTTGAATATGCTATTGTTCAAACGGGGGCCAACTCGCCCGACCATGGCCCTTCACGGGTCGTACAATCCATGGGCCATGTACGGGCCGTCGGATCCATGGGCCTTCAATGGGCCGTCGGGTCCATGGGCCTTCAATGGGTCGTCGGTTCCATGGGCCTTTAATGGGCCATAGGATCCATGGGCCTTCTACGTCTCGTAGGATCCATGGGCCTTCTACATCTCGTAGGATCCATGGGCCTTGTAAGGGCCGACTCATTTATGGGTCTTGTACGGGCCTTTAATGGGTCGTAGATGGGCCTTTAATGGAAATTGTACGTTTTATGGGCTGACCATAATGGGCCATTAATAGGCCATATTTGGTGATGTTATGAAAATGGCCCAACAGATTAACGGTCCACAAACAGGCCGACTGTAACGACGGGCTGAATTTGGCCCACAAGCAGAAAATGACAGTAATGGGACGTAAGTAACCGAATGCTGCAAATGAGCCCAAGAATAAATGGGCCCTCAGAAGGCCGAAAGTTAACTTGGGCTGGAAACGGCCCAACGGAATAACGGGCGGTTAATGGGTATAAAGTGATACACTATTCATTACGGGTCAGTTTCACCATGGACCGTTAATGGGTGTAAAGTGATACACTGTTCATTACGGGCCAGTTTCACCACGGGCCGTTAATGGGCCAAGAGTGTTACAAAGGGCCTCATATGGGTCGAAAGACGTCATGGGCCATACATGGGCCAGAAGTGAAAATGGGCTGGAATCATATTGGATGGCCTAGATGACGCTACTAGGTCTAATTCGGATAGGGCGTAACGGGCCTTGGGTTAGCAAGCTGTAAATGGGCTATATGCGAACAGGCCATTAACAGGCTTTCCATGGGCCGGCCCACCAGCTTTTGACCAAGTCAAACGGGCCAGTCTTTTCATAGGAATGGGCCACTATTGGGCCGTGCCACGTGTCAACATATCATAGGCGTCTTCTGTCCAATGAGTGGATGACATCTGTCCCAATGATGAGCCGACACGTGTTTCCTCCAGCCAATGATGATTTTACACGTGGAAAATCCCCATTGGTCGGGGTTGTTAACGGGTTATCGGATCCAAAACCCGACCCGATAGCTTAATGGCGTTCCGTTACGGTGGATGCCACGTGTCAGTCACCCTTGACGAAAGCACTTCTGTGACGCGCGATTTATCGTCATGGAAGTGGACACTTCCGTGATGATAATTTTGGCAATGTCATGGAACACTTCTACAAGAGCACAGATATGACTATCTTGATTCTGTCATAAAATCGTCATGGATGTACATGCATGACAAAAAACGCGACCTAGTGTGACAAACACGTATCATCACGGAAGTGTATTTTTTGTAGTGGAAGTATTATCGTTTTTATGTCAAATGATAGACTATTGCTTTGAATCACTCATGTCTTAATATTCATGCCATGATTAGACATATGACCAAGATTATGCTAGGTACCATTCCACATCAAAAATTATCTTTTTTATCATTTACCTACTCGAGGACGAGCAGGAATTAAGCTTGGGGATGCTGATACGTCTCCGTCTTATCTATAATTTTTGATTGTTCCATGCCAATATTATTCAACTTTCATATACTTTTGGCAACTTTTTATACTATTTTTGGGACTAACATATTGATCGAGTGCCCAGTGTCAGTTCCTGTTTGTTGCATGTTTTATGTTTTGCAGAAACCCCATATCAAATGGAGTCCAGAAGGAATAAAAACAGATGGAGAATATTTTTGGAATATTTGTGATTTTCCGGAAGAAAAATCAACGCGAGACGGTGCCCGAGGGGGCCACGAGGCAGGGGGCGCACCCTAGAGGGGCAGGCGTGCGCCTGACCCTCATGGGCACCCCATAAGGCAGTTGGCGCTCTTGTTTTGCCGCAAGAAAGCTAATTTTCGGAGAAAAATCTGGGCGAAGGTTTCAATCCAATCGGAGTTACGGATCTTCGGATATAAAAGAAACGGTGAAAGGGCAGAATCAGAGAACGCAGAAACAGAGAGAGACAGAGAGACAGATTCAATCTCGGAGGGGCTCTCGCCCCTCCCACACCATGGAGGACATGGACCAGAGGGGAAACCCTTCTCCCATCTAGGGAGAAGGTCAAGGAAGAAGAAGAAGAAGGGGGGCATGTTTTAGTTGGTTTTAGTTGATGGGTTAATTGATGATCGTGATTGGTTTTAGTTGCATGTTTTATTATTGGTGATGTCCTATTGTTCCCTCCGTGTCGCACAAGCGTGAGGGATTCCCATTGTAGGGTGTTGCAATATGTTCATGATTCGCTTATAGTGGGTTGCTTGAGTGACAGAAGCATAAACCCGAGTAAAGGGGTTGTGGCGTATGGGATAAAGGGGACTTGATACTTTAATGCTATGGTTGGGTTTTACCTTAATGATCTTTAGTAGTTGTGGATGCTTGCTAGAGTTCCAATCATAACTGCATATGATCCAAGAAGAGAAAGTATGTTAGCTTATGCCTCTCCCTCAAATAAAATTGCAATAGTGATTACCGGTCTAGTTATCGATTGCCTAGGGACAAATAACTTTCTCGTGACAAAAAGCTCTCTACTAAAACTAACTTAGTTGTGTCTTCATCTAAACAGCCCCTAGTTTTTATTTACGTGCTCTTTATTTTCTTGCAAACCTATCCAACAACACCTACAAAGTCCTTCTAGTTTCATACTTGTTTTAGGTAAATCGAACATTAAGCGTGCGTAGAGTTGTATCGGTGGTCGATAGAGCTTGAGAGAATATTTGTTCTACCTTTACCTCCTCGTTGGGTTCGACACTCTTACTTATCAAAAGAGGCTACAATTGATCGCCTATACTTGTGGGTTATCAGTCTACATAGTTCTCGAACCCGTAGGGTCCGCACGCTTAACGTTCTATGACGATTTGTATTATGAGTTATTTGATTTGATGACCAAAGTTTGTTCAGAGTCCCGGATGAGATCTGGGACATGACTAGGAGTCTCGAAATGGTCGAGCCGTAAAGATCGATATATTGGAAGGCTATATTCGGACATCAGAAAGGTTCCGAGTGATTCGAGTATTTCTCGGAGTACCAAAGAGTTACGGGAATTCGTTGGGAGAAGTATTGGGCCTTATTGGGCCCTATGGGAAAGAGAGAGGGGCTACCTAGGGCAGGCTGCCCCCCCCCCAAGGCCTAGTCCGAATTGGACTAGGGGGAGGGGCGGCGCCCCCTACTTCCTTCTCTTCTCTCTTCCCCTTCCTTCTCTCCTACTCCTACTACTTGGAAGGGGGGAATCCTACTCCCGGTGGGAGTAGGACTCCCCAGGGCGCGCCATAGAGAGGGTCGGCCCCTCCCCTCCTCTACTCCTTTATATACGGGGGAGGAGGGCACCCCATAGACACATAAGTTAATCATTGATCTTTAGCCGTGTGCGGTGCCCCCCTCCACCATAATCCACCTCGGCCATATCGTAGCAGTGCTTAGGCGAAGCCCTGCGTCGATAGCTTCACCAACATCGTCATCACGTTGTCGTGCTGATGGAACTCTCCCTCGAAGCTCTACTAGATCGTGAGTTCGTGGGATGTCACCGAGCTGAACGTGTGCAGATCGCGGAGGTGTCGTATGTTCGGTACTAGGATCGGTCGATCGTGAAGACGTACGACCACATCAACCACGTTGTCGTAACACTTCCGCTTAAGGTTTACGAGGGTACGTGGACGACACTCTCCCCTCTCGTTTCTATGCATCACCATGATCTTGCGTGTGCGTAGGATTTTTTTTGAAATTACTACGTTCCCCAACAGTGGTATTCGAGCCAGGTTTATGCGTAGATGTTATACGCACGAGTAGAACACAAGTGAGTTCTGGGCGATACAAGTCATACTGCTTATCAGCATGTCATATTTTGATTTGGCGGTATTGTTGGATGAAGCGGCCCGGACCGACATTACGCGTACGCTTACGCGAGACTGGTTCTACCGACGTGCTTCGCACATAGGTGGCTGGCGGGTGTCAGTTTCTCCAACTTTAGTTGAATCGAGTGTGGCTATGCCCGGTCCTTGTTGAAGGTTAAAACAACACTAATTTGACGAAATATCATTGTGGTTTTGATGCATAGGTAAGAACGATTCTTTCTCAGCCCGTAGCAGCCACGTAAAACTTGCAACAACAAAGTAGAGGACGTCTAACTTGTTTTTGCAGGGCATGTTGTGATGTGATATGGTTAAGACATGGTGCTAAATTTTATTGTATGAGATGATCATGTTTTGTAACAGAGTTATCGACAACTGGCAGGAGCCATATGGTTGTCGCTTTATTGTATGCAATGCAATCGCCCTGTAATTGTTTTTACTTTATCACTAAGCGGTAGCGATAGTCGTAGAAACAATAGTTGGCAAGACGACAACGATGCTACGATGGAGATCAAGGTGTCGCGCCGGTGACGATGGTGATCATGACGGTGCTTTGGAGATGGATATCAAAGGCACAAGATGATGATGGCCATATCATATCACTTATATTGATTGCATGTGATGTTTATCTTTTATGCATCTTATTTTGCTTTGATTGATGGTAGCATTATAAGATGATCTCTCACTAAATTTCAAGGTATAAGTGTTCTCCCTAAGTATTCACCGTTGCCAAAGTTCGTCGTGCCAAGACACCACGTGATGATTGGGTGTGATAAGCTCAACGTTCAGCTACAACGGGTGCAAGCCAGTTTTGCACACGCAGAAATACTCGGGTTAAAATTGACGAGCCTAGCATATGCAGATATGGCCTCGGAACACTGAGACCGAAATGTCGAGCGAGAATCATATAGTAGATATGATCAACAAAGTGATGTTCACCATTGAAAACTACTCCATTTCACGTGATGATCGGAACTGGTTCAGTTGATTTGGATCACGTGATCACTTAGATGATTAGAGGGATGTCTGTCTAAGTGGGAGTTCTTAAGTAATATGATTAATTGAACTTTAATTTATCATGAACTTAGTCCTGATAGTACTTTGCAAATTATGTTGTAGATCAATAGCTCGCATTATAGCTTCCCTAGGTTTTTTATATGTTCCTAGAGAAAACTAAAGTTGAAAGATGATAGTAGCAATGATGCGGACTGGGTCCGTGATCTGAGGTTTATCGTCATTGCTACACAGAAGAATTATGTCCTTGATGCACCGCTAGGTGACAGACCTATTGCAGGAGCAGATGCAGACGTTATGAACGTTTGGCTAGCTCAATATGATGACTACTTGATAGTTTAGTGCACCATGCTTGACGGCTTAGAATTCGGACTTCAAAGACGTTTTGAACGTCATGGACCATATGAGATGTTCCAGGAGTTGAAGTTAATATTTCAATCAAATACCCAAGTTGAGAGATATTAAGTCTCCAACATGTTCTATAGCTAAAAGATGGAGGAGAATAGCTCAAGCAGTGAGCATGTGCTTAGATTGTCTGGGTACTACAATCGCTTGAATCAAGTGGGAGTTAATCTTCCAGATAAGATAGTGATTGACAGAGTTCTCTAGTCACCATCACCAAAGTTACTTGAACTTCATGATGAACTATAGTATGCAAGGGATGATGTAAACAATTCCCGAGCTCTTCGTGATGCTGAAATTGACAAAGGTAGAAATCAAGAAAAGAGCATCAAGTGTTGATGATTGATAAGACCACTAGTTTCAAGAAAAGGGCAAAGGGAAAGAAAGGGAACTTCAAGTAGAATGGCAAGCAAGTTGTCGCTCCCGTGAAGAAACCCAAAGCTAGACCCAAGCCTGAAACTGAGTGCTTCTACTACAAAGGAAATGGTCACTACAAGCGGAAATGCCTTGAATATTTGGTGGATAAGAAGGATGGCAAAGTGAACAAGGGTATATTTGATATACAGGTTATTGATGTGTACCTTACTAGTGTTTATACAGGTTATTGATGAGTTACAGAATAAACAGAGACTAGTTGAGAGTGAAGTGACGATGTATGTTGGAAGTGGTTCCAAGATTGATATGATTATCATCGCACACTCCCTATACTTTCGGGATTAGTGTTGAACCTAAATAAATGTTATTTGGCGTTTGCATTGAGCATGAATATGATTTGATCATGTTTATTGCAATACAGTTATTCATTTAAAGTCAGAGAATAATTGTTGTTCTGTTTATATGAATAAAACCTTCGAAGGTAATACACCCAATGAAAATAGTTTGTTGGATCTCGATCGTGGTAATACACATATTCATAATATTGATGCCAAAAGATGCAAAGTTGATAATGATAGTGCAACTTATTTGTGGCACTGTCGTTTGGGTCATATCGGTGTAAAGCGCATGAAGAAACTCCATAAAGATGGACTTTTGGAATCACTTGATTATGAATCATTTGATGCTTGCAAACCGTGCCTTATGGGCAACATGACTAAAACTCCGTTCTCCGTAACAATGGAACGAGCTACTGATTTATTGGAAATAATACACACCAATGTATGCGATCCAATGAGTGTTGATGCTCATGGCGAGTATCGTTATTTTCTAACCTTCACAGATGATTTGAGCAGATATGGGTATATCTACTTAATGAAACACAAGTCTGAAACATTTGAAAAGTTCAAAGAATTTCATAGTGAAGTGGAGAATCATCGTAACTAGAAAATAAAGTTTCTACGATCTGATCGTGGAGGAGAATATTTGAGTTACGAGTTTGGCCTTCATATCAAACAATGTGGAATAGTTTCACAGCTCACGCCACCTGGAACACCACAGCGTTATGGTGTGTCCGAACGTCGTAACCGCACTTTATTGGATATGGTGCGATCTATGATGTCTCCTATCGGTTTACCACTATCGTTTTGGGGTTATGCATTAGAGATAGTTGCATTCACTTTAAATAGGGCACCATCAAAATCCGTTGAAACGATGCCTTATGAACTATGGTTTGGTAAGAAACCAAAGTTGTCATTTCTTAAAGTTTGGGGCTATGATGCTTATGTGAAAAAGCTTCAACCTGATAAGCTCGAACCCAAATCGGAGAAATGCGTCTTCATAGGATACCCAAAGGAAACTATTGGGTACACCTTCTATCATAGATCCGAAGACAAGATATTCGTTGCCAAGAATGGATCCTTTCTAGAGAAGGAGTTTCTCTCGAAAGAAGTGAGTGGGAGTGTCGGTGTCAAAACCGGCGGATCTTGGGTAGGGGGTCCCGAACTGTGCGTCTAGGCGGATGGTAACAGGAGACAAGGGACACGATGTTTTTATCCAGGTTCGGGCCCTCTCGATGGAGGTAAAACCCTACTCCTGCTTGATTAATATTAATGATATGGGTAGTACAAGAGTAGATCTACCACGAGATCAGAGAGGCTAAACCCTAGAAGCTAGCCTATGGTATGATTGTTGTTCGTCCTACGGACTAAAACCCTCCGGTTTATATAGGCACCGAAGAGGGTTAGGGTTACACAGAGTCGGTTACAATGGTAGGAGATCTACATATCCGTATCGCTAAGCTTGCCTTCCACGCCAAGGAAAGTCCCATCCGGACACGGGACGAAGTCTTCAATCTTGTATCTTCATAGTCCAGGAGTCCGGCCAAAGGTGATAGTTCGGCTATCCGGACACCCCCTAATCCAGGACTCCCTCAGTAGCCCCTGAACTAGGCTTCAATGACAACGAGTCCGGCGCGCATATTGTCTTCGGCATTGCAAGGCGGGTTCCTCCTCCGAATACTTTATAGAAGATTTTGAACACAAGGATAGTGCCCGGCTCTGCAAAATAAGTTCCACATACCACCGTAGAGAGAATAATATTCACACAAATTCCATCTGCTGACGTATTCCGCGGCGTGACATCACACCACGGCCAAGCCTTTATTCGAATCGTTTTATTGTCCCACCTCGGCGCGTTTAGCGAGGCCGTTTCCTTGGCACGTCTTGTCAAAGCAGAGATCGTGTCCCCTTATTCCGGGATTCTCATCAATACGGGTGTGGGTAACCCAACCGCGCCATTGATTACGGCGCTTGCGAGATAAGCGAGTTTTACCAGGCTGGTGGGGACACATAGCTTCGTCCGCCCATATAAGGGGATAAGGATCCACTCTTTCCATTTACGCCTTCTTCCTCCTTTGCTTATCCATCTCTGCGCACTCGAGCTCCAGCGCCCAAGTCCGCACATCTCACCTCAACCTTCTCCGGCCATGTCAGGAGCGGGACGCAAGTGGATGGCCTCCTCCGTCACGGAGGGGCACATCAAAAAGTTGAGGAAAGCCGGATACCTGCACAACGACATTGCGCACTGGCTTCCAGACGAGGGGCAACTCGTCCCCACCCCCAGGCCTCATGAGAGGGTGGTGTTCCTCCCCCATTTCCTCCGTGGACTGGGCTTCCCACTCCACCCATTTGTCCGGGGGCTCATGTTCTACTACGTCCTATATTTCCACGATCTGGCCCCGAACTTCATCCTCAACATCTCGGCGTTTATCGTCGTGTGCGAGGCCTTCCTCTGCATCAAGCCCCACTTCGGCTTATGGCTGAAGACCTTTAATGTCAAGCCGAAGGTGGTGGGCGGCCAGCAGGCGGAGTGCGGAGGCGCCATGGTGGGCAAGATGCCCAACGTTATATGGCTCGAGGGCTCCTTTGTGGAAACCATCAAAGGGTGGCAATCGGGGTGGTTCTACATCACCGAGCCGTGTGACCCCGAATGGGCAGCGGCCCCCGAATTCCGATCTGGCATCCCCACACGGCTCACCTCCTGGAAAGAGAAGGGCCTGACATGGGGTAATTCGGAAGAGGTGACCGGACTCCAAACCTGCATCCAAAACCTTGTGAACAAGAAGCTCAAGCTTGTCAATGTAGTCTAGGTCAGGCTCATCCGCCGGATCCTCCCGTGCCAACAACGGGCCTTCCATTTGTGGGAATTTGATCCGGCACAGCACCAAACCTTGAGCAGGCTCTTCAACACTACGTACGAAGATGCCTGGAAGGTGCTGTTCAAGGGCGCCGAGGCTCCCGCATCCGCTACCGAAGATCGTGGATTCAGCTCGCAGCGTCAAGCTAGCGAGGTAAACTATTTTACCATTTACAGGACACTTATTTTTCATAGTTTGACTCTATGCGGGATCTAAACTCCCTTACCTTTGACAGGCCTGGCAGAAGAAGTCCGGGCAGGTTAACTGTCCGGCTCCCCTGCCAGAAGACCCAGCGGACGCCCGATTGACGGGGCTGCTGGTTCCGGCGCCTCACGTGGTGCCAGAGAAGAAGGCCAAGAAGAAGGCCACAGGAACTCGAAAGAGTTCCCGGCGCCAGGTGTTATAGGACTCATCGTCCGATGACTCTAAGGCGGACTCCTCCCGCGAAGACGGGGAAGAGAAAAAAGAGGCCTCTCCCCCAGCGGGGGGAGAGAAGAAAAGGAAGGCCGCCCCAACTGGGGAGGCCGGAGGGTCCAAGAAAGGAAGGACCCTTCTCCCGGACTACTCCCCCAACGCTGATGACAGCGAAGAGGAATGGTCGCCGAGGCCTAAGCCCCTGGCGATATCGTAAGTGTCCGGATACCAGAATAACTCATGGTGTTTTGTTTTTTGTATAGAATCTCCTAACGCTGAATATAACCCTGCAGCCCGCCCAAGGATGAGCTCGACGCTTCAACGAGCGGCTCCCTGGCTTCGTCGGACATGAATAGCACTTCACTTCCGGCTGCCTCCTCTCCTTGCGCTGCAGATGACGCTGAGGTGGGGTCCCAAAAGGGGCCCAGCCAGGAGGAGGAGGTCCCGGAGGCGCCGCAAGGCAACCTCCCGGACTCCGGGCATAAGGGGGGTCAAACCCCAAAGGGCTCTAAGTCCGGCCCTGGGCCGGACTCCGCACCGGAACCTTCAGTGGTTCCGGAGTCCGGCAGGCGACCCCTTCGTAAGAAGGCCAAGACTGCGACACCGGTGACCTCCATCCAACCGGAGGCACCAGATAATTTGCTGGAGGCGCTTAACGGCGCCCCCATCGACGAGGAGCACCGCACTGTTATGAGTGTGGTGATCCAGAAAGTTCAGTCCGCCAAGAGCGGGCTGACTAAAGCCTGTGCCAGCCTTCTAACAGGCTTTGAGGTATGTATTTAAGATATGTAAAAATATTACCGCATAGACAGTAGCCCCTGATGCTCAGTTTGGTGTTCGGAAAGAAAAGCCGAACTGAGGATCTAAAAAGATGTACGCAGGAGTCTAACATAAGTATGTCAATTTGGGGAATGCAGGCTGCGCTGCTGACCTCTGCCGCACTGACTGTGGAGGTCGATGCATTGAAGCAGAGCCTCGAGCAGTCCGAGAACGAGCTCGGCCTTGCCAAAAAGCAGCTCGAGGACAAGGAAGGTAAGTAATACCTTATGGAAGTATATAAAAGATGTGGTTGCAAAAAATAGCAGGAATAATGTGAGAATTGCAGGGGCCACAAACAAGGTGGCGACCCTGAAGGAAGCGGTGTCCAAGGCCGAAAGCAATGCGGCCGCGGAGCGCACCGAGCGAGAGAAGCAGGAGGCGCAGGTGGCGGAGGTGCGGCAAGAGCTCCAGGCTCTCGTGAAAAAACACGAGAGTTTGGAGCGTGACTCAAAGACTCGAGAGTCCGAGCTCGCCTCGGCTCTTGAGAGCGCCAAAGCCACTAAGGCCGAAGCCCAAAAAGCCCTCTAGGAAATTGAGGCGATGAAGAAGATAGCGGCGGGTAAGGCATTCTTCATGCAAAGCAAGCACGTGAAAGTGAATTACTTGTTACTTACCCAAATCCGGAGCTCTCCAGGAGCATTCGCAGATCTGCCCCGCAGTGTGTCCGACGCTGCCGCATTCTACCAGGCCAAGGAGGGGAGCTCGACGAAGAAGGTGTTCTGGTCTCAGTATGCTGAGGCCGAACACCCGGTGCCCTTGAGCGACCAGCTGAAGCAGCTGGTCGAGCTCCATAAGGTGGCCGAACAGGCCATGAAGGGCCTCATAGTTCGGATGTGGCCTAAGGAAGCCATGCCTGGGAGCTACTTCGGGCTGGTGAGGCGGCTGGTGGACGCCTGTCCATGGATTGAAGTCGTCAAGCGCTCCGTCTGTATCGAAGGTGCTCGTAGGGCCCTTGCCCGTGCTGAAGTGCACTGGGGCAAGATGGACGCTGAGAAGCTTGTGACGGACGCTCCACTGCCGGGAAGGGAGTATCGCACGCCCGAGATGTATTATGCGGGCGTCCTGAAGGGTGCCCGCCTTATAGCGGGTGAATGCTCCAAGGATGTAATTTTTGAGTAAACTCGCATTTGTTATCCTGTACGCTTGAAAACTTGTTCATATGCGCTAAGCAACACTTGTGAATTTAAAATATTACCTTCTGTGTGGCCGTTTATTAAATTTGAGAGATGGCGAGTCGTCGGCTTCTCCCCCATGCCGCGAGTGCTGGGGTGTTTGGGATAAACTTGAGCGCTCTTGTTCCCATTCTTGGGTCCTTCGAGGGAGGCGCTCAATGCAACGAACAAGGCAACCGGACTATAATGCTTGAACACTCTCACTTAGCCATAGAATTCTATAATTTTAAATTTCGGCGAAGCCCCTAGTATTCGGAAGACCGATTTCGGGGCGCTATCCACGCCTGGGCCGGACAAAGCCGACTCCTCGCTCTAAGCGGCATAAGTCTTTAGGGACTTGAAAAACCTCTTGAACAGCGACCGACTCTCGCCCTATCATGACGGTCAGTTTTAGCTTTCTCCACTGAGGTGCTCAACCCAGCTCAACCGGGGCACAATCGCAGTGGTTCTCCCAGCGCTACCTTAGCCGATATAATGGAACGTAAGGTACCAAAACATGGGAGCCGGGCAAACCCAACTATTGACCCAAGACATGATTCGGAGCTGATGCATATAATGTTATAAGTTCGGGGTGCCACACTTGTGAAAGTGTTCGGACTTATCACACCATATTTTGGGGTACTTAAGCCCCTGGTGTATTTGGCCGTACCAAAGCATACGGATGCAATATGTCATAAGTGAACATATATAGATAAAAAAGGAATGCAAAAATAGACAAAAGCTTTGCATTGTTTATTCAAAAAAAAGGGCTGCGGTAAAAGCGGAACGATACAAATAGTGCGATAAGCAAGGGACGGGACTATTTGACATGTCCCCCTCCAGAAGCAAGCTATGGGATGATATGTAAAACAGGTATACTGCTCGTTATAGAGAACACCTGGACGCTCGACGTAGCTTTCTGCTTCCCTGGCTGTTGCATCGTGTGTTCGGCGATTCTACTGCCGGACAGGGCTTCTTGATAAAGGAGTCCTGAAAGTAAGAAAGAAGAATTACACAATCGGGAGCCCCTGGTGCGGTTCAGCCGCATTCCGGGCCTGCCGTGGCCGTGCCCCTCCCCCTATGCCCATGGTATTTCCAGAGCGTAATTATGTACGCGTAGTACTAGTTTCACAATTTCGCGAGGGCTGGGGTTGGGGCCGCATTGCTACGCGTGCTCGGGACGTGTCGGGCGGTCTTGTTGTAGGTTACTCTGGGCGCACTTGACGGTGTCCGATCGTTTAATAGCTGGACTCGAGAATTGTCTTGAGAGGCTGCTTTGTATTTCCGCCGCGAGAGCCGCCGTATGCTCCTCCGTTCGGAGAGAGCGTTCGATGTTTCCGTTGACCGTAATGACTCCTCGAGGGCCTGGCATCTTGAGCTTGAGATATGCGTAGTGCGGCACCGCATTGAACTTTGCAAATGCGGTTCGTCCGAGCAGTGCGTGATAGCCGCTGCGGAACAGGACTATGTCGAAGATTAACTCCTCGCTTCGAAAGTTATCCAGAGATCCGAAGACCACTTCAAGTGTAACTGAGCCTGTACAGTTGGCCTCTACACCTGGTATGACGCCTTTAAAGGTCGTCTTTGTGGGTTTAATCCTTGAGGGGTCTATGCCCATTTTGCGCACTGTATCCTGATAAAGCAGGTTCAGGCTGCCGCCACCGTCCATCAGGACTCTAGTGAGGTGAAATCTGTCAACGATTGGGTCTAGAACCAATGCAGCGAATCCACCGTCACGGATGCTAGTGGGGTGGTCCCTTCGATCAAAAGTGATCGGGCAAGAGGACCAGGGGTTGAACTTTGGGGCGACTGGCTCCATCGCATATACGTCCCTTAGTGCACGCTTCCGCTCCCTTTTGGGTATGTGGGTTGTGTATATCATGTTCACCGTCCGCACTTGTAGGGGGAAGCCCTTCTGTCCTCTATTGTTCGGCGGCCGGGGTTCCTTCTTGTCGTCGCTATGTAGCCCCTTGTCATTGTTTTTGGCATGTAACTTGCCTGCCTGCTTGAACACCCAACAATCCCTGTTGGTGTGGTTGGCTGGTTTTTCGGGGGTGCCATGTATCTGGCACGAGCGATCGAGTATTCGGTCCAAATTGGACGGGCCCGGAGTATTTCTTTTGAATGGCTTTTTCCGCTGACCGGGTTTAGAGCCTCTGAATCCGGCATTGACTGCCGTATCTTCAGCATTATCGCCGTTAATGCGGCGCTTGTGCTTGTTGCGGCGCGACCTGCCATTGCTGTCCTTGGTATCCGAATTACCAGGGCTCTTGGTCATGTTGTTACTATGAGCTAGCCAGCTGTTTCTCCCGCGCAAAAGCGGGTCATGAGTGTTGTGAGTGCTGCCATGGATTTCGGCTTTTCTTGTCCTAGGTGCCGGGCAAGCCACTCGTCACGGATGTTATGTTTGAAGGCTGCAAGGGCCTCTACATCTGGACAGTCGACGATTTGATTTTTCTTGGTTAGGAACCGTGTCCAGAATTGTCTGGCCGATTCCTCTGGCTGCTGAATTATGTGGCTTAGGTCATCGGCGTCTGGTGGTCGCACATAGGTGCCCTGGAAATTGTCGAGGAATGTGGCTTCCAGGTCTTCCCAACAACCAATTGACTCTGCTGGCAAGCTGTTAAGCCAATGCCGAGCTGGTCCTTTAAGCTTGAGTGGGAGGTATTTGATGGCGTGTAGATCATCACCGCGGGCCATGTGGATATGAAGGAGATAGTCTTCGATCCAGACCGCAGGATCTGTTGTGCCATCGTATGATTCAATGTTTACGGGTTTGAAACCCTCAGGGATTTGATGATCCATCACTTCGTCTATGAAGCATAGTGGGTGTGCGGCGCCTCTGTATTGGGCTATATCACGACGTAGCTCAAATGGGTTTTGTCTGCTGTGTTCGGCCCGGCCGGATTTGTTGTATCCGGCGTGACGGTTGTCGTCACGTGTAGTGAGGCGCCCACGCGATCCGTAGTTCAATCTTGTCTGCCTTGCCTTGTCCTCCAATATATCTCGCAGGTCTAGTGCACTTCCTCATGCCTTTGTATTTTTTGAGCGGCGCCGGGGTGCGACTTGAGTGGAGGGCCGGGAGGCCTCTCTGTCACGGCCACGAGGTGGCCGGTCGGCCGGTGCTGGTGATGTAGGTTTGAGTGCTTCCTCCTCTAATCGGGGTAGCAGTCTGCGTTTTGGGTAGCTCTTGGAGGGGCGTTCGAGTTCGTACTCTTTGGCCGCAAGGACTTCAGTCCATCTGTCAGCTAGCAAATCTTGATCAGCTCTAAGTTGCTGCTACTTTTTCTTGAGGCTGCTTGCCGTGGCCATAAGCCTGCGTTTGAAACGCTCCTGTTCGACGGGATCCTCAGGCACGAAAAATTCATCGTCATCGAGGCTTGCCTCGTCTTCGGAGGGAGGCATGTAATTATCGTCCTCTACCTCTCTATCTGCCGCTCTCTCATGAGGGCTGGCTTCTCCATCCTCCTGTGCTGAATCCTGCTGGAGGGGGTTGTCTTCAGCACTTTTCGGGGTGTTATTGTCTCCCGTGCCGGAATCACCGTTTTTGCTGTGGCGGGATTTAGAGCGGCGCCGCTGACGCCGACGCTTAGGCTGTTTCTTGGAGGGGTCATCCTTCGTTGTTCCATCGCCGTTCCCGTCTTTTGGGATGTCCACCATGTAAATGTCGTAGGACGAGGTGGCCTTCCAGTGCCCTGTAGGTACTGGTTCTTGGTCGTCTCCTGCATCGTCGTCCATACCGTCGATGTCTTCGGAGTCGAAGTCGAGCATGTCGGTTAAATCGTCGACAGTGGCTATGAAGTGGGTGGTGGGTGGGTTTTGAATTTCTTCGTCGTCCGCATCCCAGCCTTCCTGACCATGGTCCGGCCAGGGCTCTCCTGATAAAGAGAGAGACTTTAGTGAATTCAGGATGTCGCCAAAGGGCGAGTGCTGAAAGATGTCCGCGGCGGTGAACTCCATGACCGGTGCCCAATCGGGTTCGATTGGCAGGGGCGCGGAAGGTCCGGAGTCTGAAGAGGAGTCTGGTACCTTGGAGTTACGAGCCTTGCAAAGGACAGGGATAGTATTCGGCTCCATCGCCGTAGAGATAGCAGCCCCCGAGGTGGTGTCCAGCCACCCGTCCTCGGTCGACGCAGTCGGCTCCGAGCTAAGGGTCAGAGCGGACACTTGTGCGGCCTCCAGGGCACTGTCCGGCGGCAGAGCTAGATCGTGCCCGTCGTGACAGTGCGGCGCGCTCGGCTGTGGCTCGAACCCGTCGAAGATCAAGTCTCCGCGGACGTCAACCATATAGTTCAAACTTCCAAATCTGACCTGATGGCCAGGGGCGTAGCTTTCAATCTGCTCCAGATGGCCAAGCGAATTGGCCCGCAGTGCAAAGCCGCCGAATACGAAGATCTGTCCGGGGAGAAAAGTCTCACCCTGGACCGCATCGTTGTTGATGATCGGAGGAGCCATCGGGCCTAAAGATGACGACACAGAGGAACTCTCAATGAAAGCACCAATGTCGGTGTCAAAACCGGCGGATCTCGGGTAGGGGGTCCCGAACTGTGCGTCTAGGCGGATGGTAACAGGAGACAAGGGACACGATGTTTTTTCCCAGGTTCGGGCCCTCTCAATGGAGGTAAAACCCTACTCCTGCTTGATTAATATTGATGATATGGGTAGTACAAGAGTAGATCTACCACGAGATTAGAGAGGCTAAACCCTAGAAGCTAGCCTATGGTATGATTGTTGTTCGTCCTACGGACTAAAACCCTCCGGTTTATATAGGCACCGAAGAGGGTTAGGGTTACACAGAGGCGGTTACAATGGTAGGAGATCTACATATCCGTATCGCCAAGCTTGCCTTCCACGCCAAGGAAAGTCCCATCCGGACACGGGACGAAGTCTTCAATCTTGTATCTTCATAGTCCAGGAGTCCGGCCAAAGGTGATAGTTCGGCTATCCAGACACCCCCTAATCCAGGACTCCCTCATGGAGGAAAGTAGAACTTGATGAGGTAATTGTACCTTCTCCCGAATTGGAAAGTAGTTCATCACAGAAATCAGTTCTAGTGATTCCTACACCAATGAGTGAGGAAGCTAATGATGATGATCATGAGACCAAGTTACAACAGAACCTCATAGGTCTTCCACAGTACGGTCCGCACCAGAGTGGTACGGTAATCCTATTCTGGAAGTCATGTTACTAGACCATGATGAACCTACGAACTATGAGGAAGCGATGATGAGCCCAGATTCCACGAAATGGCTTGAGGCCACAAAATCTGAGATGGGATCCATGTATGAGAACAAAGTGTGGACTTTGGTGGACTTGCCCGATGATCGGTAAGCCATATTAAATAAATGGATCTTCAAGAGGAAGACGGACACTGATAGTAGTGTTACTATCTACAAAGCTCGACTTATCACAAAAAGGTTTTCGACAAGTTCAAGGTGTTGACTACAATGAGATTTTCTCAACTGTAGCGATGCTTAAATCTGTCCAAATCATGTTAGTAGTTGTCATATTTTATGAAATCTGGCAAATGGATGTCAAAATTGCATTCCTTAAATGGATATTTCTTAAAGAAGAGTTGTATATGATGCAACCAGAAGGTTTTGTCGATCCTAAAGGTACTAACAAGGTGTGCAAGCTCCAGCGATCCATCTATGGACTGGTGCAAGCATCTCGGAGTTGGAATATACGCTTTGATGAGTTGATCAAAGCATATGGTTTTATACAGACTTTTGGAGAAGCATGTATTTACAAGAAAGTGAGTGGGAGCTCTGTAGCATTTCAAATATTATATGTGGATGACATATTGTTGATTAGAAATGATATAGAATTTCTAGATAGCATAAAGGGATATTTGAAAGAAGATTTTCAAAGAAAGACCTCGGTGAAGCTGCTTACATATTGAGCATCAAGATCTATAGAGATAGATCAAGACACTTGATAAGTTTCTTCAATGAGTACATACCTTGACAAGATTTTGAAGTAGTTCAAAATGGAACAGTCAAAAAGAAGGAGTTCTTACCTGTGTTGCTAGGTGTGAAGTTGAGTAAGACTCAAAACCCGACCACGACAAAAAATAAAAAGAGAATGAAAAGCCATTCCCTATGCCTCAGCCATAGGTTCTATGAAGTATGCCATGCTATGTACCAGACCTATTGCATACCCTGCCCGGAGTTTGACAAGGGAGTACAATAGTGATCTAGGAGTAGATAACTGGACATCGGTCAAAATTATCCTTAGTAGAATAAGGAAATGTTTCTCGGTTATGGAGGTGACAAAGAGTTCATCGTAAAGAGTTACGTTGATGCAAGCTCTGACACCGATCTAGATGATTCTGAGTCTCGATCTGGATACATATTGAAAGTGGGAGCAATTAGCTAGAGTAGCTCCGTGCAGAGCATTGTAGACATAGAATATTTGCAAAATACATACGGCTCTGAATGTGACAGACCTGTTGACTAAACTTCTCTCACAAGCAAAACATGATCACACCTTAGTACTCTTTGGGTGTTAATCACATAGCGATGTGAACTAGATTATTGACTCTAGTAAATCCTTTGGGAGTTGGTCACATGACGATGTGAGCTATGGGTGTTAATCACATACATATGTGAATATTTGTGTTAAAACACATGGTGATGTGAACTAGATTATTGACTCTAGTGCAAGTGGGACACTGAAGGAAATATGCCCTAGAGGCAATAATAAATTTATTACTTATTTACTTAATTCATGATAAATGTTTATTATTTATGCTAGAATTGTATTAACCGGAAACTTAGTACATGTGTGAATACATAGACAAACAGAGTGTCACTAGTATGCCTCTACTTGACTAGCTTGTTGAATCAAAGATGGTTATGTTTCCTAGCCATAGACATGAGTTATCATTTAATTAATGGGGTCACATCATTGGAGAATGATGTGATTGACTTGACCCATTCTGTTAGCTCAGCACTTGATCGTTTAGTATATTGCTATTGCTTTCTTCATGACTTATACATGTTCCTATAGCTATGAGATTATGCAACTCCTGATTACCGGAGGAACACTTTGTGTGCTACCAAACGTCACAACATAACTGGGTGATTATAAAGGTGCTCTACAGGTGTCTCCGATGGTACTTGTTGAGTTGGCATAGATCGAGATTAGGATTTGTCACTCCAATTGTCGAAGAGGTATCTCTGGGCCCTCTCGGTAATACACATCACTATAAGCCTTGCAAGCAATGTGACTAAATGAGTTAGTTGCGAGATGATGCATTATGGAACGAGTAAAGAGACTTGCCGGTAACGAGATTGAGCTAGGTATTGAGATACCAACGATCGAATCTCGGACAAGTAACATATCGATGACAAAGGGAACAACGTATGTTGTTATGCAGTTTGACCGATAAAGATCTTCATAGAATATGTGGGAGCCAATATGAGCATCCAGGTTCCGCTATTGGTTATTGACTGGAGACGAGTCTCGGTCATGTCTACATAGTTCTCGAACCCGTAGGGTCCGCACGCTTAACGTTCTGTGACGATTTGTATTATGAGTTATGTAATTTTGATGACCGAAGTTTGTTCGGAGTCCCGGATGAGATCGGGGACATGACGAGGAGTCTCTAAATGGTCGAGCCGTAAAGATCGATATATTGGAAGGCTATATTCGGACATCGGAAAGGTTCTGAGTGATTCAGGTATTTTTCATAGTACCAGAGAGTTACGGGAATTCGCCGGGAGAAGTATTGGGCCTTATTGGTCCCTACGGGAAAGAGAGAGGGGCTACCTAGGGCAGGCCGCGCCCCCCCCCCCAGGCCTAGTCCGAATTGGACTAGGGGGAGGGGCGGCGCCCCCTCCTTCCTTCTCTTCTCTCTTCCCCTTCCTTCTCTCCTACTCCTACTACTTGGAAGGGGGGAATCCTACTCCCGGTGGGAGTAGGACTCCCCAGGGCGCGCCATAGAGAGGGTCGGCCCCTCCCCTCCTCTACTCCTTTATATACGGGGGAGGAGGGCACCCCATAGACACACAAGTTAATCATTGATCTTTAGCCGTGCGCGGTGCCCCCCTCCACCATAATCCACCTCGATCATATCGTAGTGGTGCTTAGGCGAAGCCCTGCGTCGGTAGCTTCATCAACACCGTCATCATGCTGTCGTGCTTGTGGAACTCTCCCTCGAAGCTCTACTGGATCGTGAGTTCATGAGACGTCACCGAGCTGAACGTGTGTAGATTGCGGAGGTGCCGTACGTTCAGTACTAGGATCGGTCGATCGTGAAGACATACGACTACATCAACCGCGTTGTCATAACGCTTCCGCTTACGGTCTACGAGGGTACGTGGATGACACTCTCCCCTCTCGTTGCTATGCATCACCATGATCTTGCGTGTGCGTAGGATTTTTTTTTGAAATTACTACGTTCCCCAACACAAAGGTCATGCCGAAATTTTCCGTGAATTTCGGGATGACTTGTGCTACAAACTAGGACATATCGAGTGCCCGGGATTTGCCGCACCAGGAAGGAATCAACGTTCCTGCAAAACATAGGCTTTTTTATGTCATTATTCATTTTATTAGGTCTAGAATTAATTGACTAGATTTAATCGTAGGAAACATGGCTAGCAACAACGAAGGATAGGGTTCTGGTGATTGCGACGACGTCTACCTGGCAACACACGAATATTTGAGCCTTGACAACAATCAAATGTTGTTGTTGCTGGGCCCACATGTCTCATCCGAGACCGACATTGAGACCGGCACCGAGACTGGCATTGAGACCCAGACCGACACCGAGACCGGCACTGAGACCGGCACCGAGACTGGCAAAGCCATAGAACCGAAATTGAAGAGGAGATGTCAACACCCAAACCAGCTCCTCACTACTACACTAGTGGTCACGGAGGTGGATGACGGCAATTTTGAGCCAAAACTGCCTGTGGAAGCGCGCTCCTGCTACGGCAATCAGACAGGATGCATCGTACGGGTGTGCACTACCATCAATGATAAGAAACTAAAGAAGAGGCAAAATATGAAGCAGTCCCTGCTGCACCAGATATTCTTGTTCCCGGGCCGGGATGAAATCCAATATAAAGATCCACAGAAAGATCGGGCAATGAAGTAGATAAACAAATGCGCCATGACCAAGTGTAGCGACGCGTTGGCCGCCTGGAAAGTAAGGGTGAAACGCGCCATCGACAAAAAGGAACCCTACTCTGAGATTGTGAAGGAAAATCCGACAATCACGGAAGAGCAGTTTGAACTATTCAAGGCGGCTTGTGATGCCGAAGATGCCAAAAAAAGTCAAAGTACATAAAGGGTCTTCAAGAGAGGAACATGGGGCGCCACCACCTCGGAAGCCGTGGTTACGCGGGGAAGAGGTCCATATGGGCCAAGGAGGACGCGGAACGCGAAAGTCTGGGCATCCCAGACCCCTTGGCGGAGGTCATCATCCCACAGGAGTATGACATCCTTAGGGCCCAGTACCGTTGGGACCCAGTCAAGGTTTGCGAGACGGACCCGGTCATGACGGAGTTCATGAGACTGCTGGTAATTTTAGTTTCTGATCAATTCGACTGCACGTTTAGTCATATTTGTAAACGATCCTTGCTCCTTTTACAGAGAGAGCAGCACTGGATTGTGGCCGAAAGCGACTCGCCATCTGAGGTGTTGGTGATGCCCAAGTGGGAGACCCCATTCAACCGGGCGTTGAACATATTGAAACAACTCCCGGTGGACAATCGGTTGTCGTATGGACACGTGCACGGTGTTGGAGACAGCGCCACGTGGGAGAAATACTACGATGAGACCACGGAGGAGAGAAAAGGAAAGATGGAGGTTAACTGAAGAAAGCATCGACAAGAAGGTTGAGATTGCGGTTGAGAAGAATTTAGCTAAGATGGTCACAACAGCGGTAGCTGCTGTAAAACGGGAGCTGACAGAGCAGGCGAAATCCAGAAAAAGATGCAGCGGACTTTCCCCTTGCCGACTTCTTTGGGAGCAGCTCGACTAGCATTGCACTAGCACCTACACCAGCACCTACTCCTGCACCGGCTCCCGCATCTGCTTCGTCTTTGGCTGAGCTCGACGCCCTCACGGTACCTATCACATAAGCCCTCTTCAATAAATGTATAATCTCCCGTTTCCGTTGTCGGATGTCTCACATCGCATACATGTATTTGTAGGCCGACGCCCCGTGCACCATATTGTACGACATCAACGGCTAGAAGGCGGACATGGGGAAGGCGACGATAATGAAGCCGAAGGAACAATTGTTCCACAGCCGACCGATCGCCCCTAACGTCTTCAAGGTTTTCCGTGGCCAGTGTCAAACCCGGCCACAAGAATTTGGTTCCTCCGGTACTAGGGGGAGATGACGACGAGACCTCACGGCGGCTTGGCAATTGCAAGACATGGGTCCTGTTGTGGCCAAAGAGTCTGCTTCGTCTGGAGGCGGCCGGGAGCACACCCACGACCACACAGACTCCACAAGGTATGAACATCAGCACCCCACCTACCCAATTAGCGTCGCATGTTGTGCTGGGTGATAGCGGACTGGGTGAGGAAGAGGCTCCATTAGTCGCTGATGACATCGCCATAGATGAGGATGAGGATGACGATGACACTCAACAGTATCTCAATACTGGCGCCATTGATGACGGAGGATCGATGGCTCAGCAATATGAGTACTCAGGGTTTGAGCGTCATGAGTCGATGCCTTAATTGCCGCCTCCGGAGCCTGAACATACTGTAGATGACCTTCTACCAAAGAAGCATCGGAAGAGAGTGAGGAAAGGCAGCAATAAAGCTGCTGCTATGATCCAGCCGCCTCCGCAGCCTCGGGTTCAAGACCGTATACTTGTCCGCGATGCGGCAAAATACCATATCGCCGATGAACCAATCCTACCTAAGGCATCGGTATAGGCCATACACGGTGATCTAAGGAGACTTCATGACGATGTGCTGCGGAGAGAGAAAAGCCTAATCGCCTCGGAAAATCCTGGATACCCACTCTACGTGGTTAACGTGCCGCGGCAAAGGTTGTACGTCGACACAATCCCCGCGGAGAAGTTCTTCCTTCGATTTGATTACATCTTCGACATGTTTCACTTGAAGAAGCTTGATTTTATGTTTGTCCGCCTTTATGCCTTGTACATGAACTAAATTATCGGGATTGAGCAGATACCTTATATCTGTGTCACTGACATGTACTTCATGCACGAGAGCTTCTTGGCAGTCTGCGCAGAGCACCGTGAATACGCGAGGAACTACCTCGTCAATTTCATGGTCGCTAATAAGGACAAGGAGACGATTCTCGTGCCTTATCATCCCCTGTAAGTCATCCGCGCGGATATCCTTCCTTTGATTTCAATCATTCATTTGCACGATGGAGGCTAATTAATTTGAGGTGTACTTATTTTGCGCAGCCATGGGCGCGCCGTCCTCATTATCCTTTACCCCCGATACTCCCACGCTCTTTACTTGGACTCGTCGAAGAACATGAACAAAAAGGATTAGACCCACATCAAGCCTGTTCTCGACAGTGCTATCTTTTTCTACGGCGTATGGGGTGGAGAGATCAAGATCAAGAAGACTAGGAATGACAGGGCCGCCTTCAGCTATAAGACCGACTTCTGCTGCATCCAGCAAGAGAGTGATAGTCTTAATGATGGATTCTATGTCATACACCAGATGATGGAGTACAGACGGGATCGACAGAACCTTCGCATGTCACCTACAGCCGGGGATGCCCATATTCTGCAACGAGCAAGGAACGTAGGAGATATCAATGATCATCGGCTTCGAGCTGAGTTCTATCGCATCCATCATGAACTTGCCCAAATCATTATGAAGGAGGTCCTCGAAAAAACAGGGTTGTTCTACGAGAAAGGGGAAATGTCACGGCAAGACGTCTGAACACGTGTAGCGGCTCAGCGTCTCGACATGAAGCCTTTCACTAAGCTCAGGGACTATCTCCCTGACTTGGATGGATGGCACGACATGCTTGAGTGATTGTCGATATATGACAATGTGTCCGTTTAGTCCATACTTACTGTATGACGAAACTTTGAGTTATGCATGACGAAACTTTATTTGTGATGTAATTAAACCGTCCTCCTCGACTAGCGAAGATCACTCTAGTTAGGGCATTTTGGGTA
Source organism: Triticum aestivum (assembly GCF_018294505.1). NCBI lineage: Eukaryota > Viridiplantae > Streptophyta > Magnoliopsida > Poales > Poaceae > Triticum > Triticum aestivum. The sequence continues at coordinate 35,351,631 of NC_057813.1, read as the reverse complement.
TGATGAACTTTGTTATTTATGCTTAATGATATGTTGCTTTTATTTTTGCCAAGTCTGTCTCTTTGCGTTGCTCAACTATATATGTTGCATATCATCAACTCATGTGACGATGTAGGTGCATAGATCATTGATGCCGAAGAAGTGTTACGCCAGGAGTATACGACGAGTGGCTAGAGTGTCAGGCCCAGGTGCACCGGTTTTCGGTTTCCGAGCGACAACCAGTAGTTAGTTTAGGTTCACACTAGTGAGAGAGAGGGGTATGAACTCATGTACTGCATAGTTCCGCTCTCACTCATAGTGATAACTCTTCTCGCGTATATCATTGTTTAGATGGATGACGATGTAGTTGCAAGTAATTGAGACTTGGATCGCTATTTTCGAGATGATGACGAGAGACCACTTTGTGTTGGATGATGATTATGATGATGACATGATTTGATGCTATGATTACATTTATATGTGTATGATATGCTAAAGATTATTGTATAAAGCCTGTTCAAATACAAAACAAATATGCAAAAAAACAACAAAAAAACTAACAGTAGCGAGGGGAGAAAAGTTAGCAACAACACACTCTTACCAGTAGCTCGGCTTAGATAAAAGCGTTGCAGATATTAGCAGTAGCGCTCTGCTCAAAAGCGCTGCTGATAGACATGTATAGCAGTAGCGCGGGCCAGCAGGCGCTACTGATAAATGTTAGCTGTAGCGCCCTATCAGTAGCACAGGTGCCCGCGCTACTGATAGACCTAATATGCGCGCTACTGCTAGGCTTTTTCCTAGTAGTGGGCGGCAAGTATGGTTTGCGACACCTCAGCGAACAGATCACCTTTTGCAGTTATGGTACGTGAGACTCAAAATCTCCTTAGTGATCGACAACATGTAATCTCAGTCATCAAACGTGAGCAAAATAGAGCTAGTCATACTCTTGCCCAATTGGGTCGGTCACTTCCAAAAACTGTTGTTTGGTTAAGGTGTGCACCCGTGGAGGTTCACGCCATTTGTCAACAAGAATGTAATAACTCTGGTTAAGTAATGGAGATGCTTTATTCGCAAAAAAACCCTATGTGTGTATATTCAACAACGGAGTTATGTGTAAGCCCGGGGGAGCGTGGCCCCCCAACTCAATGGGGATTTTTTGTTTACCAGGTAGTAGTGGCCCCTCCAACTTTGGGAAAGGCCCGTCTGCTTGTTTGCTTCGCCTATGTTTCTAAACTTTCTATTCCCTAATCACGTTTGGGCTTGGCTGCTCCCTGGTTCATCCATGCATGCTGTGCTAAGTAGTAGTTGCCACCAGTTGCCCATTCACTTTGGTTATATTCATAGTTGTTATGCAGTACCACTTCTTTTGTACTGCTCCATCTGTTCTTAAATATTTATCTTTTTAGAGATTTCAAATGGACTACCAGATACGGATGTATATAGACATATTTTAGAGTGTAGATTCACTCATTTTGCTCGTATGTAGTCACTTGTTGAAACACTAGAGAGACAAATATTTAGAAACAGAGGGAGTAGTTGTTAATTGGCTCACAAAATGACTTTGAAGTTTGAAGGTTGAGTGGTATATCCAAGTCGACAAGTCGTATATTTTGGTGTAGTTAGTTCTATGAAGTATATATTGCTAATCATACATGTATTATGCAACCAATATGAGTAATATAATTATACATTTGTCTAGAGGCTACAAGTTCTGTTTTCTTGCGGTTGGTTAAATTATTATTATTTTGTCTTTGCCCCCCTCCCCCCTCACCAAAATAGATTCTTGTCAAGCTCTATATATTCAAGTCTAACCTAATGCAAGCTTATCTTTATAGGTACGAATGATTTATTCCAAAGTTGTATATATGTGTGTGTATGTGGGTATATACTTTTGTTCTATGTTCAAAAATAAAAATAAATTGTAAGTTGTATACGGTCCATGTTGAAGCATATGCTAGTAATTTAGGTATTCATGCTTCAAATTAAGCCCATGAGCTAATTCTTTTTGGAAAAGGAGGCTTGCCCCCAAAGCCCATGAGCTATATATATATGACAAAAGAAAAAGATGTATTTTAACTTTAGATTTGATGAATATACGTGCCTTGTCAATAATATGTACTCCCTCCGTCCCAAAATAGGTGACGTGGTTATTCTTCGAGAAAATGATGTCTCCATCGACGGCTAGATGATTAATCGATCGATTTCGTCAAATGTCAAGCTCCACGGCTGCAATTCGTCGCGTATACATTGTACACGATGTACCAACCGATCGATCTACTCTCCTTATAAAAACATGTACGCAGACGTCTTCTGTGCCTAACAAGGTTAAGACCACGACATTCCCCAAACCCAAAAAGTCAGAAGCAGGCAGGCACGGTGCGGCGCACGCACTCGTCAACCCAGGCCCAACCCAACCCAAACCCAAACCCAACACCCAATACCCGCCGTCCGGCCCATCCCGACCCCGAAGTCCCCAACGTGTCACTAGCCGCGAAAAGAAAAACAAGCGGACTGGAACTGGAAGCCGCGAGCCCGCCACTGAGCCCCCCGCGCGGCGCCCCATTCCCATTCCTTCCCGCCCCGTCGCGCGCCGCCTCGCCTCGCCTTGCCGCTCCCGGCCCGTCCCCTCCTCCATGGCCCCGTCCCGGCCGCCGACGGCGCTGGCGGGGGCCATGCTGACCGGCAGGGAGAGCCTGGTCCGCCTCATAGGCCGCCGCCGCCGCTCCCCTCTCCCCGCCCCCCTCGCCGCAGCCCTCCTCTCCCCCTCCCGCCAACAGGTCAGTCAAATCCCCAAAGCCATATACCAGCCGGTTCTCACCCATGCCGTCTCTCCGCCGCTTAACGTCTCTCTGTTTCTTTCTCCAGGCCGACGACGCGGGCGCGGGCGAGGCGGCCAGTGAAGCGGCCGCTGCGGGCCCTTCTTCGTCGGGAGGGGGCGCCGGCGCGGAGCGGGTGGCCTGCCCCGTCTGCGGCGAGTTCATCCCCGGCTCGGACTACTGCGTCAACACCCACCTCGGTCCGTACGCGAGCCTCCACACTTCTCCACTTCTCCTGAAATCAGCGGAACACTCGCTTCTTTTGTAAGCTTGCTTAGCCGTGGTACTATTCCTAAATGCCGCTTGCGTTGACCTTGACTAATCGCTGCTGGACAATCACAACCCAAGTAAAGGCCTAGCTCGACCCGGTTAGGTACTTTCTGATTACAAGTTCATGTTGATGTACTGGTTGATTCAGTAGGATAATCAGGTTCTATTCGATTTTGCTCTGGGTGTAAGGGGATGCATAGGAAGCTTTGCCATGCTTACCAGTGCTATAATGTTCTGAAGACTTCTGTTTTTCACATGAACTGTGCAGATATATGCCTCACGAGAGGACCGAAAAGGAAGTTCGCACAGAGCAGCCTTCTTGATTTCAGATTCAGTAAGAAAACAATAGTTGAGCATACTCCAGACATTGTGAACAATGTTGACAAGGCAGAAAACAAGGGACTGACGGATGGAGATGTATCCACTGACAGAGAATTTTGCTCCATGAATAGTGACACTGGAAGTCCCGAGAATAGCACAACCGCTTTATTAACTGGTTGCCTGGATGGTTCAGCTGGCATTTCCAAGATGCTTACTACATGTACACCTTCAAATGCTGGCTTGCCACTTATGAAGAACGCTGAAAATGACGATGCAGTCGAGAAGGCCTCTTCCTGCTCGCTTTCAACAGGAACAACTTCTGTCAGTATCGATGCATGTCCAGACGCGGATTCTAGCACCACGGTAGCTGTTGACACTGTCATAGTGGGCCGGAGGTTCCGTGAAAGCTTTGAACTGCAAGAAGGCATGGGCATTACTGTTGTAAGAGACCCCCAGAATGCCAAGGACCCTGATGCTGTCAAGGTTTACATCCTTTATGAATAAATTATATTTTCTATTGACATCCCATTCATGTAGATTTTTTTCTTAATACCATGGATAGGTGCTTTATGCAGGGTCTGACTGTGCGCAGATGCTTGGATATCTGCCTCGAGAGCTGGCTAAAGTCTTGGCTCCTCTATTGGACACACATTTTATTGAATGCGAGGTGATTCCTTATTATATTGCAGAAGAATTGTAATATGGCATACAGTTGTTAGGTCCTCCAGAGTTATATAGGCTGCTCTCTTGTTGAACAAACATATGCCATCAACTTTACGCTGAATGATTAGTGATGAATAAACTAGCCTTGAACACCTGTGGTAAGTTCTCTTAGAAATCTCATTCCATGCCATCTTAGTGAATGCCCGCTGATGCTAAAAAGACGCAGTAAATTAACTTCGCATAGTCAGGCTACAAGTTTTAATTTGGATGCTGCATTTGGATAGAACAACTGTAACATCATATATGATCTCTCTCTGTATTTTTCTGCTCTCACATTTTAGCTAATTTTATGCTTATTGACTATAAACCTTAATATTTTCATACGGCCTGGCGCAGTGGTGAATTACTCCCCACTTGTGCCAAGAGGTCCTGGGTTCAACAGTCAACACCCTCTCTGCATTGCACTGGGCAGGTGTAGGGCTTGCCTCGTATAATATTTCCCCAGACCCCACCTGGTGTGGGAGCTTCTAGCACTGGGTCTGTCCTTTTCATACCGCAGCAGTTGTAAGGAAGGTCTAGCGCATCTCCTGTTCTGCATTAATTTCAGCTGTGAGCTATGTCACCATGTTAATGACTTTAGGTGGTTGTCTTGTGTCTGTAATTTAAGCTGTTTGTCAGTAGTCGGTCTCAACGAGTTTTCTCAGACAGGCAGTTTAGGGTATTTCTCTCAAACTGTAGGCACATCGCCACTGTTTTAATCAGGATTCCAACAAAGTTCATATGTTCATATACAAGCTCCCACCTAAAACTCTTTTGTATGGAAACCTACTCTACCTGTAGAGAAAGTTCAGTTTGAATAAAGGTTTGTAGGATCGGGAGGTACATTGCCTAACTAAATCCCTGGAAAGGACTGAACCGACTTCATATCCATTTATACTCAGGGCAAGCAGCCCTTCAAGTCACTGGAAGCCCATGCTAGCTGTGAAAGTATTTAAGTAGAATAACGCATATACTCTGGTGTAAACAGATCCTTAATCAGAAGTAACACTCTCTTTGAGCCTGAAAGTTTGCTTTGATAGTTTTTATTGAGATTAATTCCCTTAAACCAGCAAGGCTAGGGAAAAAAAATCTGGTGGTGACTTCTGTGTCAGATTTTCTGATGCCATCGATTTTGGTGGCAGTAATTTTTTTTTATTGTGTTTGCTATAGGAAAGCCGTGAGGTTTTTGCTGCAACTTCGAGCATCGCTTTTTGCCAGATTTTTTTTTGTAACAACTGGATAACCATCCAACTCCTGATTGCTTACTTTCCTATCTTGTTAGGGATTTGTGGCTGGTTTGCCTGAACAACAGCTTGACAATGTGCCCATCCAGCTAACTTGTCAGAAATGTGAAAATGACAATCAGAATTATGAAGATCTGAGGTACCAACAATCCTTGTGGGAAAATTTTCTTGGTGTTGTTAGAAATGGAAATTTCCAGCAACCTAGCAGTGCAAGATACCAGGCAAATTTCAATACGATGCTATTGGATGTTATGACCAACCATACACACCTTTTCAGTGATACGGAAACATCATTTTTAGGTTGTTTATTTTATTTCCTTCCCATTCCATCTTATGATCAAGAAATCTTAATGACAAAGTATATGTTTTAACATCCAATAGGATCTTTTAAGTCGTTATCAAATGATGGCCAAAGGCTTTTTGTGAAGATTTACACTCGAAAAGGTTAGCTCCTGATGTCTATAATGTCCATTGATAGGTAAAATGTTGAATTGGCTCCATTCATGTTCCATATGTGTATAGTGCTAACGACTTAAGTTTAGTGCATGTATTACTTTTAGTAGGTTAAGAAAAAGGGAGCCATTTATTAAGCAAACATAACTTTGCACTTGACTAACTGAATTTTTTGCAGGGCCATGGTTTCGGTTGAGCAGCATTTCGTATCGTGAGATATCAGATGTTGAGCATGCAGCCATGGAGTTGAAGTGTAATAACGTAGCCCTACTCATTTTTTGTTACTGGCATGTTGCCATTCTTTAGGTATTTGAACTGGAAGTTCTTTTTTATAGTGGCAGGTTACATAGACATGTTTTCTTGCACCGATGTTCCATTTGAACATGATATGGAAGAGATTCTCAATGTGCTAAGTGTTCCTGAAATGAAGGAAATCCTAAAGGAGCTCCGTAAGGTTTCAATCTTATCTTTAACTCCTTTCTTATTATGCAAAAGTATGTCGTTTGCCTTTTCCAACCCAATCATTTTCCTATTGTTGTTTAGAATCACCATTTGTTCATGTTGCTACTTAGGGAAGTTATACACTACTTTAGGATTGGTAGTAGCACATCTATATCTATAAAAAAGGATAGAACCAATGCTAGAAGCTCCCACACCAGGTGGGGTCTGGGGAAGGATTATACTCCCTCCGTTCCTAAATATTTGTCTTTCTAGAGATTTCAACAAGTGACTGCATACGGACCAAAATGAGTGAATCTACACTCTAAAATATGTCTATACATCCGTATGTGGTAGTCCATTTGAAATCTTTAAAAAGACAAATATTTAGGAACGGAGGGAGTATGAGGCAAACCTTACTCCTGCACTATATCTATACCAATATAAAAAGACCCAAACGGCAGATCCAACCAATCTTGGCCATCAAACCATGTCAATCCAGTGACCTACATGGCTCTAATGTTGAGCGCCTGACATGCTTAGCATGCAATTAATATCATAACTATTATAAACATCACTGCTAACCACCTGATTAACACACATTTAATATCCTACCTAATATCAAGTGGGCAATTAATGTCCTACTTAATACCGACGTGCATTGCATTGCACGTACAGGATTACTAGTTTATTTAATACCAGTATGGCAGCATATCAGTGCGAGCTTGGTAGTAGTGCTGTTGATCTACATTGCATCCACACATCCTGATTCACATATACTCACACAATAGCATGTCAGTGATGGCACAACCATGATAATGCATAACCTGCAAAACAACTTAGGCATATGATCTAGCAATAAATAGAATATCAGTCATTTATCCATAATGTTTGCCTACCAATGCTCAGAGAAAATGATGTGGGTATACAACTACACCTTTTCCTTTAAATATGCCCAACAACTTCTGAGTATGATACTTGATAGCACATAATGTACACCAGTGAAAGACAGATATTTAGAAACATGTAATCTTGCTCTAATTGGTAGAGGAATAGCCTGACAATATGTATTAGCATCGGAGTGTTACGTTGTAACTACCATCCATACCTTATTTCAAGTGTTCTATTCAATTTTAGGTTTCCTTCAGAAGTTGTCACAATCACCACAAGTCTCGAGGCATTGTTAACACAGTGTTCCTCTAATATGCAAGAATACAAGCATCACATTTCTATATATTGAAAAAAAACCCGGAAAACTGATTGATATTTTGATCAACTACCAGCTACTGCAAGTTGTTTTTCTCTCTGCGCTAACCTGCAGTTGATTTCTATACTCAAGCTGGTTTTCTCAATGAATATCACATTCCTTTATTTTGCTTCCCAGGATAACACAAACTGCACCCGTCGACATGAGCTTCTTAGCACCCTTCTCTCTATGTACAATAATGGAACCTGGTAAAGGCTCTTTCCTTGTTTCATTCAGTCATTCTTGGACATTATGGCCCTGTAAACAAAATCACCTCCTGATGCAGCACAGTGCTACCAAAGCGAATTTTTAAATGGACAGGAACCTGTATAAGAGTCTCCAACATGGCTGATGAACTTGTCTGGCTTGTTCAGGTGAATATAGATCTTGCTTAAACTGTTTATCCTATTTACAGTATTATTACATCCAACAGTCTGATGATTGAGAGCAACCATGCAGAGGCTATTTTTTCTAAATGGTGATCAAGACCTTTCATCCTTTCTATTAGTGGATCTTGGTCTGGTGAAATTCCCAGAATACACATGCAGCGTTGTTCATCGTATTTTTCAAGAAAGAAATGATTTACTTGAGTATGAAGAGGTGAACTTTTCATTTCTTTCTAAATAACAGAAGCATAACCTGCCGATCTGCATATGTGTTTAACATCTTATGTTTCAAATAGGCAATTCGAGTGGCACAGTTCATGGATGAATCTCTTGATAATGATAACATGGAATTAGTGTCAAGATGCACTGATTTGTCTGAGAATCGACTATGCACTCCGTTAAAAGAAGAAGATAGCAGTTTAGCTGATTCTCCTCCATCATTCTATTCATGCTTTTCATCTACCTGGATCTATTCCAAAATACTCACATTAGGGGTCTCTGTTTACGAACGCGAACGCAGGTAAGTTGTGATAAACTTATGGATCAACTCAACTGATATTTGCATGAATTTATGTGTTTCATTCAATTTTAATTGAACTGGAACTCTTGACTATACTATTTCTTGGTTGTGTGGACATGTCTTCTGGTCTGCTGTATGCATAATTGGGTGCTTTAGCTCTCTTACAGCTGTCAGATATTGAGTTGCACTATTTAAAAGAAAAGATATTTAGTTGCATACACTTACACTAGGCAGGCTGAGTTTCATCTTGTATGCAAATTATAGATTAATGTAAAGTTTTGAACTGAAGCTCAGTTTTTTTCATGAAGAAACCTAATCTTCTCATGAATATATGAATGCATTCACAGGAGGGATCATTTCCTTTTTTTGTTGAAATTTATAATTTTAAAGAGCTTCTGAGTGTGCTGTTTCACTCAGTACCTATCTTATTAGTTTTGGGGGAACTAGATATCACGCTGACTCTATTCTGCAGGTATGCAGATGCAATAAGGACTCTAAAGATACTACTTAGTAAAGTTGCTTCTGGTAGACGGCGAGGATATTGGACACTGAGATTATCTATTGATTTGGAGCATATGGGTCGCCCTAATGAGAGCCTTTCAATAGCTGAAGGAGGAGTGACCGATCCATGGATCCGTGCTGGGTCAAAGATTGCACAGCAGAAGAGAGTTCTGCGTTTAGGCAAACCTCCACGGCGCTGGAAAGTTCCCAGTTATGCTGATTCTCTTAAGAGAAACATAAAAGAGGTAAATATCGCTTTGATGGTCAGTCAGGAGAAAGTTTTTTGTGTGTCTCTGTCAACTGGATTGAGGTGGTAACATGGAAATGCTAAATAATCTATCATTGGGATGCGTCACATATCTTTTGTTACCAGGTGAACATTGAAGGAAGGCCATTGAATTGTGAAATAGGAGCAAAGAATGTATTTTATGGCTATGATGGTGACCGTTGTGGGGTAGAGCAATTAGCTTTGCAGTATTATGCTGATGAAGGAGGTGGCTGGCAAGGTACCCATTCAGAAGGTGGCATATGGATGACAATCTTTGGCCTTCTAATGTGGGATGTAATATTCTCAGAAGTATGCGATGTTTTCCATTCTAAATTTCAGGTACTTGACTTATGGACCATTTTTTTTTGTTAAGAGTTGCATAACCTGCATTGTGTCGGCATGTTGCAACGACTATGCTTTTGATACTGGTACTGCTTGCACGTTTGAGTTAACAGTGAATGCTGTTTTTGATCATGGTCTTTTTACCTGGCTTCCTTGTAACGATTTTGTACACCTTGATTTGTGTGTTCTCTTGCAGACAGCCCCTCTTGATTTTGAAACAGACGACTTCTACAAGTCAAGAAAGGACCTTATAGAATCACAGTTGAAAAGGATACAAGATGGAATGGCCGAAGAGATGCTCATCAGCTCCTGGGAGCTACATCAAGGGACATCCTGCAGGGGTGTCAATTGGGACCGGCATCCAATGGCCGATGTACGGGCTGTCGTTGCGGGCGTTGGTGGGCATCGCTTGGCACTACTTCTCCGGCATCTAGCCCTCGATTACAGGAGCTGGTCCAGCGGGATGCCCGATCTGCTGCTATGGCGTTTCCTGGATGAACGAGGGGGCGCTGAAGCTAAACTTGTGGAGGTCAAAGGACCAAAGGATCAGCTCTCTGAGCAGCAACGTGCTTGGATTTTCGTCCTGATGGATTTTGGGTTTGATGTGGAAGTTTGCAAAGTGAGCCTAGTTTCTAAGCGGCGATAAGCTTCCTTTATACAAAATGTATTGATGTTTGCATTGATCTATTCTGCAAATGTATTGAAATAACAGACCAAAAGCTGTAACATGTAAAAGCAACAATGTTCTTGATATTTGCATATATTTGCATTGATGTTGTCCGGAGTAAAACCTTCTTACAATTTGTTTATATGGTGTCATTCTAACAAAACTATCGTCAGATCTCGAAAAGCTCAGGACTGAGAAATGCCTGGATTAATTTGATTTGATGATGAAATATGTAGAAAACTAGAAATATAAGTATACTCGTAACAGCACTAGAGTTGATGGTTCAATACTACTCCCTCCATCCCATGCACTAGTGTAGTGTCAAAAACGTTCTTATTATGGGACGGAGGGAGTAGAAATATAAGCATACTCATAACCGCACTAGAGTGAAAGGGTGATATCAGAGATCACGCAAGCTGGTAAACACGACCAGGTACTACAAACTGCCACAAAAAAAAAAGTGATACTGATAGCACTCATATTATATTTCAAAAGGAGCCGAAGTTTGACGAACAACAAAAATCATGCCATTACAGAGGGGCAATGACAAAAGTTTCAGTCATTGGCATGATCATAGGTACATCAATATGCAACTTCTCGACTCGCAAAAAGGGACGACCACTGGGCCGCTTGATGCTGATCAGACACTTCAATCCCTTCTGCTTGATGTCCAAAATGTAGGCCACAACCAACAGGTTATAGCTGGACAAGTACGCGCTGTGGTATAAGGGTCGTAATAAGTTAACCATGCATCCTCTGGGACAGTTGCTGCGCCTGATCTAACCTTTATACGAATATGCTGTTAAATGCCTCCTCCAGTGCTCTTCGCCTGCCCAACTCAGCAGTCCAACCACCTGCCCGAGCTCCTCTCTCCGCACGTAGTCGCATGGTCTCCTCATCATATCCATGTAGAGGATCGGATGAACCACCGATTGGCTGCGGGGCGTTACCAGTCGGACGAGGCTGATTCAACCCACCAGGAACGGCGGCAGGTGCATACTGGCCTTGAACTCCTGCTCCACCACTAATACCTTGGGAGGTTCCAGCCGCCTGTTACATTGACATTTGCACAACAAAAATACAAGAATCACTTCAGATAGATTGAAACAAAAACTTTCAGTGGTACAGAACATAAATCATCGGAAAGCTGAAGAGGACTCAAGATCTTTATGGTTTACAGGTAAATATGCAAGTAGTCAATGTGGAGTAAATAAAATAACTGAATATAATAAGCGACTCGAAAATCAGGGCACAAAGTTAACATGACAATAGCCTGTTGATGATTAGACAACTAAACAACCATATCTAAAGTTGCAATACCTCTACGCAAAATTTGTTTGAAGACAGGATGATAAATTGGGGACGAAATGCAAATTCACCACAAACTGAAAAATGCTAGTGGAATATCCAGCTTGCTAAAGTTGACCATTCCATCACAAACCAGCTAGCATATTTCATCTAGATTTTGACAAATATCTGATATGCGCATTGCGTTCTCAGATCTAAAAAGTTGGCACTTCAAAAATTAGCATTTCACTGATACCATTTCATAAATTCTTTTGTTAGTTCTAATATTTGACAACTAGTAACTTTAGAATAAAAGTACTGGATATTCTCCATACATGAAGGCTTGCAATTCCACAAAGCTGATGGAACTGGACATATGAAGTGTATCATAGACTGCGAATATCAACTAACCGTATCACTCGGGCCAGCCTTCACAGTGACCATTCTGCTTGCTTTAAGCGCCGCGGCAAGATCTTCAGCCTGCACATCAGCCAGAAAACTCTCAATCAGGGTTCAGGGCCGACAAGCCTTATTACAGTAACATCATTTTTACTGAGTTTGTACTGAATGTATGTAAGAACAGCATACCCTTTTAGCTCGCGACAAGTATATCTGCTCAGCATTTTCCTGCTGATACCTGGCAATCCTAGCCTCGATCGCCTCGACGTCGATTCCTTCGATGAGGTTGAATGTTTCATCAAAAGAGAAAAAAAAATCGAAGCACCGATCAAAATCCTGCCAACTGCTGCATCCAAGAACAAACAGGGATGGATGGGCAACTCACTCATATCCTCCACCTCCTCCAGGTAATCGTTGTAGTCTTTCAGCGACGGGAAGTGCTCCCGCGTCTTGTTGAATCTGCGCCCGCATCCACACCACACAGAAAAGAATCAGGCCTAGCAGCCTCGACAGCGGAAATTTTGTTCAGAGGAACCTGGGGAGAGGGAGGGAGCGCGCACATACATGCTGGCCATCCTCCGGCGGAGGGTCATCTCCTTCGCCCACGCATTCCCGCTGCCGCCCCCCACCACCACCATCTCGCCGCCGCCGCCGCCGCCGACCGGAGCGCGAGATCGGCTGCCCTGTGAGTCGCGCCGCGGTGAGTGGGCTAGGGTTCGTTACCGGAAGCAAAGCAGAAGGGGAGAGGCGGAGGCCCGTGTACGCTATATCGAGCAAAGTGAGGGCCGTTTGGCAAAAAGGGCAGGCGATCGCGGATCCGGGCCGCCCGATCTCGATCGGACGGCTGGGAGGAGCGCGTGCACGTGCCTGTAGCCTTGGATCCTCTTTGCCCCCTTGGCCACGTCACGGACTGACAGACCCCATGGCACTCCCGCTCCGACTCCTCGGCCGCATCGGCGGCGGCGGCGGCCGCCGCGGCCGCCTCCCGCCGCCGCTCGCCGCCCTCGCCCACCTCTCCGCCGCCTCGCCACACCGAGGCCCCACCCACGAGCCGCCCTCTCCTGCCCCTCTGCATCGTTTCCCAGCTCCCGCCCCCCCTTTCGCCGTGCCCGCGCGGAGCTTCTCCTGGTACTCCCGCTCCCCCGCCCCCGCCGCGGCTGAGGGGGCCCCGGCTAACGAGGGCGCGAGCGCCGGGAAGGATTTCGTTTACTTGGACGATGCGAGTACCGTCGATTACGGTGAAGAGCTCGCCGCCGCCGCAGGTGGCGCGGCGGATGCCGCCGTCGGAGTGGCCGCAGGTGGCAATGGAGGCGGCCTGTCGGGGTTCGCTATGGACTCTTTGATCGGCGTCCTCGACGGCTTCCATAATCTCACCGGTCTGCCATGGTAGGCATTGTGCGGTGGAAGGCTCGTCAGTTTTCCGTTACTGTTGTTATTGCTGCTGCTACCATAGCCGGTGTTAATTTGAACTTAGTAGGTTTGATTAGGCATTTCTCATGCGATTACATGGCTCCTCTGTGGTACTCGCGTGTGCTGTGACTTGTCGACCTCTTCGCTCAGAATGTGCCAGATCCTTTATGTCTAAGAACAACTTTGGTTGTGAATGTAACCGCTGATTTTCATTGCAGGTGGATAACAATCTCCGCCTCCACTGTGGCCATGCGGCTAATCATACTCCCCGCCCTGATAGTACAATTTCATAAGACTGCTAAAATCGGCCAACTTTTTCGAAAATGTATGTTCCGCCAGCTTCTCACTTTACTTTCTTGTATTCAAATGTTTGGTGTGCATTCGCTTGCTGGTGCCGCAGAATACATGATTCAGACAACTGCTGTTTAAGTGTTTATCTTTTTTTAAATTATTCTTAAATCTCCGGATATATAGCATTTACCAACTGGTAAACTTAATTTGTGGGGGAATACCCCTTCCAGACCTATTCTATTCTTGAAATCGAAATGTTTATTTTAGCTGAGCCTCCCAGAGTCTATTCTATTCCTGTCTGATTGAATTCAGATTGTTTATATTTTCTGTTTCTGTTTCTGTTTATGTGTCTCTGATTTTACTCTCATATATCTCCTTTTAAAGTGCCCCCTCCATTGCCCCCTCCTCTATCAGGAAGGAGTTATCGTGACCAATACTCTCTTTTCCAGAAGAAAAGGCGAGAGCTTGGTTGTCCCTCCTTTCTTTGGAATTTTGCCTACTTTTCAGTTCAGGTAATGATACAAATCTCGTGATAAAATCTTCTATGATTCACACTGTTTGAGAATAGATAACATTGCAATTGATTTTCCAAAGAGCCCCTTGTATGTTTCTTGTTCCTGATCTCCTTTCCCCCCTATTCGTTGTTTCAAAAGCAATTAAAAGAGCATTCAACACCAACTAATTCTGCACTTTCTTGTTTTCGTCTCTTCACTCAGCTGTTTGGTCGTATATGCAGTTCCCTTGCTTTATACTGTGGATGGCAAGCATCCGGAGTATGTGCCTCAGTAATCACCCTGGATTAGATAATGTATGTTCAAGGTATCTCTGTATCCAATTTTTCCTAAGCTTCTTTAAAAGAGTATTCGTCTGTGAAGGTTTGGTTTTGTAACCATACATGTTTTTCAGTGCATATTTAATGTTGTATAGGCATTCATGAACTATGCTCACTTGAGTAGTTTTTAATCGGGAGAATGCAAAAGACTTGCGTTTCATTTCATTGGAAACAAATCACTTGGATAGTTTTGCAGCTTAAATTTCCATTACAGAGATGATGATTCATATGCAGCAGCATTCTTTAAAAAATTTCGATCATGATCCAACGGATGTAATTTATATGAGAACAAAGTCTGCCACTCACACCAACTTAACTACTAATGTCTTTAATTCACATTTAAACGAAGGAAAGTTGATGAGCTGAACTCACATAACTTATAAGTGATGCAATTTGATATTTTTTGTATCATATAGGAAATTGTAAGAAATTTTCTTAACATTGGCATTGTTTCTTGTGGCAAAAGAGAGAAATTTCTTGCATCTTTATTAATAAGATACATCGTGTAGTGGAAAATGTTCAAGGTTTCTGGTTCTTTTATCTGTGATATAAATATTCATATTTGACAAGTTAATTTTGATTTCAAGCGATATATATAATATTCTGTTGGTTTTTCTTGACAATTACACAGGGCGGTATTCTGTGGTTTAATAACTTGACCGAGTTTCCACATGGCGCTTTAGGTCCTGTTTTTCCTATCTTAGTTGCTGGGCTCCATTATTTAAATGTCCAGGTACTCTGCTGTTTTGTATCGAGTTTTTTTGTGTGTGTAAGATTTCGCTCGCCATTTCCCCCTTTTTTAGTTTTTTAGTTAGTTACCTATCATTGCCTGGCCAACACACAGTTGTAAAAGGTGAATGCCGAATATGGGTTAAGTTACACAAAATTGATATCATTGGATTAGTAATCAACAATACGTTTTATGATATCGGTTTTATGAAATATGAACAATATTATACTGGAAAATTGCAGTCAAAATTTTAAATTGGGGAGTCGAAATGTGCCCAACAATTTGAAACGGAGGGACTATGTGTTGTCTTACATCTTGTGATCATTAATTTCAATGTCTGGACACATCTGTTAGTAATTTTCTCTTGAAAAGAGGTTGGCATGTCTTGGAATATTGGACATTCAGGTTTACAAGTCCAACTGCTATACCTGGGAGCTGTAGGTTGGAACTCATCACGTGAGTGTGAATTAAGATATTGCAATTAGGGCTTTAACTAGTTTTGAGCCGATTAGAAGTTTTTTTTTTTTGGTTGGTTGCTAATGACCATCTGTCTGTTAGTGGAGGGACCATGATATCAAAGTTTGAGCTATCAGTCCATCTGTGAATTAACCTAACACTAGAGTAGCAATCTTTCTTTTGTGTTTCCTGATGAAATCACTTCTCTTGATTTAATCACAAAATATCTTCTGATGAGAGTTTATATGTGAGATCTCTTCTGATGAGAGTTGAAAGGTTATCTGTTCTTTTCATTGCTAACTGGATGATAACACTACTTTATATATGCAATGAAGCTAGGACTTGCTCCAGTTTGCAGTAAACTATCTTTGACTTTGTTTTCTTGCCTTCGTCAGATTTCCTTCCAGAAAAGCCAGGCAAAGCACTACCCTGGAGTTTTAGGTTTATTAGCAAAGGCATGTTTCTCAAACCAATGGCATATTTGATACAGTTTGCTAGGTGTCGCAAGTTACCTGTAAATTACTCGCATAATTGGCATATTGCTAACATCTTGTGTAAAGAGCATGAATGGTTGGCAGCTCACTCGCCAAAGTACATATTTTTACTAGAATTGTTTCAGTAAGTAGCACTGGATGGATTTGTGCACTTATGGGGTTTAGTTGGTCAGTACTACCAAGAGCACACTCCACATGTTTTCTGCGTGTAACTAGATTGCACAAGGTTGAATATTTGATCCTCCTCTTTCAAATGGCATATATTTTTTAACTGTTATTCACTTAAAGAAATGTTGTACTGTTATGGGCATGCTAATGTTGCTGTTGCTGAGCTGCTATGCTGATTTTCTGGTTTAATATAGTACTCCCTATGATCCATATTAATTGTCGCTGCTTTAGTATAACTTTAGTACAAAGTTGTACTAAAGCAGCGACAATTAACATGGATTGGAGGGAGTAGAAGTTATGGTCCTGCGGTAAGATGAATAAAACCTTGCGTAGGCATGGACTTTGTTTGGTGAAAGCTCCAGTGTTGGCCTTACTATCTGCAATATGACATTCATTTTTTATTTAAGAAAACTTGCTCAATAACATTTGAATGCACATGACTTTTATTCCGGAATGATCTTATGTGTATCTTCACTCTGATGTGGTGAAAATATTTCTATCTTGATTGCAGTACTACAAGATTTACCTTGATATTCTGGCTATTCCTTTGTTTCTTATCGCATATGTGGTCCCTCAGGTCAGTTCCTTCCAATTTGCTTAGACATATTAATTCTGCAAATTAGATAGTTATATCTTTCTGCTCTATTTTGAGGACAATTTCTGCCCCACATTACGATCTTTTCAGTGCACAGTACTGAAAAGTACATCCACTTATCCCTGTTTGCGCTATCCTAGCAAACTGCGTTGCATTGGATAAATTAAAGATACTGCAATTGGAGGGGGAAGCATATCATATTGAAATGTTAACTGCTCTAGTTGTTTGAAGTAATCAAAGTTCTCGGGGCAGAGCTTTAAGCTAATATTAGTAATGATGTTGTTGTACTAAGAGTTCAATAGAAGGTGATTTTTATTATCTTAAACGTAATCATGCATCATCAACCAACAGACTGGAAGAAGAATCATTATTTAGTGCAAATTTTGTTTCATTCAGGTCACATTCAGATGATAGTGATGCATTTTGTTTACTCATATTCTCTTTGATTCGCAGGGGAGCCTGGTCTACTGGACTACCAATGGTTTATTTCACGTAGCTCAGGTCAGCTGAAGTTTTTCATTCTTGCAATGGAAGCCATTTCTTTGTTAACTTTGGATATTGCTGCACCAGTTTTCTAAGAACTCCATGCTTACATATATGTATATATTTGATGTATGCAAGTAATGCATTTTAAGGCCCACCAGTTCTTTTACGTTATTTTTTTCTAGAGTTGGAAATATAATTATGTGGCATGGACTAATTTTACATATTATGTAGAAAAGGGAGAACACGGGTCATAACAGATCTGGTAGAGTAATGCAAGGAATGCTTTTAAGGCCCACCAGTTCTCTCTTTCATTTTTGCCAGCTTGCTGTTAGTCCAGTATATGTTCTATTATCAGTGATTTTGGCATGTGTACATAGTTAAAAAGGACAGACCCAGTGCATAGAAGCTCCCACACAAGGTGGGGTCTGGGGAGGGATTATGGGAACCTTGTCTTACCCCTGCAAAGTGCACTGCAGAGAGGCTGATTCGAACCCAGGACCTCTTGGCACAAGTGGGGAGGGCTTCACCACTGCGCCAGGCCTGCCCTCTAATGTGTACTCCCTCCGTTCCTAAATAATTGTCTTTCTAGCCATCTCAAATGGACTACAACATACGGATGTATGTAGACATGTTTTAGAGTGTAGATTCACTTATTTTGCTCTGTATCTAGTCACTTGTTAAAATCTCTAGAAAGACAATTATTTAGGAACGGAGGGAGTACATAGTTATGCTGTAGATTTTTTATATTGCTGTTCCAATAGTCAATAAAATGGCCAGGTAGCTTCTCATACGTTTTACTTAAACAAACTTAACTGTGCAGTTGACAGTATGTATTTTGCTTTTACATTGCATTCTAATTTTTTAAATGATTAAAATGCAGCAATTGTCCCTCAGAAATGATATTGTCCGCAAGATGTTGGGATTGCCTGATACTGGAGCTCTCGCTGGTAATACATCTCCAAAATCTCTTCACGAGGGTCAGAAGATAATGCAGGTAAAACCATCTGAAGGTTTAAATGTTGTAGCCATTCGCAGTTCTTATTATATTTATATGCATCATGTGCAGTTGCCGTCATGCTAATCTAACTATTGATTTGGTAATTTTCCATCCTGTTCCTCTCAGCTAGAACAAATTATTGCATTTTTTTAGTATATACCTGTTTTGTTGCTGCAATTTGGTTTATTCTCTTATAATATAACTTGCAGCGGTGGCCCCTTGGAGATTCTCGCATGCAATCGAAATTGGAATCGTCTACAACTCCAAAGTTTATGTTTGAGGATAGTAAAATAATGGATGAAAATGTATCTGCTGAGTCCAGTTCACCTGAGGAGCTTCTTCAAGTATGGATGACTGCAATCTATAGAATCTTTGTCATGGAATATTATTTTATCATTAATTCTGAAGCATATATCTGTATTTTTTCTGATAGCAAGCGTTACAATATTTGGGAGCTGGCTGCCAAGATCAAGCTGTTCCGCTTATCAGGTATAATTTGTATCTGGTTGCCTTTTTGGTTCATCTGCAAACAGTACAAGTTGATGAACAGTCTTTTACTACAGAACAGCAATAGAGAAAAACCCAGATCTACATATAGCTTTGATTGGAATGGGGCAAACCTTGTTCTCAAATAAGTTGTTTCCTGAAGCCTCAGTGTGTTTTGAACATGCTATACCAAAGGTATGTTGTAATCTCATATGTTCTTTGGTACTTTGTTGGTTATGGATTGATGTAATATAACACACAGTAGATTTACTGCTTTCTGTTGTGTAGATTGAAGAACAAGATCCTCTTCTTGTGCTTGCGTACTTTAGTGCGGGTCTTTCACGTAAAAATCAGGTAGGGTATCCGTTCACCTGTTTTTAAGCCATTAGAAATAGCAGTGAATAACATAAGCGCTTCCATCATCACTTCCCATTGTAGGGCGATAAGGAGACGGCAATCAAGCTCCTGCAAAGACTAACAGAGCTCAAGGAACCAGAACAAGTGATGAACAAAGCATGCTATTTCCAAGGCTTTATTGCTCTAGGAAGGTAACTAAACCCTTTTCAGATCATTTTATCAATGTAAGCTTACAAGTTGAGTAGTCTCCACTCTTCCGAGTATTGATCGTGGCAAAATGAGCTAGGAACACTTGCCAGTTCCCCCATTTTGTATTGCATCTTTTTTGTGTCTTATAAGTAGCAGGAGCGTGCGGGCGTACATAAGTTCACTGTTGTGTTTGGTTTGAACACTTGGTATACCTAGGTTGTGCTGTAGTGTCAGCTGCATGTAGCCAATTTAGTAACGCAGTTAGTCCACTGTTATTCAGGTTATCTGCTTGTAGTGAACTTATGAAACTTAGTTTAACTCCATGACTAGTTACCCAACACAAAGATTGGAGCATCACCAAGCCGCACAAAAAGCTGCACCAACAGATGATGTAGATACAAATGTTTTTACTCGAGATTTGCTCGAGCAAAACGCGCGCAGCCCCAACTGCCGTGCGGAACCTTCCCGCCGAGCGCCTGCTGCCCGCCGTCCGCTGTCAGACCCCATGGACGCCTCTTCAGACCTCGCGACTGCCAACGCTGCTCCGGCGCACCTCACCATGGCCGTCTCCACGGTGATGTAAATTTTACATCATCTGTTGGAGTTCGGAGGTTTTTGGTGATGTAAATTTTACTCGAAGCACAATTTAGTGAGATGCTCTTAAGGTGGGTCAAAAGAGAGGTATTGAGGAAAAAAAAAACTAGACGAACCTTGCATGGGAGGTATGCATCGGCTGAATCTTTTTCCACTCCAACTAGTTGGTCACTCTCACACGCACTCTGTAAGCACCATATTATGCATGTGTATACGATGAGTGGAGAAATAGCTGCACAGGGCTAGAACGGGAGGGGCTGACTTAATGCTATGTCTTGCAGTTGGACTAGTATGCGCACCTTCTGAAACAAAAAGGAGCAGAAATCTTTGCGCCCTGTAAAATATGAAATTGACTTATTATATTTTTCCACCCCTTGGTTTTGGAAGAGAAACCTAATTGCTATGTAGTAGCTGAAGCCACTTACATTTGTTTGCAGTATACTATCAAATGAAGGACGGAAATCTGAGGCTGCGAAATACCTGCGGGCGGCTACTGCTTATGATCCTGGTGTTGAGAGATTTCTGAAGGAATGTGAGGAAGCAATGGAAGATCAATCAAGTCAGCAGAGCACTGGGCCACCCAACCTGAAAGGGCCGTAAGACATTAGGGTACAATATACTGTTTCCACAAGTTTTGATGGGCAGTTTAACTGTGTTTTCCTACTCGGCAAGTTCATTTTCATCCTTGTAGTACTTTTAGAAGGTGTTTGAAATCGGATAGGGTCAATCGCCTAATAAACCCTGAATCCCTTGGAAGTATTGGGATGATATAGGCGCTTCTAATTTTGTAGGGTAACCATACGCGACACAGATGTCGCCAGCGATTGTATTATTATCATAGACATTAGGGTGTCATATATTTTTGCATGGATGTTCTTGGTATCCCAGCCACAAAATATAATGAATCTGTAACAGAGATGGCCTGGAATCAGCTGCTAAAAAGTGTACCGAGTAAATGAGTTGAATATGTGTCGAGAGGATGCTTTTCCTTCACAATGCATGCTGACATGTCAGACCTGTAGCTCCCAGTCTCAGATGAACCGCACACAAAAAATGAAAAAATTGTGAACAATACGTTCATATTGTGTCACGTGGCACATCATATTGCCAATACTGTTAAGATACTGGTGCAGTAATATCAAATCCTTAGCGAGCCCTTCATTCTGTAAATCCTTCTTAACACGACCAAGGCAGCCAGTTTTTTTTTTGAAATGAAACATCCTTTTATTTATTAGTAATAATGGTTACATCGTCTATAAGAAAATTTACAAATCACTCATAGGTTCCTCAAACCAATCCCTTGTCTCAGAAAATTTAGCTACTCTAGCAATTTCATGAGCTACTTTATTTGCTTCCCTATTACAATGTTCAAATCTAACTACACAAGCCATAAAATAATAATCATCAAACACAACCGCCGCCGCTCCCGCTGTATGTCCTCCATTCTTCATTGTGTCAATTACTTCCAAATTGTCGGAGTTAACAACAAGTCGGTTGCTTCCCGTCTTTTGTGCAAGTAATATGCCAAAACGTAGTGCCATGGCTTCCGCTGTTAAAACATCTGCGCACCAATCCATCTTCCAATTCCCTCCCACAATAAATCTTCCTTTATCATTTCTAAGTACAGCTCCCGCTGTTCCTCTAAGCATGTCTTGATTGAACGGAGCATCGACATTTAATTTCACAAAACCTAGAGGGGGTCTCGTCCATCCCTCTGTTCTCTTCGTTGCCCCGGAGGATTGGGCAATAACATAGTTTGTCATTATAGCACATGCTCCCATTGAAATTTGGTATGCATTTATCAGTTCACGAACATTCTGTATGCCCACTATAGATAGCTCGTGTTCTGGCATAAGAAGTAAAAATTCGAGTACTGCCTCTCCCGCACGATCGACCGCTCAAGCTTTTTTAATGGCTTCGTGCAATCCCAGCTTCTCCCACACCTCTTTTGCCTTTTGAAACATAAATAACAAGTGTTTAGTATCTTCAGGTCCGTTCGAACATGATGGGTAGGTGGACGAAACTTTCATATGTCTATTAGCAAGTGTAATACGACACGGGAGGGTTCCGTGTAAGGTATGCCAAAATAAAAATCTTCACTTTTGCTGGACAAGATAATTTCCAAATGTTTCTCCAAATAGTATTGACATTTATTCCTCCCATGCCATTAGAATGTTGCAACTTCCTCCCATGTTGCTTTTTCCATTCCTCCAGATAAGCAGAACGAACCGTGAACAGTCCATTCTTTGTAAAACTCCAAACTATGAAATCCGGCATGTTATATGTGGGGAGGGGGATCGCAAGCACCCTCTGGACATCAATTGGCCACAACGTTTGTCTTACCAAATCTTCATCCCAACAATTGTTGATTGGATCTATAAGGTCAACAACTTTTGTCAGAAGCTGCCCTCTTCTAGGAGTGATAATTTTTCTATTTGCCCCATTAGGGATCCATACATCTCTCCAAATATCAATATTTTGTCCATTTCCAACTCTCCAAGTATAACCATTTTTTAGAGAATTCACTCCCGCCATAATGCGTTGCCAAGTGAATGAAGATCCTTTTTTAAGACTTGCATTCATTAAATCTCCATCCGGAAAATATTTAGCTCTCAAAATGGTGGCACATAGAGAATCAGGGTTATCAAGCAGGCGCCACGCTTGTTTGGCTAACAAGGCCAAACTGAAACAATGTATGTCTCGAAAACCCATTCCTCCTTGGTCTCTTGGTACACACATCTTCCACCATGCCATCCAATGCATTCTCTTATGATTGTCTTCGTCACCCCACCAAAAATGCGACATCCCGTCAATGATTCCTTTGCAAACTTGCTTTCCATGAACATGTTGACGACGAAAAGGAAAGTTCAAATTTCGAATATTTGCGCGATGTGGCGTTCTTGCGACTGGGTTCTGTGCTTCTACACAAAAGAGATGAGAATTGTTATGTACTCCTCCGTCCCAAAATTCTTGTCTTAGATTCGTCTAGATACGGATGTATCTAATACTAAAACATGATTTGATACATCCGTATTTAAACAAATTTAAGACAAGAATTTTCAGACGGAGGGAGTACTTACTGAGGAAAAAACATCAAGTGGAGGCATTTCCATGGGAGGAATATTCCGGTGCTCCGGCGTTAGTACTTACTGCTCACATTTATGAGTAGACCAGAAGAAATGGCACGGGCTTGAGCTTCATACAAGTAAAGAGGTTCATCCGAGACAGGCGTTTTGGAGGCCGAGCTGCATGGAGGCCTTTATTTTTGAAAAATTCAAATTCAAATTTTTATGATTCAAAAAATTCTGAAAAAAATTATGCGTGTATGTAAGGATGTAACCCATATGTGTGTAAACATTCAAATACCTTGAGTTGTGACCTGCACAAAAAAGACAAATTCATGGCCTGTGAGTATGAATACTATCATGTTTTAAACAGCCTCAAATTTGTTTTTTTGCACAGCCCTCATTTCAATGTATTTTGACTTAAAAATTTACACACATGTGTGTTATGCCTTCATGTATATCTGTGTTTTTTTCAAATTTTTTTGAACCGTAAAAATATGAATTATGATAAATTTGAATTTTGAATTTGGAAGCCTCATTGGAGGCCGAGCTCCAAAAGGGATTTCCGGATTGATCCCACTATTTTATTTATCTTGACATGCAATCTATCTACATCATTAAGTTAACATGTAAAGATGCTTTCCCACTAACTCAGTATGTGCATGATCCTTCTAACTCTTCATGTGCATGCAACCTGCCACGATAATCATTAATTATTATTTTTCACGTAATCTCAATCAGCAACGTCATGCTAGGTCTTTTGCTATCTATATATGTCTTGGCGTCATCTGATCCACTCCAAACAACTAGCATGAGTCCCTGTCCAACCATTTGGTTGACTTTAGTGTTGATGCGATCGTCTAATTCCGGAAGCCCAAACGACCGTCTTTTATCATTCCCCTTCTCTTGAGCTTCATGTCCATGCCTTTTTTCTGCCCACATGCCACAAAAATTTCCAAATGCCTTTGTTCCCTTGAACCTCCAGTATTCCAAGCAAACATTACATTCCAATTTGATTACATTGTGTATAGAGAGGTGGATCATCAAATCCACTGTTCCCATGCAACATTTTAGTCTCAATCTAGTTCAATTGCATACACCCAAGTAGCTAAGATCATCTACAACCGGGAACCTCAAACCCGCCTCATGTGCCCGGGCAGGCCGCCCGGTCACTGCCCGGTCACAAAATTTGACCCGGATGGCCGCCTCAAACGGCCCTCAAACGCCCGGGCTAACCGACACCTCTCATATCCAGCCCAAATATGGGGCGGATATGGGGTGCCCGGGCATGCCCGGCACATCGGACCTGACCCACGTTGGCCCACCGACCCCACATAAATTCCTCCCCATTCGCTCGCCGGATCAAACCTAGCCATTTCACTCCACTCCCTCCGCCACCCAAGCTCGTCTCCGGCGCCTTCAGGCCGTCTCCGGCATGGCGGGCAGTGGATCCGAGTCCTTCACCTCCAGATCTGTTGACACCGAGCTCATACCATGCAGCCCCGAGGAGGAGATGTCCGTCTGACTTACGCTCCGCTGCGCCCGAGGAGGCCCATACACGGCAGCGCTCGGACTCCTTCCGTCGTGAATCCATTGCATTCGCCCAAATGGCGCATGGATCTGGCACTAGGCTGTGCGGCTCGTCTGGCATCTGAACACGGTGTTAGACGCACAACCCCTATGTTGGCGCGCCGAGCACCGGGACGCACCATCGGCCTTGTTCGACGAGAACATGGCATGGCGTGCCCGCCGTGCTAGGCACCGGGCGCGGGAGGCAGTGCGGAGTCACATTCTTCGGCGCCCTGTATGGCACATCAGTCCGGGCGCCGCAACCGCATCATGCTGGACGTCGGCGACTCGTTCCAGGACGGATCCGTCATCGATCCGACGTCCACCAGCACCGTTCGGGTTTCGGGCTCCGATAAGGAAGAGTAGGGCATGGGAGACGGTGGCGCCTTGAGTCCCGTGTGCCGTCTTGTGTCTCATGCCCTACTCTACCTTGCCGGCGCCGGACCAACACTCTGAGGGGCGCAGCCGACCACTGGACATGGCTAGGACGGAGCTGGGCGAGCGGGGAGCGGAACCGAACGAAGCTCCACTCAAAGATCGTTGCGTTGCATGTAATAATATGGATTTGATGTTTCTAATTTGAGGTATCTGGATGTGGAATACATTTTTTGAGGGTAACCGTTCACCGTCTGCGGACGCGCCTGGGTTCATCCGCGGACGTTTGAGGGATCAGATTTGCCAATTCCGGCTGTAGATGCTCTAATAAGACCTTTTTAGTGATAAAACTAAGAGTCAACTAATGGGCAAGAATTAGAGTTACATGGGTATATTGTGATGAATGGCTGCAGTACACTGCACATGGTTGATCTGGTGAGACGTATGACTTACTCAGCCTCATGATTAATAAACGACCTTCTTTTTTATATTAAAAATCAAATTAAGAGTGAACTCGCGTTTTATTTTCTATGTGAGCTATGCTTCTTTATGAATGCACATATATAGTTGCTATCGTTGTTTTAGATTTAGCCAAGGGTTCAGATGTCTCTACTGTTAGTACTCAATTTTTTCCGTCTCATATAGCATCCCTGATATATTCTCAATCTAACAAATTAATAGAAAAAAATTGGACTCATTTTTGACCTTTTCATCAAATTTTCTCTAGATGCTTATTCTAACAATAGTTTTATAAACAAAATTCTTTGTCATCAACTTAGACTATGCTTCATAAATTTTTTCATGTTTTTAAACATCAAATTATTTGTTAACAGTTCTGCAGCAACGCACGAGGTATCATCTAGTTTACTTAGTTTCTATCTATTTCCCTTTATATGTTCAGCCACCCTTGAAAAATGACATGATCACTAATATTCTTTTGAACTCTTGTATTTACTTAAGAATATTAGTGATCATGTCATTTTTCAAGAATTGCAATGGATCAAATTGTTGTCCAAGGCTTAGATTCAAAACATGTAGCTGTAATGCTAATCAATCATTATTATTGCTTACCAATCGTAATCAATTCCTGTTTTTTAACATTCTCCTTTTGTGGAAAGAACGAATCATTATCAGTCAACTAAAAGAGTACTCCCTCCGTCCAGAAATACTTGTTGTAAAAATGGATACAAATGGATGTATCTAGAACTAAAATATATCTAGATACATCCATTCCTCGGACAAGTATTTCCGGACGGAGGGAGTATGTTATAAGAACAGTAAAATCTGGGAAACTATGGTAACTCTTTCTCTTCTATTTAGCCTTCGTTTGTTCTGTCATACACTCTAACTCGAAACAAATAGGGCGAAAGTACTCCCCCCGGTCCATATTGATTAACGCTGGTTTAGTACAAAATTGTACTAACTTTGTATTAAACCAACGTCAATTAATTTGGACCAGAGGGAGTAATTTATTTTTCCCTACATTTATTTCTATGAGCGAGAATTTCATGCACTTTAAAAATAACTATTTTAAAACATATGCCTCTTCCCCTACATTTCTATTACTCCTTGTGTTCCTTTTTATGAAGTTATTTTTTTTATCTTTAACCAGTTTATAGAAAAAATACCAATATCTACAACACTAACTAAATGAAATATGAAAATATCTTTCATGATGGATCTAAGGAACTGATTTTGTATTGTAGATGTTGATATTTTTCATAAACTTATCAAATGTAGAAAGGTTTCACTGTTGGAAAGTTAATACACCTTATAAAAATAACAGAGTGAGCACTACTAATTTTTAATTATTTGTAGCCCTATTATTTATGTAGATATTTGTGAGCTTATTAATTAAATATGGGAGCCTGTGCTGGTCCATAGGGTTGCTGTATGCGGAAAATAAGTCATGATGCCCATTCCTAAACCCTAGAGTTCTTACTAGTCACGGTGGCTTGCCCACAATGATTAAGCAGAGGCCCTCGAGGCACTGGTCCCTGAGCCAATGAGGAGTCGACGCCTCCAGGAGGAGGAGGAGAAGGAGAGCATTGTTGCATAGAGTAGGACAACCCATCGATGACCGAACTCCACGACGAGGGCGCTCCGTCCCATACTATGTCGCAGTCCACCCTCACTGTTCTTGTAGCTTTTGAGGTTTTCTCCCCTCCCGTTTCTTGTTCCAATCTTTGATTCATGAAAGGGAATTAGGAATCTAAACGAGATGTCTCTATTATTTGTAGAAGAAGAGAATAAAAAGAAGCACAAGTAGGAGTAGGAGCATGAGAAGCACCCTGTTGGGAGCCTCCCTAAGGGCCACACTGTTGAGATCCTTTCCCCGGGTGACCTACAAGTCACCATGCCACTTCAAGTGTGTTTCCAAGACATGTCTTTGCCTCTCCTCCGGCCCCGACATCCGCAAGAGGTCACCCCAGACCATGGCAGGCTTCTTCCTCAAGCACTATGGCATCTGTCCCTGTTTCATTTGTTGGGGAACGCGGTAATTTCAAAAAAATTCCTACGGTCACGCAAGATCTAGGAGATGCATAGCAACGAGAGGGGAGAGTGTGTCCACGTACCCTTGTAAACAGAAAGCGGAAGCGTTTAGTAACGCGGTTTATGTAGATCGAACTACTTCGCGATCCAACTGATCCAAGTACCGAATGCACAGCACCTCCATGTTCAGCACACGTTCAGCTCGATGACGTCCCTCGTGCTCTTGATCCAGTTGAGGATGAAGGTGAGTTCCATCAGCACGATGGTGTGGCGACGACGACGATGATGTTACCGGCGCAGGGCTTTGCCTAAGCACTAAGGTGATATGATCGAGGTGTGTAACTATGGAGGGGGCACCGCACATGGCTAAGAGAAGACTTGGTGTGTTCTAGGGTGCCCCCCTGCCCCCGTATATAAAGGAGGGAGGGGGAGGCCGGCCGGCCCTAGGGGGCGCACCTGAAGGAAATATGCCCTAGAGGCAATAATAAAGTTATTATTTATTTCCTTATTTCATGATAAATGTTTATTATTCATGCTAGAATTGTATTAACCGGAAACTTAGTACATGTGTGAATACATAGACAAAACATATTGTCCCTAGTATGCCTCTACTAGACTAGCTCGTTAATCAAAGATGGTTATGTTTCCTAACCATAGACATGTGTTGTCATTTGATGAACGGGATCACATCATTAGGAGAATGATGTGATGGACATGACCCATCCGTTAGCTTAGCATTATGATCGTTACAGTTTCATTGCTACTGCTTTTTTCATGACTTATACATGTTCCTCAGACTACGAGATTATGCAACTCCCGAATACCGGAGGAACACTTTGTGTGCTACCAAATTTCACAACATAAATGGGTGATTATAAAGGTGCTCTACAGGTGTCTCCGAAGGTGTTTGTTGGGTCGGCATAGATCGAGATTAGGATTTGTCACTCCGTGTTTCGGAGAGGTATCTCTGGGCCCTCTCGGTAATGCTCATCACTATAAGCCTTGCAAGCATTGTAACTAATGAGTTAGTTGCGGATGAAGTATTACGGAACGAGTAAAGAGACTTGCCGGTAACGAGATTGAACTAGGTATGATGATACCGATGATCGACTCTCGGGCAAGTAACATACCGATGACAAAGGGAACAACGTATGTTGTTATGCGGTTTGACCGATAAAGATCTTCGTATAATATGTAGGAGTCAATATGAGCATCCAGGTTCCGCTATTGGTTATTGACCAGAGATGTGTCTCGGTTATATCTACATAGTTCTCGAACCCGTAGGGTCCGCACGCTTAACATTCGATGACGATTTGTATTATGAGTTATGTGTTTTGATGACGGAAGTTTGTTCGGGGTCCCGGATGAGATCACGGACGTGACGAGGAGTCTCGAGATGGTCGAGACATAAGGATTCATATATTGGAAGGCTACATTCGGACACCAGAATGGTTCGGGTCATTTCAGATAAGTTTCGGAGTACCGAGGGTTACCGGAACCCTCCCCGGGAAGTTATTGGGCCTCATGGGCCTAGTGGTGGAAGAGAGGAGGCAGGCTAAGGAGTGGCACACGCCCCCCTAGCCCAAACCGAATTGGACTAGGGTTGGGGGGCGACCCCCCTTTCCTTCTCTCCTCCTCCTCCTTCCCTCCTCCTACTAGGAATAGGAAAGAGGAGGGGAATCCTACTTGGACTGGGGAGTCCTAGTAGGATTCCCCACACCTAGCACGCCCCCCTTGGGCTGGCCACCTCTTCCCTCCCCTCCTTTATATACGTGGCCAGGGGCACCCCATAGACACAAGTTGATCTTTAGCCGTGTGCGGTGCCCCCCTCCACAGTTTTCCACCTCGGTCATATCATCGTAGTGCTTAGGCGAAGCCCTACGCCGGTAACTTCATCATCACCGTCACCATGCCGTCGTGCTGACGGAAATCTCCCTCAGCCTCAGCTGGATCTAGAGTTTGAGGGACGTCACCGAGCTGAACGTGTGCACATCGCGGAGGTGCCGTGCGTTCAATACTTGATCGGTTGGATCGCGAAGACGTTTGACTACATCAACCGCGTTACTTAACGCTTCCGCTTTCGGTCTACGAGGGTACGGGGACACACTCTCCCCTCTTGTTGCTATGCATCACCTAGATAGATCTTGCGTGATCGTAGGAATTTTTTTGAAATTACCGCGTTCCCGAACAGTGGCATCCGAGCCAGGTCTATGCATAGATGTTATATGCACGAGTAGAACACAAAGAGTTGTGGGTGATAATAGTCATACTGCTTACCACCAACGTATTACTTTGATTCGACGGTATTGTTGGATGAAGTGGCTCGGACCAACATTACATGACCGCGTTCATGAGACTGGTTCTACCGACGTGCTTATGCATATAGGTGGCTGGCGGGTGTTTGTTTCTCCAACTTTTGTTGAATCGAGTTCGACTACGGCCGGTCCTTGTTGAAGGTTAAAACAACACACTTGACGAAAAATCGTTGTGGTTTTGATGCGTAGGTAAGAACGGTTCTTGCTAGAAGCCCGTAGCAGCCACGTAAAACTTGCAACAACAAAGTAGAGGATGTCTAACTTGTTTTTGCAGGGCTTGCTGTGATGTGATATGGTCAAGGCATCATGTGATATAAATTATTGTATGAGATGATCATGTTTTGTAACAAAGTTATCGGCAAGTGGTAGGAGCCATATGGTTGTCGCTTTATTGTATGCAATGCAATCGCCATGCAATTGTTTTACTTTATCACTAAGCGGTAGCGATAGTTGTAGTAACAATAGTTGGCGAGACGACAACGATGCCACGATGGAGATCAAGGTGTCGCGCCGGTGACGATGGAGATCATGACGATGCTTCGGTGATGGAGATCATGAGCACAAGATGATGATGGCCATATCATGTCACATATTTTGATTGCATGTGATGTTTATCTTTTATGCGTCTTATTTTGCTTAGTATGACGGTAGAATTATAAGATGACCCCTTACTAAATTTCAAGGTACAAGTGTTCTCCCTGAGTATGCACCGTTGCTACAGTTCATCGTGCCGAGACACCACGTGATTATCTGGTGTGATAAGCTCTACGTTCACATACAACGGGTGCAAGCCAGTTTTGCACACGCAGAATACTCGGGTTAAACTTGACGAGCCTAGCATATGCAGATATGGCCTCGAAACACTGAGACCGAAAGGTCGAACATGAATCATATAGTAGATATGATCAACATAGTGATGTTCACCATTGAAAACTACTCCATCTCACGTGATGATCGGACATGGTTTAGTTGATTTGGATCACGTGATAATTTAGATGACTAGAGGGATGTCTATCTAAGTGTGAGTTCTTAAGTAGTATGATTAATTGAACTTTAATTTATCATGAACTTAGTCCTGATAGTATTTTGCAAATTATGTCGTAGATCAATAGCTCGCGTTATAGCTTCCCTATGTTTTTTATATGTTCCTAGAGAAAACTAAGTTGAAAGATGATAGTAGCAATGATGCGGACTGGGGTTCGTGATCCGAGGTGTATCCTCATTGCTGCATAGAAGAATTATGTCCTTGATGCACTGCTAGGTGACAAACCTATTACAGGAGCAGATGCAGACATTATGAACGTTTGGCTAGCTCAATATGATGACTACTTGATAGTTTAGTGCACCATGCTTTACGGCTTAGAAGCGGGACTTCAAAAATGTTTTTGAAACATCATGGAGCATATGAGATATTCCAAGAGCTAAAATTGGTATTCAGACTCATGCCCGTGTCAAGAGGTATGAGACCTCTGACAAGTACTTTGCCTGAAAGATGGAGGAGAATTGCTCAACTAGTGAGCTTGTGCTCAGACTGTCTGGGTACTACAATCACTTGAATCAAGTGGGAGTTAATCTTCCAGATAAGATAGTGATTGACAGAGTTCTCTAGTCACCATCACCAAGTTACTGGAACTTTGTGATGAACTATAGTATGCAAGGGATGACAAAAATGATTCCCAAGCTCTCCGTGATGCTGAAATCGACGAAGGTAGAAATCAAGAAAGGGCATCAAGTGTTGATGATTAAACAAGATCACTAGTTTCAAGAAAAGGGCAAAGGGAAAGAAAGGGAACTTCAAGAAGAATGGCAAGCAAGTTGCCACTCCCGTGAAGAAGCCCAAAGCTGGACCTAAGCCTGAAACTGAGTACTTCTACTTCAAAGGAAATGGTCACTGGAAGTGGAACTACCCCAAATATTTGGCGGATAAGAAGGATGGAAAAGTGAACAAAGGTATATTTCATATACATATTATTGATGTGTACCTTACTAGTGCTCGTAGTAATCGCTGAGTATTTGATACTTGTTCGGTTGCTAAGATTAGTAACTCAAAACAGGAGTTGCAGAATAAATAGAGACTAGTTGAGGATGAAGTGCCGATGTGTGTTGGAAGTGGTTCCAAGATTGATATGATCATCCTCGAGCACTTCCTATACTTTCAGGATTAGTATTGAACCTAAATAAATGTTATTTGGTGTTTGCGTTGAGCATGAATATGATTAGATCATGTTAATTGCAATACAGTTATTCATTTAAGACAGAGAATAATTGTTATTCTATTTACATGAATAAAACCTTCTATGTTCATACACCCAATGTTGATGGTTTATTGAATCTCGATCGTGGTAATACACATATTCATAGTATTGATGCCAAAAGATGCAAAGTTGATAATGATAGTGCAACTTATTTGTGGCACTCCCGTTTGGGTCATATCGGTGTAAAGAGCATAAAGAAACTCCATAAAGATGGACTTTTGGAATCACTTGATTATGAATCATTTGATGCTTGCAAACCGTGCCTTATGGGCAAGATGACTAAAACTCCTTCTCCGAAACAATGGAATGAGCTAGTATCTTATTGGAAATAATGCATACCGATGTATGCGGTCCAATGAGTGTTGATGCTCGTGGCGGGTATCATTATTTTCTGACCTTCATAGATGGTTTGCGTAGATATGGGTATATCTACTTAATGAAACACAAGTCTGAAATATTTGAAAAGTTCAAAGAATTTCAGAGTGAAGTGGAGAATCATCGTAACAAGAAAATAAAGTTTCTACGATCTGATCGTGAAGGAGAATATTTGAGTTATGAGTTTGGCCTTCATTTAAAACAATGTGGAATAGTTTCACAACTCACGCCACCTGGAATACCATAGCGTAATGGTGTGTCCGAACATCGTAACTGCACTTTATTGGATATGGTGCGATCTATGATGTCTCTTACCGATTTACCACTATCGTTTTGGGGTTATGCATTAGAGACAGCTGCATTCATGTTAAATAGGGCACCATCAAAATCCGTGGAGACGACGCCTTATGAACTATGGTTTGGCAATAAACCAAAGTTGTCGTTTCTTAAAGTTTGGGGCTGTGATGCTTATGTGAAAAAGCTTCAACCCGAGAAGCTCGAACCCAAATCGGAGAAGTGCGTCTTCATAGGAACCCAAAGGAAACTGTTGGGTACACCTTCTATCACAGATCCGAAGGCAAGATATTCGTTGCTAAGAATGGATCCTTTCTAGAGAAGGAGTTTTCTCTCGAAAGAAGTGAGTGGGAGGAAAGTAGAACTTGATGAGGTAATTGTACCTTCTCCCGAATTGGAAAGTAGCTCATCACAGAAATCAGTTCGAGTGATTCCTACACCAATTAGTGAGGAAGCTAATGATGATGATCATGAAACTTCAGATCAAGTTACTACCGAACCTCGTAGGTCAACTAGAGTACGATCCACACCAGAGTGGTACGGTAATCCTATTCTGGAAGTCATGTTACTGGAGCATGGTGAACCTACAAACTATGAGGAAGCGATGATGAGCCCAGATTCTGCGAAATGGCTTGAGGCCATGAAATCTGAGATGGGATCCATGCATGAGAACAAAGTGTGGACTTTGGTGGACTTGCGTGATGATCGGCAAGCCATAGAAAATAAATGGATCTTCAAGAACAAGACCGACACTGATGGTAATGTTACTGTCTACAAAGCTCGACTTGTTGCGAAAGGTTTTCGACAAGTTCAAGGAGTTGACTACGATGAGACTTTCTCACCCGTAGCGATGCTTAAGTCTGTCTGAATCATGTTAGAAATTGCCGCATTTTATGATTATGAAATTTGGTAGATAGATGTTGAAATTGCATTCCTGAGTGGATTTCTGGAAGAAGAGTTGTATATGATGCAACTAGAAGGTTTTGTCAATCCAAAGGGTGCTAACAAAGTGTGCAAGCTCCAGCGATCCATTTATGGACAGGTGCAAGCCTCTCGGAGTTTGAATAAACGCTTTGATAGTGTGATCAAAGCATATGGTTTTATACAGACTTTAAGAGAAGCCTGTATTTACAAAAAAGTGAGTGGGGGATCTGTAGCATTTATAATATTATATGTGGATGACATATTGTTGATTGGAAATGATATAGAATTTCCAGATAGCATAAAGGGATACCTGAATATGAGTTTTTCAATGAAAGACCTCGGTGAAGCTGCTTACATATTGGGCATCAAGATCTATAGAGATAGATCAAGATACTTGATAACATTTTTCAATGAATACATACCTTGACAAAGTTTTTGAAAGAGTTCAAAATGGATCAGTCAAACAAGGAGTTCTTATCTATATTACAATGTGTAAAATTGAGTAAGACTCAAAGACCGACCACGGCAGAAGATAGAAAGAGAATGAAAGTCATTCCCTATGCCTCAGTCATAGGTTCTATAAAGTATGCCATGCTATGTACCAGACCAGTTGTGTTCCTTGCTATGAGTTTGGCAAGGGGGCACGATAGTGATCCAAGAGTGGATCACTGTATGGCGGTCAAAATTATCCTTAGTGAGGACTAAGAAAATATTTCTCTGTTATGGAAGTGATAAAGAGTTCGTCGCAAAGAATTACATCGATGCAAGCTTTTTCACCGATCCAGATGACTCTGAGTCTCAATCTGGATACATATCGAAAGTGGGAGCATTTAGCTAGAGTAGCTCCATGCAAAGCATTGTCACTACAAAAAAAATACACTTCCGTGATGATACGTGTTTGTCACAGTAGGTCGCATTTTTTGTCATGCATGTACATCCATGACAAATTTATGACATAATCAAGATAGTCATACCTGTGCTGTCGTAGAAGTGTTCCATGACATTACCAAAATTATCATCACGGAAGTGTCCACTTCCATGATGATAAATCACGCGTCACAGAACTGCTTTCGTCAAGGGTGACCGACACGTGGCATCCACTGTAACGGAACGCTTTTAAGCTATCGGGTCGGGTTTTGGATCCGATAACCCGTTAACAGCCCCGACCAATGGGGATTTTCCACGTGTAAAATCATCATTGGCTGGAGGAAACACGTGTTGGCTCACCGTTGGGGCAGATGTCATCCGCTCATTGGACCGAAGGCGCCTATGATACGACAACACGTGGCACGGCCCAACAAAGGCCCATTCCTATGAAAAGGCCGACCCATTTGACTTGGTCAAAAGGTGGCGGGCCGACCCACGGAAAGCCTATTAACGGCCTGTTCGCATATAGCCCATTTATAGCCCGCTAACCCAGGGCCCGTTATGCCCTATCCGAATTAGGCCCAGTAGCGTCATCTGGGCCGTCCAATATGATTCAGCCCGTTTTAAATTCCGGCCCGTGTGTGGCCCATGACTTCTTTCGGCCCATATGATGACCTTTGTAACTCTGGGCCCATTAACGGCCCGTGGTGAAACTGGCCCGTAATGAACAGTGTATCACTTTATACCCATTAACGGCCCGTTATTCCATTGGGCCGTTTCCAGCCCAAGTTATCTTTCGGCCTTCTCAGGCCCATTAATTCTTGGGCTCATTTGCAGCATTCGGTTACATACGGCCCGTTACTGTCATTTTCTGCTTGTGGGCCAAATTCAGCCCGTCGTTATAGTCGGCCAGTTTGCGGACCATTAATACGTTGGGCCGTTTTCATGTCAAAAAAAACCCGTTGGGCTGTTTTCATAGAGTTATCAAATACGGCCTATTAACGGCCCGTTATGGTCCACGAGTAGTATGACCCATGATTGGCGAAATGATGATACGCCCCGTAGAAGGCCCATGGATCCTACGGCCCGTATGAGGCCCATGGATAGTACGACCCGTAGAAGGCCCATGGATCCTATGGCCCGTAGAAGGCCCATTGATCCCTAAGGCCCGTATAGAAGGCCGATGGATCCTACGGCCCGTATAGAAGGCCAATGGTCCTACGGCCGAACGAAGGCCCATGGATCATAAGGCCTGCAGGAGGCCCATGGTTACAACAGTCCGTGTGTTGCCATGATTATTTTGGCCTAGTTACCAAAAATAGGCTATTGTGGCCACTAGAAAAACACAGAAAAAGAACTACAGTGACTACAAGCAAACAACTAAACAAGACAATAAGGAAATAAATAAGCAAGCAATTAAGGCTAGCCTATTACCACTATTACACATATTACATCCACTAGGCATCAAAGTTCGCCACCAGTGCAAATATAGGGAACAAAGCAGCATATTACATACACTTGGCCGTCAAAATTGGTCACCAGTGCAAATAAACACGGCAGTAAAACAAGAGCATAACTGAAACAACTTCAGAAGAGCTCAAGAAACATTATCCTGGGTATCCACCATGCTGGCAATAAGCTTAGCAAGCTGATTAGCTTTGTCCTGTTTGGCGCTAAAATCCTCCAACGCTTGCTGTTGCACTAGAAAGTATGCATCTGAATGCTCCAGGGACTTCCGCAGTCCTTCCGCTTCTTGTCGCAGCATAGCTGATCGATGTCTTTCAGCTTGTAGTTGAGACTCAAGAAACCGAACTGATTCAGACAGTGAGTTTGAATAGCTTGTGCAAGCGGTAGTGGCCAGTAACTCGAACACTAAACCAAGACAGGACTTTGGGGTTGTCTCGCTGTCTTCAAGATAGTCTTCCTTAGCTGTTTTATCAGCTTTGTTGGAGACCAACAAGGATGTGTCACTATCCTGAACCTTATCTGCATTACTTCCTTTACCATTGCTTAATAAGGCACTCTTCCCCAATATTCTGTCAGCATTCTAAAAGAAGAAACAAGCAGACACATAACAAGTTTAGCATGTACTAGTATATGAAACTCATTTCGGTGAACCAGTTCATTAGTAATGTGGCCAGGATTAAACTACCAAGTCTTCTATTGCCAAGTACTAGTACATAATAAAAGCATCAAACAAACATATATCTATGTCCTATGGTCACTGCATTGTCTTGCCAAATCAAAATAGAGAACGGTTCAAATCATATCAGTTCAAGACAAAGCAGTAGTGAAAGAATACAAAGCGTGGGAAACTACACGACACAACAAGATTTCAGATGGGTACCACGGGTCTACATGTACAACAACACTATTGGCTCTGTTGTGATGCTAGTAATGTGCATGATATGAAAGTCAACTGTATACACAATTGAAATTGAAATCAAAAGAGCTATTGATAAGAGCAAACCTGTTAAAGAAACATGCGTGAACATACCTGCCGTGCCATTGGAGTTTCGATTGGATCCTTCAATTTAAAAATAAGTTTGTATGAGTAAATACAATGATACAAGAGCAAAGCAATCATAGTTAAAAAAGGCGCGCCTAAGCGAGCGCTTAAGCGCGCCTAGGCTCTAGGCGTTGGCAAAACGCATTGCGCATAACTACGCTTAATCTGTGCATAACTGCGCATAAGCATGCGCTTTGGTCAGTAAAGTGCAAGGCGGTGGCAAAACGCACAATTAACGCCTAGCGCTTTTTTGAACTATGATAGCAATGGAATCTTAAATTAGAACAGTTGTTCTTCAGGTTTAGGCACTTGTTCTACATGAACTGAGTACAGTAAGACGCAAGAATATAATACTTCAAAATAGAAAATGAGCTCATAGACCTTACCACATTCTTGGTTCTGGACCAGTATAGAACAAGGCGTTCCCAGTCATCGTCTAGTAAATGTGTCTCCGGAGAACGTAAGGGAATTTGATGAGTTTCTTTGCCGGTGAAGTACGTTTTCTTCAGGTAATTCCGATACTGTCACCAAGCATTCTTGAAGATAGCAGAGGTATTAGCATAGGTTACCTCATCCCGAGTTTCCAAATCGGTCCTTCTCTATAGAGAAAAATGGGAAAATTTGCTGTATTATAACCATCATGGAGGTAGGATGTATGGGATGAAGCAAAGTAATTGCCATGAATAACATTACTTACACATAACTCCTGGACAAACACCTGCAACTAGCATTTTCCTTCATCTTCAGTATAATATTTCCAAGATGGGAAGATACACACATACGATTTAACAACATCAAATGCGATAGATGCTAAACTATGACTGGCTGGTTGTGCTTCCTCCACGGGAATAGGCATACTAACTGGTGGAGCTGAGGTTCGCCGTGATAGTACTGGCCCTTTGGGCACTGGAGCTGCCTTACTAACTGCTCTTGTTTGGGAGCTCTGTGGTGGAGATGGTGTTGTGTCAACAGGAACTGGGTTACTATCGGCTGGGGTTGGGGTTAGATTGGGTGAAGCTGGTTCTCTGTCCATCGCAGTAGGGGTACAATCTGCGAGAGTTTGGGTTATGTGTGGTAGGGCTGGTTCTTGTGCATGTACAACCGGGATGCTATCTCCACCAATAGGTAGCACTGTTTTATTTGAAGACCGTGTTTTTATCCCGCTAGATACTAGCATCACCCGCTCCAATTCAAATGGCTGATAAACAGGAAACATAGTTGAATGTACAGACATTGTATGAGAGATAGATGCAATAGATAGTGTGGAAAAAAGAGGGCATGAAATAGTTGACATGTATATTGTTTAACTAAAACGGATAGCATGACATAATTTCACATATATGATATCTATCTAAACTGGATAGCATAGCATAACATAATTCAAAGATATGATGAATAACAAAACATGATCGCATGACATATTCACCTACATGTTATCTAAGTAATCAAGATCGCATCATTTAATTCACATATGTGATTTATATGCTAAACAGAGGGCATTCGATATGATGTCTGAACTAAGAACATGGTGTTGAATATTGTGTATATGATGTCTAAACTATGCAATTCAAGACACCATATGCATGATATGAGCAGTATAACCGTGCCAAGTTAGAGCATACACCTCAGTAGGGGAATAGGACTGGTCATCTATCTCTGAATCCATCTCTGAGGAGCTATCGGGACCCAAGAAGAGATCTGCTTCGACAGGTAGCACTGTCTGCTCTGAAGGCCTTGTTTTCACTCCAGATTTTTCCACCTCCCACCCAAATGGCTGATTCACAGGAAGAGTAGTTTAATGTACAAACATTGTCGACAAATGGAAATGTAATGAAGAAAAGGATGGGCAAGATATCATTCAAATATATGATGCCTGGTTAAACAGGATGGCATTGCACATTTCACATATATTATGGCTGGCTAAAAGACATGAGACTGCATAATTCCCATATATGATATAGAAACTAAACAGGTGGCATTATAGAACATGTCTAAACTAAGCAGATGACATATATGATGTCAAAAGTAGGCACTGCAAGGCAACATATGCATGATATGACTAACATCATCATGCCAAGGTAGAGCAAACACCTTGGGGGGTAAATAGGAGTGGTCAGCGGCGTCTGAATCCGCCTCAGAACAGATATCTTCCTCTGGATTACAATCTGGAGAGGGGTGGGGAGGGTTTGCCATTGAACCCACCATGGAGCGATGTCTGCATGACATTGTATTGCCGTGCAAAACTCTTCTCTTTTTCTCTACATGTTCATCATGACTGTGTACAATATCTGACATGCATACGAAAAAATATGGTGAGATTATGTAAGGAGAGCATGCAGAAATTTAGAGTGATGGTAACAACCAGTGGATGGATCCAAAAATAATGATAGCAGGCTGATGATTGCTTTAAATTAATAAAAAGATAGATGATGATTGCTTTACTATTTGTTTCCCACCCAAGATGAACAACATAGGCATACCCTAGGTGAACCAGATATTAGACAAACATACTATTCATTGCTGCCTCGATATGTGCCCCACAACTAATTTAGAACTCAAGTTTGAACATGAATTTGGACCTGAGTTGGGAGTCCAAGAGCTGAACAAGACGATAAAGTAGCAGGTAAGTTTAAGCAATGCATAACATAAGTAGAAACAAAAGAGTGCGACCTCTCTTGTGGACCCGTGTACTTAGGTTCATCTGCTGAGTCGATGATGGTGATGCCATTGGGGTGCGTGCCGGTGGCAGGTAAGGAGATCTGAGGCGGCGAAAGATGGT
Organism: Triticum aestivum; assembly: GCF_018294505.1. NCBI lineage: Eukaryota > Viridiplantae > Streptophyta > Magnoliopsida > Poales > Poaceae > Triticum > Triticum aestivum. Next base: position 35,311,887 of record NC_057813.1, on the reverse strand, counting down.
TAGGAGTCGTGATGTCTGGTTTGGTGGATGCTTCCGTTGATGGAGCAGCTCAGGTGAGGTGGACGACGTCGCGGCAGGAGTAGGACAAACCACACAAAGTTCCCTTCGACACGTACCTGTAACTGAAGTAATTCTGTTAGGGCTCATTTGGCTTGCATGATCCTTAAAACGCAGGGATAGGAAAAACACCGGAATAGGATAGGAAAATGCACATGGTAAACAGAGCATTTGTAAACACAAGATTTCTATCAACTTGGGTGTTTGGTTTACAGGAATTGGAAGAGCAGAGGAATGCAAAGAAACATGGCCAAAATAAAGAGAAACCATATGAAAGCGTGTACAATTAGAATGTTATTCTGGCACTAATGCACTTGGTCTTGTTTTCATGCATAGGATTTTGAAAAGTAGGTCCAGGTGGATGTTTTGCTTCATTACTTTCAACAAAATGCATGAATAATTAAATAGTAGAGTGCCATTGGAAAATTCCCTATTGCTATGTTTTTCCATTGAACCAAAATAGCCCTAATGGATCGACGTGAATGTATAGTAATAAGTGACGCAACAAGTGTACAACCTCTTTGCCGTAGCCGTGTCGACCTCAGCATCATTGGGTTGGTCGCTGAAGCAATCGAGGCAGAGGTGGCTGTCGGAGGTGTGGAGAAAGATCTGAGGAATCTGTAGACGGCGTCCAGGGCACTGCTCTGTTGTGATGGATTGTTCTGTCGTTGGAGCAGCCTCGGTGAGCCGTAAGACGTCAAGGCTGAAGCAACACAAGACAGACATCGTCAATCTCAAGTGGGATTCTAATAGCATCTCCAATAGATGATGAAAAATGGATGTAAAATTAACATCACCAAAAACCACCTGACTACAACAGATGAGGTAAAATCCGTTGACTCTGAACTTAACTGTCGAAACTGAAATTAACTGTGGAATCTGAATGCTACTGTCAAAACTGAACGCAATGGTAGCAGAGAGACACTTGACATGTAGTTTAGGAAGGGCCTGCAGTTCATCTTCAACCTGCACACCCCTGAGCCGCCTGCCACCACCAGCCGAACCGCCGGCCCCAGCGCCGTCTCGCCACCCCGAAACAACTCGCCACCACCGCCCCGGCCAGCCCTCTAGGCCCCCCGCCCCCACCCTGAACCCTAAGATAGATAGTGGGGTACCTCTCCGGCGAGCCCCCGTCCCCGCTGCGGGTGGTTCTTCCTTAACTCCGGCGAGCCCCCCCCCCAACCCCTGAAAATCGACTGACCCAAAAGTCGATTCAGTCGACTGAAGTGTGGCTTAATCAGAGCAGAGCAGCAGCACGAGCGAGGGGGAGAGCAGCAACAGCAGCTGGGCGAGTGAGCGATCGAGCGAGAGCCGGAGCAGCAGCAGCAGCGCGAGCGAGAGCTGGAGCAGCAGCAGCAGATCCGGCTGGTATGGCCGCCGCCGCTGAAGGGGCCTCACACTGGGGGAGAGCCGCCGTGGAGATGTCGCCCGCGGCACCGGCTTCAAGGTAGCCGCTCCATGGCGGTGCGGGATGGAGCACCGTCGGCGCCGGGAGGTCGAGTTAAGGAGAAGGTGCGATGTGATGAGTGTACAACCTCTTTGGTGGCGCCGAGTAGGCCTCAGCTTCGTCCGAGGAGTCGGTGAGGATGCTGCGGTTCCGGTGGAGCAGGTTAAGGCGGCGCTATGGGGATGGAGCAGCCGCGATAGACGAGGCGATCGCCGGAGCAGCTCCTTGGAGGTGGAGGACGGGGCGGCTGAACTGGCGGGACAGCTAGATGGACGACGGATCCTCATCCGGGGAGGTGGACGAGGGACGTCGAGCTGTTGCGGTGGACGACGTCGTCGGGGAAGAGGCTCCGGCTGGGCAGCGGTGACGTGGCGGACGGAGGAGGGTGGGGTTTCGCGGCTGGAGCGAAGAGGTTATGGCGGCCTGGGATTTTGAATGGCGAAAAGGGGGCGATGGGAGGGGGTGAAGCATGACTTAGGGACCCGCTTGTCCAAAATGTAGGGTGTGTTACAAAAGTACCCCCACCGATTTGAACTAGCGGCCCTTTCGGCTCAGGGTTAGAAGGGGGATTTCGCGTGTTGGGATTTGGCAGCTGGAGGGAGTTTTCGCGCGCGTTGTAATTTCGGGATAGCAAGGCGCGGGTTGTGAAGGCGCCAGTTTTGGGAGCACGATATCTGAATTTTCGGGATATAACAAGACGCGGGTTGAATTTTAGGGACAAGCCTAATGTGTATTAATATTGTACTTGTATGTACCAAATCAGTTCGCACTTCCCTCAACCAAAAAGAAAACGAAAAAAATAAAACTATTCACACCACACAAAGAGAGAGTCTTGCCCCGTTTTACTATACAAATGCTATTCAAAGCTACTCCCTCCTTCCATCTATATAGGGCCTAATGCATTTTTTGATGCTAACTTTGACCAAATATTAGAGCAATGATATATGACATGCAACTTACACAAAGCACACCGTTAACTTCGTCTGTGAAAGGTTCTTTCAATGATATAATTTCACATTGTGCATGTCATGTACTATTAATCTTGTCAATAGTCAAATGCGGTCTTAAAAATCTCATTACGCCCTATATAGATGGAAGGAGGGAGTATGAATCCATGTTATGTACGATTAATTTTTTTCGCTTTGGTGTATAATGCATGTAACCTACTCATACCAACATTTTAGTGCATTCCAAATGTCTATACTACCACTGCAATTCGAACTAAATTTGAATTCATTTCTCTATTTCAATAAGAATCTACAATCATGATTGTTGCCAACTTCAACCATCATTCGTGTATTACCTTAATAACACACCACATGATTACTATAGAGATAGATATGAACTATGTGTACTACATGAACTCGAATTCTATTTTTTGAATACACTTGATGTTGATTCCAAATAATAGTACATTTGATGTACCAACTATATATTCATAATCTAAACCATATTCCATACGTACACCGTGTTTATCACACAAAGTATAGTGCCCCGCCCCCTACATTATGACAAGTATTTAGACCTGAGTTGCAAAAGCCACACATTAGCCCAAATTATAATCAATGTTGTACATTATGACATCTTCTTCAAGTATCCGTATCCACCTTTTTATAATGAATTACGATCTTTGTTCGTCTTTTACACCTTCACGATCCTCTTCTATTTGTAGCTAGCTAGCGCTAACTTTCTATCGTGCATGCACACGCCCGCCCCCCTCACACACCCTTAGCGTCCCCTCCATCGCGCACGTTCATTATTTCTCTTTAGGTCGTCCACCAGCGGTGTGTGTAGGCCCCCGTCTCCTTCTTTCTGGCACACACCGGTCAATATACCTCTCTAGCCAAGTGTGCCTACAACAAACACATGTATACTTCCCCTCTTCTCTTCTCACCGTCCATGCCCCCATATGTCCAATACGATTCCACGCAGGTGCACACTCCCGCCCCTCTTTTCATTAGTCACATGCTCGCACACTCCTCCCCCTCGACATGGTAGGCCTGTCGCACCACCTCCTAGCCACACTCTCTCCCCCTGTCTGCCTCTCCGGGCCTTATTTGCTTCTAACACATGCATGCGTGTATATGAACTGATCTCCCTACATATAGCCAGGTCGACTATAATTCGTTTTCACCAAGCACCGATACACTTACCTCACTAGTTATGTCTCTCCTTTTCTCAGACACACGACGGTTGATCTTCCTATGTAGTTACGCATGCTTACCACAACCATATCTTCTCCCCTCATCATCCTTGAATACCTCCCGACCCGTCTCTCACACGCACGTGCATAGACAGACAGACATCCCCCGCCCTCTCTTATTGATATTGCACTCATACCCTCCATTTGTCTAGCAGGCCTCTCCCACCATTTGTGAGACGCCACTCCACCACCAACCCTCCGACGCTCTACCTTTGTCTTTTTCCCAACCTTATTCCTCTGCTACACATATCCATGGATGTCGATCGATCTCCCTCAATACATAGCTAGGTCTCTCTCCTTCCCCAGACATATACTAGTTGACCGGTCTCTACCCCCCCCCACACCGATAGTCGAACGTTGTAGGTAGGTATCCATGCCACGGAGAAGAACTGCACCTCTGCCCTCTCAAATTCCAGTAGGCCAGCCGCCCTGTATCTTTGACGTGGGCAAACACAAATTCAATGACACTCTTTATCAATCGCGCAGCCACACACTTCATCCCTGTTTTCAATTCTATTGATATCTCACGTCCATGACTCCGTTTCACACACATTGCATATGTTACGTTTTTCTGATTGAGATATCATCAACACATTGCCTCTGTTTCGCACAAACCATCTCTCTCACACCACCCACATACGTACCTGCACCTAAAGAAGAAGTGCACGCAGGACACACATAGTCACGTCTCGTTCCCGGCCACACCCGCACGGGTACACAGTGGAGTTCATTTCTGTATGAAAAGGCAGCCCACGTGATAATTTGACGCGTGTAGCAGTTGTTTACTTGAAGGAGAGTAGGGTACCATGCCTAGAATATAAAACGATTGCCGTGGGGAAATGGAAAAATGGGTTTGTCTCTCGTGAGTCTCGTCACACAATCTCACACAAGGTTGCCGTGGCCTCTCTCTCTCAGCGTTGGTCAGTGATCCGACCGCATCCCGTCCGCCGGCGGAAAGGGAGGATGTGCATCGTCTCTCCGTTCGACGGTGTTGAGGCAGCTCGTCCCGATCTGCGGTGCCCGCCGTTCTCTCTGACCAAGCTCCGGCTCGGTAGGGCCTTCACCACTTGCTCGCTGCCGTAGTATGGGCAGATCCCAGTTGCCGGCGCCCTCCTAGTAACATCCCGACGACCCTCAGGTACAGCTTCCTCCGGCCTTGCTCCACTGCCCATCTTCCCACGTTGCTGCATGTGGATCTTCTTTAGTTGTTTGCTTAAATTGTATCTCGGCCGGCGTACTTTCCATCTTGCAATCTCGTCCTCAAACCATTTTTGATAAACCACCATGTGCTATCTTTCCCTTTTTACATGGAACATGCTTCTTTTTTGTCGGTGTATGTGTCTTCAACTCGTGTTATTGGGCAGTAATTGTTTCCTTTCGACCTCCTTTTGCAAACATGGTTATCCATTTTCACCTCGTTGCTATTGCGACCTTTTGGTGAACTGCACAAATCACTTTTCTGAAGAGTGTTTTGTGCAGTTCCGCCAAAATGTCACACGGGCAACGTTTTTACATTTCTGTGGGACTGCGGAAAGGGAGATTGGTTTTGCTATCCTCCTCATCCAACTCCGTGCCTAATCTTCCCCGACAAGAAGTTAGTCCTAAAGAGAGATCGTAGAGGTGATCGGCTTCTATTTATGTGTGTTATGTTTCATCATCTAGTTCCACTATTATTGTAATCACACTGACTGGATATCTTTGCAAACAGGGATGGTCCGCCCGATTTTAGTGGAGCTGCACAAAATGATCAGATTGTGGTGTCCTTCATACACCTCTTTTTTGGCTACAGAGCTGGGTGAAACTAGCTGCCAAGCAATGGACACTGTGCCAAGGAAATGGAGCCATGCCTACGAACAGCATCGATCACTTATATTTTTTTCTTTATTTGTACACCTTCTCACAACCTTGTCTTCAGTTGTGATGTGAATATTGCCACTGATCTGCGAACCATTGAGATGCATGTAACGCCCCAGATACAATTTTCCATGTTCGTAACTCCGACTCTTGCCATTTCCGGCTATGTGATTTATTATTTCCTCCGTGGTTGGGTTTTTGTCTGTTGTTTTGCATTTTTTTCTTGTTATGCATCTCGTCTCATGTCATCATTCACATTGCATCGACATCGTTTTCATAAAACTTGCATCCATTCGGGTTTCCTCGGTCCTCTCCGTTGTCCGTTCCGAGCCCAGACACACTTGCACGCGCCCGCGGCACCTCCGAAATATTATTTTATAAGTGGCATAAAAATGTTCTCGGAATGGGTTGCAACTTGTCGTGTGGTCTTATTATAGTGTAGACAGGCCGCCTGTCAAGTTTCGTCGCATTCGGAGCCCATTTGATAGCCCAACCGTCATGCGTAGCGGCACTGTTGCCGGTTTAATCGTCGGACATTTCGGTCTCCAAAACTGCCGCCGGGCTGCATTTCTATTCTCTCCCCTCAGCCCAAGTCTCTCTTTACAGCCCACCTAGGCCTGACTAACCCCCCCCCCCCCCGCGATCAGATCCGTCGGATCGTGATCAGAGGGCTCCGGAAGCCCCCCAAACCCCCCAAACCCTAGCAATTTTGCTATATATGGACACCCCTTGTCCATTTTGGGCAGCCTAACCCCCCTCCACCTACCTCTAGCCTCCCCCTTCCTCAGAATCCGCGCCGCCCCACCTCCTCCCTGCCACTTGGCCTCCTCCCATTGGCCAGCCACCGCTGTGCAGCCTCCCTCGCCCAACGGGAAGCCTCCACGTCGCCACCCCCTCAACCTCCTCCGCCGCTGGCCCGCTCCAGCCCGTCCAGGCCCGCCCCGGGCCAGATCTAGGCCCGAAGGGAGCCCGCGCGCCGCCGCCCTCCCGAGCGCTCGCCCGCGCCCGTCCCTGCTCCCTCGCCCGACCCCGGTACCTCGTCGTTCGTCGCCGGCGCCCGCGTCCGCCCGGCCCCGTCGCCGTCTTGCGTCCCTCCAGCAACCGCGCCGCCGCCGCCGAAGCTTCGCTAGGCCGGAGCCCCGCCTCCTCCTCTCTACCTTCTCCTCCCCCCTTCTCGTGCTCACCTTGCTCTCTCTCTTCTCCTCGCAGGCCGCCGCCGCCATGTCCTTCGTCGCCGCCCGAGGCTCCCCTGCCGCCGCCGTCGCCGGGAAAGGATCCCCGACGCCCGGATCCGGCCTCCCCTCACCGGATCTGGCCTCCTCCAGCCATCCCTCGCCCCGCTGCCGGCTTCCCTCGTCCCGCCGCCGTCGTCAAGCCTCGCCATGGCCTCTGCTTCCTCTTCAGCGAGCAGGAGCAGCCCGCTCGTCCCGCTCGCATTGACCGCGGCCCAACGCGTGGGCCAGCGCCCTGGCCCATCTTCCCCGTGGCCTACCAGCCCCTCCCCCGAGCCGGCCCAAGAGCCCATGGGTGAGCAGCCCCAGCTCTGTTCAGATTCGGCCCACATAGTGTTTTTTTCCTGTTCAGCAATTTTACTAATTATCCAGGGAATTACAGATTTACAGAAAAGTCCTTGCACTTCATGCATTTAATAACTCATCAACCGTGCATCATATCAAAATGTTTTATATATGTAAAATGCTCAGAAAATTGTGTAGATTAATAATATGTCACTTTCATCCATGTTTAAAATGTTTAACATGCTGTTTGTGTTTATTTTGCATTATGCCATGTTAAAATGCTTTAATTCATAACTAAATAACCGTAGCTCGGAATTAATTAAACTTTATATGTAAATGGGGTGGAAAAATGCCTAGATTAACATGGTGCACTTTATTTTCCTGTGTAACAACAATAAAATTGTGTTTAGAGCAGAATAGTACCAAATCCATAATTTGCACGTGGGGATTTTCCGGAATTGTTGTTTGTTGTTTCCGGCCTCATCTAAACTTGCCTAAATAGTTAGTTTCCATATGCTTCACCTCTTGCCATGTTTAACAACATTTAATATTGTTGTGTTCCTAAACGAGAGAGAACTAAATACTTGCATGTGGTGTTTCTTCAATATGCAACTCGTTGCATATTGAGCTCCACTTAATTTGTAGTATTGTTTGTGCACTTTGCCATGCCATGCCTCATTAAACCGGACATGCATCATACTTGATTGTGCATCATGCCATGATTATTCTTGTGTGTTCACTATGTTGTTTGTTTCTTTCCGGTGTTGCTTCTTAGTTCCGGTAATGTTGCGATTGTGAGGATTCGTTCGACTACTTCCGTTCGTCTTCTTCATGGACTCGTTCTTCTTCCTAGCGGGATTTCAGGCAAGATGACCGCTACCCTGGATCTCAATACTATCATTGCTATGCTAGTTGATTCGTTCTATCGCTATGCTGTGCTACCTATCACTTGTTCCTCAAGCCTCCCAAATTGCCATGAACCTCTAACCTTTGACACCCTTCCTAGCAAACCGTTGTTTGGCTATGTTACCGCTTTGCTCAGCCCCTCTTATAGCGTTGCTAGTTGCAGGTGAAGTTGAAGATTGCTCCATGGTGGACAGGATTTTGGTTGGGATATCACAGTATATCTTATTATTATTAATGCATCTATATATTTGGTAAAGGGTAGAAGGCTCGGCCTTATGCCTGGTGTTTTGTTCCACTCTTGCCGCCCTAGTTTCCGTCATACCGGTGTTATGTTCCCGGATTTTGCGTTCCTTACGCGGTCGGGTGATTTACGGGACCCCCTCGACAGTTCGCTTTGAATAAAACTCCTCCAGCAAGGCCCAACATTGGTTTTACCATTTGCCTCACTACCACCTACATTTCCCTTGGGAGTAATTAACCCAAGGGTCATCTTTATTACAGCCCCCCCGGGCCAGTGCTTGTCTAAGTGTTGGTCCAAACTAGAGCACCGTGCGGGACCATTTCCTTGGCAACTTGGATTCGTCGGTTTCTGTACGCTTCGCTTATCCGGTGTTGCCCTGAGAACGAGATATGTGCATCTCCTATCAGGATTGTCGGCGCATCGGGCGGTCTTGCTGGTCTTGTTTTACCATTGCCGAAATGTCTTGTAAACCGGGATTCCGAGTCTGATCGGGTCTTCCTGGGAGAAGGTCTATTCCTTCGTTGATCGCGAGAGCTTGTCATGGGCTAAGTTGGGACACCCCTGCAGGGTATAATCTTTCGAAAGCCGTGCCTGCGGTTATAGGCAGATGGGAATTTGTTAATGTCCGGTTGTAGATAACTTGACATCAGATCCGAATTAAAACGCATCAACCGCGTGTGTAGCCGTGATGGTCTCTTTTCGGCGGAGTCCGGGAAGTGAACACGGTTTCTGGGTTATGTTTGACGTAAGTAGGAGTTCAGGATCACTTCTTGATCATTGCTAGCTTCACGACCGTTCCGCTTGCTCTCTTCTCGCTCTTATTTGCGTATGTTAGCCACCATATATGCTTAGTCGCTGCTGCAGCCTCACCACTTTACCCCTTCCTTTCCCTTTAAGCTTTGCTAGTCTTGATACCCATGGTAATGGGATTGCTGAGTCCTCGTGGCTCACAGATTACTACAACAACAGTTGCAGGTACAGGTTATGCGATGATCATGACGCGAGAGCGATGCTTGCTTGCGTTGAGTTCTTCTTCTGCTTCTTCGATCAGGGGATAGGTTCCAGGTTGGCAGCCTGGGCTAGCAGGGTGGATGTTGTTTCTGTTTGTGTTTCATCCGTAGTCGAATGTTGATATTGTGTATGATATATTGTTGTATTCGTGTGGCATTGTATGCCTCTTGTATGTATCTCCATCTATTATGTAATGTTGATGTAATGATATCCACCTTGCAAAAGCGTTTCAATATGCGGGTCTATCCTTGGTGGGACCTTCGAGTTCCTTTTGGATAGGGTCGCATATTGGGCGTGACAAGTTGGTATCAGAGCCTCGACCGACCATAGGAGCCCCCTTGATTGTTGGCCGTTGTTGAGTCTAGAACAAAAATGTTTTGAGTCTTAGGATTATATATATCGGAGAGTAGGATTCTTTTTACTCCTCAGCCCCCTTCGTCGCTCTGGTGAGGACTCTTTACGTAGATGTTTTGTCTTCCCTCTCCTCAAATTTCACTAATATTTTTTTTAGGATCAAGCGGGTATCTTGGAATCGTTCCGATGGTTTTGTGATGAGAACATTGTTCTTGGTGCCTCCTGTCTATTTATGTGGCATTGACCCAGGGAGTTGAGCTCCGAGGTGTTGTCGTCACAATTTTATCGTTGCAGTTCTGGAATACCTGAGTTTTGCCGACATCGAACATCTCTTTTACGCAGTTGTTGGTGAGATAACCTCGACGTCACCCAGTACCGGGGAGTTCGGGAGTATTGCCATAACTCGTATAACGGATGCTTTTCGAAGGTTGAGGTACACGATTTCCGAAGGTTTCTTGGTTATGTGTTGACGGATGGATACAGCTTGGATGTAGGTATTGTTAGTTTTGGGTGAGATATATATTGCTTCCCCTGTATCCCCAACACCAGATTGCATAACCAGAAAGTTTCGGGAGTTTTATAGGTGGGAATTCAAGTAGCTCCTAGGATATCTTTCCGACAGATGCATGATATGGGATTGGGTAAATCTCTATCATATGTATTTGTTCCGGCTTATTCTGCAAGCCAAATCCTTTGTTTTATTTTGAGTTGTGGTATTCGAGTTGCTTCAATGTCAAGTGTTGATTCCATACCTTTCAGATGGTGTTCTCATATTGCTATGGGAACACTAATCCTTTTGATCATTGAGGTTGTCATGTTAATTCTTTTCCAACCGGTGCGCTTCTCTTCGAGATGATCCCATCATTCTCCCCATCCGCAAGATCAATTCTAAGTTTTCTCAACGGTGTTTGTTCCATTTTTCCCAAGTTGCCTTTGTTTTCCCACCCTCCCACCCTTTTTTCTTCAAGGACTCAGATTTCTTAATCATGTATCCTTTTATTTGTGGGAAGTCTCTTCGTTCTTTGCTTTCAATGTTCTTATCCGGTGGATTTCCCATGAAGATGCTCAACAGTTTCAAGCTCATCATCCTTCACCGTTGTTTCTTCTCCGGTGGATCCAATTCAAGCTTTCAGTGTTGATCATATTCCTTTCCTCGTGTGAAATGCTTTTTCATACCGGTGCACCTCTTAATCTTTCACTTCTCGCTATTCATTTGTTCCAGAGTGTTGAAGATATCTCGGAAGACTTGTGTTTCCATTCTCAATCCGTTCAAGATATTTCGAGGTTGTTATCTCATTAGAGTCATTTAATTCAACCGGTGCAATCCCCCCTTTCAATCAATTGTTCAATGATGTTTCTTTCGAGTGGGCCCAAACCCACAGGTCTTTTCCCATAATCTTACCTGACTCTTCGAATTATCAGGAGCATTCCCCAAATTCTTTTCAAAGTGTGACGTAAGAATGGATCCCATCAGTCACATGCCTTCTCCAAGGTCGCTTTCAAATTCTTTTCATCGTTGGCTCAACCCCCTTCGCTTTTCATTCTCCCGGAGTATCTCAACAATTCATGGTGGTTCTCATCATCATTCTCAACATTTGAAGACCAAAGAAGGATTTCTCTTAAATCTTGCTCCATTCTCTTCAAGATTCATCGTTCTAGATTGATGCCATCCTCTCATATTTGCTTTCGATTGTGACAATTCTTTTCTTACCATCCGGAGCATTTCATGAGTTGTTTCCATTTCTTTCCTCCGAAGGCCATCATGTCATAATTATTCATTCTCAACGTGTAGCTATCGTTCTTCAAATCTTACCGGTGAATCGTTCAAATATCCTCTAATCAATTCATGATCTCTTTGTTCTCATGTATCTAAATCCCCTCAAGTATCTTCATTTGTTTTCCAATTCTTCCCGATGTTTCTTTATCTTTTCTTCGTTCATTTTCAATTCTTACGGTGGTTCGTTCAAGATCTCTCTTCCTTCGTTATCATATCAAATATTCGTTGTTTCCAAATCCCACTGGTGGCTCCATCAATACCTTCTCAAGTTTACTCTATATCTTTCTTAATCCTTTTTCTAGGGGAATAAGTAGTATGCCAAATTCGTTGCTTGTCATCAATTAAATTTGATGAAGGATAAGCATACAATAAATCTTATTCTTATTTCCTCGAGGTGATTCATTTTTTTTTCTTCCAAAGATTGTTCATGATGAAGTAATTCTCGGTTCTAGTGTTCATCTTTTCTTTCCGGAGTTGGTCATCATATCACATTCTCGGTTCGAGAGGCTTCATCTTTATTTTCGGAGTTCCAACCTCTCTCAATTATCTCATCGCAAAGCTCCATCTAAATCATCGCAAGGCTTCACCTTGTGTTTTCAACTTCTCTTTCTTTCTATCATCCTTTCATTATCAGAGTTCTTCACGGAGTCTCTACATGATGGTTCGTCAAGGATTCTTTTCATTCTTCAATTGTTCTTCAAGATTTTCTCTCGAAGTTATGACCCGCCAAGCTGTACTCTAAAATAAACATGGTGCTCAACACATGTCTTGTTTTGAGGAGTTCAAGTATTCTTCATCTTGCATTCCAAAGTGCAATTCTTTCTACCTTATCTTTTGAGGTGGTGTTATGTCACTCTTGACAATTTCCTTCATGTTTCATGATTCATATGTTGTCAAGAAGGAGGTATTTTAAATCCATCATTTTCTCTTCGTTGAAGAGATCTTTTCAACCAATCAACTTCTTCGTTGGAGTTATCTTGGGATATATTTCACCTAAAGCCTTCCATTGGGAATGTTGCTATTTGTGGTGCTTATCATTGATCCAAGCTTTCTCCATATCCTTCTCGGTGAAGAGGTTTTTCATCTCTTCGTTGATCTCAAACAAGCAATTGTTTTTCGTTTGTGGCAGAATGTCATCTCATAGTCTTGCAATGTTTCCATAAGCCCACTACAAGCTTATTCTTTTCGTTGTTGGTTTTCCAACAACCCCGTTGTAACCATCTTGGAAGGGTGCTTTCCAAGCTCAGTTGTGGCAGAAGTTGTCATTTTCCTCTCCGTACCTTTATCCCAACAATCTAGCTTCTATTCTTTCTTCCGGAGGCATTGTGATGTTGCTCTTTTCACTCATCATCTTGTTTTGGCAAGATCATGTTCTTTTCGTGCTTACCCATTTAACGGGAGTGTTGTGTTCTCATTCAAGTTCTTTCATCTTATCAAGTTTTGCCTCTCTTTTCAACCCGAGTGCTGTCTGAAATCCTGCTTACCGATTATGCTATTCTTTCAATAGTTCCGGAGGCAGTGTGTTGTTGATTTCATCAAGTATCTTCCCATCTTCTCAAGTTCATGTTCTATTCCTTCCATGTTCAACCGGAGTGCTGCCCAAATTCTTCCTCTCTCATCTTGTTTTAATCGGAGTGGTTTCGAATTCTATCTTGTCCATTAAACTCTTGATTCATGTCTTTGCAACCTTCAAGTTATCGTAATGTTCCTCGTTCCTCTTTTCTAATGGATTGTTTGCAATCTCGTTCTTCTCTAATTGCTCAACCTCTCAAGGTTCATGGTTTCACTCGTTTGTCGAAGAAGCAACTTAGTTTACCTCTTCTCTTCCTCTTCCGTTTCCCTCTGGTGCCATCCTAGATCTCGGGACGAGATCCTCTCGTAGTGGTGGAGTGTTGTAACGCCCCGGATACAATTTTCCATATTCGTAACTCCGACTCTTGCCATTTCCGGCTATGTGATTTATTATTTCCTCCGTGGTTGGGTTTTTGTCTGTTGTTTTGCATTTTTTTCTTGTTATGCATCTCGTCTCATGTCATCATTCGCATTGCATCGACATCGTTTTCATAAAACTTGCATCCATTCGGGTTTCCTCGGTCCTCTCCGTTGTCCGTTCCGAGCCCAGACACACTCGCACGCGCCCGCGGCACCTCCGAAATATTATTTTATAAGTGGCATAAAAATGTTCTCGGAATGGGTTGCAACTTGTCGTGCGGTCTTATTATAGTGTAGATACGCCGCCTGTCAAGTTTCGTCGCATTCGGAGTCCATTTGATAGCCCAACCGTCATGCGTAGCGGCACTGTTGCCGGTTTAATCGTCGAACGTTTCGGTCTCCGAAACTGCCGCCGGGCTGCATTTCTATTCTCTCCCCTCAGCCCAAGTCTCTCTTTACAGCCCACCTAGGCCTGACTAACCCCCCCCCCCCGCGATCAGATCCGTCGGATCGTGATCAGAGGGCTCCGGAAGCCCCCAAAACCCCCCAAACCCTAGCAATTTTGCTATATATGGACACCCCTTGTCCATTTTGGGCAGCCTAGCCCCCCTCCACCTACCTCTAGCCACCCCTCCTCAGAATCCGCGCCGCCCCACCTCCTTCCTGCCACTTGGCCTCCTCCCATTGGCCAGCCGCCGCTGTGCAGCCTCCCTCGCCCAATCGGAAGCCTCCACGTCGCCTCCCCCTCAGCCTCCTCCGCCGCTGGCCCGCTCCAGCCCGTCCAGGCCCGCCCCGGGCCAGATCTGGGCCCGGAGGGAGCCCGCGCACCGCCGCCCACCCGAGCACTCGCCCGCGCCCGTCCCTGCTCCCTCGCCCGACCCCGGTACCTCGTCTTTCGTCGCCGGCGCCCGCGTCCGCCCGGCCCCGTCGCCGTCTTGCGTCCCTCCGGCAACCGCGCCGCCGCCGCCGAAGCTTCGCCAGGCCGGAGCCCCGCCTCCTCCTCTCTACCTTCTCCTCCTCCCCTTCTCGTGCTCACCTCGCTCTCTCTCTTCTCCTCGCAGGCCGCCACCGCCATGTCCTTCGTCGCCGCCCGAGGCTCCCCTGCGGCCGCCGTCGCCGGGAACGGATCCCCGACGCCCGGATCCGGCCTCCCCTCACCGGATCTGGCCTCCTCCGGCCATCCCTCACCCCGCCGCCGGCTTCCCTCGTCCCGCCGCCACCGTCAAGCCTCGCCATGGCCTCTGCTTCCTCTTCAGCGAGCAGGAGCAGCCCGCTCGTCCCGCTCGCGTTGACCGCGGCCCAGCGCGTGGGCCAGCGCCCTGGCCCATCTTCCCCGTGGCCTGCCAGCCCCTCCCCCGAGCCGGCCCAAGAGCCCACGGGTGAGCAGCCCCAGCTCTGTTCAGATTCGGCCCACATAGTGTTTTTTTCCTGTTCAGCGATTTTACTAATTATCCAGGGAATTACAGATTTACAGAAAAGTCCTTGCACTTCATGCATTTAATAACTCATCAACCGTGCATCATATCAAAATGTTTTATATATGTAAAATGCTCAGAAAATTGTGTAGATTAATAATATGTCACTTTCATCCATTTTTAAAATGTTTAACATGCTGTTTGTGTTTATTTTGCATTATGCCATGTTAAAATGCTTTAATTCATAACTAAATAACCGTAGCTCGGAATTAATTAAACTTTATATGTAAATGGGGTGGAAAAATGCCTAGATTAACATGGTGCACTTTATTTTCCTGTTTAACAACAATAAAATTTTGTTTAGAGCAGAACAGTACCAAATCCATAATTTGCACATGGGGATTTTCCGGAATTGTTGTTTGTTGTTTCCGGCCTCATCTAAACTTGCCTAAATAGTTAGTTTCCATATGCTTCACCTCTTGCCATGTTTAACAACATTTAATATTGTTGTGTTCCTAAACGAGAGAGAACTAAATACTTGCATGTGGTGTTTCTTCAATATGCAACTCGTTGCATATTGAGCTCCACTTAATTTGTAGTATTGTTTGTGCACTTTGCCATGCCATGCCTCATTAAACCGGACATGCATCATACTTGATTGTGCATCATGCCATGATTATTCTTGTGTGTTCACTATGTTGTTTGTTTCTTTCCGGTGTTGCTTCTTAGTGTCGGTAATGTTGCGATTGTGAGGATTCGTTCGACTACTTCCGTTCGTCTTCTTCATGGACTCGTTCTTCTTCCTAGCGGGATTTCAGGCAAGATGACCGCTACCCTGGATCTCAATACTATCATTGCTATGCTAGTTGATTCGTTCTATCGCTATGCTGCGCTACCTATCACTTGTTCCTCAAGCCTCCCAAATTGCCATGAACCTCTAACCTTTGACACCCCTCCTAGCAAACCGTTGTTTGGCTATGTTACCGCTTTGCTCAGCCCCTCTTATAGCGTTGCTAGTTGCAGGTGAAGTTGAAGATTGCTCCATGGTGGACAGGATTTTGGTTGGGATATCACAATATCTCTTATTATTATTAATGCATCTATATATTTGGTAAAGGGTGGAAGGCTCAGCCTTATGCCTGGTGTTTTGTTCCACTCTTGCCGCCCTAGTTTCCGTCATACCGGTGTTATGTTCCCGGATTTTGTGTTCCTTACGCGGTCAGGTGATTTACGGGACCCCCTCGACAGTTTGCTTTGAATAAAACTCCTCCAGCAAGGCCCAACATTGGTTTTACCATTTGCCTCACCACCACCTACATTTCCCTTGGGAGTAATTAACCCAAGGGTCATCTTTATTACAGCCCCCCCCGGGCCAGTGCTTGTCTAAGTGTTGGTCCAAACTGGAGCACCGTGCGGGACCATTTCCTTGGCAACTTGGATTCGTCGGTTCCTGTATGCTTCGCTTATCCGGTGTTTCCCTGAGAACGAGATATGTGCAGCTCCTATCGGGATTGTCGGCGCATCGGGCGGTCTTGCTGGTCTTGTTTTACCATTGCCGAAATGTCTTGTAAACCGGGATTCCGAGTCTGATCGGGTCTTCCTGGGAGAAGGTCTATTCCTTCGTTGATCGCGAGAGCTTGTCATGGGATAAGTTGGGACACCCCTGCAGGGTATAATCTTTCGAAAGCCGTGCCTGCGGTTATAGGCAGATGGGAATTTGTTAATGTCCAGTTGTAGATAACTTGACACCAGATCCGAATTAAAACGCATCAACCGCGTGTGTAGCCGTGATGGTCTCTTTTCGGCGGAGTCCGGGAAGTGAACACGGTTTCTGGGTTATGTTTGACGTAAGTAGGAGTTCATGATCACTTCTTGATCATTGCTAGCTTCACGACCGTTCTGCTTGCTCTCTTCTCGCTCTTTATTTGCGTATGTTAGCCACCATATATGCTTAGTCGCTGCTGCAGCCTCACCACTTTACCCCTTCCTTTCCCTTTAAGCTTTGCTAGTCTTGATACCCATGGTAATGGGATTGCTGAGTCCTCGTGGCTCACAGATTACTACAACAACAGTTGCAGGTACAGGTTATGCGATGATCATGACGCGAGAGTGATGCTTGCTTGCGTTGAGTTCTTCTTCTGCTTCTTCGATCAGGGGATAGGTTCCAGTTCGGCAGCCTGGGCTAGCAGGGTGGATGTCGTTTGAGTTTCTGTTTGTGTTTCATCCATAGTCGGATGTTGATATTGTGTATGATATATTGTTGTATTCGTGTGGCATTGTATGCCTCTTGTATGTATCCCCATCTATTATGTAATGTTGATGTAATGATATCCACCTTGCAAAAGCGTTTCAATATGCGGGTCTATCCTTGGTGGGACCTTCGAGTTCCTTTTGGATAGGGTCGCATATTGGGCGTGACAATGCATTAGCCATGGTAGTTTAATTTGTATTTGATGGAATGTTGTAACGAGATAATCTCGAGGCAAGACACATGAATCCTAAGTTGAAACCTTTTTTTTCCCGCGGGAACCAGAGTTGAAACCTTCATAGCATCACAGTACAATTTCATCAAAATTATGAGTACATATAAACAAATCCTGAAGGATTGATAGCAATGCCAGAAACAATTCAACTTCATTTCGCCGACATGTTGGACATCCTTCATCCGGCTCTACCTGCCATGCAACAATATTGAGTGCACAACACAACTTCAGGGAAAGGTTCACCCCGGTCGTTGCGCCGCAGTAGTAATGACTAGTGAGCAGTCAAATCACAGAGCCCCACCTTCGCCACAGTAAGTTGCTCGAACGAAGCAACCATCATTTCTCTGTTCCTTGAATCCGCTGGTACTCCCATATTCCCACAGTAAAGTTGCTCGGGCGAATCAACCATCACTATATCCGCTCACATGTGATGACAACAGGAGCTATCCATTCAGATTGCATGTTAAAAAAATAAAGGTCGATAACTAATGCGGCAAACTTTCAAAAAAAAAACTAATGCGGCACTTCGGGCCAACGCAGCCAGATCGCATTTTGCACGAGAAATTACACACCATGTTTCGTTGACATGTGGTCCCGTTCCAACATATCAGTGAGACGACGACGAGTAGTAGGAGTATTTCCGAACTGACGTGTAGGCCGGGGCGCCCCTTCATGAACCCGTGGCAAACTGGCAACCGTCCACCGACGCTTCGCCTTTCCCTCTTGATTTGGAACTGCTGTCGCACACTCTTCCTCTCCCTCCTCCATTTTCCTTCAGCCCTTCACGCTTTCGTCTGCCATTGTTCGATCGTCTTCTCCATGGAGGGAACAGGACGGAAACGACCCCGTTATTCTTGCCCCGATCTGAAAGATGACGTGGTGGAGGAACTCATTGATCGGTGCGACGTCATCACCTCAGCTAGCATGGCAGGTTCGTTCAAGCCCATTCTTGACTCAACTAATAACATCATTACAAGGAACCCAAGAGTCAAGGAACGGTTTGATCTCCCCTATCTTCTTCGCCGTGACCCTGATGACCGGCGCCGTCACGACGGAGGCCTCGCCCTATGCAAGTTGATGCCGCTTGATAATGATACGTATGATGTTAAGATGCCATCGCGTGAGGGCAAGGCCTAGGCAGGCGCAAATGGAGATTGGGTTGTTTACATTGGGTCCAACTGCGAGTGGGAACTTGTGAATGTGTACACTCGTGACCGGGTTCCACTTCCAAAAATCTCAGCAGACTGCCCAGAGGTTGAGCACACCGGTATTGTACGCACATTCAAATACAATCATGGTGACTGTCTTGTACGGAAGATAGCAATTTCTCGAGTTCCCACCCGCTCTTGGAATTACAACAACTATGAAGTTGTTGCTATCTTCGACAAGCTTGTTGCCGTCGTTGCTGGTTTGACTCGATGGACATTGCTCAAAAATTAGTTTTTGTACACGGATGAGTACTGTGATGCAATTGAATACGAGGGCCTCTTGTGTTTGCTGCCACCAATTGTGGCACTGTTTTTGCATGGAATCATTATGATTTCGGTACGTTTGTCTTCCACCGTAATTATAATTGTTTCATCCACATGCATGCGGGTTAGCAAGTTTCCCTTTACTAATTAACCTTCTTCTTGTGTTTCCAAGGTCCTGTGAAAATTCCACCACCTATACTTGAAAATTTTTATAACCAAGGGGGAGATGACGATGGTGATGATCAAGAGCATGAGGACGAGCAGCGCCCATATACTCGCTGGCACCGGACAACTAATTCCAATGAAACGTGCATTGCAATAGGTTATCAGATGAGGCCAATCATCAACAATAGTAGTACACTATTTGTACTAGCTTCACATGCTTCGCGCGTCGTGCAGGTGTTTTTACTGTAGCCATATTGTACTACCTAACCGGCACCTCGAATCCTCGATACTAGTAGTACTATATAGTACTAGTAAATAGTAGGAGTAGTAGGGTGGCATGGGCTAGAACAAGCATTCACGTCCAGGAGTACGACACACGCCACCAGCACGACTTCCATTTGACACCATATTTCTTGGAGTCCGTGCTAGAGCAATCTCTTCAACCTCATCGTTTCTCTAACTCAGCCATCGCGCGGCGGGCGAGGTGGGGGTTTGCCGATAGTCGGTTTCCTTAACTGCGGTCCCACTTGTAAGGCCAACTCCAACACTCTATCAATATATGGATGTACTCTTCTTCCCAATACAAAAACTTGCATCCATTCTACTCCCTCCGTTCTACTATTTGTCAAAATATATATGTATCTAGACATGTTTTAGTATATAGGCACATCCATTTTTGGACAAATGGAAGCCAAGTATTTTGGAACGGAGGGAGTAAACAATAAAAAATTTAAGTTAGCACAACTAGTCTAATCCGAGGGCACAACCGAAGATTTGGTCGGGTTCTTCCTCCTTTTGCCGACACGTGGGACATCCAACATCCAGGTCGTGTCATGAAAGAAAATAGAGTGGTAGTTGATAAGTTGAAGCCACGAGATGTGCATCTTGGGTTAAACTGTAAATAGAATCTTACTACTCTTGAGTAACTCCAAAAGCGGCCACCGAAGATCTTTCTTGGATTTGTTTTTCATCACCAGCACGTCGAGGTGAAAGATGTGCAGGTTCAGTGGGTCCGCTTGCGTTTTCACTGACATGTGGGACCGCATGTGAGCAAACAGACGATGGGCTCCGCGCGCCCGCTGGCTAGCTGAGAAGAGAGATAGAGGAGTGCTGAGCACGGACTGTAGGAAATTTGTTCTACGTAACGAGCACCTTGATATTCGCGTGTGGTCATTTCTAGAATAAAAAAAAGGAGGTACCTCTACTTATGTTACTCACACTACGCCTAGCCTAAGGTTAGATGACCTTGCGCTTGGCTCTTCGCCTCTTCCGGAAGTCGATGGTTCTAGAGTAGTGCTTCTGGCAATCTGACACCAAATGAACTGCTGCACGTCCACCGCTTGTAAGCAAAAGTTTCTCCTCATGCTGCGAGCCATCGCGCACGCGTTGGCGAGGGAGAAGGCGTAATCAAGCTTCTCGTCGTTCTGTGAGTTGACGGGACACATCAAAGTTATTTACTAGTAGTACGTACTCTCTCCAAAAAAGGGCTGACCATGTCATTGCTACCATCCCGTGCTCCGTCGTTGAGTATGTGCACTATTCATGTGCCATCGAGGAGAAAAAATATTGCGTAGGTGCCATTGAAGTGCACGACTCACTTACGGAAAAGGGTTTCCCCCCGCTTTCCCCCCGTATGACTCACTTACGCACTGCTTATCTGATTATCTCCATTTTCTTGCATGACACATGCACCTTGATGCTAGATGTCTCGCATGTTGGGAAAAGGATGAAAAAAGCTCACGTAAAAGAAAAGAGTTGAAGAGCATAGATTCCCGACGACCGAGGAGGAGCAAGGAACCTCGCGGTGGAGCGTCTGCAAGGAACCTTGCGTGTTTTCCCCTGTTTTTTGCCGCCTGCCCACCTATAAACAACTAAAAGAACATGAACTTTTCGCTAACCACTAGAAACGGTACATCAGGATGCTAAGTTGAAGATGTTTTATACTCCCTCCATTCCCAAATATAAGTCTTTTTAGATATTTCAATGAGGGACTACATACGAAACAAAATGAGTGAATCTACACTCTAAAATATGTACACAAGCGAACACACTAACTCCATCCGATCCAACTCATGCACATACGCGCACAACATGGAGCACACAACGCACGTACACAAGACGTGCATGCACACACACTCGGCTGCATGGAGGCGTGCGCCATCCGCGGCGACGTCCGGTTCGTCGTGCTACGGCAAAGCTCACACGCAACGGCGCATACGCATCTCTTGCAGGACCTCTTTGCCGTCGTTGCTCAACTACTAGTCGAAGACAAAGACGACCGCAACCTCAGCCTTAGAGCTAGCACCGATGGAAAAACACGCATGCTGCACGCACACGAGCACATACGGAGTGCCCACGACGTGGTGGTGGTGCGTCCCCAGTCGCCTCTACTCCTTCTGCGCACGTTGTCTATCAAGGCGGCTGCATGCTAATGATGATGTGGGTGAGATCTTCTAGGACTCAGATGATGACGAGGAAAATTATGAGACACAAGGTGACGTACACCATCAAGGTCCACGGTCAAGGGGGTGCTAGCAAGTGCTTTAAGACTAGCCACAATGCATAGTAACATACACTAGTAACATACACATATCCCTAGACTATGTTACTACCTTCATAGTGGGCAGTAACATAAGTGTGGTAACATACAAAGCTTCATTTATTAGGTTATAGACTCATATTGCATTGGGACATGTGATGTTACAGTAACTAGCTAAGTTACTGTAACTACCTCTCTCCTCATTAACTCATTGCCACATAAGCAAATTTGCTGAGTTGGACTCGATGTTACTACTGAAGTTACTCCCACTGTGATTAGTCAGATGTGCTTAGAGCAAGTACAATAGAGCTGAGTCAGCGGGCTATAAGGAATAAACAGTAGTATATTTCTGCTTAGTTGGAGGAAAGAGAAGAGGAGAGAGAAGGTAAGCGGGCTCTTCGTGAAGAGCCAGCTCTAGCACGTGCTCCTAGGCACTTTGTAGTACATGTTGACTATAAGATGGGCTGTAGGCTTATAGCCAGCAGCTGGCTATACTATTAATGCTCTTTAGATGAGGTGCTAAGTGCATTAAATGGCTTAGTAACTCAAGTGTTGAATGCATAGGTGCTTAGTTTATTGGTGCCACATCATATTTTATGCCTATGTGGTAGGCTTAGCAGCTATACATGGTGGAGCACTGGGAGAGGCCAAGGCTGGTCATAGTGGGGAGTAACTTGTACTGTAACATATTACTATGTTACTCTAAACATCTCTATAAACCGGAAAGGAGGGAGTAGTAACATACACTAGTGTCATATGCAGAGTATGGGAGCACATGATATTTCCCCGTCTGGATCGATCCCAAGTTGGCTTCTCACCTTCTTGGCCCAACAAAAACCCCTCCCCCCTCCCGCGCGCGCTTCCCGCCCGGCGCCAGCTAAGCCCGCCGCTCCACATTGATGGCAAGTCAGGGCGACGCGACCTCTCACTGCTTCCGCCGTTGAAGCGGCACGCCGACCGAGGGCACCGCCCGCTGCACGCCCGCCGAGAGTACTACTATAATTAGATGACATAAGCAGGCTATAAGGATTTAAATATAGTATTTGTGCTTAGTTGAAGGAGAGAGAAGAGGAGAGAGAAGAGAAGCGGATTGTAAACATGTAGCCGGTTGTACTCCAACATACTCGACTTTGTGAGACAAAAGGTGGGGCCATTATTAATGATATTGTATTTATACTAAAGGGACTAATGGACGCCTTAATTACTCCGTTTTTTTGAGACAAACCTTGGTGGGGCTATTATTGACTTTTTTTTGAGCTATTATTGACTTGGACGTGGGGTTTGGGGGCCAAAGGCCTACTATTATACTCCGACCTGACATGCTCTACCCTAGCCGCCGCTGTATCATATGGTTTCACACCGTTCCAGATCTTAGCGCCGCCACGCAATTCTTCTCCAGCCCTCCTTCCGACGTGCACCGCGAGAAGGGACAGCAGTCCTCCGAACCCCGCCTTTCGTGATCCTGTACGGGAGAGGGGCGATCAGGTTTTTGGGGAGCACACTCCTGTGATTGCTGCCAGCGACGACTTCCTCAACTATAGCCTTCTTCCCCGACCTCGGTAACCTCTTCATCAACGACATGAGTGACAACATCAACCACATCGGTTCTGCTCCCGCTATACAGTATGTGATTCTATCCTCCTGGTTTAGTCCGCATCATTACTTTGATGTTTGCAATTGTCGTCATGATCTATTTACTGCTGATTCAGATTAAATCTCATACTAAATTGCTCATATATATTCAACAATCCAATCCAAAAACCTGATCACAGGCAATTCACTCCGAGTTGTTTTGCGGCGCTTTTGAAGCCGCCTACTTTTAAGGGGGTGTAATATAAAAGGTGGCGCACAAGAGCAGTATATTGGTTTCAGATCATGTGCTGCTATGACGCCACTAAGGGTAAGCGTGAGGGCGATCTTAATCCTACACAGCAGGAAGCTTTTCAGAACATGGATACCCTCTTCAAAGCCGCCCTGCTGAGTGTTCTTGACGATTCCATTGTGGATTCATATATGTTGTTTGACAGCGGCAAAGACATGTGGGCTGCGCTCGAGGCCATGTTTGGGCCCTCGGGCGCTGGCAACGAGTTGTACGTCATGGAGCAATTCTGTGACTACAAGATGACTGATGAGCGCTCTGTTGTTCACAGACTCATGAGATACAATCACTCTCTAAGGAACTTGAGTACTTTAAGTGTGTGTTGCCGGACAAATTTGTTGCTGGGACCATCATTGCCAAGCTTCCACCTTCGTGGAACGATTTTGCTACTTCTCTGAAAAACAAGAGACATGAGTTTTCTGTTTTGGTTCTCATTAGCACTCTTGATTTTGAGGAGAAGGCGAGAGCAAAAGACACACATGCTCGGGTCACTGAGGGAGCTTCTAGTGCCCACATGGTACACGAGAAGAACTTCTAGCCCAACCAGCCCCAAAACAACAAGAACAAATCTCAGGGGAAAGGCAAGTTTGATGCAAAGAACAAGCCGTCACATTCTACCAACTTCAAGAAGAATTCTCATAACGGGAAGGGATACGAACCTCAATTGTGGTAGCACTGCACAAAATTTATATGGCTGCATCTACCTGCTGCCAGCTAACCTCATGGTGCTCCAAGTATTCCTACATTCGTAACTAGGTACAATGACCACCGCAAGATGAAATTAGCTTATTCGTACGTTGACTTGCTGAATGCAGTGCGGAACGATCCTGTCATGTCTGGAGGAGCAAACAAGCAGTGCAGCCGAAGGTGGAAATCAATGAAGGACTTATGAAATTATATGTAATCTTCCTCAGGAAGGTCAGTATCCCCTTCGTCCAGATGATCGTGTTTTGTCATGCCGAGCTATTGATATGTGCTACTGTTTTGCAACACCGTTTAAGTATAGCTACTGTTTTCCTATCTTTTCAGATTCAGGACAATGAATAGGACATCAGGGGAACTGCACAATATGGACCCATGTTGAGTCATCTCTATTTCCTCATGTGTTTGCTGCAAATGTGTCAGCATCAATTGCAAGATGAGGCAGCTAGATAGCTGTGGAGTTGCCAACATGCTCAAAGTGCTCGCAACATTGAGAAGAAACAAGCATGCCCAGGAAATTAATGCGTGCGCAGGGAGGCCCTTTGCTCAGAGAAGCATCGATCGATTTTCTTTATTTCCACACCTTCTCACAGTTTTGTATATTGGTTATAGTATGGTGAATCATTGAGATGCATAGACATGCTAAACTTTTGTTCTTCTGAATGTTAGTTTAATGTGAGTGTCTGCATCCAGTACCGCATCCTCTAATTTGGTGGATGCACACAGAGAAAATAAATCTCCTTAATTTACTCCATAACCACCCTATTAAATAGGCCTAGTAACAAACCAGGCGCATGCAGTGGCCAGCGGGCACATGCATCCTGCATGCATGGCCAGTCATGCAGCAACGCAAAAGAAGAGAGCGGTTCTTGGGAAAAAGCAAGTAGTTAGTGCAGCGTGCCTTATAAACACGAACAGCTCGCTCTCCCGCTTCTGTCTCCCCACCCAATTCCTCCCGCTCCCCAATCTTCCTCACTTGTCCAGAAAACCCCGCTCACCTTCTTCCTCACTCGTACAGAAAACGCCTGCTCTTCTTCTTCCACTCCTACAGAAATCCCCAGCCCTCCTTCTTCCCCACTCGCACTGCCACTAGGCTCGTCTTTGGCTACTCTGCTCAAACCCGTGAGCTCGGCACGACGCCCACAAGGAAAATGGAGTCGGCTGGCCCCAGCGCCAAGAAGATGAGGCTCCCGCCAGCGGCGACGCCAGTTGTAGATCCCGCACCCGGTAGTGCAGGGAGAAGCGGCGAGCCCTCCCACCCGGATCTGAGGAACCGGTAGAATCTCCGGTGGACTGCATCAGCGATCTCCCGGACGTCATCCTTGAGGAGATCATCTCGCTTCTCCCCACCAAGGATTGCTGCCGCACACACGTCCTCTCAACTCGGTGGCGCCCTCTATGGCGCACCGCGCCCCTCAATCTCGACTGTCGTCAGATATCTGTCCTTCCTGAATTTGATCTCATCAGAGCCATCGTCTCTTCTCACCAGCAGGGCCCCGTTCAATGCCTCTGCATCTCGACAAGCTACCTGCTGTCCATACCCGGCAAGGTGGACGCTTGGCTGACATCCCCTGAATTCGGAAAACTCCAGCAGTTTGAGTTCTACCATTACCACAAAAGTTTCATACCACGAACATACCAAGAATTCATGCCCACACCACTGTTGTCCATATCGCGGTTTTCCTCCTCTCTCCACACTGCCACCTTCGCCCGGTGCCATCTACCAGACGATCTGGTACAAATGCTTCGACTCCCACTTCTAAAAAAACTTTCGCTTGTGGTGGTTTATCTGTCGGAGGCCTCACTGCACAACATCATCCACTCAAGTTGCCCTGCCCTGGAGCGCTTGCTGATTGTTTTGGGAATAGAAATTGGTATCAACTGTCTCCAAATAAAGTCGCCTCACCTTAAAAGCATTGGAATTTGTTTTGAAGGACAACAACTCATCATCGAAGATGCCCCTTCACTTGAAAGGTTGCTCCTTGATAATTGTTATACACCTTCAGAAATAATTGTCGTCTCTGCGCCCAAACTGGAGACCTTGGGTGTAATTCATGACCCGTTTAATAATCACACGGAGTTGGTGTTTGGCTCCTCACCTTTTCAGGTACCGTATATTATCATCTACACATTTGTAATCATATGCTGCATTTTTCATTTGTGCGCATAAGTTTTATATCATCTTGGAGTACACTTTGGGTACTAATATTATGTTATATGCTCAATGAAGAGTTCGTCCATTGATAGCCTATCAATGCTGCTGGATTCTGTCAAGATCATATATATCAGAATGTATAGTTTTGATCTGGACATAATTATTGGCTTGCTGCGATGCTTTCGATCTGTGGAGAATTTATACATAGAGGTGATGATTTCATCCACATTGAAAGCCCGTATATATTGTACTAGAATTAACTATTCAGCTGTCGTTCTTTCGACATACTCTTTTTTCAGACCTTAACTGTTTTCAATCTTCATGTCTACTTAGGCAGAACCACATGGAGAAAAACATATAACCAATCGTTGGCGTAATAAGCACAAGGATTTTCTCAGTTCTCATGACATTCGTTTGAGGACAATAATGATGGGACAATATGCATCCAACCAGGAAAACAGAAGCTTTGTCACATTCTTCCTGTTGAATCCGAGGTTACTATTGTCCATGAGGCTTAATTTTTACAGCAAGAGATTTCTCACGGACGAACATGTTGAACAGCAAAAAAAGAAGTTTCAGGTGGACAAATGGGCTTCTAAACGTGCTCGGCTTCTATTTACAACAAGTTATAGACGTCCTAAAATAATTTTTTTTGCACAGGATGTTGATTTTATGGATCAGACCAATCCATTTGTTTGTGACTGCAAAAAAGAGTGGTTGGGTTAGATGTTACTATCATGTTCAATCTGGGTTTTGTCTAGAAATTTGATGAACAATTAATCCTTGGGCTTTTTGTACCATTTGTATGCTTGACTTGCATGTTGTTGCCCTCGTACTCCCCTCGACCTGCCACTACACTGCCGCATCTTTCATGGCTGCTGTTCGTTCCCGTCCGAGGCCTTGCCGTCGTTCTCCGCCTTGGTTAGCTCGCTGTGCTCGCCGCCGTCTGGTGTTGTCAACATGGTCAACAACCAAGAGGAATCAGGAGATGACTGTACATGGAGAGGCTGACAGTAGGGACCCACCAGGGTCATTGCATTTTGCAAGCAGGTGCCTCGTTATTACAAGCCAAAACAATACTTCCTCCTAATTGTTTGACAACTAGGTTCCACGCCATTGTCAATGTAGTCAATAAACGAGAAAATTACACAACAAGGGGATAACACCAGGGACCCAGCAGCTCGCCCAGTTGTTTTTCAGTTTCAGAGACGGAGCTCAACTGCGCGCTGTGCGGGGGCTGTGGCCCGTCTAGCCCACGCTTACGCTTTTATTAAGCACATGACGAGCCCAGTTGATATTTTTTTCTTTCTGAAATTGGCTAGCCCAGTTCTTTTTTTGGAGAATACCAAAACTGAGGCCTACTTGCTTTTCTCAGCCCTGCTGGGCTGCAAATCTTTCAAGACGAGGAGGAGGGATAAGAAATGGGCTTCCCCAGAAAAAGGGCTATAAGTTGTAAGAAATGGGCTGTAAATTTTTAAACCAAAGCCAACGTGCAATTGCATTAAAATATCATTTTTTCAAGATTTCTCTACTCTCTACTCTTATAAAAACCAAAGCCAACTGGCAATTACATTAAAATATCATCTTTTCACCCACAAGATAAACTACTCATACAAATGCATCTTCATGTTCCGTGCAACGAACGAGCATCTTGCTAGTTAAGATTCTAAATTTCATTCATTTTTTGCGGAGAATTGTTTTTTGAATTTTATTTTGATATAATTTTTTGAAAACTATTTTTAACGTGACTCGAAATTTCGTGATTAAAAGAGTTCGGACCCCACCGAAATATGCAAAATTTTGTTGAATTTTTTAGCAGTGCCCAGAATATATGGTCTGTAATGCTAATAAAAAGAATATGAGCTTCAAATATCCTTAAGAAGTAGCAAATGGGCTGTAAATTATTGAAAATAATGGCTAATGGGCTGTATGCTGTTTTCCACAGATTTGGAGGCTGACTTCTGGGCCTACTAGGTTGACGATGACGCTGTCCTAAATTTTTTTTTGACGCGTACGCAAGGCTTTGTCAACTTAGTCAACACACAATAGGGACTGTTGGATGTCCATCCAACAGCCGCCCTGCTTCTTCAATCTCTGATCTTCCTGCTCCAGCCGCCCAAACCAGCGTCGGCGGGACTGCCTGCTCCCTCCTCCCATGGATGGTTGTGCTGCCGCTAGGCCATCCCTCTAACCACCCACACATCCTGTTATTTTCCGGCGACGTCAGCCTCACCCCGCAGCCGACCAGTCAGCGCTCGTTCTCCCCTCAGCGTGGGCATCCGCTACAGTGGCTTCACCGGCTCCGGGTGGTTCTCTTCCCGGGCACCGCCCTCGTCCACCGTGTTTGTGCTCTCGGCGCGGCGAGGTCAACATGGTCAACAAACAACAGCCATCGGAAGAGGCTGACAGTAGGGGCCCACACAGGAAAATGCCTCCTTATTACTCCCAAAATAATGATTCCTCCACCTAATAGCCGGGACCCACCGGAAGGGTGTCTGTATTTCACGAAAAAAACGTTCCCCCCGCTGTCAGCTCGGACCCACCGGAAATGCCTCCTTATTACGCACAAAAAAAATGAATACTCCCCCTGCTAGCTAGGGCTCACCTTGGTGGGAGGCTGACTTGTGGGCCTACTAAGTTTACGAGGACGGACGGCTTTGTCAACTTAGTCAATATGAACGACTCTAGCTCTAAGGACCGTACGATGTCCATCCAACGGCTGTAGTGCTTCTTGAACCTCTGGTCTTTGTGCTCCAGCCGCCCAAAGCAGCGCCGGCCGTGCCGCGTGCTCCTATCTCTCGTGGCCAGCTGTGCTGCCGCGGATGCCTCACCGCCCCCTACTACTCCCACCGTTGGCCAGGCCATCCTTCTACTCACCCACACCCCCCTGTTATTCTGCGGCGACGGTAGCCTCACCCTCGTACTCCTCTTCGCGTGGGCATCCACTGCTGCATCTTCCCCGGTTCCGCGTCGTCCCCTTCCTAGGCCTCGCCGTCGTCCACCGCCGTGGTGCTCTCGACGCGGCGTGGTCAATATGGTCAATGACCGACTTCCATCAGAAGAGTACTGTGCGTGGAGAGGCTGATAGCTGGGTCCACGACGGCCGCAAGGAAGGGCCTCCTTATTACGCGCAAAATAATTATTCCTCCACCTAACAGCGGGGACCCACCGGACGGGCCACCGTATTTCGCGAAAAAACGTTTCCCCCTGACTGTTGGGACCCACCAGCTACATCTTCGCACACAATGGGGGTCCTGTTCATTGGGAGGTGTGTGGCGTACCGCAAAATAGGACTCCATGGGATATTGTTCATCTCCACCATCGACCTCCTCCAGCCTCCACGGGCTATTGTTCATCCACCATTGACCTCCTCCAGCCTCCACCTATGACTGTTCATCCACGGGCTCTTGTTCATCCAGCCTCCACCGTGCGCTACTCCACCGGCTACTGTTCAACCACCCCTCCATGGGAACCCCTCCACCGTCTACTGTTCATCCAGCCCTCCACACCACGGGGTCCTGTTCAACCACCCCTCCATCATCTACTGTTCATCCAGCCCTCCACACCACGGGTTCCTGTTCATCCAGAGGCAACGCCACCGCTCACTGTTCATCCAACCCCCCCCCCCCCCGCAACACTCACTGTTCATCCCAGAGGCAGCATCGATCGGCTTCAGTTAGCAGCAGTAGTGAAGGAATCGCTCCATCGGGTTCAGTTTACAACCATGGATCGATCGCTCGGGTTCAGTAACGCGTAGCCTGCAGTGCAATCGCTCGGGTTCAGCTAGAGCCCAACGCCTCACACGGCTTCAGTTAGAGCCAACGCCTCGCACACACACGCGCGTACGTATGAGAGAAACGCGCATCGCTCGGCCGCTCACCTCCCACCGTAACCGGCAACTCCCCAAAATTTTCCTCCCCTCGCTTCTACCACGGTTTTTTCCGTCATGGACGGCCCAAAGAATGTCATGCAGCTGCGTCTCCGGCCCGCCCAGGACGAAAAGCCCATTTTCTGTCATGATTTTTTGTCATAGAAGTAGGAGCCCACCACATCTATGATGGTACCGGGTTTTGTCACAATTATCATCATAGAAGTGTCATATGTATGACAGTTTTTTTTTCGTTCGGCCCAAAATGTCACGGATGTGTCTTTTTTTGTAGTGTGTACACATAGAATATTTGCAAAATACATATGACTCTGAATGTGACAGACACGTTGACTAAAATTCTCTCATGAGAAAAACATGATCATACATTAGTACTCTTTGGGTGTTAATCACATAGCGATGTGAACTAGATTAATGACTCTAGTAAACCCTTTGGGTGTTGGTCACATGGCGATGTGAACTATTGGTGTTAAATCACATGGCAATGTGCACTAGATTATTGACTCTAGTGCAAGTGGGAGACTGAAGGAAATATGCCCTGGAGGCAATAATAAAGTTATTATTTATTTCCTTATTTCATGATAAATGTTTATTATTCATGCTAGAATTGTATTAACCGGAAACTTAGTACATGTGTGAATACATAGACAAAACATATTGTCCCTAGTATGCCTCTACTAGACTAACTCGTTAATGAAAGATGGTTATGTTTCCTAACCATAGACGTGTGTTGTCATTTGATGATCGGTATCACATCATTAGGATAATGATGTGATGGACATGACCCATCTGTTATCTTAGCATTATGATCGTTACAGTTTCGTTGCTACTGCTTTTTTCATGACTTATACATGTTCCTCAGACTATGAGATTATGCAACTCCCGAATACCAGAGGAACACTTTGTGTGCTACCAAACATCACAAACTAAATGGGTGATTATAAAGGTGCTCTACAGGTGTGTCTGAAGGTGTTTTTTGGGTTGGCATAGATCGAGATTAGGATTTGTCACTCCGTGTTTTGGAGAGGTATCTCTGGGCCCCCTCGGTAATGCTCAACACTATAAGCCTTGCAAGCATTGTAACTAATGAGTTAGTTGTGGGATGAAGTATTACAGAACGAGTAAAGAGACTTGACGGTAACGAGATTGAACTAGGTATGATGATACCGATGATCGAATCTCGGGAAAGTAACAATACCGATGACAAAGGGAACAACGTATGTTGTTATGTGGTTTGACCGATAAAGATCTTCGTAGAATATGTAGGAGCCAATATGAGAATCTAGGTTCCTCTATTGGTTATTTACCGGAGATGTGTCTCGGTCATGTCTACATAGTTCTCGAACCCGTAGGGTCCGCACGCTTAATGTTCGATGATGATTTATATTATGAGTTATGTGTTTTGATGATCAAAGTTTGTTTGGAGTCCCGGATGAGACCACAGACATGACGAGGAGTCTCGAAATGGTCGAGACATAAAGATTCATATATTGGAAGGCTACATTCGGACACCGGAATTGTTCAGGTCGTTTCGGATAAGTTTCGGAGTACCGGGGGTTACCGGAACCCTCCCTGGGAAGTTATTGGGCCTCATGAGCCTAGTGGTGGAAGAGAGTAGGCCGGCCAAGGAGTGGCTCCCCCCTAGCCCAAACTGAATTGAGCTAGGGTTGGGGGGGGGGCTTTCCTTCTCTCCTCCTCCTCCTCATTCCCTCATTCTCCTACTAGGAATAGGAAAGAGGAGGGGAATCCTATTTGGACTAGGGAGTCCTAGTTGGATTCCCCACACCTGGCACGCCCCCCTTGGGTCGGCCACCTCTTCCCTCCCCTCCTTTATATACATGGCCAGGGGCACCCCACTTTAGCCGTGTGCGGTGCCCCCCTCCATAGTTTTCCACCTCGGTCATATCGTCGTAGTGCTTAGGCAAAGCCCTGCGCGAGTAACTTCATCATCACCGTGACCATGCCGTCATGCTGACGGAACTCTTCCTCGGCCTCAGCTGGATCTAGAGTTCGCAGGACGTCACTGAGCTGAACATGTGCAGATTGCGGAGGTGACGTGCGTTCGGTACTTGATCGGTTGCATCGCGTGATCGTAGGATTTTTTTTTGAAATTACCACGTTCCCCAACAGCGCCAAGGAGAGGGAGTCCTACTAGGACTACTAGTCCTAGTAGGATTCCTCTACAAGGAAGAGAGGGGGAAGTAAGGAGAGGGAGAGGGAGTAGGAAAGGGGGCGCCGGCCCCCTATTCCCTTGTCCAATTCAGATTAGGGGGGGGGCTGCCCTGGCGGTCCTTCTCTCTCTCCACTAAGGCCCATGGTGGCCCATTAGTTCCCCCGGGGGTTCCGGTAACCCCTCCGGCAGTCCTTTTTACTCGAAACCAGTCGGAACACTTCCTGTGTCCGAATAACATGGTCCAATATATCAATCTTTACATGACCGAGACACATCTCCGGTCAATAACCAATAGCGGAACCTGGATGCTCATATTGGCTGCTACATATTCTTCGAAGATCTTTATCGGTCAAACCGCATAACAACATACGTTGTTCCCTTTGTCATCGGTATGTTACTTGCCCAAGATTCGATCATCGGTATCATCATACCTAGTTCAATCTAGTTACCGGCAAGTCTCTTTACTTGTTCTGTAATACTTCATCCCGCAACTAACTCATTAGTCACTTTGCTTGCAAGGCTTATAGTGATGAGCATTACCGAGAGGGCCCAGAGATACCTCTCCGAAACACGGAGTGACAAATCCTAATCTCGATCTATGACAACCCAATAAACACCTTCGGAGACACCTGTAGAGAATTTTTATAATCACCCATTTACGTTGTGACGTTTGATAGCACACAAGGTGTTCCTCCGGTATTCTGGAGTTGCATAATCTCATAGTCTAAGGAACATGTATAAGTCATGAAGAAAGCAGTATCAATGAAACTTGTAACGCTCATAATGCTAAGCTAATGGATGGGTCATGTCCATCACATCATTCTCCTAATGATGTGATCCCGTTTATCAAATGACAACACATGTCTATGGTTAGGAAACATAACCATCTTTGTTTAACGAGCTAGTCAAGTAGAGGCATACTAGGGACACTATGTTTTGTCTATGTATACACACATGCACTAAGTTTCCGGTTAATACAATTCTAGCATGAATAATAAACATTTATCATGAAATAAGGAAATAAATAATAACTTTATTATTGCCTCTAGGGCATATTTCCTTCAGTCTCCCACTTGCACTAGAGTCAATAATCTAGATTACAAAGTAATGATTCTTACACCCATGGAGTTTTGGTGCTGATCATGTTTTGCTCGTGGAAGAGGCTTAGTCAACAGGTCTGCAACATTCAGATCCGTATGTATCTTGCAAATTTCTATATCTCCCTCCAACACTTGATGACAGATGGAATTGAAGCATCTCTTGATGTGCTTGGTTCTCTTGTGAAATCTGGATTCCTTTGCCAAGGAAATTGCATCAGTATTGTCACCAAATATTTACATTGGACCCAATGCACTAGGTATGACACCTAGATCGGATATGAACTCCTTCATCCAGACTCCTTCATTTGCTACTTCTGAAGCAACTATGTACTCCACTTCACACGTAGATGCCGCCAGGATGCTTTGCTTGGAACTGCACCAACTGACAACTCTACCATTCAATAAAAATACGT
This sequence comes from Triticum aestivum, assembly GCF_018294505.1. Classification (NCBI taxonomy): domain Eukaryota; kingdom Viridiplantae; phylum Streptophyta; class Magnoliopsida; order Poales; family Poaceae; genus Triticum; species Triticum aestivum. Next base: position 35,278,206 of record NC_057813.1, on the reverse strand, counting down.
ATCCGGATTGCGACTTAGAGTCATCCGGATCAGTGTCAAAGCTTGCATCGAAGTATCCGTTTATGACAAGCTCTTTGTCACCTCCATAAACGAGAAACATATCCTTAGTCCTTTTCAGGTATTTCAGGATGTTCTTGACTGCTGTCTAGTGCTCCACTTCGGGATTACTTTGGTACCTCCCTGCTATGCTTATAGCAAGGCACACATCAGGTTTGGTACACAACATTCCATACATGATAGAGCCTATGGCTGAAGCATAGGGAATGACTTTCATTTTCTCTCTATCTTCTGCAGTGGTTGGGCATTGAGCCTGACTCAACTTCACACCTTGTAACACAGGCAAGAACCCTTTCTTTGACTGATCCATTTTGAACTTCTTCAAAACTTTATCAAGGTATGTGCTTTGTGAAAGTCCAATTAAGCATCTTGATCTATCTCTATAGATCTTGATTCCCAATATGTAAGCAGCTTCACCGAGGTATTTCATTGAAAAACTCTTATTCAAGTATCCCTTTATGCTATCTAGAAATTATATATCATTTCCAATCAACAATATGTCATCCACATATAATATTAGAAATGCTACAGAGCTCCCACTCACTTTCTTTTAAATACAGGCTTCTCTAAAAGTGTGTATAAAACCATATGCTTTGATCACACTATCAAAGCGTTTATTCCAACTCCAAGAGGCTTGCACCAGTCCATAAATGGATCGCTGGAGCTTGCACACTTTGTTAGCACCCTTTGGATCAACAAAACCTTCTGGTTGCATCATATACAACTCTTCTTCCAGAAATCCATTCAGGAATGCAGTTTTGACATCCATCTGCCAAATTTCATAACCATAAAATGCGGAAATTGCTAACATGATTCAGACGGACTTATGCATTGCTATGGGTGAGAAAGTCTCATCGTAGTCAGCTCGAACTTGTCGAAAACCTTTCGCAACAAGTCGAGCTTTGTAGACAATAACATTACCGTCAGCATCAGTCTTCTTCTTGAAGATCCATTTATTTTCTATGGCTTGCCGATCATTGGGCAAATCCACCAAAGTCCACACTTTGTTCTCATACATGGATCCCATCTCAGATTTCATGGCCTCAAGCCATTTCGCGGAATCTGGGCTCATCATCGCTTCCTCATAGTTCGTAGGTTCACCATGGTCTAGTAACATGACTTCCAGAAAAGGATTACTGTACCACTCTGGTGCGGATCTTACTCTGGAAGACCTATGAGGTTCTGTAGTAACTTGATCTAAAATTTGATTATCATCATCATTAGCTTCCTCACTAATTGGTGTAGGAATCACTGGAACTGATTTCTGTGATGATTTACTTTCCAATTCGGGAGAAGGTACAATTACCTCATCAAGTTCTACTTTCCTCCCACTCACTTCTTTCGAGAGAAACTCCTTCTCTAGAAAGGATCCATTCTTAGCAACGAATATCTTGCCTTCGGATCTATGATAGAAGGTGTACCTAATAGTTTCCTTTGGGTATCCTATGAAGATGCACTTCTCCGATTTGGGTTCAAGCTTATCGGGTTGAAGCTTTTTCACATAAGCATCACATCCCCAAACTTTAAGAAATGACAACTTTGGTTTCTTGCCAAACCATAGTTCATAAGGCATCGTCTCAACAGATTTTGATGGTGCCCTATTTAACGTGAATGCAGTCGTCTCTAAAGCATAACCCAAAACGATAGCGGTAAATCAGTAAGAGACATCATAGATCATGCCATGTCCAATAAAGTACAGTTACGTTGTGGTGTTCCAGGTGGCGTAAGTTGTGAAACTATTCCACATTGTTTCAAATGAAGACCAAACTCGTAACTCAAATATTCGCCTCCATGATGAGATCGTAGAAACTTTATTTTCTTGTTACGATGATTTTCCACTTCACTCTGAAATTCTTTGAACTTCTCAAATGTTTCAGACTTATACTTCATTTAGTAGATATAACCATATCTACTCAAATCATCTATGAAGGTAAGAAAATAACGATACCCACCACGAGCTTCAACACTCATTGGACCGCATACATCGGTATGTATTATTTCCAATAAGTCAGTAGCTCGTTCCATTGTTCCGTAGAATGGAGTTTTAGTCATTTTGCCCATGAGGCACGGTTCGCAAGCACCAAGTGGTTCATAATCAAGTGATTCCAAAAGCCCATCAGCATGGAGTTTCTTCATGCACTTTACACCGATATGACCTAAACGGCAGTGCCACAAATAAGTTGCACTATCATTATCAATTTTGCATCTTTTGGCTTCATTATTATGAACATGTGTATCATCACGATCGAGATTCAATAAAAATAGACCACTCAACAAGGGTGCATGACCATAAAAGATATTACTCATATAAATAGGACAACCATTATTCTCTGATTTAAATGACTAACCGTCTCGTATCAAACACGATCCAGATATAATGTTCATGCTCAACGCTGGCACCAAATAACAATTATTCAGGTCTAAAACTAATCCCGAAGGTAGATATAGAGGTAGCATGCCGACGGCGATCACATCGACCTTGGAACCATTTCCCATGCGCATCATCACCTCGTCCTTAGACAATCTTCGTTTAATCCGTAGCCCATGTTTTGAGTTGCAAATATGAGCAACAGAGCTAGTATCAAATACCCAGGCACTACTACGAGCATTAGTAAGGTACACATCAATAACATGTATATAAAATATACCTTTCACTTTGCCATCCTTCTTATCCGTCAAATACTTGGGGCAGTTCTACTTCCAGTGACCAGTCCCTTTGTAGTAGAAGCACTCAGTTTTAGGCTTAGGTCCAAACTTGGGTTTCTTCTCCTGAGCAGCAACTTTCTTGCCAATCTTCTTGAAGTTCCCCTTCTTCCCTTTGCCCTTTTTCTTGAAACTAGTGGTCTTCTTGACCATCAACACTTGATGCTCCTTTTTGATTTCTACCTCCACGGCTTTTAGCATCACAAAGAGCTCGGGAATAGTCTTGTTCATCCCATGCATATCATAGTTCATCACGAAGCCTTTATAGCTTGGTGGCAGTGATTGAAGAACTCTGTCAATGACACTATCATCACAAAGATTAACTCCCAGTTGAGTCAAGTGGTTATGGTACCCAGACATTCTGAGTATGTTTACACTGACAGAACTATTATCCTCCATTCCGCACCTATAGAACTTGTTGGAGACTTCATATCTCTCAACTCGGGCATTTTCTTGAAAAATTAACTTTAGCTTTTGGAACATCTCATATGCTCCATGACGTTCAAAATGTCTTTGAAGTCCCGATTCTAAGCCGTAAAGCATGGCACACTGAACTATCGAGTAGTCGTCACTTTGCTCTGCCAGACGTTCTTAACGTCATCAGTAGCGTCTACAGCAGGCCTAGCACCCAGCGGTGCTTCCAGGACGTAATTCTTCTGTGCAGCAATGAGGATAATCCTCAAGTTACGGACCCAGTCTGTGTAATTGCTGCCATCATCTTTCAACTTAGCTTTCTCTAGGAACGCATTAAAATTCAAAGGAACGGTAGCGCAGGACATTGATCTACAATAACATAGACATGCAAAATAACTATCAGGACTAAGTTCATGATAAATTAAAGTTCAATTAATCATATTACTTAAGAACTCCCACTTAGATAGACGTCCCTCTAGTCATCTAAATGATCACGTGATCCAAATCAACTAAACCATGTCCGATCATCACGTGAGATGGAGTAGTTTTCAATGGTGAACATCACTATGCTGATCATATCTACTATATGATTCACGTTCAGCCTTTCGGTCTCAGTGTTCCAAGGCCATATCTGCATATGCTAGGCTCGTCAAGTTTAACCCAAGTATTCTGTGTGTGCAAAACTGGCTTGCACCCGTTGTATGTGAATGTAGAGCTTATCACACCCGATCATCACGTGGTGTCTCGGCACGACGAACTGTAGCAACGGTGCATACTCAGGGAGAACACTTATACCTTGAAATTTATTAAGGGATCATCTTATAATGCTACCACAGTACTAAGCAAAATAAGATGCATAAAAAGATAAACATCACATGCAATCAAAATATGTGACATGATATGGCCATCATCACCTTGTGCTCATGATCTCCATCACCGAAGCATCGTCATGATCTCCATCTTCACCGGCGCTACACCTTGATCTCCATCATAGCATCGTTGTCGTCTCACCAGCTATTGCTTCTAGGACTATCGGTACCACTTAGTGATAAAACAATTACATGCCAATTGCATTGCATACAATAAAGCGACAGCCATATGGCTCCTGCCAGTTGCCGATAACTTTGTTACAAAACATGATCATCTCATACAACAATTTATATCACATCATGTCTTGACCATATCACATCACAACAAGCCCTGCAAAAACAAGTTAAACGTCCTCTACTTTGTTCTTGCAAGTTTTACATGGCTGCTACGGGCTTCTAGCAAGAACCCTTCTTACCTACGCAACAAAACCACAACGATTTTTCGTCAAGTGTGGTGTTTTAACCTTCAACAAGGACCGGTCAAAGTCAAACTCGATTCAACTAAAGTTGGAGAAATAGACACCCGCCAGCCACCTATGTGCAAAATCACATCGGTAGAACCAGTCTCATGAACACGGTCATGTAATGTCGGTCCGGGCCGCTTCATCCAACAATACTGCCAAATCAAAGTAAGACGTTGGTGGTAAGCAGTATAACTATTATCGCCCACAACTCTTTGTGTTCTAGTCGTGCATAAAACATCTACGCATAGACTTGGCTCGGATGCTACTGTTGGGGAATGTGGTAATTTCAAAAAAATTCCTACCATCACGCAAGATCTATCTAGGAGATGCATAGCAACGAGAGGGCAGAGTGTGTCCATGTACCCTCGTAGACCGAAAGCGGAAGCATTTAGTAACACGGTTGATGTAGTCAAACTTCTTCGTGATCCAACCGATCCAAGTACCGAACATACGACACCTCCGCGTTCAGCACACGTTCAGCTCCATGACGTCCCTCTTGATCTTGATCCAGTTGAGGATGAAGGTGAGTTCCATCAGCACGACGGTGTGGTGACAGTGACGATGATGTTACCGACACAGGGATTCGCCTAAGCACTAGGACGATATGATCGAGGTGTGTAACTGTGGAGGGGAGCATCGCACACGGCTAAGAGAAGACTTGGTGTGTTCTAGGGTGCCCCCTGCCCCCGTATATAAAGTAGGAAGGGGGAGGCCGGCCGGCCCTAGGGGGCACGCCAAGGAGAGAGAGTCCTACTAGGACTACTAGTCCTAGTAGGATTCCTCTACAAGGAAGAGAGGGGGAAGGAAGGAGAGGGAGAGGGAGTAGGAAAGGGGCGTTGCCCCCCTTTCCCTTGTCCAATTCGGACTGCTAGGGGGGGCTGCCCTGGCGGCCCTCCTCTCTCTCCACTAAGGCCCATGGTGGCCCATTAGTTCCCCCGGGGGTTTTGGTAACCCCTCCGGCACTCTGTTTTTACCCGAAACCACTCGAAACACTTCCGGTGTCCGAATAGCATGTTACAATATATCAATCTTTATGTCTCGACTATTTAGAGACTCCTCGTCATGTCCGTGATCTCATCTGGGACTCCGAACAAACTTCGGTCATCAAAACACATAACTCATAATACATATCGTCATCGAACGTTAAGCGTGCGCACCCTACGGGTTCGAGAACTATGTAGACATGACTGAGACACATCTCCGATCAATAACCAATAGCGGAACCTGGATGCTCATATTGTCTCCTACATATTCTTGAAAAATCTTTATCGGTCAAACCGCATAACAACATACGTTCTTCCCTTTGTCATCAATATGTTACTTGCCGAGATTCAATCGTCGGTATCATCATACCTAGTTCAATCTCGTTACTGGCAAGTCTCTTTACTCGTTCTGTAATACTCCATCCTGCAACTAACTCATTAGTCACATTGCTTGGAAGGATTATAGTGATGAGCATTACCGAGAGGGCCCAGAGATACCTCTCCAAAACACGGAGTGACAAATCCTAATCTCGATCTATGCCAACCCAACAAACACCTTTGGAGACACCTGTAGAGCATCTTTATAATCACCCATTTATGTTGTGATGTTTGATAGCACACAAGGTGTTCCTCTGGTATTCGGGAGTTGCATAATCTCATAGTCTGAGGAACATGTATAAGTCACAAAGAAAGCAGTAGCAGTGAAACTTGTAAAGATCATAATGCTAAGCTAACGGATGGGTCATGTTCATCACATCATTCTCCTAATGACGTGATCCTGTTTATCAAATGACAAGACATGTCTATGGTTAGGAAACATAACCATATTTGATTAACGAGCTAGTCAAGTAGAGGCATACTAGGGACACTATGTTTTGTCTATGTATTCACACATGTACTAAGTTTCCGGTTAATACTATTCTAGCATGAATAATAAACATTTATCATGAAATAAGGAAATAAATAATAACTTTATTATTGCCTCTAGGGCATATTTCCTTCATCATTAACTTGTCTAGGAGAGGCCAACCCCTGGTCGACCCTTCTCTCTCTTTCTTGCTCAAGAGCAATGCACTTCTCAACCTGAAGCGTTGCTGTGGTGGCCTTGTTCTCCGCATATACTAGGAATCACATTATTCCAAGGAAGATGGGTACAATCTTGTTGTGTGCAATCCCACAACCAAGAAGTGGACTGAGTCCTGCGCAATTGCAAGACAAAGTCCAAGAATATTTTTGTTTTGATCCTGCCACCCCTCCCATTTCGTGGTATTCACACACACTTGGAATTTCATGAAGTGATAATCTACTCATCAGATACTGGACGGTGGACTATGGTGGAGAGTGGTCAAAATGATGGGGTTGTTCCTATTTGTCTTCATGTCTTCTTGAATGGCACTATGCATTTGATGACTGCTGAATATTCAATAGTCACACAGTAGAAGTAGAGGGGAAGGTTTGGTGGGAAATTGATTTTCTAGGCAACATGTGAGACAACTCTAATTATCCGTCCATCGGACAATCTTAGGGATGCTTGTATGCTTGATGTATGGATGATAATAATGATGTTTGCAAACTCTCAGTTTGGGATCTTGAGGATTATGGTGGTGCAAAGTGGGCCTTGAAGAATAATGTTAACATTTCGGAACCGTTTGCACTACAAAAAAAAGACACATCCGTGACATTTTGGGCCGAATGAATTTTTTTCCTGTCATACATATGACACTTCTATGACGATAATTGTGACAAAACCCGGTATCATCATAGATGTGGTGAGCTCCTACTTCTATGACAGAAAATCATGACAGAAAATGGGCTTTTCGTCTTGGGCGGGCCAGAGATGCAGCTGCATGACATTCTTTTGGCCGTCCATGACTGAAAAAACGGTGGTAGAAGCGAGGGCGACGAAAATATTGGCGAGTTCCCGATTACGGTGGGTGGTCGGGGGCAAGCGATGAGCGTTTCTCTCGTACACGTATGTGCGTGTGTGCGAGGCATTGGGATCTAACTGAACCTGAGCGAGGCGTTGGGCTCTAACTGAACCCGAGCGAGGCGTTGGGCTCTAACTGAACCCGAGCGATTAAACTAGCTACGTTACTGAACCCGAGTGATTCCTTTGCTACTGCTGCTAACTGAAGCCAATCGAACCCTGCCGCCTCCTTCCCTTGATGAACAGTGAGCATTGCTGGGGGGAGGGGGGGGGGGTTGGATGAACAGTTCTCGGTGGGGGTGGATGAATAGGACCCCGTGGTTGCCTCTAGATGAACGGGACCCTGATCGATCGAGCCGGTTGGGGCTGGATGAACAGGACCCCGTGTAGGGGTGGATGAACAGGACGACCCCGTGGAGGGCTGGTTGAATAGTAGCCGATGGAGGGCTGGATGAACGGTAGCCCGTGGAGGGGTGGTTGAACAATAGCCCGTGGAGAGGGCTGGTTGAACAGTAGCCGGTGGAGTAGCGCGCGGTAGAGGCTGGATGAACAGGAGCCCGTGGATGAACAGTCATAGGTGGAGGCTGGAGGAGGTCAATGGTGGATGAACAATAGCCCGTGGAGGCTGGAGGAGCTCGACGGCGGAGATGAACAATATCCCATGGAGTCCTATTTTGCGGTACACCACACCCCTCCCGATGAACAAGACCCCCATTTCGACCGTAGCGCTCCAACACAAGTCCGTTCCTCCGTTTTGCGGTACGCCACACCCCTCTCGATCAACAGGACCCCGTTTCGACCGTAGGAGGTCCAACAGAAGTTCGTTTCCTCCGTTTTGTGGTACGCCAGACCCCTCCCGATGAACAGGATCCCGTTTCGAACATGGCTGGTCGAACACAAGGTTGTTTCCTCCATTCTGCGGTAAGCCGGGCCTCGTTTCCATCGGCTGTTCCATCCAAGCCCTCCCGATGAACGCGAAGATGCATTCCATTTTGACCTAGCCGGTTGGATCCCCATGAACACGACGACGACGCTATTTCTCCGTTCCGACCCAGCCATGTACACGAGCCCTGGCCGTACGTATGCGCGAGTAGGCATTCGAGACCTCGCCCGTATGTACGTACGTGGCCGTATTCTTGCACCCTGGCCGCTGTACGTACGTGTACATGCTACGTGCGTGCCTCTACTACGACGCGTGCGCGCCTGTACATCGACAAGTATGTACGTACACATTCGCGACCAGAATGACAACGCTACGTACGCTTCGACCAGGTGGGTCCTGACTGTCAGGCACTTCCTTGCGTGCGAAGATGTAGCTGGTCCGTCCCAGCAGTTAGGGGGGCGAATCATTTTTTTTTGCCCGGACGCACTTCCTTGCGTGCAAAGATGTAGCTGGTGGGTCCCAGCTGTCAGGGGGAAACGTTTTTTTTGTGAAATACGGTGGCCCGTCCGGTGGGTCCCCGCTGTCAGGTCGAGGAATAATTATTTTGCGCGTAATAAGGAGGCACTTCCTTGCGGTTGCCGTGGTCCCAGCTGTCAGTCTCTCCACATACAGTACTCTTCAGATGAAAGTCGATTGTTGACCACATTGACCACGCCACGCCGAGAGCACCACAACGATGGACGACGGCGATGCCTAGGAAGGGGGCAATGTGGAGCCGAGGAAGACGCGACAGTGGAAGCCCACGCGGAGAGGAGTACAAGGGTTCACTGGTTCGACTGCGGTGTGAGGCTGCCGTCGCCGCAGAATAACATGGGGTGTGGGTGAGTAGAGGGATGGCCTGGCCAGCGGTGGGAGTAGTAGGGGGCACTGAGGCCTTCGTGGCATCACATCCGGCCACGGGAGGCAGGAGCACGCGGCACGACCGACGCTGCTTTGGGCGGCTGGAGCAAGAAGACCAGAGGTTGAAGAAGCACTATGGCCGTTGGATGGACATCGTGCGGTCACTGCAGCTAGAATTGTTTATATTGACTAAGTTGACAAAGCCCTTGGTACGCGTCAACTTAGTAGGCCCATAGGTCAGCCTCCGAAATGTTGCACCCAAGATGTCAGGGGGAGGAATCATTTTTTGGTTGGCTGAAGCACGAGTATCTGAGATTGAAGAAGAAGCATGACATCCATTGGATGGACATCCAATGGCCACAGCTGCTAGAACCGTGTGTTGTTGACAAAGCCTTGCATATGCATCAACTTAGTTTTTTTAGGGGATGCGCGTCAACTTAGAAGGCCCACAAGCGTGTGGCAGAGAACATATAGACCATTTGCGATTTGTAAGAATGTACAACCCTTTTTTTAATTCTAATGGAATTTACTATAGCTCATTTACAGTTTGTTAAAAGTACATCCCATTTTCTAGGTAGGACAAGATTAATAATTTCAACCAACCACTCAAAAGAATTCAAAAAAAATTCCCACATTTTTATGGGATCCGAAATATTTTATCCAAAATTTCCAGTCAGATTAAATATAATTTCAAAATAAAGTTGTATTACGTTAAAATCCAACAAAATATTGCGCGTGCAACAAGTAATGAAATTAAAATTTTCAAATTCAAAAATAATATATTTTTTAAACTAATTACGTGTTTGGTGCATTTTTTTATAGTTACTGCCCAGTTATTATAATTACATCCCATTTATTATTTCTTAAAGTTCATTTTCTTGTTAAGCCTAATGCACACCTCCTAGGAAAGTTTGCAGCCCAGCGGGGCGAAGAATAACAAGTTGACCCAGATATTGTGTACAACTGTCGACCGAGTTGCATTGCTGATGTTGAAAAAAAGGCCTGTGTAGTATAGTAAAACCTAACATGGCTACTCAGCCCACATTCAACAACGCCGGAAAGGCCCAAACAAGGCTTCTGTACAACTTTTTGAAGTCACTGAGCTTAGTTAATAACTTAAGGAAGAAGTTAGATTACAGTGGAACCTAATTAAAAGCTGTCACAAGCAAAGAAATAATTCAACGGGTCCCACTTGTGCATGTGTGTGTGCGTGTGTGTGTGTGTGTGTGTGTGTGTGAGAGAGAGAGAGAGAGAGAGAGAGAGAGAGACCCATCGGTCGATGCTCACAAATACATCTTTCAGCCATATGCATTGCTGATGCTCAGTAAAAACTTATATAGTTGACACAATCATATAGAACATCATAGCACACTGAACTTGCATACAAAAGTTTCACGCAGGCGACACAATCAGGATGGAAGCAGTGGATCACTATGGGTAGGGCTATGTTGAAACCAACGAACTCGTACATAACTGTTTATCATCTTTATCAATGATGGGGAAATATGTTGAATGATGTGCAAAGAAAACAAACATACAACACAATAAGTTCTGCTAGCACATTAAGTTGACGTACAACCCTTTCTAAAAAAAGTTCAGATATAAAATTAGAACAGGTCACAATCAAATGTACTGGCACATCAGTGCTTCACACCCATATCTCGGATTTAACTAGTATCTAACAAGATTTAGTTGTTACCTCAAATTAGAGCATATCCAGGAAGCCAGCCCTACCTCTTCCCCCAAAGAAGCAGTGGCCTCCGCCGCACGATGGAGTAGGCCATGTGCCATCCATCGTTCTGAGCAACACGGGGAAAGTCTGACGTTGACTCATGTAATGGACGTCGTCGACGGATCCTGGCACCAACGGCGGCGGCAGGACTTCGATTGATGGATTGACCACTTCTTCGACATGCACGAACACTCGATATAGGTACATCCCTAACGTGGTCCGCGGCGGCCTTGGTGGCGATGAATAGTACAACCCCGGTTCTTGCACCGGTATCGCAACACCAATCACCTTCGGTATGGTGGACGACTTCTTCATCCATGCCATAACCGTCAGAGCCCACCTGTCTGGAGGAACAAACATACTTACGAGCTCACCTCCAAGGTTGTTGATAAGCTCATTCATGGACTCGCTGTTCCAAGCATGTCGAGGCATGCCGTGGAAGGTAAGCTTTGTTAAAAACTCAAGCTCAGAGGGCACCGAGCCCCATCCTAGGTGCCACCGATCAAAGCTCACCAGCGCGCCATTACAGAACAAACGCCAGAAGATTCCAACACACACTACGGTCGAAAGTTGTCCGGAACTTGACGAAGAAATCAGCCGGTGGTAGACAGACTTCGACGAACAAGTCACTTATTTGGATGCCATGTGCAATGCCAAGAGCTTTGACAAGGTCGTCCGGCGAGATGGGAGGCTGGTCGCCGTTGATGGTTACCATCAGCACTTTGCCGGCAAACTGGTCGTCAAGCACCGCCATGCCACTGTTCAGCGATAGCACGCAGCGATCGAAGGCAGGACGGACCTCAGGATCTCTGGCTCGGAGATCCGCATTGACCAGCGACATGATAGTGCGCTTGAGTACAGGGAGTACAAGAGGGGGATTTGGGGGAACTGGAGTAGGAATCGAGATTCCAGAGGTATGGGAGGGGCGGGAGATTGGGGATGAAAAGGTAGCATGAATTTCGAACATGCGCCAATATGCTCTCGTCGTGCAAGTGCACGAAAACACCGTTGGCGCCCACATGTCGGCCTAGGAGTCCTTATTCTTTCTTTTTTGGAGAGCCCGACATTTTTTTGAGGATCTTTTGAGAGCCCGACCTGAGAATCATAATTGACCTGTTTGACATTGCATTACTACTCGGCCCATATTCAACGACACCTCACTGGCCCAAACAAGTGTACATCATCGAAAAGACACTAAGCTAAAATTACATAACTTGAAAAAAGGAGATATACTCTAAAAACTGGAGAATGGTGATGCCCTCATTTAGGCCACCAGTAGTTCGAGACAATAAACAGTTCGAAACAACAATATATACAACATTCAAACACTGACTAGTGACTACTACTGACATAAACAACAAGACTGATAGTTCATAAGAAGTCTTGCTACACCACCAAAATGCACCCATCTACAACGCTCAGACTCTCGTGATCCAGACGAGAATGACATTCTAAACAGAGGCAACTATTACATAGTAAGAGTGACATAGACGAGGATGACCAAATGACAAGGAATATGCATAACAAAAGAAAGAACTACCCATCCATAACAAGAAGCAAAGACAACAAAGTCATTCGAAGAGATGATCCAACACCATCATAATTTGAAGCCCCGCTTCAGCGACCAGTGATCCGGAGACACCAGTACTCCACCCTTTCGACGCAATAGCCCAATTACCTATCAACCTGAAGGCTTGAACCACATCACTGCCTGTCGTAATTGAGACATCCAAGGATCAAAGTTAATCCGGATGCCTTTGTCATTCTCACCTTGGTTTGGCTGCATGCTGTATCGTTCACAATTAGGGGAGTTTGCTCCCGAACTACTAGGGCTCACCGTGTAGACAGAGTTTTCCATAGCAAATAGAGCCTCTCTGCCATCAAGGTCCTTGCCAACAGTGATCTCCTGGTTAATCGGATAATTGAGTCCGAGAAACAGAGAGTGTGAACCAAGGATGTTTACCCGCCTCCAACTAAAAAATCCTGAAGGCCCCAACAAGCTGATATTCTGCTCATAGACATAACAACCACTGTCCAGATACTCACGTATTTCAAGGTGCTTGTATATAGTGGTTTTTTTGCAATATAACTTTTCCAGCTCATGTGTCCGAATGATCATCAGTCTTTTGCCGTCGTCTGATCGAGCGAGAACCAGTTGTGCTTCCCTGTTTTTGTCAAAGGTGGTGTGATTACAAAGGGCAGTAACTATAGGGACACTGCATCATATCAAAAAGAACAGGTATTGTTAATGTAAGATCATCATTGTTCAGAGTATGAGTAGGATAATGCAAGAAACATCATTGATATGTCCCTGTTGGAACTGGGAGGAAAATACAGGGAAATGTATATTGGGTTCGAAAATATGGAAGTGCCATGCATGGTTATACTCATGTTATCTCGCAATCAATTCTTCACAGGAAACTACCATGTCATGCATGTTATGTAAGCATGTTCTGTCCTCACAAACAAATTCTTCAAGGTAACTAACAAACCATGCATTGTTATATACTCATGTTCTATGGGCAATTTTTTTGTGAGGATATTATTCTAGCCATTGATTGCTGAAGGGTGAATATAGGTATGTACACATGGTAAGCATTACAGGATTTCACTACTTCCAAATATAGAGTTCTCCATATGCACATTTACTTCCCTAATGTATCATTAGATGAAACCAACAGTGTGGTTCATGTTTCTACATCATGATAATGAGGTGGCCATTGATACACACTCATATTTAGTAGTAGTATATAGATTACTATAAAATATGGAGAATATCCATATATTCCTAACCGTTTGATTATTCAGGGGTACAAATTGGCTGTAATGACATGGTCGCAATTGCATGAATTAACTCATTACAAATATAGCTGATTTACGGTGTCTCTAATACATTGCCATAGTTCTACTCAAATTCTGCTCAAACAGGGATATGCCAATCATCACAAAAAGTTCAAACAGTGTCATGGCGTCATCATTAACATGAGGGAAACAACTTACACGCGCCGTCCCAGCAATACGTGGTGCCATCTGCTTTGTCGATTGTGTAGATGATGCCATTGTGTTCAATAGCATCACAGAAGTGTGTATCAGCTTTGACGATGGTCGACTGCAAGCTGAGTTGTCTCTAGCTAAAGAAGGCACTGATGTAAAGATAGGCGAGTCCGTGGTCGAACAAGGCAGTTAGCTTGAAGTCTACGTAATTCGCATGTCGTGTGGGCACTTGGCAGATTACAATCTTCTGCAAAACAAGGTCCGTCCAACTGACGTGGTAATCTAGATGACTTGAAGCATGATGGTAAAACTCTATATAATCCAACGGAGGAAGGATAATCTCATGGGAGGTCTGGAAGTTCACGAGCACCAACTTTTTACCGTCTTCTCTGAAGGCAGCCATCCAGTGGGAGTTCATGCCGACCCAGTACATACCTGCCAAGAAGTTTCGGGTGATGGTGATTGGATCGAAGTCGAGGGAAATGATGTACGGCGACCCATTACATACCTGGACAGAAGTTTCGGCTAATGGAGATCGGATTGAAGTCGAGGGGCATCATGTACGCCTCCGCATCATGGTGAGCCAATCTCACAAGACCAGATAGCAGCAAGCAGGGTGTCTTGAAAAGCTTAGGCCTCGCTTCGATGATGGCTGTGTGCATGTCCCTCAAGCATGCAGCCAGCCGCAGGGCGCTCAACATATCCATACACGAATAACAGAGGTTGAGGATGTCACTAGGGATATTGCTCCAATCGCGGCTCATATGGATGCTGCGCGGTTCGTGTTTGGCCATGGCGGAGTTTGGAAGGTGGGGGTTTTGGGGGGCTTGATTTACGAGGGAGAAGGCTGTCGGTGCTGGAGCGGCTAGCGAGGGAATAGTGGTACTGGGGGAGGCGAGCGAGGCGATGGTACACGGGGGCATAGTGAGATGGATACGGAGGTGGAGTGGTGCTATGGGAGGGGAGAGGGAGACGAGGCGAGGCATGCTAATGTGTTGTACAACAGCGGTGACAGACTGCACAGTGCATAGGGTAAGGCTAACTTTGGTATCCCGAACATGCCGCCTAGACTAGTGTCAGGCATAGGGTGTTGTCACTTCATTGTGAGGACCGGATGAATAGTATTTTGACCATAAAGTGTACCATAGTTGTACTACTACTACTACTACTACTACTACTACTACTACTACTACTACTACTACTACTACTACTACTACTACTACTATAGTAGTAGTAGTAGTAGGAACATGAGTACTCCAGTACTGTATAGCGGAAATAGGTCTCCCGTGCTAGCATGCCTATTCACTTCATCCTCTAGGTATCATCCATATTGTGAGCAAAACTAAATTCTCGTGTATGCGGAAGCGCGAAGATGGGCCTTTGATGAGGATAACCGTGTATTCCTTGACCAGAGAATGTTGTGTCTCCCACGCACACGCCAATATCCATCTGAACCAGCTATGGCACATTTTTTATCAGTTTGCATAGGTCCCACCTATCAGGAAGGATGGGCACGTACACGAATAGGTACGACTCCTCAGTATACCCACATAGCCTTTTCGTTTAGTCTACCTAGCCGTCTAATTAACTGCCTGCACGCCTCTTCTCCCATTTACTTCTCCATCGGGAACCGATTTTCCTCGGATTCTTCACCTCCCCTTCGTCTTCATTTGCATCCAAACCCCACTGCGTTCACATTGTTTAACCTCTTTAAATAATGATCTACTACTTCAGTTAGACTAGCCATCTAATCCTAATTCTACAAACCATAGCCCTCCGTTCCAGCGGTTCCAAATGGTGAAAGAGATCGAGATGCAGGTTTTTAGCGTCCAACATGTCCTCGTCAAAGGTGATGAAGCTATGTACCTAGGGTAGGGTCATGGACCTGTCCTAACTACCCTACCCAAGGACATCCCTAGAAGAAACCACCTGCCAATCGACTCAGAAGTGTTCCACTTGACAGACTCGAAGACACTCGACCATGAAGCCAACCACTCGACGCCCAAGAGATCTAAAGCCACTCTGTGCACAAACGGTCGATCATTAAGTAGCTTTTATGGTCATCATAGCACTTTATGTATAGCGTTACCAGTAATGCCCAACCTTAATGTATCTTAAACCCTGCATAACTGAGGGCCGGAGGGGTCTGGCGGACCCTATATAAGCCACCCCCTCCTCAGTGTAAAGGGTTCGCACCCCTGTAACTCATACGCATATAATCCAGTCGACCGCCTCCGGGCTCTGAGACATAGGGCTGTTACTTCCTCCGAGAAGGGCCTGAACTCATAAATCTCTTGCGTATACAACTACTCCATAGCTAGGATCTTGCCTCTCCATTAGTACCCCTCTACACTACTGTCAGACTTAGAACCACGACAGTTGGCGCCCACCGTGGGGCAGGTGTCTTAGCGACTTACTGGAGAAGTTGCATTTTTTTCCGATCTCCTTCATCATGGTTTCAGGTGGAGTTTTGGTTGAGGGCCGCGAGATCTGTCTCGGCGCACTCACGTTCATTGCCGACGACTCTGCTTGGCTTCAGGAGGCCCCGCTCGACATCGACGCGCTCCCAGTCCGCAGAGCGACGCACTTCCGCGCGTGCGTCCGCGGCGTCCTCCTGCGACAGCCGTCGACTCAGTATCGGTCGGTTTTTGTGTCGTCCTCCCCTCTGTTTCCCGCCGGCGCAAGCGCTCTGGTCGGTCGAGGCTTCAGCGGTGGGTGAGACACATGGTGGCTCGCCAGTCGGCCACCCCCCAAGTCGTGGCAATCGAGCCCGACGAATCTCTCTACGGCCTGTTCGACCTGTCGACTAGCTTCGCAGAGACTGCATCCGAGTGCGACAGCAGTGATCCAGTGGTGGAGGTTCTGATGGTCGATGGACCATGCGGTCCTCCAGGTTTTCCCGGCGCCGACGGAGGCGACGGCGAAGGCGATCCGTCGCATGCCCATGAGGAGTATCTCCCCGAGCCCCTCACTTCACTGCAAAGGGAAGAACTTCGCCGCCGGAACATGGATGCGCTTCATACTCCCATCGTTGGAGAAACTCCTGAGGCTCGTGCCTTAGAGGACGCGCGCTTGGCCAACTTGGCTGAGCGCACTCGACTGGAGAACCTTCAGCGGGCACTCGACGAGCGTGCGCGGCAACGGATTCCAGATTCCAGTCGACGTCAACTCTTTCCACAACCGACTCAGGTATATCGAACCCCGATTCAGAATTTAGCAGTTGCGGCCCATATAGCAGAGTCAATCCAGCCTTCCCAATCAGAGGCTGGCAGAGGCCTGTTGCAGATCAGAGATTTACTCCAGGCAGCAGGAGATCAAAATTCAGCTGTATCGCAGTCGCGGAATAGGATCCACAGCAGATCCGTAGCTGCAAATACAGTCCAGTCGGCTCATAGCCCCAGATCGCCCCTGAGGCGTGAAGGGCATGGAGACCGGCATGATTAGTACAAGAACCGTGAGCAGTATGACCACCGAATCAATCGCGATGATCAACGTCGAGTGCCCACCCCTCCCCCAAGGGGTGGATCGTACGCGCCTCGACAACAGGATGATAGACTCCAGCACAGTGGTGGGCGAAGGATCCCAGTCGACCGCAGGGAACCAGGCTTTGATGCGAGATCCATTATCGTTCAAGGTCTGGTCGACAGGAACAGAGCTCACCGAGAGGGTCACGACAGAGATGTACCCACCAGCAGCAGAGTGCATGTCTCAGGACCAGAGTGTTTCAGCAGAGCCATCAGGGCCGCGGTGATTCCTCCCAACTTCAGGTTGGCGACTGGAGTCAGTAAGTTCACTGGTGAGTCCAAGCCTGATACTTGGCTTGAAGACTACCGAGTGGCTGTTCAGATTGGCGGCGGAAATGATGAGGTGGCCATGAAACATCTGCCTCTTATGTTGGAGGGCTCGGCCAGAGCATGGTTGAATCAGTTGGCACCCAGCAGCATTTACACTTGGGAAGATCTTTCCCGAGTGTTTGTCAGAACGTTTGAAGGAACTTGCAAGCGACCAGCAGGACTGACAGAGCTGCAAACTTGTGTGCAGAAGTCGAATGAGACTTTGAGAGATTACATCCAGAGATGGATCACATTGCATCACACGGTAGAGAATGTATCTGATCACCAGGCAGTCTGTGCCTTCAAGGAAGGCGTTAAGTACAGAGAGCTAAACCTGAAATTCGGTCGAACCGGAGACATGTCTCTGAGTCGAATGATGGAGATAGCCACCAAGTATGCCAATGGTGAAGAAGAGGATCGGCTCCGGAGTGGCAAGCACAAGTCAGTCGCCCATGAAACCGGAGGAGGGAACTCCATTCGGAAGCAGAAGCGAAAAGCCGAGCCAGCTGCGCCTGGAGAAGCCTTGGCCGTGACTCAAGGAAAGTTTAAAGGGAAGCCCAAAGGGCCTTGGAACCCTAAGAAGGTGAAAGACAAGGAGGGAAATGATGTGATGGATTTGCCATGCCACATCCACACGAAGAAAGATGAAGTGGGTAACTTCATTTACCCGAAACATACCACTCGACAGTGTCGGCTCTTGATCCAGTAATTCCAGGGGAAACAACCCAAAGATAAGGAAAATGAGTTGGACAAAGTTGAGGACAAGGAGGATAGTGATGATGGATATCCCCAGGTCAATTCCACTCTGGTGATTTTTGCTGACGTTGAGAGCAAAAGTCGATTGAAAGTTATCAACCGAGAAGTGAATATGGTTGCTCCGGAGACACCCAATTATCCGAAATGGTCTCAGACTGCCATCACATTCGACCAGTCCGATCACCCGACACACATAGCCACCCCTAGGAGGCAAGCTCTGGTGGTCGACCCAGTCGTCGAAGGCACTCGACTGACTAAACTTTTGATGGATGGTAGCAGTAGCTTGAATATACTGTATGCAGAGACGTTGAAAGGGATGGGCATTCCGATGTCCAGACTCAGTACCAGCACCATGAGTTTCTATGGAGTCATTCCTGGAAAGAAGGCTGCATCACTCGGCCAGATTGCTCTTGACGTAGTTTTCGGTGATTCCAAAAATTTCCGCAAAGAAAAGTTGACATTTGAAGTTATGGATTTCCAGAGTGCCTATCACGCTATTTTGGGCAGACCAGCTTATGCACGTTTTATGGCTCAACGATGTTACGTATATCTCAAATTGAAGATGCCTGGCCCCAAAGGTGTGATCACTGTTACTGGCAATCGGAAGAAGACGAAAGAGTGCTTTCAGAAAGGCTCAAAGATCGCCGATGCTCAGATGGTAGCAGAAGAGTGGCAGGAGCACCAGAAAAAATGCAGATCCGAGTGATTTGTTGCGAGCCAAGAAGCCCGCTACGGAATCAGTGTTTCAGTTGTCCGATGAGACAAAACCGATTCACATTCACCCGACCGACCCCAATGCTGCTCCGACAAATATCTCTATAATGCTTGACCCCAAATAGGAAGAAGCGCTCATCCAGTTCCTCTGTGAGAACTGGGACATCTTCGCATGGAAGCCTTCTGACATGCCGGGTGTTCCCAGGGGGCTGGCTAAGCACCGCCTACGAGTCAACTCAAAAGTGAAACCTGTTAAAGAACATCTTCGACGGTCCGTCGTCCAGAAAAGAAAGGCCATTGGCGAGGAGGTGGCTCGGCTCTTAGCAGCAGAGTTCATCCGAGAGATTTACCACTCTGAGTGGCTGGCCAATGTTGTCATGGTCCCCAAGAAGGACAAGTCAGTTTGCATGTGCATTGACTTTAAACATATCAATCGGGCCTGCCCGAAAGATCATTTTCCTCTCCCCCGCATCGACCAAATAGTCGACTCGACTGCGGGTTTGAGCGCCTGTCTTTTTTAGACGCTTATTCCGGTTACCATCAGATCCGTCTGTATGGACCCGATGAGATCAAAATAGCTTTCATGACCCCATTCGGGTGCTTCTGTTATGTCACCATGCCATTCGGCCTCAAGAATGCCAGATCCACGTTCATGAGGATGATTCAGAAGTGTTTGCTCACTCAAATCAGTCGGAATGTGGAAGCATACATGGATGATATTGTGGTCAAGTCACGGAAAGGTTCCGACCTGCTGACTGACCTTGCTGAGACATTTGCCAACCTCAGGAGGTATGATATCAAGCTTAATCCATCAAAGTGCACATTCGGAGTTCCTGGCGGGAAATTACTCGGTTTTCTCATTTCCGAACGAGGAATCGACACAAATCCAGAAAAAGTTGGTACTATACTCCAAATGAAACGACCTGTGCATGTGCACGATGTTCAGAAGCTTATTGGTTGCTTGGCCGCTTTAAGTCGATTCATCTCTCGTCTCGGTGAAAAGGCATTGCCTCTTTACCGACTGATGAAGAAGTCAGACAAGTTCGAGTGGACTCCTGAAGCTGATGCAGCGTTTGCAGAGCTAAAAGCCCTGCTTTCCACCCAGCCGGTGCTTGCTGCCCCGATCAGCAAAGAGCCTTTGCTGCTTTACATTGCAGCCACAGGACAAGTCGTCAGTACAGTACTTACGGTCGAGCGGGAAGAAGAAGGAAAAGCCTTTAAAGTTCAGCGCCCAGTATATTATATTTCTGAAGTTTTGACCCCATCAAAGCAAAGATACCCTCATTATCAGAAGCTTGTATATGGGATTTATATGACCACGAAGAAGGTTGCTCATTACTTCTCTGACCATTCCATTACAGTCGTCAGCGACGCTCCATTGTCAGAGATTCTGCACAACAGAGATGCAACTGGTCGAGTGGCAAAATGGGCGATTGAACTCCTTCCCCTAGATATCAGATTTGAGGCAAAGAAAGCCATCAAGTCCCAAGCAATAGCAGATTTCATCGCCGAGTGGACCGAACAGCAACTGCCGACTCAAGTTCACTCGGAGCACTGGACCATGTTCTTTGATGGTTCTAAGATGCTGAATGGATCCGGTGCTGGGGTAGTGTTGGTTTCCCCCCGAGGAGATAAGCTCAGATATGTGCTCCAGATTCACTTTGATTCCTCCAATAATGAAGCAGAATACGAAGCACTTTTGTATGTGTTGCGTATGGCCATTTCACTCGGCGTCCGTTGCCTCATGGTCTATGGCGACTCAGATTTGGTGGTTAACCAAGTGATGAAGGAGTCGGACGTCAAAAGCCCAGCCATGACTGTTTACTGCAATGCAGTAAGAAAGCTAGAGAAGAAATTCGAGGGGTTAGAGTTTCATCACATACCCCGACTGAAAAATCAAGCAGCTGATGATTTGGCAAAAATAGGTTCCAAGAGAGAAGCCATTCCCAGTGATGTGTTTTTGGAACACATCCACACGCCGTCAGTTCAAGAGGATCCTTTCACCGAAGAAGCCCCGCAGCCAAAAAGTGCCACGGATCCGACTGAAGTTGAGGTCCCAGTCGTGGTCGACTTGATCATGGAAGTTTTGGTCATCACTCCCGACTGGACAGTGCCGTACATCGCGTATATCCTAAGGAAAGAACTCCCAGAGAATGAAGAAGAGGCTCGGCAGATCGTCCGTCGATCCAAGGCCTTTACTGTGATGAAGGGACAGTTGTACAGGGAAAGCGCGACTGGAGCCAGTCAGAAATGTATAACGCCAGAAGAAGGTCGGATAATTCTCGACGATATCCACTCGGGGACCTGTGGCCATCATGCGTCCTCTCGGACTATTGTGGCTAAAGCATACCGAGCGGGGTTTTACTGGCCCAGAGCAAATGAAATGGCGAAAGAGATAGTCGACAAGTGCGAAGGGTGTCAGTTCTATTCCAATTTGTCACACAAGCCCGCCTTAGCCTTGAAGACCATTCCAATCGTCTGGCCCTTCGCTCTTTGGGGTTTAGATATGGTTGGACCACTGAGAACTGGCAGGAGCGGCTTCACCCATGTACTGGTGGCAGTCGACAAGTTCACTAAGTGGATCGAAGCCAAGCCTATCAAGAATCTTGATGCTGGCACTGCTATCAGCTTCATCAGAGAGTTGATATTCAGGTATGGTGTTCCGCATAGCATCATCACTGATAATGGGTCAAACTTCGATTCCGACCAATTCAAAGCCTTTTGCGCCTCTCAAGGCACACGAGTCGACTATGCTTTCGTCACTCACCCCCAGTCGAATGGCAAGCAGAAAGATCTAACGGCCTAATTCTCAAAGGTCTGAAACCCTGGTTGATGCGTGATCTCAAACACGCAGCAGGCGCGTGGGCCGACGAACTTCCATCAGTTGTTTGGGGATTGAGGACTACTCCTAATCGGTCGACTGGGCGAACTCTGTTCTTTCTGGTCTATGGAGGCGAAGCAGTTCTGCCGAGTGACCTGCTTCACAATGCACCCCGAGTTGAGCTCTACTCTGAAGATGAAGCAGAACAAGCCCGGCAGGACGCAGTCGACCTTCTAGAAGAAGAAAGAGAGATGACCATGATCCGATCAACCATCTATCAGCAAGACTCGCGTCGATTCCATGCCAGAAACGTGAAGGGTCGAGCCTTCCAAGAAGGAGATTTGGTCCTCCGAGTGGACCAACAGAAGCCACACAAACTTGCCCCTACTCGGGAAGGCCCCTTCATCGTCACCAAAGTTCTCCACAATGGAGCATACCGTCTTTACAATGTCGGCCGCCAGATTGATGAGCCACGAGCTTTGAATGCGGACCTGCTCCGTCCCTTTTACACGTAAGTACTCACTCGGATGAGATGTAATAAAAGTACTCATGTAGTTTGTTTATCAAAGACAAAAGTGTTATAATTTTCCCATTGATTGTTGTTGCTTTTGCTTATATGAGAAATCCCCCAGTGGGTGGCTTAGCTGCGAATCCGTTTTGCCTAAGTTTGTAAAAAAAATTCCTACCGAGTGACGAGCAAGCCTCTCACTCGGAGGCTTAGTTGCAAATCCGTTTCGCCTAAGTATTTGAAAATCCTACCGAGTGGCGAGTCCGCCTCCCACTCGGGGGGCTTAGCTGCAGTCCAGTACTCGCCTAAGTGTTTGAAATCCTACCGAGTGGAGAGCAAACCTCCCACTCGGGGGCTTAGCTGCAGTCCAGTACTCGCCTAAGTGCTTGAAACCCTACCGAGTGGAGAGCAAACCTCCCACTCGAAGGCTTAGCTGCAGTCCAGTACTCGCCTAAGTAATAAAAAAATCCTACCAAGTGGTGAGTCTGCCTCGCACTCGGGGGCTTAGGTGCAGTCCAGTACAAGCCTAAGTAATTAAAAATCCTACCGAGTGGAGAGCAAACCTCCCACTCGGGGGCTTACCTGCAGTCCAGTACTCACCTAAGTAATTAAAGATCCTACAGAGTGGAGAGCAAACCTCCCACTCGGGGGCTTAGCTGCAGTCCAGTACTCGCCTAAGTAATTAAAAATCCTACCGAGTGGAGAGCAAACCTCCCACTCAGGGGCTTAGCTGTAGTCCAGTACTCGCCTAAGTATGAAAACCATTTCGATCCGCAAGGACGACGAGGTGCAGGTCGACTGCTACCTTCTCCTTCGGAGCTCCGCCACAAATACAATGTGCGCTCTGCAAGGACGACGAGGTGCAGGTCGACTACTACCTTCTCCTTCGGAGCTCCGCCACAAATACAATGTGAGCTCTGCAAGGACGACGAGGTGCAGGTCGACTGCTACCTTCTCCTTCGGAGCTCTGCCACAAATACAATGTGAGCTCTGCAAGGACGACGAGGTGCGGGTCGACTGCTACCTTCTCCTTCGGAGCTCTGCCACAAATACAATGTGCGCTCCATCCCGATCCTCAAGGACGCAAGTCGACTGCAACCTGTGCTTCATCCCTACCTACAAGAGTGTGTCACAAGCACTAAAATATATTTCGAGTGAAGAACAATGTTCGCTCGAAGGCAAATGCAAACATATTCAACGGCAATGCCAAGTTCAGATAGCATCCTACGGATTCAGAAGTGCTCAGGTATTAAGCCTGTAAAAGTTTATCAGCTACAAAACCACTCGGAATTCCGAGGAAAATTTAAGGCATCAAGCATAGAAGTTTTTTAGTCCTCCGGTGGAGGACTGGAAGGTGCAACAAACTGGTCCAGGTCGATTCCATCTGCAATCCGAGTGGCAGCAACAATGAAGGTCTCCATGAAAGATTGGAAGTCATGCTTCTTGGTATTGGCCACTTTGAGGGACGCCAGCTTGTCCTATCGCCCGTCCTTGCAGTGAACATGGACCAGAGATAGAGCAACATCAGCACCACACCTGGCAGAAGACTTCTTCCATTCTTGCACTCGACCTGGAACTTCATTCAGTTGAGTCATCAGAGACTCGAGGTCATTTTGAAGCGACTCTCTCGGCCAGAGTGTCGTGTCGATCCGCGACGGCACAACCTTCAGTCGAGCAAGATAGTCGACCACACCAGCAACACGAGACTCCAGTCGGAGCACATTCATGGTAGTTTCATCCTTCATAGGGGAATTAATGGGATCCAAGCCTGTCTCCACTCGACTGGTCTCCTCCTCGAAGTTTTGGCAGAATTCTGTAAACACAACTCAAAGATGAGCCAGCAGTTCTATGATGAGTCGATGATAACAAGTCAGTCGGGTGGGAGAGATTACCCTCAAGCATGATGAATAACTTCTTGGCGAGCCCTCCCAGATAAGCCTCCAGATCATTCTTCTTCCCCACCAGTTCACTAGCCTTGTCACTCAGAGCAATCTTGTCATTCTTCAGATGACCGACTTCTTTGTTGGCCGCGTCGAGAGCAGCTTTCAGGTTGGCGTTCTCCTCTTCAAGTTTACCGACTGAAGCCAGCTTCTCTTCCGCAAGCTTCGTTTTGTCCGAAGCCGCCTTCTGTGCCTCGGCAAGTTCCTGGTCCTTCTTCTTCAGAGCCTCCTTTGTTTTATCTGCAAAATGACAATGAGATCAGAATCGAGAATGGACAGAGGGATAAGAACAGTCATCAAGTTCTCACCAATCATACCTTTTGCTTCGTCCTTTGCCTTCTGGAAGTTCTCCTGAACAAGCTTCAAGTCAAGGTTGAGCTGGATATGTTTGTTTTCCAACTCAGTATAGCGAGCAACAAGCTCGCAAGATTTCTGCGAAGAGTCAGTCGACAGACATCAGAAAAGAGGTCGCTTCCAAGCGACTAAGAGAAAAACCGTAACATTTCTAAGACTACAGTCGAATCAAAATATTCGACAGTAGTCTCGGGGACTACACCTAGTGGGTGCACTTAGCGTGCCCCCACTAGTTTTATCGACTTGATCCGATCAGTCGACCGAAAGGAACAAAGAGATTATGATCCCAAAACCATGACTAACTACCAGCAGTTAATCTTGGTCTCATCATGATCTACCAAAAAAAACAGGTTCTTTAGACTATAGTTGACTGCCAGTAGTCCACCATAGTCTCGGGGACTACACCTAGTGGGTGCACTCAGCGTGCCCCCACCGGTTCCAAAATTCCATTCGACATGGTCCGACCAGACCGAGTGAAGAAGTTATAGTGAAGAAATTCAAAATACAAGACTACAGTCGACTGCCAACAGTCCACCATAGTCTTGGGGACTACACCCAGTGGGTGCACTCAGCGTGCCCCCACCGATTCAAATATTCAATCGACACACCCAGTGGGTGTACAGATGCAAAGATCTTCGAAAAGAAAGTCTTCAGATAGCATATCCAAAGCGGTGACCAACTAACCTGGACGTTGCTCTGAAGGGCTGAGCTGGCATCATAGGCCACTTGGCTGGCTTCCCGGATCTCCTTCACCTGCTCCATCATGATCCCCGCCTGGCGTATAGCCTCCTTAGCAGCACCCGCTTGGTCCTCTGGGACGTGGTGTGTGGCGAAAAGGGAGGGCGGGTCAGCAGTCGACGACGAAGGCCGAACACTTGTCAGCGGCACAACGAAGGACACAGAATGCCGAGTGACATCGTCAACCCCTTGAACTGATGCTTCAGGCGCTGATGCAGTCTGAGTGGTCTTGCCAGCCGACGCCTTTTTATTCCTCCTTGCCCTCAGGGGCACCTCGTCGTCATCATCAGAGAGATCAATGACACGAGGAGGAGCTGCAGGAGAAATCCAAAGTTAGAAACGAAAATCCAATCGACCAAAAGGACCACTACAGAGAGCGTACCAAGGTTGGAGGTGGCAGCGTCTTCCATTTCTTGGTTGTCGTTCTTGGCGGAGGTCTCGGAGGTAGCAACACTACAGGTTTCAGAAACCAATTGGTTAGTCAATGAGTCGACCAAGAGTTTGTCCATGCTAAACAAGAAAACAAAAGTTCTGCTGTTACCCGAAGATAGTGGGGATGGCCATTCTCATCTTGGGCAAGGCCTTCGGCGGCTTTGATGGCGCCGCTCGTGGATGCTTTGGCGCTTTCTCAGTCGGCGCCGGGGAAGCCTCCCGAGGGCGTTTGGACGACTGCACAATAGGCGCGACCGCTTTGCCACGCTCACTCGCGGGGTCATGGGCAAGCTTGGATCGCCTTTCCGTGCGAGGAGGATCGATTTCCATCTCCTCCTCCTCTTCACTGGAGCCATCGTCATCCTCTTCCTCCTCACCATCAGATTCCCACTCCTCCTCACTTTCACCTCTGCTCGCCTCTCCCTCCTCAGCCTATTCTTGCACCCCGTTGGGCGTTGAGTACATCTCAGTCATGGCCTAGAAGACAACAAACAAGACAAAGGTCAGTCGACTGATTTTAAAGCAAACAGAATGAAGAAAGCAGGATCACAGTCAGAGATGCAGAAGTGGACCTTGTCTATGTTGTATGATTGGTCGAGTAGAGGAATCCTCCTGGCTCCTCGGGGGTTGTCCTTGTTCCCTGTGATGCTCGCCAGCCACCTCTCCAGCGTGGCCTTGTCAATCTCCTCCGGATGGATCTGAGTGGTGTCCTCAGTGCCAGAATACAACCACATCGGATGGTCTCGAGCTTGAAGCGGCTAGATGCGTCGCCGGAGGAAGACCTCCAAGAGGTCCATGCCGGTCACCCCATCATGGATAAGCTGGACGACACGCTCGACCAACACCTTAACCTGCGCCTTCTCTTCCGGGAGTACCTTTAAAGAGGAAGGCTTCCTCACTCGGTCCATGGAAAAAGGAGGGAGTCCAGTCGACTGCCCTAGCGTCGGCTGGTCTTTGCAGTAGAACCAGGTCGACTGCCATCCCCGAACCGAGTCGGGTAGGATCATGGTCGAAAAGGCACTTTTTCCTCTCAACTGAACCCCAAAACCCCCGCACATCTGAATCACTTGGGTTCTCTCATCACTCGGATTGGCCTTTTTCACCGTCTGTGAGCGACAGGTGAAGATGTGCTTGAAAAGACCCCAATGAGGCCGGCAACCCAAGAAATTCTCACACAAGGACACGAAACTAGCAAGGTACACGATGGTGTTGGGTGTGAAGTGGTGGAGTTGCGCCCCGAAGAAATTCAGAAATCCCCGAAAGAAAGGGTGAGGCGGCAAAGAATACCCTCGGTCGACATGGGTGGCCAAGAGAACGCACTCACCCTCCGGGAGCCACGCCGATCCGTGGGGGATCAGTCCTCCATTGGCCAGGTCATCGAGATCCGCTTGACGGATCATCGAGCAGATCCAGTTGCCCTAGATCTAGCTCGGCGGCAGGGCGGCCCTCGATGAAGATCCGCCCCGACTGGTCGCCCTTCCCTTCGCCATTGCTGTCACCTTCTTCGCCCGCTCCAGGGCCGCCGTCTTCTCTTTCACCATCGTCGCCAGTGGGACGCGCACGGGGCAGCGGCACCGAGATGGAAGCGAGCGAGGCGGATGGCTCTAGGGAGGAGAGGAGGAAATGAGAACGCACTGTTCAAAAATTCCCGTCCGGTGCCTTATATAAGGTTACTTCCGAGTGACTGACTGGTAGGCCTGAGCGATCCTGTCAAATCGGCAACAGTCGCGCGCGTGATACGTGGCGAAAAAGGTGGCACGGAGATCGAGGCATCTTTGCCTTATCCCATCCGATTACTGCGGCCTCGCTCCGTCCCGCGTGCTTCCCAAAATTCGAATCCCACAAAATCCGCAGGCAGTAGAACAATTTGTCAGACGGAGGATCCCCTCCACATCGTGACTCGGAGTTTTTCAAGTAAAAACTTCACTCGACGGATACAAAGAATGGATCAAGGCGACTGGAAAAGAATTTGGTGCCGTCACCTAAAGTTCATTGATCCAGAACAAGACATACTCATAGCACGAGAAATGGGTTGGAAGAGTTCTCAACTCCTTCCCACTCAAACCTCGATCCATTCGGGGGGCTAATGATGAAGCTATGTACCTAGGGTAGGGTCATGGACCTGTCCTAACTACCCTACCCAAGGACATCCCTAGAAGAAACCACCTATCAATCGACTCAGAAGTGTTCCACTCGACAGACTCGAAGACACTCAACCATGAAGCCAACCACTCGACCATGAAGCCAACCACTCGATGCCCAGGAGATCTAAAGCCACTCTGTGCACAAACGGTCGGTCATTAAGTAGCTTTTATGGTCATCATAGCACTTTATGTATAGCATTACCAGTAAAACCCAACCTTAATGTATCTTAAACCCTGCATGACTGAGGGCCGGAGGGGTCTGGCGGACCCTATATAAGACACCCCCTCCTCAGTGTAAAGGGTTTGCACCTCTGTAACTCATACGCATATAATCCAGTCGATTGCCTCCGGGCTCCGAGACGTAGGGCTGTTACTTCCTCCGAGAAGGGCCTGTACTCGTAAATCTCTTGCGTATACAACTACTCCATAGCTAGGATCTTGCCTCTCCATTAGTACCCCCCTACACTAATGTCAGACTTAGAACCACGACAGAAGGCTCGTTGAGCATAGTTGCCACTGTCACCGTCCACCCAAGGGTTGTTCGGAAGTGGATTAACAATGTATCCAACTTCCTCGAATAGGTAGAGACGAGGGTCATCGGTCTCGACGCAGAGTACACGGAGCGTGCCACTGGGAAGATCCAACGCGCCGCCGTCCTTCAACTCTGCCTCGAAGATGATGTTTTGGTGTACCACATCATACACACGCCCTCCATACTAGGTGAGCTTCATGATTTCTTGTCTCGAGAGGACATATACTTCTGTGGGGCAGCC
This sequence comes from Triticum aestivum, assembly GCF_018294505.1. Classification (NCBI taxonomy): domain Eukaryota; kingdom Viridiplantae; phylum Streptophyta; class Magnoliopsida; order Poales; family Poaceae; genus Triticum; species Triticum aestivum. Next base: position 35,249,267 of record NC_057813.1, on the reverse strand, counting down.
ATCAAAGGGGACAAACAGAAGCTGGAGCCGTACAACCTTGATTTGAAAAGCATTGCTGACCTACAAACCAGAATCAAAAGTCCTGTAGAAGATTGTGATAAACAGACACCATCCCTATTTGGTGTAGCAAATTTTGTGCTCGGTACAAATATTCAGAAGGGTGACGAGACGGTGGCATTAAGGTCATCTAGATGGGAGAATTATCCCTTGACGTACGAGCGGATAAAATATGCTGCCCTCGATGCCCATGTGAGTTTCAAGATAGCTGCGAGGTCCAAAGAGCTTGTTGCGAAGCCGTCTCCCACAGAAAATGAGAAGAAGAAGAAGAAGAAGAAGAAGAAGAAGAAGAAGAAGAAGAAGAAGAAGAAGAAGAAGAAGAAGAAGAAAAGGTTGCACCAGCAGCAGGGAATTATGGATGGATGAATTATTTCCTCTCTTGTAAAAAAACCTATTCCCTCTCGGCGTATATTGATATAGATGGACTATTTCGATGGTGTGCATGTCTTTGGAACAAGTAGTAGCGTGGGTCCTCTTGACTATAAGGAACTATTTATCCGCCTAGCTTTCTCTACTACTCCTTCCAGTGATTGGCATGCAATGCATGTGTCCGTAGACATGACATCTTGTCCATGGAAGTTCAACTACGACGACCATCACATTTCATCCACTGCCACTCGCGATTCCCACGACACCGCTCCAACCCATGACATCATGTCCCCCGACGTGCACCTCACCCCTCTCAGTCACACCGCCCCTCTGCCTTTGTGTGCATGACATGTGGGCCACCTTAAATGCGATGAGCATCAAGTTTGTACCACAGCCACACACGATTCCCACCACGCCGCTCGAACCCATGACACCACACGCCCCCCTATCTGCGGCTCACCCCTCTCGGCCCCACTGCCCCTCTGCCTTCGGGAGCATTACATGTGGACCAGCCACCTATCGGGTCCACATGTTATTGACTCAAAGGCAGGTGTAGTAAGGCGCTGAAGCTTAGTCCCGAGGGTCCTGAGAGGGAAATGTAACTCCTGAGCCAGGCTGGTGCTACCGCTGCATGATACGTCTCCGTCGTATCTATAATTTTTTATTGTTCCATGCCAATATTCTTCAACTTTCATATACTTTTGGCAACTTTTTATACTATTTTGGGACTAACATATTGATCCAGTGCCCAGTGCTAGTTCCTGTTTGTTGCATGTTTTATGTTTCGCAGAAAACCAATATAAAACGGAGTCCAAACGGGATAAAAACGGATGGAGAATTATTTTGGAATATTTGGGATTTTCCGGAGGAAGAATCAACACAAAACGGTGTCCGAGGTGGCCATGAGATAGGGGGCACGCCCCACGGAGGCAGGCGCGCCCTGGCCTCTCCTGGGCCCCCCGTAAGGAGGTTGATGCCCTTCTTTTGCCACAAGAAAGCTAATTTTATGAGAAAAATCTGGGCGAAAGATTCACCCCAATCGGAGTTACGGATCTCCGGATTAAAGAAACGGTGAAGGGGTAGAATTTGGGAACGCAGAAACAGAGAGATAGATCCAATCTCGAAGGGGCTCTCGCCCCTCCCAAGCAATGGGAGCCAAGGACCAGAGGGGAAACCCTTCTCCCATCTAGGGAGGAGGTCAAGGAAGAAGAAGAAGAAGGGGCTCTCTCCCCCCTTGCTTCTGGTGGCGCCGGAACGCTGCCGGGGGCCATCATCATCACCGCGATCTTCACCAACACCGCCATCATCTTCCCCAACATCTCAATCACCTTCGCCCTTCTATATCCAGTGGTCCACTCTCCCGCAACCCGCTGTACCCTCTACTTGAACATGGTGCTTTATGCTTGATGTGTTGCCATCCTATGATGTCTGAGTAGATTTCCATTGTCCTATCGGAGATTGATGAATTGCTATGATTGGTTTGAGTTGCATGTTTTATTGTCGGTGCTGTCCTATGGTGCCCTTCGTGTCGCGCAAGCGTGAGGGATTCCCGTTGTAGGGTGTTGCAATGCGTTCATGATTCGCTTATAGTGGGTTGCGTGAGTGACTGAAACACAAACCCGAGTAAGGGGATTGTTGCGTATGGGATAAAAGGGGACTTGATGCTTTAATGCTATGGTTGGGTTTTACCTTAATGAATCTTTAGTAGTTGCAGATGCTTGCTAGAGTTCCAATCATAAGTGCATATGATCCAAGTAGAGAAAGTATGTTAGCTGATGCCTCTCCCTCAAATAGAATTGCAATAGTGATTATCGGTCTAGTAACATAGTCAATTGCTTAGGGACAATTTCACAACTCCTACCACCACTTTTCTACACTCGCTATATTTACGTTATTGCTTCTAATCAGCCCCTAGTTTATGTTTACGTGCTCTTTATTTTCTTGCAAACCTTTCCTATCACTCCTACAAAGTACTTCTAGTTTCATACTTGTTCTAGGTAAAGCGAACGTCAAGCATGCATAGAGTTGTATCGGTGGTCGATAGAACTTGAGGGAATATTTATTCTACCTTTAGCTCCTCGTTGGGTTCGACACTCTTACTTATTGATAACTGTTGCGATCCCCTACACTTGTGGGTTATCAAGACCTTTTTCTGGCGCTATTGCCGGGGAGTCATAGCGTGGGGTGAATATTCTCGTGTGTGCTTGTTTGATTTATCACTAAGTAATTTTTATTTGCTGTTCTTTGTTGTTCTCTATCTTTAGTTATGGATATGGAACACAAAATACCAAAAAAATTAGAGGTACTTGCTACTCATGTAGATGGGGTAACTCCTAAAACCCCCGATTCTCATTATGTGAGAGATATTATGTACTATTTTGATAATCCTGAGAAAACCCCATTCAACTTTATAATGGGAGACACGTTGGATCAACGTGAATACTTTAGGGATTATCGCTGGACACAAAAAGGGAAACTATTATGGGATCAATTTATTATTTTGCATTGGTATGCTCGTCAACTATGCGTGATGCATGATTATACTTGTTGCTCTAGGATGAAGGATCCACACCTTCCCTTTTCATGCAAATTCAATGATAATGAAACCTTAGATTCTTATGCTAATGGTAGATATGATTACTATGATGTGGAACAAATAGAAGAATTTGTTGCTTTTATGGGTGCTTATGAGATTGAATCTATGTTTAAAGCGTTTGACGATTCTGATGATTCAGTTTATAGACCAGAAAATCTTGCTATACTTAGATGTTGCTATGAAAATTAGGAATACAATTACTATATTAATGCATTTATTGAGAAAGTCTCCGCTGTCCAAGAAGAGACTAATATTTTGCAGGAAGCTATGGAAGAAGAAATTGATGAAACTATGAGCTCATTGGATGAAAAAGATGATGAGGAGAGAGAAGAACAAAGGGAGGAAGAGCGGATTAGCTACCCGTGCCCACCTTCTAATGAGAGTAACTCTTCAACTCATACATTGTTTAATTCCCCTTCGTGCTTATCGAAGGATGATTGCTATGATGATTGCTATGATCCCTTGAATTTTTTTGAAATATCCCTTTTTGATGATGATTGCTATGCTTGTGGCCAAGATGCCAATATGAATTATGCTTATGGAGATGAACTTGCTATAGTTCCTTATGTTAAACATGAAATTGTTGCTATTGCACCCACGCATGATAGTCCTATTATCTTTTGGAATTCTCCAAACTACACTATATCGGAGAAGTTTGTGCTTATTAAGGATTATATTGATGGGTTGCCTTTTACCTTTGCACATGATGATTTTGATGAATATAATATGCATGTGCTTGCTGCTCCTACTTGCAATTATTATGAGAGAGGAACTACATCTCCGCCTCTTTATGTTTCCAACACGATAAAATTGCGAGAATTTGCTTATACTATGCATTGGCCTTTACTATGTGTGCATGAATTGTTCTTTTATGACACACCGATGCATAGGAAGAGAGTTAGACTTCGTTGTTGCTTGATATATGTTACTTTGTGCTCACTACTAAATTACAAATCATTGTTAATTAAAATTGGCTTTGGTATACCTTGGGATCCGGGTGGATTCATTACTTGAGCACTATATGCCTAGGTTAATGGCTTTAAAGAAAGCGCTGCCAGGGAGACAACCTGGAAGTTTTAGAGAGTCATTTATTTCTGTTGAGTGCTTTAATATAGTTTAAAAACAAAAAAATAAAGAGGGGAACCTAAAAACTTTTCAAAAAGGAGAGTGAAAGTGAGAAAGACAAGCATTGTTGAAGTGGGAGCTAGCCTTGAACTTTGTTCATGCTCACGGAAACTTTGTGAATCTTGATTACAGAAACTTTTCAACAAAAATAATTACCCCTTGTATAATTCCATTGTATTATAAAAATAATGTGCCAACGTTTTCCTTTAGGATGTTTACAATGCTTGTTGGTTTGTACGGTGCAGGACAGAAACTTTGGCTGTAGTGCGCGATTTTACATTTTTAGCTGGAACGTAAATTGGTTCTGATTCCTTTTGCATTGTATTTATATACAATTTGTTTATTTTTCCTAATTTTGGTATAATTTTAGGGGTACCATAAGTATGGTGGATGTTCAGATTTCTACATACTGTTCTGTTTTTGACAGATTCTGTTTTTGATGCATAGTTTGCTTGTTTTGATGAAACTATCAATTTATATTAGTGGATTAAGCCATGAAAAAGTTATATTACAGTAGATACAAAGAAAAAACAAAATATGAATTGGTTTTCAACAATACTTAGAGTGGTGATTTGCTTTATTATACTAACGGACTTACCGAGTTTTCTGTTGAAGTTTTGTGTGGATGAAGTGTCTAAACGAGGAGGTTCCGATATGAGGAAAAGGAAGAGAGGCAAGAGCTCAAGCTTGGGGATGCCCGAGGCACCCCAAGTAAATATTCAAGGAGACTCAAGCGGCTAAGATTGGGGATGCCCCGGAAGGCATCCCCTCTTTCTTCAACAAGTATCGGTATGTTTTCGTATTCGTTTCATTTATGCATTATGTGCAAGTCTTGGAGCGTCTTTTGCATTTAGTTTTCATTTTTCTTTTATGCGCCATGCTGGTATGAGATAGTCCTTGGTTGATTTATAGAATGCTCTTTGCACTTCACTTAAATCTTTTGAGTATGGCTTTATAGAATGCTTCATGTGCTTCACTTATATCATTTGAAGTTTGGATTGCCTATTTCTCTTCACATAGAAAACCGCCATGTGTAGAATGCTCTTTTGCTTCATTTATATTTGTTAGAGCGGGGGCATATCTTTTTTAGAAAGAATTAAACTCTCTTGCTTCACTTATATCAATTTAGAGAGATGACAGGAATTGGTCAATCACATGGTTAGTCATAAAATCCTACATAAACTTGTAGATCGCTGAATATGATATGTTTGATTCCTTGCAATAGTTTTGTGATATAAAGATGGTGATATTAGAGTCATGCTAGTGGGTGGTTGTGGATTGTAGAGACACTTGTGTTGAGGTTTGCAAGTCCCGTAGCATGCATGTATGGTAACCGTTGTGTGACAAATTTGAAGCATGGGGTGTTTCTTTGATTGTCTTCCTTATGAGTGGCAGTCGGGGATGAGCGATGGTATTTTCCTACCAATCTATCCCCCTAGGGGCATGCGTAGTGGTACTTTGCTTCGAGGGCTAATAAAATTTTGCAATAAGTATATGAGTTCTTTATGACTAATGTGAGTCCATGGATTATACGCACTTTTACCTTTCCATCATTGCTAGCCTCTTCGGTACCGTGCATTGCCCTTTCTCACCTCGAGAGTCGATGCAAACTTCGCCGCTGCATCCAAACCCCAGGATATGATATTCTCTATCACACATAAGCCTCCTTATATCTTCCTCAAAACAGCCACCATACCTACCTATTATGGCATTTCCATAGCCATTCCGAGATATATTGCCATGCAACTTCCATCATCATCATATACATGACTTGAGCATTTATTGTCATATTGCTTTGCATGATCATAAGATAGCTAGCACGATGTTTTCATGGCTTGTCCGTTTTTTGATGTCATTGCTACGCTAGATCATTGCATATCCCGGTACACCGCCGGAAGCATTCATATAGAGTCATATCTTTGTTCTAGTATCGAGTTGTAATATCGAGTTGTAAGTAAATAAAAGTGTGATGATCATCATTATAGAGCATTGCCCCATAAAAGAAAAAAAGAAGAAAAGAAAAAAAGGGGAAAGGCCATAGAAGCCTAAATAAAAAAAGGGGGCCAAAGAAGCCCACCCAAAAAGAAAAAAAAGAAAAAAAAAGAAAAGAAAAAGAAAAAGAAAAGGGGGCAATGTTACTATCCTTTTTCCACACTTGTGCTTCAAGTAGCACCATGTTTTTCATATAGATTGTCTCCTATGTTGTCACTTTCATATACTAGTGGGAATTTTCATTATAGAACTTGGCTTGTATATTCCAACGATGGGCTTCCTCAAATGCCCTAGGTCTTCATGAGCAAGCAAGTTGGATGCACACCCACTTAGTTTATTTTGTTGAGCTTTCATACACTTATAGCTCTTAGTGCATCCGTTGCATGGCAATCCCTACTCCTTGCATTGACATAAATTGATGGGCATCTCCATAGCCTGTTGATTAGCCGCGTCGACGTGAGACTTTCTCCCTTTTTGTCTTCTCCACATAAACTCCATCATTATATTCTATTCCACCTATAGTGCTATATCCATGGCTTGCGCTCATCTATTGCGTGAGGGTTGAAAAAGCTGAAGTGTGTTAAAAAGTATGAACCAATTGCTCGGCTCGTCACCGGGGTTGTGCATGATGGGAGCATTTTTGTGTGACGAAGATGAAGCATGGCCAAACTGTATGATTTTGTAGGGATAAGCTTGCTTTGGCCTTGTTGTTTTGAAAAGACATGATTGCTTTATTGGTACTCTCGAAGTATTATTGTTTTTATGTCGAATGATAGACTATTGCTTTGAATCACTCGTGTCTTAATATTCATGCCATGATTAGACATATGATCAAGATTATGCTAGGTAGCATTCCACATCAAAAATTATCTTTTTTATCATTTACCTACTCGAGGATGAGCAGGAATTAAGCTTGGGGATGCTGATACGTCTCCGTCGTATCTATAATTTTTGATTGTTCCATGCCAATATTCTTCAACTTTCATATATTTTTGGCAACTTTTTATACTATTCTTGGGACTAACATATTGATCCAGTGCCCAGTGCCAGTTCCTGTTTGTTGCATGTTTTATGTTTTGCAGAAAACCAATATCAAATGGAGTCCAAACGGTATAAAAACGAACGGAGAATTATTTTGGAATATTTGGGATTTTCCGGAGGAAGAATCAACGCGAAACGGTGTCCGGGGTGGCCACGAGATAGGGGGGCGTGCCCCAGGGAGGCAGGCGCTCCCTGGCCACTTCCTCCCCCATAAGGCGGTTGATGCCCTTCTTTTTCCGCAACAAAGCTAATTTTATGAGAAAAATCTGGGCGAAAGATTCACCCCAATCGGAGTTACGGATCTCCGTATATTAAAGAAACGGTGAAGGGGTAGAATCTGGGAACGCAGAAACAGAGAGATAGATCCAATCTCGGAGGGGCTCTCGCCCCTTCCAAGCAATGGGAGCCAAGGACAAGATGGGAAAGCCTTCTCCCATCTAGGGAGGAGGTCAAGGAAGAAGAAGAAGAAGGGCCCCTCTCCCCCCTTGCTTCCGGTGGCGCCGGAACGCTGCCGGGGGCCATCGTCATCACCGCGATCTTCACCAACACCACCGTCATCTTCACCAACATCTCCATCACCTTCCCCCTTCTATATCCAGCGGTCCACTCTCCCGCAACCCGCTGTACCCTCTACTTGAACATGGTGCTTTATGTTTGATGTGTTGCCATCCTATGATGTTTGAGTAGATTTCCATTGTCCTATCGGTGATTGATGAATTGCTATGATTGGTTTGAGTTGCATGTTTTATTATTGGTGTTGTCCTATGGTGCCCTCCGTGTCGCGCAAGCGTGAGGGATTCCCGCTGTAGGGTGTTGTAATGCATTCATGATTAGCTTATAGTGGGTTGCGTGAGTGACTGAAACACAAACCCGAGTAAGGGGATTGTTGCGTATGGGATAAAAGGGGACTTGATGCTTTAATGCTATGGTTGGGTTTTACCTTAATGAATCTTTAGTAGTTGCGGATGCTTGCTAGAGTTCCAATCATAAGTGCATATGATCCAAGTAGAGAAAGTATGTTAGCTTATGCCTCTCCCTCAAATAGAATTGCAATAGTGACTATCGGTCTAGTAACATAGTCAATTGCTTAGGGACAATTTCACAACTCCTACCACCACTTTTCCACACTCGCTATATTTCCTTTATTGCTTCTAATCAGCCCCTAGTTTATGTTTACGTGCTCTTTATTTTCTTGCAAAACTTTCCTATCACTCCTACAAAGTACTTCTAGTTTCATACTTGTTCTAGGTAAAGCGAACATCAAGCGTGCGTAGAGTTGTATCGGTGGTCGATAAAACTTGAGGGAATATTTATTCTACCTTTAGCTCCTCGTTGGGTTCGACACTCTTACTTATCAAAAACTGTTGCGATCCCCTACACTTGTGGGTTATGACTGCATGAACTCGTGCCAAACTCAACATTTGTTTCTTTGCTATACATGCACACAACGATTTGATGGACATTGTAATCTCAACATGTGATGGGGATCTCTAAAATTTGAAACTTATAAAACGAAAAGATTCAAAACAAATAAACTGGGAGAGAGGGAGTATATCGTAGGATGTGTCCCATATGAAACAAGTCCCCTGGTTTGTCACCGCGAAAATGCGGTTAGAAAGGAGCACAACGTCTTCGTACTCATACGGCAACAAATCGGCCGCAGACAGCATGGTCCACCTTTAACCGCCATGTGCAAGGTTCGTGCTATCTTATTCAATCTCACCGTGGTTCCATCATACCAATTCATGCGGTGGCCCATTGCATGGCTGATCCCAATGTTGGACAAAGGTTCTACGGAACGGTGTCACCGTTGTAAATGTTGTTCAAATTGATGTTGGTACCCTCCCGTACATATGCAAGCAAATATCGACTCACACTGAGCCTAACCTGTGAAACAGTGGGCAGAGGGAAAATTAGGAAATGGACACGGAAGTAGTCTTTAGAATGCATTTACTACATGATCAAACTCATCTTACTTGCTCATCGGAGGAAATCTGAGTGCCCCTTAACGTCGGCATCTCAAGGGGCGTCAACTTGCAACTACGGTCACGCCGCGCTGGAGAGACCCCCAAGGAAACATCCTCGTGCGTTCCATGGAACATCAAGATGCATTTGTATGAGTAGTTTATCTTGTGAGAGAAAAGGATGAACGAGGGAAGGCCTCTAGAGATAGAGATAGACACTACTACTACCAATGTGCTGGCCTGTGCGTTGCAATGGATCCAAAGTAGTAGAATAATACTTGTTCACATGCTTGAAATATAAACACTCTAGTTTTGATAGACATGTGTCAGCAGACAAGATAGCTTGTCCATGGAAGTTGAACCACGGTGACCATCACGTTTCTTGTTTCTACCACTGCCACACCCACACGCGATTCCCACGACGCCGCTCCAATCCACGACACGACGTCCCCCGACATGGACATGGATCCTCTAACGTGGCTATTACTGCCTTACCCTGCCTTTCCTTCGCTGAGAGGTGGGACCCATGCTTGGGGGTCCCACATGTCAGTGACAGAATGGTAGGATTGTTCACATCAGGGGATCCTCATCCCCCCTACGTGCGCCTCATCCCTCTCGGCCCCACCGCTCCTCTGCCTTTGTGTGCATGACATGCGGACCAGCTGAACTGCGGTGACCATCAACTTTCTACCACAGCCACACCCGATTGGACGCGGTTTGCCTGCTCCGCTACTGTCCTCCGATTCGTACTCCCGCACCATCGAATTTTTATCCAGTAGCTGTGACACATTTCATCCCGGGCATCAATCCTCAGCTGGAGTACTTCTGCACTACAGGTAGTACCCACCGGTGTGGCCATCTATGCCTTGTAACGCCCCAACGCCTAGCTGTGGCACCCTCGCCACGGCCACGCCACCACCGGCCGGTTCATCTCGAACAAGTGAGTTGCGAACCACGCCACCACCATGAGAATGACATGTGGGCCAGCCGCGTTTAAGGTCCGCATGTCATTGACTCATAGGCCGGGCACTAGGACACTGAAGTTCGGTCCTGTGGGCCCCAAGAGGGAAATGTAACTCCTGCGGCAGGCCTTGTGGTGCTCCTGCAGTACGAGCTCGTGCCAAACCCGGAATTTGTTTCTTACTACTACCAACTACTAGAAAGGTACACGTGCATTGCACGCATGAGATTCTGATGGTTTGTGCATTATGCTTCTACATGTGGAGTCTTCTAGATTCTACATGTGGCAAAATCTGGTGGAATGTAGATGATATCCAACGGCCAGTAGTGCTCGGATTTGCCATCTTTGTACCGTCTGATTGGCTTCATCGAACGACCAACTTTCAAAGTTTTTCACACACTATATAGGGGTATAGATGTTTGGTTTGCAGCCTAAGGTTGCCACGCCTAAGCTTAGGCATGCCACAATATCTTAGGCATGTGTTTGGTTCATTGATACACTTGTGGCTTGCCACACTTTTCTAGCTACATGGTCCACATGTCATAGACTCAACTTCTTGCCAAATCTTGCCACACTGGTGGCCATTTTGTTAGCCACATTTTTTGTGGCAGACACACTTTGCCTAAGCTTAGTTGTGGCAAAGTTAGTCATGAATTAAGTTCAACCATGGAGTCTTCTAGATTCTACATGTGGCAGAATCTGGTGGAATGTAGATGATATCCAACGGCCAGTAGTGCTCGGATTTTCCATCTTTGTACCATCAGATTGGCTTCATCCAACGACCAACTTTCAAAGTTATTCACACACTATATAGGGGGTATAGATATAGATGTGTCGGCCCGTTGCAATGGATCCAAAGTATATCAATTTAGTGGAGTGCACTCTAAACACATTATCTATTTATTTTTCTCTAACCTTTCGTAGCCATGCAACCAAGCCACATAAGCTTCATGGGTGCCCCCCACATCATATTATTCATACTATGTTGACTGGAAAAAAAGATAAATCACCCAAAACAAGATCTTCCCGTTTTTTGTTCCTACGATGCTGTGCCGTGCACGTACCTACTAGTTGTATAGTGGTAGTACTAGTTGTATAGTACAAACTTGGTACTAGTAGGAGTAGTACTAGTACGGAATACTCCTACTCTATCAACGAGCCCCATCTGACACCAAATTTCTTGGCTTCCGTTCTACAGCTAGATCTTCCCCTTGTTTCTGTTTTCCAACCCGGCGGCGGGCGGGGTGCAGTTTGCGAATAGTCGGTTTGCTCAATGGCGGTCCCACATGACAGTGAAAATGCTAGGCAACACGCCTTCCCTAAGCTATGTGTCGTGCTCGACGGGCCGTGGAGTACTCCCGATTCCCGGGCGTGTGGGGGTGCGACGCGAATGCTGCAGGCCTTTTCCTTTTAATAGCAATGTGCCTGTGCGTTGTGATGGATCCAAAGTAGTAGAATAGTAGTACTTGTTCACAACCTTGAAAGAAATCACTCTTGTTTTGATATACTCCTAATATATTACTCCCTCCGTTCCTAAATATTTGTCTTTTTAGAGATTTCAAATGGACTATCACATACAAATTATATATACATATTTTGAAGTGTAGATTCACTCATTTTGCTCTGTATGTAGTCACTTATTGAAATCTCTAGAAAGACAAATATTTAGGAACGGAGGGAGTACTTTTCACTCAAAATATAATTCTCAGGCTGTTTTGATGAGGTGAGGGAGGGGTGTGGTTGATTTCAAGATAATAAGGGGTTTTCTGCAAATTGGAGCAGAGAAGTGGGCTATTGTTGTAAAAATGCCACAACTTACCTCACGGCCATTAGATGCAGAAATAATGGTCAGAAACAACGGATGGCAGACACACCACCATCACCAACAGAGTCTTTTATAGGAGTAGGAGTAGAGAAACATGTATAAATTGTAACATTTGGTTCCGCTCCTTGGCACGATCGATAGATAGAAATAACAATTGGAAATGCTAGGGCGGGGCTATTTCCGCTGGTAAGCAGGGTACGTAGTAGCTAGGTTGGCGCATTGTCGGTTTGGTCACACGCGGTCCGACATGTTCTAGTGTTTCTAGCAAGATGCCCACGTGTTGCACGAAGTTGATGGAAAAGGTAAGCACAACTTATAAATTGACAGATGGAGTACTAGTTACAGTGATGCATATAATTAAGCAAAGGGATCGCACATGTCGGTATTGACTGGAACGAGAATGCAACAACACAATAAGAATTAAGGCAACGATGATGCGATCGCAGTGGTGGTTACATAAGGCAAGAAGAAAGATGCATCCATCAATGTACGACCTCCTCCTCCTCCTCAACTTAGTGCGCCGGGCCACAGACCGGCGGCTAAGGAGCGGCGGCTTTTGTGGCGAGGTCGAGGTGCTTCTCAGCAAAGGCATCCAAGACTTCCAGCCGGTTAAGGAAGGCCAACGTCGTAGCATCCTCACTGGCCTTGTAGATACCTATGTACATGATTTGCTCGTACATGTGGATGTGTAGGTCGACGAATTCTTGCAGGGCGAGGCGCCTCGCAGCGAGCGCGACCTCCAGGTGGACATTCTTTGTGGCGTCGGCGGGCAGTCGCAGGGCCACCAGTGCTTGAAAGAGGTTCCAACCATGGAGGCCGATTAGGGTGGAAGGCAATGAGGAGCTCGGGCGCCCGGGCTGGAAGACTACGGTGATATCGTCCGCGAGCTTCTTGAGGACGGTGAACTTGTCGGTGGTGGCAACGATCATCTGGCTCAACTGAGAGTCATAGTTGGCGTTGACAGCAGCCATCCACCAGCTGGTCTCCAACATCGTTTGGAGACGATCCTCGGTGCCATGTCGCAGGCCGACGTCGTGGACCATCTGGCACAGCCGCTGGCCGCTCGCACGCATCGCTGCCATGGGTCTGGAGTGAGATCTTTTGCACTTAGTGTAGGTGCTTAGGCAAATGCTTAGGTGCGTACGATGTGGTAGATGCATTGGAATGGAGGGGCGCCTTTATATGAGGGCAAACTGCGTTGCATTCACATCGTGCAGCCTCTTTTCCCGGTCCTCCTCCCATTACTTCCCTCATGCATTAATTGAAGGAGGACGCATTGGTCGTTTAACATTTTGGGAACCGCTACTCCCTCCCTCGTCTGCATTAAAGCCGTATCGGGAATTGCACCGTCTGCTGTCAAATCGAATAGTACTGCACCGCCCGCTGCATGCCTGGCTGAACACGCCTCCTCGCCTCCATCAAACACCTCCGTTAAACCCGCATGCAAACCGAGAAACCTACTCCGACCACACGTCCGTTCATGAGCGGTCCGGAATTAAACGCAACACCGACTGAGCTCCTCCCATCCATAGTTTAAATGAGGCCAGACGCCGGCCAAGCTCCTACCGTCCACCCTCTATTTACACGAGGCCAGACAGACATCGGGCAAGAATCGCACCCCTCCGCCGCTCCCCCATCTCCTCCTTCACCATTTTCTCCACTATTCTGATGGCTTCCGAGGAGCCGTTCTGCGGCATATTACCCGACCGGGTGGCCTGCCGAACCCTCCGGATATGGGCGAGGCCGCTCGGTGCTTCACCAACCTTGCTTGGCCCGACGGAGCCAGTTGCTGCCCCAAGCAGGTGCGTGGTTCAGCAACTCACCGCTCCAGTTCAGATCGATGAGGAGTGGCGAGTTGCTCCACGCCGACACGGCGGCGAGCACGCTGGTACGGGCGTCGTTGCTGCCACGTCGTACCGCGCCACCAGTGTCTGCGGTGGCCTCGCCTTTCGTGTCTGTGGGCGCGCCTCCCATGCCTGCGGCAGCGCCATGCAGGTAGAGATAGAAGCTGGGTGCATGGAGAGCGACGAGTCGGCGACCAACTTCTCTGTGTCCGCCGCCATCATCAAGGAGAAGTAGAACACGGGAGGCCGCCGACACTTGGGTCCCATGAAGGCCACCGCCAAGGCGATGACTGCGCATTCAGGTGGTTTCTTTGCTGCTTCGTCTCTTTCGAGGACCTTTGTCGACCCGGCAAGTGTCTGCCGGACATGAGGAAGACAAAGGGATCCGCGGGCGGCCATTTAGATTATGTACTCCCTCTCCATCTCGCGGGAAATATTTGTTCTGAGAATGGATAAATTGTACTCCCTCCGTCCCATAATGAAAGATGTGTTTTGACACTACACTACTGTCAAAAACGTCTTACATTATGGGACGAAGGGAGTATGTATCTATAACTAAAATAAGTCTAGATACATCCATTTCTAGGACAAGTATTTCCGGACGGAGGGAGTATTAATTATACCAAGAGAGCGGGATTGGCACCGCTTAGTTCATGTAAATGTAATGAAATCCATCATGTTTACATGAAGATCCGGCTTTTTCATATGAAATTCTTCATGCTTATATGAAATCAGTCCGTGTTTGCACGGATTTCATCTGGTTGGTTAGAGTTGTGAAAATGTATGCCGCTGGCGTTTGATGTCGTCCTCCGTGGAAGGAAGCGGGAGGAAATTTGCCGGCTGTCGTTGGAGATGCTCTTATGCTGGCAATAATAGAGTGGCATCCAATCCATTTGAGTTAATTGCGTGTATGATTGTCCCTCTATAAAAAGTTAATTGCATGTACAGTGTACACGTGACTTGCAGGGTGGCTACAACTTCGTACAGAAAGTTAAAATGAAACAAGTCCATCCTTAATCTTGTATTCTAAGTACTATGTGGGTTCCATTGTTAGTACAGTAGCGAAAGAAGTATATATTAAATAAGTAATATATAATATAAAAAAATCTAAAGTTAAAGACAAAATTCGAACTCATGTCATTGCCTTGCGAGCATCCGACGCTAACCAGTCCAACACATTTTTGTTGTAGACCATGCTGGAGATATATCTCCATGTCTACTCTTATACTCCATCCGTTCCTAAATATTTGTCTTTTTCAGATTTCAAATGGACTACCACATATGTATGTGTATGTAGACATATTTTAGAGTGTAGATTCACTCATTTTGCTCCGTATGTAGTCACTTGTTGAAATCTCTAAAAAGACAAATATTTAGGAACAAAGGGGGTAGAAAACAGAGTTGGTGATGATGGTGTGAGTGCAATCCTGCAATATAGGCCGTCGGATTTATATCTAACGGATAGGAAGGAAACTATGAAAATTTTGCAAAAATATACCCACACCCCTTTCCATGTTCGCAAATAAGGCCTTCCCTCGTTCATCCTTTTCTCTCACAAGATAAACTACTCATACAAATGCATCTTGATGTTCTATGCAACGCACGGGCATCTAGCTAGTTTCTTTTAAAATAGTTACTGCGATAATTGGATTGAAGTGATATATTTTATGTCTGCCCCGAATGATTTCAGATTCACTAGTAGTAATAAAGAAAAGGTTGCCTTGTTAATTAACAGAAAACAGGGTGAAAACTATCACAGAGGCCAGTAAAAACGAGGCACACTGGGTTCAGCGTCATCGTCACTACAGTTGTGCGCACGCGAGAAGTCTACACATCGAGGGGGCTACTGAGTGAGGCACAGAGATACAATGTTTGAGAGAGAAACCAATTGACAGATTACGATCAGATCGAGTTATCACCCTCCTACTATCATTGTTGGGGTGGGGGGAGGGGGAGGGAGAGAAAGACGTATCGAGAGTGTGCGCGGTAGGCAAAGAGACACAACTAACGAGTGTGTGTATGTGTGTGTGTGTTTGAAAGAGGAGTAAATATATTACTATAAAGATCGAGGTGCCACCCTACTCCTTCGGTGTCGGGTAGTGTGTGTGTGTGTGTGTGTGTGTGTGTGTTTGAGAGAGAAGCCAGTCGATAGATTAGTATCAAGATCGAGGTGTCACCCTACTCCTTCGGTGTTGGGAAGTGTGTGTGTGTGTGGGTGTGTGGGTGTGTGTGGGGGGGGGGCAGTGACACTTACATATCTCTACTCTTATAAAAAAACAGAGTTGGTGATGATGGTGTTCCTGCCATGCTGCAATATAGGCCATCCGATTTATATCCGACGGATAGGAAGGAAACTCTGGCAATTTTGCAAAAAGATACCCACACCCCTCTCCGCATTTGCAAATAAGGCATTCCCTCGTTCATCCTTTTCTCCCACAAGATAAACTACTCATACAAATGCATCTTGATGTTCCGTGCAACGCATGGGCATCTTCCTAGTAGGGAGAAGGAGTTTGTGTGACACATATCTAGCTATATTAAGGGATAGGTAGATAGCATTTGTGCAAGGCATACTTAAAGCATCACAAAGATAAACAAACGGTGTGCATGCAAGTGCCGAAAAAAATGAAGCGAGAAACAATGTGCGCGCGTGCGCATGTGTGTGTGTGTGTGTGAGAGAGAGAGAGAGAGAGAGAAAGAGAGAGAGAGAGAGCGAAATCTCAAAACAAAAGGTGCTCTGCTGGAATCCCATTGTATGTATTCATATGGTTCCGGAACTCAAGTTAACCTTAGGCATATGTGTGAGAGACATTATTATACTTCGAGACATTAGTGGCTGTGGGTGGGCAGAATTAAAGGGGTGGGCGTGTTCGACAGAGAGAGCGTGTGTGTTTCTGTGTGAGAGACTTGTAGGACAGGGTAGAAAGACGAATTCTAACCTTGACGGAGGGAGAGAAATACACGAAGTGCGCGTATGTGATTCCGATGCCCACAGGGAAATGAGTTGCACAATTCATTCACGTATCACTATCTAGCGATCGTGGACGTGCATCACTTGAACATAAATCAATATCTACTTTGTATCGTGGCCAAAGGTACAATATTGATTCAACGCTATAAAGATTGGACACTCACATATCACATTTTTTTCTATTTAAATAAACCTTTTTAGTTGTGCGTGCCAAAGTTACAGTGATGTTTCTTCAAACAACCAATGTAGCTATCATGTACATGAAGCATTGTTACTCTTGCATTCAAATTCATTAGTCTTGGATGATTTAAGGTTCTATTATGAAGTAATATATGTAATATTCATAGATGAATTCAACGGGTACACAATGTATGAAATGGGGGCTATGTAATCATATGAGGTAACACTTTTAAGTAGCAGACTACAATATCCATTTCTTTTTGTGCGCCTCTACACTAACACATCAATGCATTATGTCTAAAGTAAATAACCAATGGCACTAAATTATCTATTTACACGAGAAATACATAGGCTGAGCGTTTGATCCCTTTTTTTGTGAACGCGCCACTACACCCGTACGATTGGCTGCGCTCGTGTGAACGTCCAAGTTATCGGCGCATCATCACGAGTTATTGTCTTTTTTTTTGGGGTGGACTTCACACCAGTTATTAACTGCTGACGCGTGCCCCGTGTACACAGTCTCGCATGACCTTCCCGCTAGTATGGTCCAAAATTAGTTGAAACTGGATACGAACGATCCCGCATGCGGCAAAATCTCCCACCTCCTTCTAAAATTTTCGCCACCTTAGTCTTTAGCATGCGAAATTCCCCTTTTGTCCTTGGTGCATGAAGACCAACAGTTACAATACTACCCTCATCTACATAATAGGTCGGGGCTGCTTTGGTAACTTCCGGTTCCCCCCACTACACGACACCCCCATTTCCTCTCCCCTCCTGCAAAAACGACTAACTCCACAGCACCAGAGCACCTTACATCATGTTGTCCGTACTTCATTGGCCTTTCTCCACTCCCCTCTCGAAACCCTAGACTACTCATCCATCGGCATACCTGAGCCCATTCACTGCCAGCGGCGTCCACCTCGCTGGATCTGCTTCTGCGGCCGCATCTACCCCTCCCACCTCCCCTAGAAACAAGTAGACTGCTCATCCACCACTGTACCACAATCCATTCAATGCCGGCCTTGTCCACGACGCCGGATCTGCTTTGCTGGTACTCTCGTCAACCGCAGCGCATCTGCAGCGGCTCATTCATACTCCCCACCGGAGACGCTTCATCCACACACACCCGGAGCCACCCCACCGATGCCCCCGTCGACGGCCTCTGATCCTCTTCGCCGACACCTTCCTCAACCCTACCGGAGCCGCTTCACCGATACCATCGTCAACAATACCGGAGTAGCTTCGCCTATACCATTCTCAACCCTACCAGGGCCGCTTTGCCAACTCACAAGTCCATGGCCTCAGATCCGCGTCCTCGCACCCTCATCCAACTTACCAGAGCAGCTTCTGACGCCCCGTCCATGGCTATAGATCCGCATCATCGACACCATCCTTAACCCAACCACCAGAGCAGCTTCACCTATGCCCTTGTACACGGCCACAGATCCGCTTCGCCCACACCGTAGTCCACCCTACCGGAGCCGCTCCACAAACACCCTACTCGACGATTCTAGATCTCCTTACCGGACCCCGACAGCCAGCGCAACGTCATCACCCTTACATTTCTAACCTGATTCCCACCGTCTGGCAAGATGCCAAGCACCCGCCACCGCCTAGGTACTTGTCACCTTTAAACCCGTCCAGCATCACCTGCCCGATGTACTTCAAATATACTAACAGATGTTGTTACCTATTATGCAGCTGGCAAAAACTACAAGGACGATGTTTCTTCTGGATCTAACAGCTTGGCCAACCTAGATCCTGTACTGAGGAATTGCTATGATCTTGTAAGTGCGTCTCTCTCTCTTGTATTGTTCTGTGCCTGGCAACATGCGTTGCTATGATTTTCGACTAGTAATCCCTTTGTGGAGACAATGATTTCTACTACTGGCTGCTGAATTAGATATGTAGATGTCATACATGATACTACCTCATACCTCCGTTCCTAAATATAAGTCTTTCTAGAGATTCCACTATAGGGTACATACGGAGCAAAATGAGTGAATCTACACTCAAAAATGCATCTATATACATATGTATGTGGTCCATACTAGAATCTCTACAAAGACATATATTTAGGAACAAAGGCAGTACATTACACAAAATCATAGGTGGCATGTAGGAATTCTAGTGCACTACATTAGGCTCCCTTAGAGTGTCAGGACCCCGACTCAATGCCACATCGATCTAGCATGTAGCACCTCATATCACTTTGCGGCCTCACGCACGGTATTCCCATGGGTGTCGCCTTACCTTTGCCCGGGACCGTTTGCGCCTTTTGGCACACATATATGACAGTGTCGCTAGCATCCATATGATAAGGAGCCCGGGCTGACATGGCTAGTCGTAAACCCAAAGTGGCACAGACTTACAGGGACAGGCATCCATGACCCAGCATCGAACGTGTCGGTCATCAGCGAGCGAATCCAGGCTGTAGCACTGGGCTAGCAGGACTCCGGTGAACCGGGCTGTAGCGGGCTAACAGGACTCCGGTATTCATCAGCGTGACATTTCCCCGAAGGGACAGACACAGGAACGAAGAAGGACACATGCCGGCCAGCCTAAGTGTTCCGGAGCAGTAGCAAGCTACCATGGCTCAGTGGAAACACTAGGAGACATTTCCCGGTAAGAGAGGCTACTAAAGATAAACAACTAGATGGTCAGATCCCACACATACCAAGCATTTCAATAACATACACACAATATGCTCGATATGTGCAATACAACATGGCATCACAAAATGACTCTACGACTCAAGTAATTTATTCAATAGGCTCCGAGGAGCGAGATATTACAAACATGGGTCTCATGACCCAACACTCAGAGCATACAAGTCAAAGCACAAGCGGAAGCTATCATGTCTGAGTACAGACATCTATAAATGAAAAAGGCTGAGAAGCCTGACTATCTATCAGATCCTGCCGAGGGCACAAGATCGTAGCTGAGGTATCAAGCTAAACGTCGAAGTCCAGCGGAACTACTAGTGAGACTGAAGTCTCTCTGCAAAAACATAAAATAGGCAAACGTGAGTACAAATGTACCCAGCAAGACTTACATCAGAACTAACTACATATGCATCATTATCAACAAAGGGGATGGTGGGGTTTAACTGCAGCAAGCCAGCTTTGACTCGGTGGCTATCCTGAACTACGACTGCAAGCGACTCTTTTGAGGTGGCGCACACGAGTCCACATATTCACCATATCAATACACCACTATGGATCCGCTCCCGTCTCCCTACGAGAACGCCATCCATAGCACTCACGCTTATCTTGCGCATTTTAAAGTATCCACTTTCACTTGTCTATGAACTGATATAAGCAACCCAGAAGTCCTTTTCCGCGGACACGGCTATTCGAATAGATGATAATAACCCTGCAGGGGTGTACTTCTTCATACATGTTTCCACCACTTAGCGTCTGCACACGACATGTGCTCGGCAGACTTCAAGCGAAAGCCGACGTGGGTGTAGACCACGACCTACCTAAACACTCAAGTCTCTAGTCCAGGTTTATCGCCTATTCGGGTTCCATCCATGAGGAGATCCGGCCGGAGTTTCGCTCACAGCCCCAAACGATGTGAACAGGGTTCCCGAGATACCAAACGGGCATCCGGTACACCGTGCCACGTACCTACCGCATCACAGCCCACCCCTACGGTCAGCGCTGTCCACGGCCTCCAGTAAGCTACAAACACCAGAAACTACTTGCAACTCCTGGACAGAGAGCTAGGGTGAATAAGAAGTCGAGCGGGGTCATATTTCAGGGCCCAATGTATGGTAGTAACTGAATCATGGATCACAAACACAGAACTCAGTTCCTGAGGACGGCTACAATGAGACAACCCACCATGTACTCCTACATGGCCTCTCACCGCTACCTTTACCAAATCGTGTTCACACACTTAGCTCACACACAGTAGGACATGTTCACACGCCTCTGATTCATCCCCGATGAATCAGACCTGACTCAACTCTAAGCAGTAGCAGGCATGACAAACAACATGAATGAGTAGGCACAACAGGGCTCAAACAACTCCTACTCATGCTAGTGGGTTTCATCTATTTACTGTGGCAATGACAGGTCATGCAAAGGATAAAGGGGTTCAACTACCGCAGCATGTAACAGTTGAATCGGTGTTGTCCTAATGCAGTAAAAGAGAGCAGGAGCGAGAGGGTAGGATTGTATCGGAATGAACAAGGGGGTTTTGCTTGCCTGGCACTTCTGAAGATAACATTGAGTCTTCATCAGTGTCAACGATCACATCATCGGTATCACGTCTATCGAGAGGGGACAAATACCGGCAACACAGAAGGGAACACAATCAATGCAATGCACAATATGATGCATGATCATGACATGGCAAAATGAATGTGTTTTGAGCTAATGCAACTAGCAACAGATTAAATGAAGTTGGTTTGAATACAAGATTCAAATTCAAACTCCATATGTGATTATTTAAATGCCCTTTAATTGATTTGTGCTAAACAGCAGCTATAAGTTGTTCTAACATGCATGAAAATGGTACAGATGGATTCCTTGAATTTTTCTGATAATTTTTCATATATAATTTATTTAATTTGGAGTTACGGTTAATTTTCTATGATTTATTGAAGTTTTAGGCATTTTCTGGAATTTCAGAATTAAATTAAATCCAGAAAATACTTATTGCGTCAGCCCCACGTCACAGTGACGTCAGCAGGGTCAACTGGGCTGGCTCGGTCAAACCTGACGTGTGGGGGCCACACGTCAGTGACACAGGGCTAGTTAGTGTCAATGACAGGTGGGGCCGGGTCAAAGGCCACGTCAGCACGGTCAAAGCTGACGCGTGGGGCCACTGTGATTAATCTAAACTAACAGAAGTTTAAGCCGTGGTTAATTAAGGGCGTGGGGCCCAGCTGTCAGTGTCACAAGCGGTGGTTAGTGGCTAATTAAGCCAGCCCGTCACTGGCCACCGGAGTTCGGCCGGCGGCGACCCGGAACGCGGCGGAAGTTCACCGGGGTTGCGCTACGGGCGACGGCTGGACGCGCGAAGGGCATCAGAAGGTAGCCCGTGCCCGCGCGCATCTAGGGGGACCCTCGAGAGGGCGTGGGGTGGCCGGGGTTCGCCGGAATGGAGCCCGAGGCGGCGGCCGGAGCTCGGGTGGGTGCGGGGTTAGCGCTGCGGCTTGCAAACAAGCTAGCTGCCACGCTAGCGTTGCTCCACGGGTCGTTGCGAGTGCAACGGACGCACGCGCGGGGCCGTTTGGTCACCGGGGCTTCGCCGGCGACGAGCCCGTGCGGCGACGGCTACGGTAAGCAAGGGGGCGGCGGCTACGGCAAACAAATGAAGGCGGGATTAGGGGGAAGAGGACCGGGGGCTCACCACGGTCACGAAGAGATGCTCGGCGAGGTCGGGGACGGTCCGGAGCCGGCGAATTTGGCGAAGATGGCCGGCGGGTCCGAGGTAGAAGACGACGGCGATGGCGGCGATGCAGGCTTCCGGAGGGCTGTGGATCGGTGGGGAGGAAGAGGGGGTCGAGGCGGAGCTCCCTGGGGCGTCGGTGAGGCGTGGGGAGCACGGTGGCTGCGGCAATCGGCGTCGGTGGCGGCGGCTCCGCTCGGGTCCGAGGTGCGGAGCGAGAGGGGGAGCAGGAGAAGGGGATGAGCACGGGAGGGAGTTGAGAGAGGCCTGAGGGGGTGCGTGGCATCCTTAGCCGATCCGGGGCGGGGCGGCAAGCAGGAGGTGGCTCGGGCGCGTGCGCGCGCGCTCCGGCCACGCGCCTCTGTCCTACTGTCCCGAGGAGGAAGACGACAGGGAGGGCGCTGGTGGGCTGGGCCGGCCAGGGGGGGGGAGCTGGGCCGGCTGGGCTGCACGGGTGAGGCCAAGTACTTCCTTCTCTCTCTCTCTTTTATTTCTATTCTGTTTTATATTTTTCTTCTGTTTTTGTTTTATTTAATTTATTTTGCCACTGTTTTGAATTTTAAAACTAATTCAAACAATGCCAAAAACTCCTCTGAATATTTTATAGTGCTAGATGGACTTTTCCAAAAGCTTATAAAATATTTCAGGGGTATTTAAATTATATTCTAATTATATGAATATAATTCAAATTCAAATAGCTAATGATTTAAATTCAAAGTCCCAAAAATAAATCCTTAAAAATGTTCAATATTTTGGTTGGGACCAGAACCCTTACCAAAAATTATCAAACATTTATGAAGAGCCCTTTTTGAGCAATGAATGAGATTTCTAGGGTTTTTGCCCCTCTTTTATTTAGGGTTTTGAGGCTTCCAATATTCCTCAATTCAAGTTTCAAAAATATAGACATGATGCACACATGAAGCTAGCCTAGAGCAATGTCAGAAGCTAGGGATGTGACAACTCACCCCCACTAAACAAGAATCTCGTCTCGAGATTCAAGCGTAGAGTAGGATGAAGGGAAAACGCAAACTAGTACAATCTTCACGATCCAGGTTGCACTTCATAGGAACGTTGATTCGATCACCATCGTTGTCTTGAAGTCTTGCTCTGAGAACTCCAGCTAATCATGACAACGAGAGGAAAGGAAAAACCCTAAAAGAATCGTTCTTCTCGAAGGTCGAACAACTCAGGATTAACTCACGGAATGGAACATAGCAACATCTCTCGAGCTGAGAGACGAAGCACACCTCTAGAGAAATGGAGTGGAACAGATGACGAAGGTTCACTAGGTAGACAACAATTCCACACCTAAGAAGGTGGTAAACGATTGTCAACGTAGCGAGGAGTTGAGTTGCCATGATACCACGACGAAACATCCTGGAGGAGGGTGATTCGTAGATTATTATCTTAAGTGGCAAAAAGAATTACTTTTGATTCAGAGATCATTGAAACTCTTTAAACCAGCCTAAGACAATTCTCGAGCGATCGTTTGGAGGGGGTCGGTAGAATGGCATACTCGGACTTGGATGATGTGGATTACCTTGTTGAAGACAACGTAATGGATGAATTTGCTTGCCACCGGAAATGGAAGAGACCCATGGTAGAATGACACATTGGCGGTGCAAGCTGGGAACAAAATGCAAATGCTGGGAATGATTCTAGTAACTGGGGAGAGGCTCAACAATAGAGAGTTATTCCACTATTGGAATGGTTATAGCATAACCGAAGAGACTAGGAGCAATCCCGGTTAGTGCCGATGATAACACGTAGCGCTTGTGCGTGCTCTCAAGAACTTGAGCATTTCCACATTCATCAAGATTTTACCAATATCCGTGTCAAGGATTCTGGCAACATAACTTACTAACATGATGAATGACGATGGATGATGCAGATGCAAAGGAAGATAACACTTTCTCAGATTTCACCTTAGCGAGGCCAAGGAAACAAAATCTGGATGATCGACCGGGGGACATTTAGCACTCCGCTTCTAATGTTCTCCTTGATGTGCTAGTGTATCCCATTCATAGATATGGTTTGATATCTAGAACATCAAGTAAAGATCGGACTTCGGGAGCACAAGAATCCATAAGGAACAGTTACGGAGGTAATTCCTACGAAATCCTTATGGGAAGGTGGCCAACTTCTCCAATCAAGATACTACAATATTAGGTCTCCCGGCGGGGTGTGTTGGCCACGACATCCACTTTACCGGTTTTCGCGGAACCGATATTATAGTTCTTGGGAAAAGTTCCAAACCATCATATCTGCCTGGGATTCAGATCTGGTTGGTGTCAGGATATTCCAGACTCATCGAGTCTAGGAAGAAAAATGAAAGTTTGCAACACAAATCAACGAGATGACGTTGCGGGATTCTCGGGAAATGAACTACGATAGCAACTCCAAAACATGAGCTGGTTCTGCTACAAACATGTGAACACGTTGTCCAAGACAAGCATGACCACAAAGTAGTCTTATAATAAAACACTACCGAGTTCAGGAGGGGGAACCATCAACGAGGGTATCGAAGTCTTTACGCAAGTCCATGGATTAGATCCCAAGCATAGACTTCTTTTCCTTGAACAAATCAATCAGTGGCTTGGTGTGCTCGGAACACATATGGAATGAAGGTTGCAAGTCTCCAAACCATAGAATACTTCGCACATATGCATGACTGACTTGGGATGATTCCAGAGGAAGCAAAACTAACTTTCTCAAATTCACGGCGGCAACTTTCACCAAATGCACGTGTATAAGAGGAAGTCACTCCTTTCATCAAACAAATACTTCATGAGCTAGCATGAAGATAATGCTTTCAAAAGTTTCCAACACTAGCTTAATGTTCAACAAAATCATGGAGGAGATAAGGATGTTGTCAATGGGCTCAACAACAATTCATCTAGGTTTCCTTTTAAAAGGAATTCCATAGTTAAGTGAACACGGTGATAGCATTGGTCAGACCAAAGATGTAATGGTGTATGCTCGAGGGATCAACCACGAACAAGACAACATTACGAGCATCATTGGTACTAATTTGATTTGACGATAGCCCACACTCAAATCAAAGGATTGATAAGACAATAGGTCCAACAACTGATCACAGGGACCAATCAATGAAGATATCATCTTTCCTCAACACACACTACACAAGAATATCCCTTTGGAACAAACTAAGTTAGGCAAGCTTTTATCTTCCAATTCTCCAAGTTGTTGTCTAGCTTAACCAACTAGCTCAGGGATATCCAACACAGATTCTTGGGGAAAGGGTGGTTCACAAGAAACCAACTTGATCACGGGCTCAACATAACGGTCAGGTGACGACCTGGTGATACTTCCGAGAAGATATTCAGAAAATCATGAACCACCGGTATGTTACTAAGCTCGAGAACAATCTCGCTTTTGAGGGCAAGACGATATGATCAAATGAGTGAGGACTTGACAAGATCCTAACTCATCAATCAAAGGGTGCACCGAAATAAGGACTAGGTAGCACGATCAGTCTTAGAAGGATGATTCAAAACCAACACGCTAAGAATGAAATTATTGTCCTTTAACTACCCAGCAACGAGGTTGCTAGGCGTATTGATTTCACACATCACGATTCACTTGTCGACATTCCGGTTATAACCACACGGAACCGAGGAATGAGTAATGATGGTGAGAAGTATCACTACGTCAAAATTCATGAGAGTTGGTGCAGTTCTCATGACAATTCTGACATAAAGGGGGTAATACTCCAAGGTAGAACAGAACCAAAAAGCTGGGCTGGCATTTTGATCTGCGGAGCACAATTGCTTTGACCCAATCCTAGATATGGAAGAGGTACTGGAGTTTGTTTCTCCTATCATTCCGCGATAGAATGGCTTGACGGACCACAAGAGTAATAGGCATCGATAAACGAACGCGCGCATACTCTTGACTATCAATTGATAGACGAAGGTCAGAAGACAACTAAAGAGGGACAACTCAAAGGAACATACGATTTTCTGAGTTGTGGATGCATGGTTCAGCATGTCGAACGAAGTTCAACATATTTCTTCCGGATAACCCATGCAGAAAGGTAGAACTGGCAGAGCCACAATATATAATGAAGAACTCATCAAACATAATCCTGTTGTGATATTTCAGTTCAACGAGGAACTTCTGCCATAAGTAGTTCATGGTATTTGGAAGAAGAAGATACCACGGACTTCAAGGACTATCGCAAAGGTTACTAATATCCTAAAGGAACTAGCAACACTATCAACACGAGGTAAGTAGGGTGAATCTCGGGTTCAAAACCCAAGGAATAGAATACCTACTAACTAAATGGCATCACGGGATGCTTTCGATAATGACGGCCAGAGTCATCACACTGGAACATAAATCATGGCTAGGCTACTAGATGATCCCCTGAGACACCTAGGGTCATAATAGTATCTCCAACATATATGTCAAGGTAACGGAGTACCTCAACTCACTGATTAGTGTGGTTAATCTGGCCCATGGGAACATTGAAACGGGAAGAAAGGATTTGCAATTGCATCAGACTACTTAGAAACCTGGGATGACTCGGACATCATAACGGCTGTAAATGCTCAGAAAAGATTTGAGACATTCACAAAAATGGTGGCATAACCACTTAAAGGCACAATATCAAGGTTTCGAGATCAACAATTTAACATACGGAAGTAATAGGAACTGAAACGAGGCTTAAGTCCAACAATTCTATAGGTCTACGGATTAGTAACACGTGATCCTGATAGAAAGAAGAGAAGCCTAGTTCCTTAACCCCCGCAGGAAAGATAAGATGACTCAGATCAGAAGGCATAAGGTATAAGGAGTAAAAGAGCCTTACGTTCCATCCCACAATCAATTCCCTTATATAACTAAAGAATTTCTAGACTCAACTTCGACCAGTTTGGCTTGGTAATCCTACAGGCAGTCAAGCTCTGATACCAACGCTGTCAGGACCCCGACTCAATGCCACATCGATCTAGCATGTAACACCTCATATCACTTTGCGGCCTCACGCACGGTATTCCCACGGGTGTCGCCTTACCTTTGCCCGGGACCGTTTGCGCCTTTTGGCACACGTATATGACAGTGTCGCTAGCATCCATATGATAAGGAGCCCGGGCTGACATGGCTAGTCGTAAACCCAAAGTGGCACAGACTTACAGGGACAGGCATCCATGACCCAGCATCGAACGTGTCGGTCATCAGCGAGTGAATCCAGGCTGTAGCACTGGGCTAGCAGGACTCCGGTGAACCGGGCTGTAGCGGGCTAACAGGACTCCGGTATTCATCGCGTGACATTTCCCCGAAGGGACAGACACAGGAACGAAGAAGGACACATGCCGGCCAGCCTAAGTGTTCCGGAGCAGTAGCAAGCTACCATGGCTCAGTGGAAACACTAGGAGACATTTCCCGGTAAGAGAGGCTACTAAAGATAAACAACTAGATGGTCAGATCCCACACATACCAAGCATTTCAATAACATACACACAATATGCTCGATATGTGCAATACAACATGGCATCACAAAATGACTCTACGACTCAAGTAATTTATTCAATAGGCTCCGAGGAGCGAGATATTACAAACATGGGTCTCATGACCCAACAATCAGAGCATACAAGTCAAAGCACAAGCGGAAGCTATCATGTCTGAGTACAGACATCTATAAATGAAAAAGGCTGAGAAGCCTGACTATCTATCAGATCCTGCCGAGGGCACAAGATCGTAGCTGAGGTATCAAGCTAAACGTCGAAGTCCAAGCGGAACTACTAGTGAGACTGAAGTCTCTCTGCAAAAACATAAAATAGGCAAACGTGAGTACAAATGTACCCAGCAAGACTTACATCAGAACTAACTACATATGCATCATTATCAACAAAGGGATGGTGGGGTTTAACTGCAGCAAGCCAGCTTTGACTCGGTGGCTATCCTAAACTACGACTGCAAGCGACTCTTTTGAGGTGGCGCACACGAGTCCACATATTCACCATATCAATACACCACTATGGATCCGCTCCCGTCTCCCTACGAGAACGCCATCCATAGCACTCACGCTTATCTTGCGCATTTTAAAGTATCCACTTTCACTTGTCTATGAACTGATATAAGCAACCCAGAAGTCCTTTTCCGCGGACACGGCTATTCGAATAGATGATAATAACCCTGCAGGGGTGTACTTCTTCATACATGTTTCCACCACTTAGCGTCTGCACACGACATGTGCTCGGCAGACTTCAAGCGAAAGCCGACGTGGGTGTAGACCACGACCTACCTAAACACTCAAGTCTCTAGTCCAGGTTTATCGCCTATTCGGGTTCCATCCATGAGGAGATCCGGCCGGAGTTTCGCTCACAGCCCCAAACGATGTGAACAGGGTTCCCGAGATACCAAACGGGCATCCGGTACACCGTGCCACGTACCTACCGCATCACAGCCCACCCCTACGGTCAGCGCTGTCCACGGCCTCCAGTAAGCTACAAACACCAGAAACTACTTGCAACTCCTGGACAGAGAGCTAGGGTGAATAAGAAGTCGAGCGGGGTCATATTTCAGGGCCCAATGTATGGTAGTAACTGAATCATGGATCACAAACACAGAACTCAGTTCCTGAGGACGGCTACAATGAGACAACCCACCATGTACTCCTACATGGCCTCTCACCGCTACCTTTACCAAATCGTGTTCACACACTTAGCTCACACACAGTAGGACATGTTCACACGCCTCTGATTCATCCCCGATGAATCAGACCTGACTCAACTCTAAGCAGTAGCAGGCATGACAAACAAACATGAATGAGTAGGCACAACAGGGCTCAAACAACTCCTACTCATGCTAGTGGGTTTCATCTATTTACTGTGGCAATGACAGGTCATGCAGAGGATAAAGGGGTTCAGCTACCGCAGCAAGTAACAGATGAATCGGTGTTGTCCTAATGCATTAAAAGAGAGCAGGAGCGAGAGAGTAGGATTGTATCAGAATGAACAAGGGGGTTTTGCTTGCCTGGCACTTCTGAAGATAACATTGAGTCTTCATCAGTGTCAACGATCACATCATCGGTATCACGTCTATCGAGAGGGGACAAATACCGGCAACACAGAAGGGAACACAATCAATGCAATGCACAATATGATGCATGATCATGACATGGCAAAATGAATGTGTTTTGAGCTAATGCAACTAGCAACAGATTAAATGAAGTTGGTTTGAATACAAGATTCAAATTCAAACTCCATATGTGATTATTTAAATGCCCTTTAATTGATTTGTGCTAAACAGCAGCTATAAGTTGTTCTAACATGCATGAAAATGGTACAGATGGATTCCTTGAATTTTTCTGATAATTTTTCATATATAATTTATTTAATTTGGAGTTACGGTTAATTTTCTATGATTTATTGAAGTTTTAGGCATTTTCTGGAATTTCAGAATTAAATTAAATCCAGAAAATACTTATTGCGTCAGCCCCACGTCACAGTGACGTCAGCAGGGTCAACTGGGCTGGCTCGGTCAAACCTGACGTGTGGGGGCCACACGTCAGTGACACAGGGCTAGTTAGTGTCAATGACAGGTGGGGCCGGGTCAAAGGCCACGTCAGCACGGTCAAAGCTGACGCGTGGGGCCACTGTGATTAATCTAAACTAATAGAAGTTTAAGCCGTGGTTAATTAAGGGCGTGGGGCCCAGCTGTCAGTGTCACAAGCGGTGGTTAGTGGCTAATTAAGCCAGCCCGTCACTGGCCACCGGAGTTCGGCCGGCGGCGACCCGGAACGCGGCGGAAGTTCACCGGGGTTGCGCTACGGGCGACGGCTGGACGCGCGAAGGGCATCAGAAGGTAGCCCGTGCCCGCGCGCATCTAGGGGGACCCTCGAGAGGGCGTGGGGTGGCCGGGGTTCGCCGGAATGGAGCCCGAGGCGGCGGCCGGAGCTCGGGTGGGTGCGGGGTTAGCGCTGCGGCTTGCAAACAAGCTAGCTGCCACGCTAGCGTTGCTCCACGGGTCGTTGCGAGTGCAACGGACGCACGCGCGGGCCGTTTGGTCACCGGGGCTTCGCCGGCGACGAGCCCGTGCGGCGACGGCTACGGTAAGCAAGGGGGCGGCGGCTACGGCAAACAAATGAAGGCGGGATTAGGGGGAAGAGGACCGGGGGCTCACCACGGTCACGAAGAGATGCTCGGCGAGGTCGGGGACGGTCCGGAGCCGGCGAATTTGGCGAAGATGGCCGGCGGGTCCGAGGTAGAAGACGACGGCGATGGCGGCGATGCAGGCTTCCGGAGGGCTGTGGATCGGTGGGGAGGAAGAGGGGGTCGAGGCGGAGCTCCCTGGGGCGTCGGTGAGGCGTGGGGAGCATGGTGGCTGCGGCAATCGGCGTCGGTGGCGGCGGCTCCGCTCGGGTCCGAGGTGTGGAGCGAGAGGGGGATCAGGAGAAGGGGATGAGCACGGGAGGGCGTTGAGAGAGGCCTGAGGGGGTGCGTGGCATCCTTAGCCGATCCGGGGCAGGGCGGCAAGCAGGAGGTGGCTCGGGCGCGTGCGCGCGCGCTCCGACCACGCGCCTCTGTCCTACTGTCCCGAGGAGGAAGACGACAGGGAGGGCGCTGGTGGGCTGGGCCGGCCAGGGGGGGGGAGCTGGGCCGGCTGGGCTGCACGGGTGAGGCCAAGTACTTCCTTCTCTCTCTCTCTCTTTTATTTCTATTCTGTTTTATATTTTTCTTCTGTTTTTGTTTTATTTAATTTATTTTGCCACTGTTTTGAATTTTAAAACTAATTCAAACAATGCCAAAAACTCCTCTGAATATTTTATAGTGCTAGATGGACTTTTCCAAAAGCTTATAAAATATTTCAGGGGTATTTAAATTATATTCTAATTATATGAATATAATTCAAATTCAAATAGCTAATGATTTAAATTCAAAGTCCCAAAAATAAATCCTTAAAAATGTTCAATATTTTGGTTGGGACCAGAACCCTTACCAAAAATTATCAAACATTTATGAAGAGCCCTTTTTGAGCAATGAATGAGATTTCTATGGTTTTTGCCCCTCTTTTATTTAGGGTTTTGAGGCTTCCAATATTCCTCAATTCAAGTTTCAAAAATATAGACATGATGCACACATGAAGCTAGCCTAGAGCAATGTCAGAAGCTAGGGATGTGACATAGAGTGCCTGCTAGTCTAGCACACAGAGTAATGGCTAGTTTATGCTACGCACACAATCATTAATTGGTGGTTTAAACATGCGCAAGGGATATGCAATGTATTATCATGTAGAGATGTCTGAAATTAGTCGTGTCAACTTGCAGATAGGGTTACACAATGAAAAAGTACAAGATGTATGTGGCAATTTCATGGAACATCGCAAAAAAAGGAGAGGCAGTGGTGAGCCTATACAGTGTGCTATGGTACGTCACTCCTCCATTGCAATCATCGTGACATGTTATTTGTATGTCAGTTCTATTGGCCAAGTTTCTTAGGGACAGTTATTACGAGTTATCCTAAGAAAATATGCACCTGTGAGTATAAGCCCCATGTAATAAGCCAACCAGTTCTTTTCGTTGCGTTTTCATCTTATCTTTGGTATGATCAGTGAAAAGTCTAGATTGCATTATATTTTTTCATTTTACTGCCCATATGAAAATTAATTTGAGTTACAAACATCACAAATTGAACCCAGTGTAGTAATTAATATGATAGGAAAACAGACCATCACTATTTGCTCAAAATGCAAATACAAAGATACCATCTACTTGGCACAATCTACTTTGGTCAATATTTTCCATAGAGTTCCCATTGGCTAATTTAAACGAAGAACACATGACCCACATTTAAATGAAGAACGATTATTTATTGAAATTCGATGGTCCAAGTGGCTAGTTATTATCATATAGCAGCACCACCTAAAAGCGTCATATAGCAGCAACAGCAGCTCATAGCAACTCATCATACAACAGTAGCAGTGTGCAATTCATCATATACCACCAGCAGCTCATAGCAATTCATCATATAGCAGCACCAGGAGTAGCTCATAGCAATTCATCATATAGAAGCAGCAGGAGCAGCTCATAGCAATTCATCATATAGCAGCAGCAGGAGTAGCTCATAGCAATTCAGCATATAGCAGCAGCAGGAGCATCTCATAGCAATTCATCATATAGCATCAGTAGGAGCAGCCCATAGCAATTCATCATACAGCAGCAGCAGGAGGAGCTTATAGCAACTCATCATATAGCAGCAGCAGCAGCTCATAGCAATTCATCATATAGTAGCAACAGCTCATAGCAATTCATCATATAGCAGCAGCAGCTCATAGCAATTCATCATATAGCAGCAGCAACTCATAGCAATTCATCATATAGCAGCAGCAGGAGCAGCTCATAGCAATGCATCAATATACCAGCAGCAGAAGCAACTCATAGCAATTCATCGTATAGTGGATCAGAATGAAAATTTGGCAAAAAAATCAGAGGAGATCCTCACCTTGTTGGATGAGTTCATCCTTTAACAGCACCTCAAGGCCACGACCTGGGAGGAGGGGAGGGGGAATAAGGTGCCTTCTGCCACAGTGTGGCATCAACGGTAGTTGTGCAGCGCCTGCCGGAGTAGTGCGTTGGACGAACCACAGTGGAGCAGCTACTGGAGACCATGAGAATGAGGGGCGGCGCCAGAGGGAGGAGCAGCCAGGGAGATTTGCCCCAACCCACCGGCCATGTAGCCTACCTAGACAGAGCATCATCGAGGACCAGGCCAGATGGGACCAGTGGCGATGGCTCGCTGGAGGAACCCTAGTGCTGCATGTAGGGGACCGAGGTAGAGGGAAAGGGGAGAGGAGATGCAAGCGGGCGGGGCAATGAATGCTTGCGTGTTTGTTTTTACTTGAGGGTCAGGTGTGACGCGGGCGTCAGCTGTTGCATTTTGAGTGTAATATAGGCAGACAACATAGTCATTTCACTATTCCCCTTCCCTTCAATTTTTAGTGAGGTTCTACCCGAAACACCCCCCTCCAAAGAGAAATTAGTTAAGCCCAAGCCCATAACTCAAAAATGACTTATTTACATCTTTTATGGCTTATTTTGACAATAAGCCTTGAAAAGGCGGAATCGAACTGGCCCTTAACCTGCAATTCAATTGTGCGTGCAATGATGAATCACTCTTGCTTGCTATAGTGTACATTTAGGCATCATCATACATGGCATAACCTAATACATGTGCATTCCATTGTAGAATCTGGAATATGCAATGTTTATGTTAGTTCATACATTGCACATGATGTTTAAATGCCCCTTAAATCTGGTCAGTCAAGTGATGGTCTTTAAGCCTCCTTCTTTGCTTCTTTTCTTGATATGTAAGATTTTCTCACACATATGTTCAATTGCTTGTTTGCCAACCAGCCATACTAGGACTGTTTGCTTTGATTACTTGTTGTTCTTGACCTAACACTCTAACAGAGCATGTCAACGATTTAAACACTAAGGGCTGCTGTAGTGGGGCCTTGTCTAACTCATAGGTGACATAAATGTTTGGTTGTACACTAAAGTAGGCTCTCCAAGAGTACCTGGAGATCCAGTTCGAAGGTATGCCTAGTTTTTACATAGTGCAGACATAGTAAATGCTCATTTCATTGTGTGCAAGTTCAAGAGATGTGGCATGTTTCATTATGTGGTGTTGTTTTGTTATAATCTCATCCTTTTGTGTTCACAGTCTGGAAAGTATGCATATTTATCTTCCAAGGAGATGAGTAACTAGCTTGTGTCACCTTGCAGAGGGGGTGCAATGAATATAAGATTGAGGATTTCCAAGTACAAGATGTTAGGAAGGAGCCTTGCAAGAGAAGTAGGAGCTGCGCTGAGCCTCTTCAACCTGTTAAGGTAAGTCACTGTATCCAACTCAACAGTTCAATTCCTTGTTTGTTCCAGGCATAGTTAATTTGCTCTTTTCAATTGCTTTATTTGTCCTCAGTTAATGAGATGCCCAAAGAATGATGCCTGATGTTGGGTACTTGTATAACTATTAGTTGACATAAATAAATGCCTTACCATTTAATTACTCTGCCGTAGTGTGCCTGAAGCTTTGAAGTCTATTAACCAACTATTATTGCATGAGGCTCACAATCTAGTTTATACTAGGCTAATGATTGCATAGTTTTGCTTGCTGTAGTATGTTTGTATGAAACCCTCTGCTGTTCATTATGCTCCCTAAGACTTTAATTGAGCTACACAATGGCCAACTACTTGCTTACTTATATGCAACGTGCTGTCTAAATTTGTAACTTGTCTGTGTTTTGGATTGGGCCCCAACATCATGCTCCTCTGGTGAGCTAAGAGAGATTTCTGTATGCAGGCTGCACAGACTACCTTTTTTAATATTTTTAAAATATCACCTGCTTATGCTTCATGACATGTAACATTATTGTTAGTCCTGTTTTGCCATGTACAAAATAGTCTGTCTTGCTCGCTTCACTGTTGTAACTATATTTTTGCCCAAGTCATGTGTACTTACAGAAACATTTCAGGATGAAGTGACATCAACACAAAGATCTGCGAGCAGTGCGGCATGGTCATTAACGAATGACTATGGATTGGAATTGGAATGCGATGATGTTCTCGAGCATCAACTAGAGGTGGCAAGACAACATGTACATGATTCTCAACATACAATCAATAAGTTGAGACTGGACATGCAGGTATTAGATGCAAGAGTCAAAAAATGAAACAAGACAAACCACAAAGGAATTGGAGATTTTTCACACTGAAATTTGTGCTATCTGAATCTGGCCAATCCTATTTTCTGAAGAGATTATAGTTCAAATAGTAAGTTATGTTGATGCGCATCCATGATGTATGAGTTGTATTTGCCCAATGTATGTAATTTGCTATTTGTATATGCTTTATTATCACTGGTGCCGAACCATAATGGCCAGTGGGTATAATCGGCTGTAATTTCTTTATTGTATAGTGTAGGATTATTCTACGTTTCTATGCCTTAGTCTCTTTATTGTATAGTGTATGTTTTTTAGAGGTCATAGTATAGAGTAGGATAATTCTTTGAATATGTGATGTCTACTACACAACCTTCTTCTTGTAGATGTTGTTGGGCCTCCAAGTGCAGAGGTTTGTAGGATAGTAGCAAATTTCCCTCAAGTGGATGACCTAAGGTTTATCAATCCGTGGGAGGCGTAGGATGAAGATGGTATCTCTCAAACAACCCTGCAACCAAATAACAAAGAGTCCCTTGTGTCCCCAACACACCCAATACAATGGTAAATTGTATAGGTGCACTAGTTCGGCGAAGAGATGGTGATACAAGTGCAATATGGATGGTAGATATAGGTTTTTGTAATCCAAAAATATAAAAACAGCAAGGTAACTAATGATAAAAGTGAGCACAAACGGTATTGCAATGCTAGGAAACAAGGCCTAGGGTTCATACTTTCACTAGTGCAAGTTCTCTCAAAGATAATAACATAATTGGATCATATAACTATCCCTCAACATGCAACAAAGAGTCACTCCAAAGTCACTAATAGTGGAGAATAAACAAAGAGATTATTGTAGGGTACGAAACCACCTCAAAGTTATCCTTTCTAATCGATCTATCATAGAGTTCGTACTAGAATAACACCTTAAGACACAAATCAACCAAAACCCTAATGTCACCTAGATACTCCAACGTCACCTCAAGTATCCATGGGTATGATTATACGATATGCATCACCCAATCTCAGATTCATCTATTCAACCAATACAAAGAACTTCAAAGAGTGCCCCAAAGTTTCTACCGGAGAATCAAGACGAAAACGTGTGCCAACCCCTATGCATAAGTTCACAATGTCACTGAACCCGCAAGTTGATCACCAAAACATACATCAAGTAGATCACATGAATATCCCATTGTCACCACAGATAAGCACATGCAAGACATACATCAAGTGTTCTCAAATCCTTAAAGACTCAATCTGGTAAGATAACTTCAAAGGGAAAACTCAATCCATTACAAGAGAGTAGAGGGGGAGAAACATCATAAGATCCAACTATAATAGCAAAGCTCGCGATACATCAAGATCGTGCCAAATCAAGAACCAGAGAGAGAGATCAAACACATAGCTACTAGTACATATCCTCAGCCCTGAGGGTGAACTACTCCCTCCTCGTCATGGAGAGCGCCGGGATGATGAAGATGGCCACTGGTGATGGATTCCCCCTCCAACAGGGTGCCGGAACGGGCTCCCGAGAGATTTTTGGTGGCTACAAAGGCTTGCGGCAGCGGAACTCCCGATCTATTGTGTTCCCAGAGATTTTTGGGGTATATGGATATATATAGGCGAAAGAAGTCGATCAGTGGGGCCACGAGGGACCAACGAGGGTGGGGGCGTGCCTAGGGGGGTAGGGCGCGCCTCCCTGCCTCGTGGCTTCCTTGAAGCTTACCTGACGTCTACTCCAAGTATCCTGGATTGCTTTCGTTCCAAAAATAACTCTTTCGAAGGTTTCATTCCGTTTGGACTCCATTTGATATTCCTTTTCTGCGAAACACTAAAATAGGCAAAAAAAACAACAATCTAGGCTGGGCCTCCGGTTAATAGGTTAGTCCCCAAAAAATAATATAAAAGTGTATTGTAAAGCCCATTAAACATCCAAAATAGGTAATATAATAGCATGAATACTTCATAAATTATAGATACATTGGAGACGTATCAGCATGCCCAAGCTTAATTCCTGCTCGTCCTCGAGTAGGTAAATGATAAAAGAAAGAATTTATGAAGTGTGAATGCTAGCAGGTGCACAAATTTGATCAATGATAATTTCAGTCACCTTTTCTAGCATCATTATATGTCATAATAGTAGATCATCTCATATAACTTTTCATGATCAAGTAACAAGCTATTCACATGTTAAAGCATAGACCATAAACTTTCTTGAAAACTAGCAAACTTCATTCTTAGTCGTCAAACAATTGCAATTCATCTTATTATCAGGAAGGGTCTATGTCAGAGCTTTGATTTAGCAAACTCCACATACTCAACTATCATTTAATCTTTCACAATTGCTAACACTCATGTGATATTTATGGGTTCAAAGTTTTAATCGAACACACAGAAGGATAGGGGCTTATAGTTTCGCCTCCCAACCTTTTACCTCAAGGGTAATATCAACAGTAATAAATTTATGAACACCTACATCCAAGTTGATATATATATCCGGATCACCCCAACACAAAGTGCTTGCCAAAGGAAAAAGTGTGAAAAAGGAAAGGTGATGATCACCATGACTCTTGTAAAAGGGTAGAAGATAATAGTAAAGGATAGGCCCTTCGCAGAGGGAAGCAGAGGTTGTCATGCGCTTTTATGGTTGGATGCACAAAATCTTAATGCAAAAGAACATCACTTTATATTGCCGCTTGTGATAAGGACCTTTATTATGCAGTCCGTCGCTTTTATTTCTTCCCTATCACAAGTTCGTATAAAGCTTATTTTCTTTACACTAATAGATCATACATATTTAGAGAGAAATTTTTATTGCACGCCCCGATGACAACTTACTTGAAGGATCTTACTCAATCCATAGGTAGGTATGGTGGACTCTCATGGCAAAACTGGTTTAAAGGATGTTTGGAAGCACAAGTAGTATTTCTACTTGGTGCAAAGAATTTGGCTAGCATGAGAGGGAAAGGCAAGCTCAATATGTTGGATGATCCAAGACAATATAACTTTTCAGATATAGGAAAACATAACCCATTACGTTGTCTTCCTTGTCCAACATCAACCTTTTAGCATGTAATATTTTAATGAGTGCTCACAATTACAAAAGATGTCCAAGATAGTATATTTATATGTGAAATCTTTCTTCCTTCAATATTCTTTCATGAATTTTTCAAGCACTACAAAAAAAGACACATCCGTGACATTTTGGGCCGAACGAAACTTTTTTCTGTCATACTTATGACACTTCTATGACGATAATTGTGACAAAACCCGGTATCATAGTAGATGTGGTGGGCTCCTACTTCTATGACAAAAAATCATGACAGAAAATGGGCTTTTCATCCTGGGCAGGCCGGAGACGCAGCTGCATGACATTCTTTGGAATGTCCATGACGGAAAAAACCGTGGTAGAAGCGAGGGCGAGGAAAATTTTGGGGAGTTCCCGGTTACGGTGGGTGGTCGGGGGCCGAGCGATGCGCGTTTCTCTCGTACACGTACGCGCGTGTGTGCGAGGCGTTGGGCTCTAACCGAACCCGAGCGAGGCGTCGCCTAACTGAACCCGAGCGATTGCACTGCAGGGCTACGCGTTACTGAACCCGAGCGATCGAGCGATTCCTTTGCTACTGCTGCTAACTGAAGCCGAGCGATGCTGCCTCTGGATGAACAGTGAGCGTTGCAGGGGGGGTTTGGATGAACAGTGAGCGTTGCGGGGGGTGGATGAACAGTGAGCGGTGGGAGTCAATGAACAGGACCCGTGGCGTTGCCTCTGGATGAACAGGACCCCGATCGAGCCGGTTGGGGCGGGATGAACAGGACCCCGTGGAGGGCTGGATGAACAGGACGACCCCGTGGAGGGCTGGATGAACAGTAGACGGTGGAGGGGTGGATGAACAGTAGACCGTGGAGGGGTGGTTGAACAGGAGCCCGTGGAGAGGGGTGGTTGAACAGTAGCCGATGGAGTAGCGCGCGGTGGAGGCTGGATGAACATGAGCCCGTGGATGAACAGTCACAGGTGGAGGCTGGAGGAGGTCGACGGTGGATGAACAGTAGGCCGTGGAGGCTGGAGGAAGTCGGCGGTGGAGATGAAAAGTACCCCATGGAGTCCCGTTTGCGGTACACCACACCCCTCCCAATGAACAGGACCCACATTTCGACCGTAGCGCTCGAACGCAAGTCCGTTTCGTCCGTTTTGCGGTACACCACACCCCTCCCGATCAACAGGACCCCCGTTTCGACCATAGGAGGTCCGTTTCCTCCATTTTGCGGTACGCCAGACCCCTCCTGATGAACAGGATCCCATTTCGAACGTGGCCGGTCGAACACAAGGCCGTTTCCTCCGTTGTGCGGTACGCCAGGCCTCGTTTCCATCGCTTGTTCCATCCAAGCCCTCCCGATGAACACGGCGACACATTCCGTTCCGACCCAGCCGGTTGGCTCCCCATGAACACGACGAAGATGTTGTTTCTCCGTTCCAACCCAGCCATGTACATGAGCCCTGGCCGTACGTATGCGCGAGTAGGCGTTTGAGACCCCGCCCGTATGTACACATACGTGGCCGTATTTTCTTTCTTGCACACTGGCCGCTGTATGTACGTGTACATGCTACGTGCGCGCCTCTACTACCACACGTGCGTGCCTCTACATCCACCAGTATGTACGTACACGTTTGCGACCAGAATGACAATGCTACGTACGCTTAGACTAGGTGGGTCCCGACTGTCAGGCAATTCCTTGCATGCGAAGATGTAGCTGGTGGGTCCCAGCAGTCAGGGGGAAACATTTTTTCTGTGAAATACGGTGGCCCGTCCTGTGGGTCCCTGCTGTCAGGTGGAGGAATCATTATTTTCCGCGTAATAAGGAGGCACTTCCTTGCTGTGGCCGTGGAGCCAGCTGCCAGCCTGTCCACGTATAGTCCACGTCCGATAGAAGTCGTTCCTTGACCATGTTGACCACGCTGCTCCGAGAGCACCAGGGCGGTGGACGACGGCGAGGCTAGGAAGGGGACAACGTGGAGCCGGGGAAGACATGGCAGTGGATGCCCACATGTAGAGGAGTATGAGGGTTCACTCGTTCGGCTGCGGTGTGAGGCTGCCATCGCTGTAGAATAACATGCGGTGTGGGTGAGTAGAGGGATGGCCTGGCCAGCGGTAGGAGTAGTAGGGGGCGGTGAGGCCTCCACGGCATCACAGCCGGCCACTAGCGGCAGGAGCATGCGGCACGACTGGCGCTGCTTTGGGCGGCTAGAGCAAGAAGACCAGAGGTTGAAGAAGCACTACGGCCGTTGGATGGACATCACATGGTCACTGGAGCTAGAATCGTTCATATATTGACTAAAGTTGACAAAGGCCTCCGTCCCAGTCAACTTAGTAGGCCCACAAGTCAGCCTCCCACCAAGGTGGGTCCCAGCTAGCAGGGGGTATTCATTTTTTGTGCGTAATAAGGAGGCACTTCCGGTGGGTCCAAGCTGACAGCAGGGGGACGTTTTTTTGCCAAATACGGTGGCCCGTCCGGTGGGTCCCAGCAGTCAGGGGGAAACGTTTTTTTTCACGAAATACTGGTGGCCCATCCGGTGGGTCCCTGCTGTCAGGTGGAGGAATAATTATTTTCCGCGTAATAAGGGGGCACTTCCTTGCGGCTGCCGTGGACCCAGCTTTAGCCTCTCCACGTACAGTACTCTTCCGATAGAAGTCGGTCGTTGACCACATTGACCACGCCACGCTGAGAGCACCACGGCGGTGGACGACGGTGAAGCCTAGGAAGGGGACGACGCGGAGCCGGGGATGACGCGGCAGTGGAAGCCCGTGCAGAGAGGAGTACGAGGGTTCACCGGTTCGGCTGCGGTGTGAGGCTACCGTCGCCGCAGAATAACAGGGGGTGTGGGTGAGTAGAGGGATGCCCTGGCCAGCGGTGTGAGTAGTAGGGAGCGCTGAGGCCTGCACGGTAGCACAGCCGGCCACGGGAGGTGGGAGCAGGCGGTCCTGCCGGCGCTGCTTTGGCGGCTGGAGCAAGAAGATCAGATTTTGAAGAAACACGACGGTCGTTGGATTGACATCCAACGGTTA
The DNA here is from genome assembly GCF_018294505.1 of Triticum aestivum. NCBI lineage: Eukaryota > Viridiplantae > Streptophyta > Magnoliopsida > Poales > Poaceae > Triticum > Triticum aestivum. The sequence goes on along the minus strand of NC_057813.1, from coordinate 35,208,193 downwards.
CGTCTGCTAGAATCGTTTGTTGACATATATAATAACTAAAAAAATCTTGCATACATGTCAACTAAATAGGCCCACAAGTCAGACCACTCCCTCTTTTTTTAGTAATTTATATATAGCTCATGGCAACTTCTTATGCAATTTATTGCAGTCGTTTTTTTGGTTGGTCAGGGCGAATTTCACATATTTTTGTGGGTTCCAAACTATTTTTAATACCGAAATGTCGAGCCGGATTTAAAGTACTTTGAAGATATATTGAAATTAGGTTAATGCCCAGTGAAATAGGAATCTGAAAATGTGAAAAAATTCAGAAATTATAAAGTAATTGCCAATTTGTCATCTGTTTTTATATTTACAACCCATTTCATATTACTTTTAAGATTTGCAGGCGTCTTGAAAGAGTTGCAGCCCATCAGGGCGTAGAAAAATAAGTAGGCCTGGATTGAGTATTCTTCAGAAAAAATAAACTGGGCTCATTTTCACAAAGAAAAAATAGCTGGGTTGGTCACATGGTGAACATAAAATAGAAGCCTGGGCTAGACGGGCCACAGCCCAGTTCAAACCCTGCTCCGTCTCAACAATAACAAAAAAAATACTGCTCGAGCAGCTACGTCCCAGGTGTCAGCCGATCTTGTGCTGTTCTCTTGTCTATTGACTATATATGCTCACAATGTCATGGGTCCCAGATGTCAGGAAAACACTAAGAGGAAGCATTTTATTTTTCCATACGCTGACGTGGTGGGCCCCTACTATCATCCTATCCACGTACTTCTGCCGATTCCTGTTATTTGTTGACCATGTTGACGACACGAGAGGGCGGCGTCGTGGCGAGCACACCAAACCGCGCGGAGGACGTCGGCGTTAATGATTTAGGAGACGGTGGGGCGACGATGCATGCGTTGAGGCGCAGCCAGCCGTGGGAGGCGGAAGCAGGCGGCCCCGCTGGCACTGGTTTGGTTTTGGCAGCTGGAGGAAGACATGACTGAAGAAACACGACAGACTGTAAAAGCAGCAGGAGTACTTAACAACCTTAACTGAAACCAGCAGGGGCACTTAACAACCAAAGCAGAAAGCAGTATGAGTACATATACAGGTTCAACCGTACAAAGCACGCCTCGAACAGTGCTACTTTGCCTACAGTTAACCAACGGTGAGGCCGCCAAGCCCTAGGACAAGGCCCAGGCGCCACCCCATGCATCCACAACCTTCTGAAAGCGGCTTCATCTCGCAATGTGGTCAATAAACAAGATATCCGCTTTAGGGCCATGGAAAAGTATGAACATAATCTTCTATCCTATTCTCCAAGATGGATGGGCCTTCATTATTTGAGACAACCCATGAATAAGTATCTTTTCACCTCCAAGGAGAATTGAGTAGGTCGACATAAACATCATGTTGTGACCAAGCGCAAGTCTGACCAGACCATGGTCAGGCATCTGTATAGGAACAGTAGAACTGGGAAGTTTCTGTTTCAAGAAGATCACAACTGTAAAACTGTGTATAAGCAATAGTTTATGAACAACATATATAACAGAAAACAACTTGTATCATAAGTTTCTCGACACAGTTGGACCTGTTCAACGAGTGCAGCAGTGGCACATATATCCCACGTGGCCTTCCACCATTGAAACGCCCCACAAGGACCTCAAGATGATCAATAAAGTGTAGGAACTTGTGGATGTCGTCCCAGTCAACTTCAGTGCCATCAGTAACAGCCAAGTTACTACAGAATAACAAACGAGCAGCCTGCTTAACTCTGAAAAAACCTACACATGCCACCAATTATAAGAAAATAGTAGTTAGAAGTAGCATCTTCATGAGAGATTAGTTGCTACTTCTAAAGTTAAATTGTGATTAGTTAGACAGGATAGGTGGATTAAGAAGTAATCGAGGCAACAAGCAAGAACCAGATACAAAACTAACATGGATGAACAATTGGAACGGCGTCGGGGTGGAAGATCGCAGTGAAGATGAGACCAGGTTCTGCTATTTCCATCAACATTCGTGCGCCAACTTTCAGTCCGTAACACTTGAGAAAGTTTATCCAAGTTCGGCCATAAAAAGCAGCGATCTTCTTGGTTCATGAAGCCAACTCAGAACTTATATCCATGGCTTGTCTTCACTATGACCATTAAACTAGTGTATTCAGTTATGGCAAGGCCAAGCATCTTGAGTACATGTGTTCTGGCAGAGCAAATAATACACTGCAGGAAAAATAATATGAGAACACAATGTATTCCCTATCCAAATCTAGAAATAACTTCCTCCTTCACGTCAGTGTTGACCATCGTACTAGTAGTACCTTTTATCCAAATATAGCAATGCAAATTCCCAAATTAGTCGACATCATGTTCAAAAAAACCCCACCCTCCCGGATAGAAAAGAGGATTCTAGGAACATATTGTGCGTGTTTCAAAATCCTGTGTTAGGATGAGAAGGAACAAGTGTGGCGTCTCGCCGAGGGCGCAGAAACCTGTAGGGTACTCGCACTTTGGGCACTGTAAATGAAACACACTAGATTCCGTAGGAAGAAAAATGCATCAACGGCGGCGGCTGCCATCCTAGGATTACCTACGACCAAGGGACTTGGATTTATCGGGGATGGATGAAGAATTCGTACCTGGTTCTCCATGAGAAAACCCTATGCAATCGCCGAGAGGGGGTTTTCTCTGAACAAGCAGATGAGGGAGAAGGGGATTCAGGCTCAGTGAAATATTGCCGCTTCGTCCGTCCAGCTTACTGCTAAAGCTAGAAGGGGGGCTTTGTCATTTGACGGCTCATTGGGCATTACTGCGGAGCTACGACCGGGGTGTGTCTACCGTGTAGTTGTGCACTCTAATTTGTGCATATGGCACGTGAACCCCGTTGCCAGTTGCCCCACATATCAGCGAAAGGAAGTAGAAAGACAGGAGTAACTAGTTACACATAAATATATATTTTGACAGAGAGATACTCCCTTTGTAAAGAAATATACAAATCTTTTATATCACAACTTTATACATAAGAAAAATCAAGGGGACTATATATAACATATATAATTATAAAAAACAGAGTTGTTTTTAACACAGTATAGACGAGTTGGTGATGATGGTGTGCCTGCCATCCTGCAATATAGGTCGTCCGATTTATATCTGACGGATAGGAAGGAAACTATGGCAATTTTGCAAAAAGGTACCCACACACCTCTCCACATTTGCAAATAAGGCCTTCCCTCGTTCATCCTTTTCTCTCACAAGATAAAATATTCATACAAATGCATCTTGATATTACGTGCAACGCACAGGCATTATGGAGGTTTACCTTTTTTATGGGGGTTCAGCTGAGAATATAATACTCAGACAGGCTCACAGTTCTGGACTTTGGGCCGCAGGCCCACCCTGCATGTTTGGGGGCCCATGTGTTCTACCTCAGCGCTTTTCATATTGCAAGCAATCGGTACGGCGCTAGTTTTAGATGCTATCGCAAGGCAAATACACAAAATTGAATAACGCACGATAGCTGTTGGAATGAAATCGAACGACAGTTCCTAACCAGCAATCAGAGTTGCAATTCTATCAACGATATACCATGTGATAAATAATACAGTCATACTACTTATACACACAGGACACTTGTTTCACCATGCCAGATTATTACATCAAAATATCTCGGAGGATAGATCAGTTCGGCAGTTGCATGCTGCTATTGAAGAATTTCAAAGTTGATTTGGACCAGCTCTCCTTGCCGAGAAAGTTCGATTTTGAAATCATCCCCTACCGCAAGATATGATTTAGATTTGAACCTTGACCATCCTTTAGCATCAATCATCATGCGACCATCCTTTGTACTTACGGTATATTGAGCAGGTTCATTCACACCAAGGCTGTGCATGGTAAGAGAAACTTGGCTGCGGTCGCCCGGATTGTTGAACGACTCCCTCGTTGCTCTAGGAATTCTCTGTTTGCAAACAAGAAGACATACCCAAACAGTTAGATCAACACAGTGAATCATGTGAAACAACATGAAAAGAAAAAAGAACGAAGCACTTGGGCGGCCAATGCTTACCAAGAAGGTGGACATGTCAGTTTTTGTAAGGACTTTGGTATATGAAGTGCAAACTGCAGCCCAGTCTGTTGCCGGTGCAACTGCACGGGCCGGAGCAGATGCAAGTGCAAGTGTTGGTGCAGGTGCCGAAGTCGCTGCTGCTGCTGGAGATGGTGCTCCTTGTAGAGCTGGTGCCGGTGTTAGAGCAGGTGTCGGTGTCGATGCCCGATCCTCCAGTAGATCAGACTGATCTACTGACGTGGTCAGTGTCCAATCTCAGCTGGATCAGACTGAGCTGCTGCCGCTGTCAGTGCTAGAGCAACTGCTGGTGCTCGATCTATTGCTGAAGGTGGTACCGATGTGCGAGACAGCGGCGATCGTGTCTGGTCTTCTATGATCAGCTTTCTAACTTGACTAGGATCCATGACCGTGATCTAGTTTTTTTCTTCATTTCTTTTAAACGCGAGAAGGACTAATTGTGGCGTTTTTGTTAAACCAATCTTTAGTTCATCATAGAGATTCAGCTTGTACTCAGACAATAGATTGATCCAATTTTTCCAATAATATAAGTGATGGATAGTGCCTTCATTACTGACACAGCATAAGAAGTGAAACCTGCAAAAATAGCCATCGTAGAGCAAACCAAACAGTTTATTCTGTGATGAATATCACATGGCAAAACCTGCATCGTAAAATTGTAGGAAAAGAAAGAAAACATGACATTAAATCAATAAGATTTAGACAGTACAATAAGATTTACTTGATGTGACATGAGTGAATCCTTACCAAGAAATCACTATGTTGAAGTACTAAACAGAAGATTGATCGTCCAACTACGGGTGGCATGCAGGGGCCCCTCCTACTCCCACAAGCAGGACAGTCCAAAGGTCGTGACAAATCGTATGGACCAAACATCCATGGGACTGGAAATCCTGGTGGGTGCGATAAACCCTGCAATGCATACAGATATTGGAGTGTAACCATAATTGATAAACCATCCTCACAAAAAAGATGATCTAGATACTTCAAAATATACAGACTGAATTGAGTGGACAGACATTAACATAGACCATTCTCAGGATTGACCACACACCAAAAGCGGCAGTACTAATAAACAATAGAGGGTTCACAAACACAAATCAAGTACTGCACAATAGTACTTACTACATACAAGCAAAGTTGCACTAATTAAACTCTGCAGACTATTTCTTGCCACGGACCTACGGGATGAACCCCACATAACTGACTAGGCCATGGACTTCGTGAGAGATGTCTACATGCACCATCACCATCTTGTCAACCTTGGAAAACCTAACAGAGTGGTCTTTCCACTCATAAACATGATGATGAAGACAGGTCACATCAGATTTGTTGGGAAGCTTTACAAGAACCGCACCCTTCGTAATCGAAGGCATAGCCAGGAAATTGTTGTGGTCAAGTACAGCCTCGAGAACATGCCTGACAACAATGCTATAGGAAAACACTAGTTCAGGACACGCGGCGACAAGGACACAACAGTTGGATAGTTTAGCAGTAGAACTCATCCCCAGGTCTTCCAATTCACACGGCATGACTTTGAGAACTTCATCTCCACCGCGGACCTGGTTCTAATTCAAACAGAAACCATATTTTATTACTACCTCCGTTCAAAAATATAAGATGATTTTCGATATTATACTCCATATATGACTACATATATACATAGAAATGAGTGAACAAAGACACTAGAACATGTCTTCAAAGGCATGAGAGCAGAGGGATTACTTGCAATATCCATAACACAAGTTACTGAGGCAAATATACCCTCTTCAAAGGTAGGATTGATGTTCATAAAGTATTCCCTCCGTCCCAAAATTCTTGTCTTAGATTTGTCTAGATACGGATGTATCAAGTCACATTTTAGTATTAGATACATCCGTATCTAGACAAATCTAAGACAAGAAATTTGGGACAGAGGGAGTAGTTGAAAGTAATCTATAAGAAATCAGTGTCAACCTCTCGCATGTTTTGGTCAAAAGAGGAATTTAGAACCGTCATTTGGCACACTAAAATCACATGCAAGATCACCCACAAAGTTGTACTACCAGTACTAGTACTGCGTGTTAGATGAAAAAACACGATCAAGATCGAGAAAAAGATCATCAACAAGAGACATTACCTGGACTTGCTTAATGAGGGATCCCGGAGAGGTGGGCTTGGACAGGGTGATGGCTTTGATCTTCTCTGCGGTAGTCTCAGCGGGGTGCTTGCGCTTCTTCGTACCATGAGCCTCGACGGTTTTGGCCAGAGCCATAGACATCACATCGGCCGGTGCTCCAGCGTCCATCCAAGAGAGGAAGCTGAGAGAGAAGAATGAAAGGAGGAACGAGATGAGGGAGAAGCGAAGCGACAGGGGTTTTCTTCAAGAGAGAAAGCTGGGAGAGAAGAGTGAAATGATGGTTGCTTCGTCCGTCCAACTTACTGCTGGAAAGGAGGGGGTTTTGGGATTTGACGGCTCATTGGGCATTACTGCGGCGCTTCAATCGAGGTAGTCTAGCGTCACTCTACTACGGAGTAATTTAGTGCATGGCTGGTGGACCCAGGTGCTGGCTATCCCACACGTCAGTGAAAGTGAGTAATTTAGTGCATGGCTGGAGGAGGATCGCACGGTAGAGCATGTCCACTGTTTTTCTAAAGAAAAAATGATTGCAGCAAGCATTTCCACTCTTACGACGGACGAGTGCGAAACACGGCAGCCACTTGAACATACACAGTGCTCCTACTACTAGGCATGTGCAGTGGTTCATACGTCAGTACTAGACAATCTTGTTGCTAGTGTAGTAAGATATGACGATAACAAATGATGTTATGCGCATCTCAACTACTCCTATATGTAACATAGTACCGCTTTTCGACTGTCCGGTCGAGAATGAACGGTGAGATCAATGTTAACAGAAGTAGGTCTACAACGCACGGAGAGTACGGTGCTACAGTACTCCATGAAACATGAACCATATGAAGCACGAATAGTGGTAGGCAGGGTGTATGAAGGGTGCACGGGATGGGAGCAAAAGTTCCCTTCTCGACCCACTTTTGGGTGTTTGGCAGACATGCAGAGTACATGAAGGGTGCATGAGTCCACACTAGTAGGTTAACAAAAATACACGAAGAGAAAACAACTATATTGAGATGAGAATGCAACCAAACACACCCACACGCTTTGTGCTACGGTGACTGATCTGCACCGTCTGAGTTTGATCCAATGGTCATGTTGCGCTGAGACATGGACATGCCCATGCAGAGGGTGCCTAAATACCACCGAAGTCCCTCTGCTTCTCGAGGCGCACGATGTTGGTGATGCAGGGTGCAACCGCCCGCAGAGCCCGCTCCCGATCGACAGGAGCCAGCTCGTCAAAGACGGCGTCCAATGGCATGATTGGATTCCGGTGACGGAGCCCTGAAGGATTTGCCCGGCAACGGCGACGGCAGCCTGCAACACCTCCTTGTCCAGCTCAGCCCCCACCATCGCATGGAGACGGCTCAGCTCCTCGGAGATATAGGTCAAGAAGGAGACCAGGTCAGGAAGCCGCAGCTCGTTGAAGTCGACCGGGTGGTCGAACGGGTTTAGCCCGACGGCCGGCATTGTCACACTGGCACGACGGTAGGCATCACGTAGCCGCAACATGCGCGTGGCAACTTGGTTCACCAAGTGGTTGAGGCGATCCTGGACCTCGTCACGATCGGCCCACTCGCGCTCCAGCCGGCTCCCCTGACGGCCTATCGTATCTCCCGCTTTCTGCAGCAACGCCGCCGACGCCTCGAGCATCTTTGTGGTGGATGCCTGCCGCTTTTGAAGCTCAGTGAACTCCCGCACATAATGAGGAGCATGGCACTCCTCTCCTCCTTGAGGTCATGGAGCTCCACGTCCTTGGCCCTGAGCTCTGCATCGTTGGCATGGAGCTCCTGTGTCAGGCGCCTCACCTCGGACTCCGTGATCTGCTGCGCCGCCATGGCACCAGGTAGAAGTAATGGGGAGAGGAAGCAAAGGGGGCGAAACGGCTGAAAGGCAATGCAATCTACGGGAAGGCAGAGGGAGCCAGCCGAGGAGCGGGGAATCTTTTGGTTTTCACCACGGTAAAACACCAGTCAACGACTTCTCACATCAGGGATCAGTGGGTTTTACAGGCGGAGTCATCGTGACTAATTGCTGTCGCGCCTGCTCCCGTCAATCAAAAAATTAAAAATCCTGCTGCGCCTGCTCCCGTCAATCAAAAAAAATTAAAATCCTGCCACACCCAAACACCAGAGCAACGTTGCGGTCGATATTTAAATTTACCTGCCGGCAAGTAGATAAAAAAGGGGTGAAAAAACAAATGTGGCGGCGGCCTAGCTAATCGGTCGAACTAGCCCAACTAGCTAGCCACCGTGCTTCACTGATGTACTCGGTGGGAAAGGTGGTCTTTCGTGATTTGACGACTTATTTACTTGCTTCGGCGCTACGACCGAGGACCCAGAAAACACGCGGTAGGGCGTCCCACGTCAGGAAGAATATATGCGTGCACCACCCGGGAGGACCCCGAAACCACGCGGTAGGGTGTGCCACGTCTCGGCATGGAGGAAAAATGTGTGTGTAAAAATATACTCCCTCCATCTAGGTGTGTAAGTCATCTTACGAAAATCAAATAATCCCAAAACACTTAGGCGCGGTGCATTAACTTCTATCTCGTTTCTTGTTTCTTGACATATCAACCAATAAGAGATGAGGGTGTGCATGCTTTTAATGATTTGAGACTACCAAACACGACATGTAGTGGTTAGTTCGTTGCATGCAATGCTATTAATTAGCAAATAAACATTAAGGTCTCTCGGTTTCCGTCCTCTGTGGTCATGGTGACTTACTCACCTAGATGGAGGGACTACTATATTAGACGTCGGCAATAACTGTAGTACCTATGCTTCGACCTCGGGACCCAGCTAGTCGGTCGAAAACACCCCACTAGCCACACAGCTTCATCATGCAAACGTGGCATGGAGGATAGATGTGGTTAGCTCCGTCTCGACCAGCCACAACGTCTCTTGTTCTAGGCGATTCTTCTATTTTCCAAGCTTTTTTTAGTTGTAATAACACCACGGCAAGCTAGCGCCGCTCTTCGTGTGTGCCCGTGCAAAGGTTAGACGATGGAGAGAAGAGAAATTGAGATCGCAGACCTAGGACCCACCAGTAAGTGAGACAACGATCATGCACGTGTTGACGAGGCACTTCCTCTACTCTACTCAACGTAATACCGTATAGTATCAAGTTATGGGACAAAGCCAACAAATGTTGTTGTTTCAGGCTATCGACTTACGCTTTATAGTCCAGGTTGCCAGTTTGAATCTCGTCTTTCAGATTTGTTAGTTTTAGGTCCAAATTTGATTAATGACAAGTGGGACCCCCATGTGTTGTTCCGATATTTCAGTGTAAGATGGTTTTTTTGAACAAACACTTTGCGCGGTTAGACAAGTAACGGCACGAGTTACACGTATTTTGCAAGTTTACGAACAAAAATGACAGTGGCATAGAATATCACATCCACCCCGCAGCTTAGATACTATGGTGATACGAGTTTTTACACCGTTGGAAGTGAGATCCAATGGCTTGGGAGTAGTCTTTGTAATTATGCACAATTTCCAAACTCTCCAAAGGTTTTTTGCAAATAAAACATTCAGGCCTCGTGTGTGCCGCTGCATCTTCGATCCAACGGCTGCCCCTTTCTCATATTAGGTGCTCCCCGTAGCTTAATTACCCGCTATGATAATATGACCATCTAGGTCGTATGATCAGTGATCAGATGGCACATGCACAGTACTTGTACTTTCTGCGCGTTTCCAACCTCTATCCGCCGTATATTGCAAAAACATTCAAACCTTCTACTATGGGCCGTTAGATCTCAGTGAACTCGTATCACCATAGAATCTATGGTGCAGGGGCACCTCATATACTCCCGTGCGAGAAAACATAAGGTGCTATCGCAGCTTGGATGCTACGCTGATACGAGCTTCGAGGTCGTTTGATCTGAGATCCAATGGCATCTGAGCAGTCTTTGTGCTTGTAAGCTGTGGCCGAACTCTTTTGGGGCTTTTCTGCAAAAAACCATTCGAACCACCGAGGAGGTGTTGGGTCACAAATCCAACGGCTCCGAGGAGCTTGAATCACCAAAGCATCTAAGGTGTGGTAGCACATGATATTCTTACATACAGGAGAATATGATGTCCTCCTTCATCTTAGATGCTACAGTGATACGAGCTTCGAGGTCGTTGGATATGGGATCCAAGGGCATCTGAGTAGTTTTTGTACAAATTGTGTGCAATTCTCAAACTAATCAAGGTTTCCTGTAAAAATATTAAGACACATCATGTGACCTTCTATATCTCAGATCTACAAGCTCCAAGCAACTCGTATCGGCATATAGCATCTAAGGTATGGGGGCACATGATATTCTCCTGTGGAGGAAGGGTGGGGGTGCACAACCAATCGGTGGTTGGGAGGGTGGGGACAAATATAATCTAAACAACCCTAAATAGAGCTCCATAATTTTATCTAAGGTCGAGGGGTTGACCCCCGACAATCATAGCTCCGCCTAAACACAACATTTGCATGTACTGTAGTACTAGACTTAATATTCATGTTTCAGTTTCATGTTCATTTTAAATATTGAACTGAGGACCATGCATGTCTTACATTTTACTCCATTCGTTCCTATAAATATTAGTTTTTCTAGAGATTTCAAATGGACTGGCACATACGGATGTATATAGACATATTTTAGAGTCTAGATTCACTCATTTTGCTCCGTATGTAGTCACTTGTTGAACTCTCTAAAAGACTAATATTTAGGAATAGGAGTATTTTTGAATTCGTTTCATAATGCATGGTTTGGAAAAATAGATGCACTATACTTATTGGATTGTTGTTGTGTTCGTGTGTGTGTGTGTGTGTGTGGTCATATGCTTGATACATACAAAGTTTTCTCACCTCCATATTGTTCATCTTTTAAATTTGAATTTGCATTGGAAAACTTACTAGGGATACCATGAAATGTGAAATCCACGTTGAGATCACTATATCACATACTCACTCTAATTCAATAACTCGTCATAAATCAGTTACCACGTTAAGATTAGTATTTGCAAGGAAAATGCAGGTATTGTAATACACATAGATTCGTTCGACAATTTAAAAGGTTCCTTTCGTATTCTCGAATGATAGGACCCAACGGCGTACCAGCCAGACCTTGGCTCCTGTTGATCCTACAAAATAATAATAATAAAAACGGGCTCGTGTCCTTAGGTGTCGTGCGTGGTACGCACATTAGGCAACCCCAACCAGCCGAGCCTCAGCGTTTCAAGTTGAAATATCTGGCGGCCAGAATTCTAGCCCTAGGAAATTCCCCTCATGTCCTCGGTCCATAATGACTACCGATGAACAACGGAGGGATGCTTTAGCAACTAGACAACGTTACCTACCGTGCCGAGCATGGTTCAATTCCCTCGGTCGCCAATCGTCAAGGTCACCCGTCAACTGCATTGGCTAGTAGTACTACTACTACACTAGGATGAGCACAGAATTGAGCCCGTTTGTTCGTGCCTAGTACTTGAGTTAATATATCAGGCAATGCACTGGTACGGAAGGATTATCCTTTTACTCTGGATATGTAACTTGTCTGAAGTCTAACTAAGCAAAATGTTTGACCAAACCCTTTCTTAAGAAATACAACAGGACAGATGTACGGCTTGAAAATTTGTTGCATGATGCAGCTTATGATATTGTTTCGAATTCTGGATCTTAAATTTCAGAAAATCCAAAAGTGAGCATGAATTCTTGAAACTGAGCATGGTCACGTGATATGGCACAAATATTACTTCGTAAGTTTTTTCTTCAATTTGAGACAACCTCCTTATGACAAGTTGCATAAATGAAGAGCCAAGGTATTTTGGAACAAAGACCTGTCACGTTAAGGCGAATGCTTCCACTATTGAAACCTTGGGTGTTTACGTGCCGCCACGAGTCCCCACTTCTCATCGGCAGGTGCCGTCCGAGCAAGGGTGTGATGAGTCGACGGGAGGCGTGCGAGTAGACCGCTGCACCGGCTGACAGGGAGGCATGTGAGCAGACCACTGTGCAGGCTCACCGGGAGGCGAGCCCTTTGACCAGGCTCCGCCGCCCACCTTCGTCCCAACTACTCCCACTTTTAATGTCGCCGGTGCCGCAGTTTAAAATCAACCCCGCACTACCCGGTATCGCTACAATCTTCTCTCTTCCTCTCCGATTCTTATGTCGTCTACCTCCAACTAGCCTGATCTAAACATACGCCATGCCGCATCATGATGGTCTGCCCTTAGTGTTCCAGTTTCCTGAGGAAGACACCCAGCCGGAGTCTCAAGAACATAAGGCGCTTTGGGACGAGCTTGAACTGGCCTTGCGGGAAGACGCCGCGCCTGTACTCGCTCCCGTTCCGGCTCCCATCGCCCTGACTGTGCCAGCGCCCATCCCCGTGGCATTGATGGGCTGGGAGCCGCACATTGTCGCCGAGCTTGATCCCACGGGGTTCTATGAGGTCCCTGCCGACTTTCACGCGCCCGTGCACCTGCCAGCGCATGCGCCTGCGCGTGCAATGACACGCACGCCCGTGCTGGTGCCCGTGCACCTGCCAGCACATGCGCCTGCACGTGCAATGACACACACGCCCGTGCTGGTGCCCGTGCACCTGCCAGCGCATGCGCCTGCGCATGCACTGACGTGCGCACCCGTGCCGGTGCCCGTGCACATGAATATCTCCGCCGCGCCGTTGATAGCACCTATCCCCGCATGGGTGCCAATGCCCCCCTCAGCGGCATGGATGGCCGTCGTCGACCGCTTCCTTGCACCAACGCCAGTCGCCTCCTCCCGCCAGTTGACTCGCTCCGAAGTCCATAACATTTTGGCCTTCCTTGAAGCTAGGCCAACGTCCAGGAGTACGCCAACAACGGTGCAAGACACCGCCGTCACCGTCGGTCAGTGGCCCGACGACACACAGAGCACAACAGAGGAGCCACTTCCCACCGCAAGATGCCGCCGCCGCCGACGCGTAATCTAAATTTGCCATGAAAAATGTTCGGATTGCCATGCTTAAAATCCGAACGTTTATCATTTCCGTTTATTTTATATCGATCGTCGTATAATTTAAAGCCGGAGTCGGACTGAACGAAATCTATGGTTTGATCGATTGAATGTTCTGCTAGAGCCATATCAAATTAAATATAAAACGTCATCAAGCCACATGTATTCCTTGTCATCGAATGACCTAGACTGCTTCAATGGCGAGCGCTCAACACGATTAGCGTGCAGTTAATTTCATGCCAAAAATAGTGCTAATCACATAATAACACACAAATAATATCCTACTTAATATTCGCATGCACTTAATATACTTCCAAATTAACGTGCATTGCACGTACACACTGACTAGTGCTGCTAGTACGTGAAACTGGTGTCATGACTTGTGAACGCGTCCAGATATGGTCAACGACAACATCGCCCGCGAGTTCTTCGTGTTTGCCCGTGTGTCTAAACACAGAAGGGGAGGAGAGAGAGAGCACACATGGAAGCCACTAGTAAGTGAATGCAAATAGTACTAAAAATAATATTACATGTTATCCATTAAATAGGTTGTGGTAATATAAAAATATTATGTGAACAAAGGGGGGTACAACAAACATTGATGTTCTATGTATGTTGCCTATTGACGTGCGGCTTGAAGGCCCAGTCGCATGTTCGATCCTCATCCTTTATTTTTTAATTTGTATATGGGTCCAAATTCGTTTCATGACATGTGGGCCCCTCGTTTGTGTAGTTTGTAGCACTTTAATAGGTGTGTAGTTTTGTAGCTTATTTATAATAATTAAAGAGAACACATAGTTTTTTGCAATAATACCATGGTGCGACGTTGAAGGCGAGAAAGGACGTGCGAGAGAGTGATGACCGAGCCAGAGGGAAATCAACTAGGGGAGTTGCGGGGGTTGCAACGGTGTTCAGAGTAGTTGTGGGCCGAATGCTACAAAAATATAATCTAAGCCGACCGGAATAAATGCCTACACAAATTAATCCAAGGTTGGAGTGCCCCTCGCAATGTAAATAGCTCCGGCTTTGCGAGGGATGGAGAGGTAGTAGCTTCAATGCGTGGAAGATACGGTGTGAGAAAGCAAGGTCAATCGAGAGACATATAGATAGAGAGACAAAGTGAGTGTGGTCCGACATTCATTGAACAGATATATATGCTCTAGAGAGATATTGTCCGATTGAGCTTTTGGCAAGGGTGAGGGCTGTAAGATAGAGCTTGAGAGATGATCCAGTCATAGACGTGTAGATATATTTTATGCGTGGGAGGAAGCAAGGTTAATCGATCACATTGGATTGTCGTGCGATCGAAAGAGTGAGACGGGTTGGAGAGAGTGACCTAGATAGACAATGTGCATGAGAGAGTATACAATGTGAATAGGTCGAATTGGGATCAAACATGGTGATATATCGTTTTTGTCCGAGAAAGAGCGAGGTCAATTGAGACATACACACACACACACACACACAGAGAGAGAGAGAGAGAGAGAGAGAGAGAGATTGAGTGAGCGTGGCCCGCCATGAGGTTGAAAGAGTGGCGGCGGCTTGGATGGACTGACCTAGATAGACAATCTGCGTGAGAGAGTATAGAGTGTGTCGATCGAGGCCCAAACAGGGAGATATATCATTTGTGTGTGAAAGAAAACGAGGTTAAACGAGACTTAGATAAAGGGAGCAAGATTGAGCGAGTGTGGCCCGCCGTGTGGAAGAAAGAGTGAGATAGTCTCGAGGGAGTGACCAAGATATACAACGTGCGTGCGTGCTCACGAGAGGTTGGGGGGCTAGATAGACAATGCATGTATTTAGCGCGAGAGGGTGAGAGGGAGAGGGGGAGAGAGAGAGAGAGAGAGCTCGACATGGGGTGCAATGGCGGGTGTGTGAGGTAAATACATTTGGTAACAGAGTGGAAAAAGGGATTGTGTATTTGAGAGACTTAGAGATCGAAACATGGAGAGAAATAATGAACGTGTGTTGGAAACCGATAGCTTCCTGAGGTGGTTAGGAGAGGAAGATTGACCGATACAGGAAGTATGTATCGTATGTGCGGGTAGGGGGGGGGGTTGAATGTACATAGTACGAGACTTAACATCGATGTTTCAATTCAGTGTACATTGTAAGATTTGAACTAAGGACCATGCATATGAGTAATTATTTCGAATTCCTGCCATACTAAGTTTCGAAAAGTTGACATTGACTCAATTTATTGTGCTTTTTTGTAGGTCATATGTTTGAATCCATCCAAAAGTTTTCTCACTACCATGGTGTTCATCTTGTATTAAAAAATTAGCGTGGATACAGGGAAATGCGAAATCCATGTTAGAATTGGAGATCGCTATGTGACACACACTCTAATTCAAATAACTAATTATGTGACACACACTCTAATCTACGTTAGCGTGGATACCGTTTCGATTTTTTTTCAAATAACTCCTCATTAATTAATTTATAGTACTCCATCTGTTCATTTTTATAAGACCTTGAAGACATTTCAGGCAATGTGCAAAACAGTTCATTTTAAGTTGTCTGAAACGACTTACAAAAGTGAACGGAGGGAGTATCTCGTTTCGAATGACTAATTATTGCAAGGAAAACACGGGCATGGTAATACGAACAGATTCATTTGCAAATGAAAGAAGATTCGTTTGCATTCTCAAATGTAGGCGCACCAGGCAGACCAGGGTCGTGTCGGGGTGGACGCTTCTTCAGTGCCTTAAAGGCACCAAAGCATAGTCCTGTCAGGGTGGTCACGTGTGTCGGACGGACACGTAGCACCCAGCCACCCACCCCCTCCCTCGTCCCTCCCTCGTCCCTCCCTCCCCACTCCCTCCCTCGTCCCTCCCTCCCCCACTCCCTCCCCCCACCCCCCCCAAAAAAGGACAACGACAAAATAAGTTTGCTCTTCCACGTTTCGGATTGAAATATTTGGCGGCCCCAATTCCAGCCCTGCAAAATCTCTCTTCTCCACCGTCCCCTTCCGTGCCCAGATTGCTCAAATCCCTAATTCGCCGCCAACCCAAGAAAAGTTTGAATCGCCCCTCGTCTCGTCTCTTGAATAAGGAATTCCCCACCTCTGTGCCGGACGATGATGACGAAGACGACGATCGCGCTTCACCACCGCACCGGAGCTACCTCATCTACGCCCTCGTCCACCACACCGGGTGGTCCACCGACAATGTCGGCCGCCGCAACCGACGTGCCTCACAGACACCGAGTTCCACCGCATCAGGTGCGCTTCACCAACGCCGTCTCCCAGCTCATCGGGGATACTTCACCGAGCACATCGTCGCACCTCCGCCCCCCGAGGCCGTTGGGGTTTCACCAACGGTCTCGTCCACCACATCATAGCGCTCCGCTGCCACTCAAGATCTACATCCGTGCGCGGCCAGCCAACGCCAACGCATCACCCTCAACGGCTCTGAAGTGACCCGCACTCTAGCTAGGCGAGCATGCTCAAACGCTGGCCCGAACTAGGTACCCACACATCACTCCCTTGTGCACTGTTCCGATGATGTTTGGATATCCTTTCACTGCTCTCTTAGCTTACACGCCTATGCAACTCTAACTTTAACTCTTATTTCTTCTGGAGATATCCTCTGAAACAAGAAAATCCATTTTTTTGCGAAGCATGATGGCGCTACGGGATCTGGTACACATCCTGCACACCCGTATAACCTTGTCAGTATCTATCCTCCTGTACAACATCAAGGTCGATTCGTCTTATTTGATCAACCATTCGCCGTGTCAAAAATGCAGAGGGGGATGCAAGGAGCATAAGGCCTGCACATCCAAGCAAGTGGTAACATGGACTTGTACATGGAACATCCCAAGCACAAGTAGAGCTGCAGTGAGCCTGTACAACAAGCTAGCATAAGTCCTTGCATTTCATTTTATTCGTACTGGCATTCATGTATGATTTGTGTGCAGTGGCGGATCCACGAATTCAAGTTACCAGGGGCGAACATTTAACTTAAAAAATACGAAGGCACTTGCACTCCGGAAATCAACATAACTTGAGAAATGTGAAGCTACATGCACTTTGAAAACTAGCTAATGATCCAGAGTAGTTCAGATTATAAACACTAAATGATGCAAGCACCAAAAAACACAAAATGCAACATGGTGTACAAGGACTACAAACATGGTCAGTACCTGCTTGAATTATTCGTCTCTGGCTGAAAATATCGAAGTGTAATTGCACCCATAACCAGTGCGCAAACTGCATATCAATATATCTATCCTGCACAAGTATGCCAATAGTTTCAAACAACAGATTAGAAAAGTATTTATGCTATGTTGTCATGATACAGGGACTTTCTGGTAGATGGCCTCAACGTTTCCTCAAGCTATGAAAATGCACTATAATTTGCTTGTCATCAATGCCTGCAAATCTCTGTCTCTCTCAACATAGCAGATCATCATTAGACACTAAATCCTTCAATGAGCTTGCAAAATTCTTGCATTAGATCCCTCATTAGACACTATATGTTCATCACCAGGAGCATGTAAAATGTTTGCATCAGATCCTTCATTAGCAGTCTGTTCATTAGACACTTCAGGCTCAAGAACAACATGAGCTTGTATGTTTGCATCGGAAACTTGATTAGATATATCAGATTCAATCAGTTCAGTATTGATTGGGGGAGTTATAAAAAAAGTAGAAATTGGTTTAATTTTCTCATAGATTCCCTACATACAAGTAGTTCTACAACACCGTCAGGTTTAACTATTGGCCAGAAATTGAAGAGTTGAATTAGATATAATCAGGGATGTGATGTACCTGCTTGTTGCGCATGCTACTCTTGCAAGCTGCGACTGTCCATTTGTGCAAGCTCGATGCCATGGCCATGCTGCCGCCGCTGCCTCCCACGCAGGCTACACCCAGGGTTGGATCTTCATCTTCTTGTCCTTCCGTTTGCTTGAAGCCCGGCGACCGCCCTCCAATGAGGGCGCGAGGAAGTGTTGTGTCGGTCTGTCCAGCGGCGGCTAGGTTAGGAGCAAAACAAACTGGAGGCTGGAGCGAATCAATTGGGATTTTTTCTGTCGTCGATCGATATGGGAGGCGCTCATTTGGGCCACGAGCCTGCTATAGGGCCTGCCTTGCACTTATGTTATTGGCCCATCCAAATTGAAACATTTTTCTTTATTTTTTACATTGCCTGCTCGTGCATTGGGACGAACAAAACTAGCCTGGGCCAACCTGGACGACTCAAACTAGGTGCACACTTTCCAGCCACCTGAGGAGGCCGCCCATACCAGCCCCTATGGTGGCGTCGCCCCTTTTTGCTGTATGATTGGGTAGTGAAAAATATTCCAGTGGCGCTTTTGATTTACCCACAGAATGGTTGAATTGCTTGTTTCTATGAACTGAGTTCGCCAATAATGTGAAGGATGCCAGTCTTTTCATCCTATTGTAGATTGCTTAGATCTCGATATGCCAAAAGTAATCGCATGAAATATACAGTAAAAGTCAATGTGATGTGTGTGGCTACAACTAGTCTGACTACACGTCCTCATATAACATATCAAGGATGCACCATCTTACCAGATTAACCATTCAACTTACCAATGCAGTGTGGGAAGAAAGAAGTATTGTGACTGCGTATCCAAGCAATTGATGCCATGGACTCCTTCGTACAACCTTGTAAGTGAAAAAGAAGTTGCATTGTGCCTGTACAAAGAACTAGCATAAGTTCAGTTACCCGCTTCTAGGAATTTTAGTTAGCCACTTATTGCAAAATTGTTCAATTATGTTGCTTGGCTTAATTTAGTTTGCTACTGATTACATAATGCAACAACCTCTTAATCATATTGTAGACTGCGCCTATATATGTGTTTGATACTTACTGTTAAGAATTACCTGTTTGCCTTAACTTAAATATCTACTTGTTTGTTTAACTGCTTTGCTGCTGCAACAGCAGGTTACAATGATGTTAATAACTACTTTTCAGCATCCAATTGAAACTCTTTAATTCCTTGTTTGTTTAACTGGTTTGCTGTTATAACTCCCAGTTGAGATGTTTTGCTAACTTCAACTTTTCTGAATCCAATCGGAACTTTAATGGCAAAATAGGTTAGCCCAAGATCAAAGAGCGAGGTCCCCATGGACGTTGCATCATCCCACAGCAGTGGCACCAACCCAATCATGTATTATGAATTGCCAACTGCTGATGCTCTAGAGGCTAAACTAGTGGTAGAAAGAGATTCTGCTTCTGCACTTAGAGATGAAGTTGACATGTTGAGGAAGCAAACAGCACAATCACAAGCAGTACTCAAGACAACCATTAAAAATTTGGTGGATTTCAAAACGAAGCAAGCTGAGACTGACCAGATTGTTAAGGTCCTGAAGGAAAAAAGGAAATTAAATTCCTACTTGGTAAATCATAGGGGAAATGTTCTTTCCATCGTTGAATAACCTTTGTGTTGTCTGTTCATGTAATCAATCAAACCATTTGTTTTAGATATCTTGTAATAATTGTTTTTTTGTTTTTTGGTTTGTAATTTTATTTGAGCACAAGTCTGTGTTAATTGATAAGACTCGGAGACATTTCATTTGGATTGCTGTGCCAGACCTACAAATATGCCAATCGGGCTGAATGTGCATTCAGCAATAGTAGTAGTATAGATGGACCATAAGTGGCACGCATCAGAAAGGGCCAAGATGCTGGCTAAAAAAAGATGTTGTTGTAGCCAAAAAAGTACATCAGCCTGGCTTATGTATGTTAGTTGATATTATTGATCCATATACTCTATAAGTGTTTATATGTCTGTTAGTTCTGTACATTCTTGGTTGATTGACTCGGTATTTGAATCTTGATACATCGCTTGTGTACATATCTAAATGGGAGTACACATTATGCTGCGTGTGACATTTGATTTGGACATGAGTGTTCCAAATATTCGAATTCACCTTAAACTGGATTCTAGCTTCTGAATTTGAGTATCGGCATTTGTAAACCATATTCATATATGATAGTGGAATACATCTTTGTCGTACTTTTGAAGATATATAAAAACACATAGAATGATTTATAAAGATTGATATAGGAATACAAAATGGATTCGAATTTAGTTGCCAGGGTAAACATGGATGCTTATTGTCCCGAAAGAAGCGGCAAAATGTCCACTTCCACGCCGGCTACCCGAAGCCAAGTGTTTGGGAGATGGAAATTACTATCTACCCATTACACGGACAATCCATCAGCCCGATTTCCACTGCTCTAAATAGGGGTAGGTTAGTAACTTAAATTAGATGTGACACGACCGCCTCTGAGCCCATTCTGACACGGTGGGCGTCAAACATGGGCGGCAAAAACACATTTGATTCAAGCTCGTCCGAAAGACCTCTGTTTCTCCCTCCATTCCCCATTCATACACGATGGGCTGCAAAACAAACTCGACTCGGCCGAAATCGATGTAGGCAAATATTTTCAATAAGGGCAGGTTTGTAACTTCACTCAGACGTGACACAACCGCCCTACCTGTCAGCCCCGTTCATACACCATGGGCGCCAACCATGGGCGCCAACCACCCTCTCCTCGCCCGAAATTGCTCTGGGCAAATACTGGCGAGATGCGAGATTACCGTCCTATCCCCAACCGACGAGACGTCCAAATTTTAAACGGGGGCTAAGTTTGTAACTTTCCCATATTTCAGACAGGCGCGTCCCAAAAACATGGTTCCCCATACCTGTCCCTCCATTTTCCGATTCATACACCGTCCGCGCTAGAACACCCCATCCCCACACCAGCCTCCGTTCGCCACCCCATCCATCACCGCCGTCCTCCACCACATCCATCGCCACCGTCCTCCACCATGCCGGAGCGCCTACCAAGACCGCGTCGTCCACTGCTAGAGATGGACGTTTCTCATCCACGGCGATGGACCAATAGCCTTGCATCGCGTCCTCTCACTTCATCGACGTCACCGTCCTCTTTGTCGGGGCCGCTCACACGACCTTCTCTTTCACCACAACGGAACTTATCCCCCGATGCACCCGTCTACCGTCGCAGATCTGCTTCAACGCCACCGACAGCCATTGCACCCCTGATGCCTACACGGAGCCGCAAGCGAGGTGGTACTTCATATCTCCTCAACTTTTTGATCTCAACCAGAAAATAGATCTTAACTTGGTTACTCTACTTTCTTTTCAGCTCTTGAATGTAGTTCTTAGTTCGAAGCAAACAATGGATACTAAATATCATTTCTCCGGTTTGCAGCTTCAAATCTCCCATGGCACAGCCATAATATGGTTTAATTGATCATGCTTAGGGTTTAATTGATCATGTTGGTTCCGTGGTGGTTTCTTTAATAGAAATCGGAGGGGAAACACTCTTTTGCTAAAAAAAATATGCTTAGAGTTTCCCCCTTTTATGATCACTATATGATCAGAATACGTGCTTCGTGTCATAATAACACTGCTCCACCCATCAAGCTAAACAAGCTTAGTTGTTCAAATACAAATCTGATATTATTAAAATAGAGTTGTTTAATTAATTGGTCAGCTAAATGTTCCTAAATTAGTTTCGAAAATGCATGTTCGCCGCTCGGGTGTGTATCTCTATAGGGTGCCCATGGTGGGCCGGCCCACCCTGGGATTTTGGGTCGTCCAGGCCCTGATTCCCCTTTGTTCTGCTGCGCGCTTCCGATCTCTACTCGCCCCCAGCCGCCTGCCTCGCCGGTGACTTGCCGTCCCCGGACGGCATGACTCTAGGAGGAGACGTCGGACTAACAGGATGCCAGGAACCGCTCGCTCAATAGCGTCACCGCTGCCCGGGTGCGCCGCCGTGCCTACCTTCCCAGTCCGTTCAGGGCTCAGGCGTGCAGCACCCACCAAGCCAACCCGATTTATCCTGAGATACATGCTCAACACTCAGCAGCCACTCCTCATCACCCATTTTCTAATTGATTCATTACTCATTAGGCAGGACTGTCATTAGGGTTTGTTGTGTGCTTAGTGCTACCTACACTTAATGGTTCAGATGTATATCGGTAATCTTTAGTACCTCTAAAGTTCACACGGTTTTCAAAATTCCGGCCCTCAGAACAAACACTAGTCATTTTGGATTGTTGGTCGTAGTGACATTGACCCAGATTACTACTACAAGCCAGGTTTGTTGACAATTTTACTTGTCTTTCTTACTCATTCGATGTAATATCTAATTATTCACGCCGATTAGTTGCAAATAATAAGTGCTATACAAACTTCTTCATTTAGATTTTGGACGGTCTCTTACTGCAGTTGCAATTCTGCATACTTGTCCTAGTAAGCTCACAAGTAAATGATTGATTCACTACATCTATGCTTGCCTTGTCATATTTGTTGTCAATATTCTTTTAGGGTGGACCACCTTGTTTCTAAATACTGCAACCGTAGACATGAGTGAATAGTATTTCTCTATGTGATCTCTTCCATCATGTGTGGGCAACGAACACTGCATTGTATAGAAAGAAAGTGTCATTTCCCGCTTTTACATAGGTTTCGATCTTTTACATGGAATACAATCTGCCTACTTGCTTTGTGTCGCACTACCAACACTCCACCTTGAAGCTAAACATTATGCCACTCATAATTGCTTAGTTTATTTGTTCAAATACGAATTTCATATGATTCTAATGTTCCTACTTTAGTTTTGAAATGTGTGCCTGCCTGTTATAGAGACATAAGGGGTTTGTATTTCTGTGTGTGGTCTGGTCAACATGGTTGGGGGGTGAACTTTGCATATGCAGGGGTTTATAGGGAGACACTCTTCGAGTTGAATCCGCAATGCATTCCATAGATAATCTGACTACTTTTTATGTTTTCATGAATCTCAGATTCTGAACAGCATCATAATGATTATGAGCTTGCGCGCATGAAAATAATAAAGCAGAACAACGCCATGGTTGTCAAACTTGGCATTAAGGGACTGAAATCAAGTCTGGATGCAATGCAATGCAAACGCTCTCCACCTACAGATGCATGCTCAGAATATGATCCTAACAGTGATTCTGAGCTAGAGGGAGACCTAAGTCAATGTAGCTCCCTAGTGGAGGAGTCAGAGGAAGATGCCCTATCTTATTCACCCATCAAGGTACTTGCTCTAACTTTCCAAGGTTGCATTGCTCGCACATATCTTGCAACTGATTCTTTGCATTGCTTCTACTTTGTTGAACTGCCATTAGCTTAGTTTACACATCGTGTATGTGAATACGCCCTGCCTATCCATTTTTAGTACATATTCCATCTGTCATCATACCATATTTATCCATTCAAATGTTGTTCCTGTGTATCAGACGTTCAAAAGGAAGAGGGCGATTGCTGATCATGGAGGAGCACAAGCAAAGTATTTGGAAAAGGTAGTGGCACCTGATAAATCAAATAGTCCATTAGGTGTAGTTGCAATATCACCTGACCCACAAAACACCCCAACTCTAGCAGACTCTGGCCCTACTACACTGGTCATTTATGATGCCCCAACCCAGCCGACCCCAACTGCAGCAAACAGTATGATTATGCCAGTTGACATAGCACCAGCTCTATGACGCAAAAACCCCATTCCAGCAAAGAGTGCACCAAATCCAACTGCCAAATCCCTTTTCGAACCAAAGAGAGCCCCAATTCCAGCAAATAGGACCCCTGTTCCATTTCTTCCCAGTTTAGAAGACGAAGCTTATGTTGTTGTTAGGAACTTTGTGCGCATCTTTCCTTCATGGAAAGATTATACCACGGACACAGAACAATTTCCAGTCTTCCTCCACAACTTATGCGTAAGTAATGTACTAATGTTATTCATGGTCATTACTACATATGTTTCTGCTGACAGAAGACACAAGACTTCATTCTTTTAAATAGGCGAGGAGCAAACTGGATTGTGAAGATGAGCAAGGGTTGGTTGTGCTTTTCAAGCACTCGTTGAAAGTATCATTCCTACCTGAGGTAAGCGCACTTCGATGGCAAGCCTATGAACGAAATTTCTATAAAGTCTCCGGTGCTACATTTATCCGACGATGACTGGAATAATCTTGTTACACATTGGTCTCGGCTGCAGCATAAGGTACTGTCTATGATATCACATCACAATTTGAACTACATTTCTGCATTTGCATTAATGTCTCACTTGTACGAAAACTATTAGCAGAAGAACATTCGTTCTCAAGGGACCACAGAATCTCGCAACTATACTGCACACAGCATTGCTCTTGTGAGTACCTCTTGCCCTGTATGACCATACTTATTTTCATAGATGTTTGATTATGTAGCATCACTGCACATGTTAGCCTCGTAATCGTCCATTTGGTGGACATTATAAGATCCGTATGGACTCTTACATAAATTTAGAATCAACCCAATGCTTTTGAAGAGGTTTAGCTCTGCAGTCCTCCTGTAAGGACTAAACGTGGTCTATCATTGTACTTACATTAACAGCTACTCCCTCCGTCCCATGATATAAGAACGTTTTGTATAGTACACCAGTGTTCAAAACACTCTTATATTATGGGAAGAGGGATTGGTTCATTGTGTAGCATTTTGCATCTTATCTCCTCCGCCCACCATTTACTAAAAAAGATCAGATCTATATTTAATCTTACCAACAAGTAGAATAAATACAATGCCAGTGCAAAAGTGTATCCCATTGCTCTTGTCAGTATATTTTGTCCTGTAACTCTTGTACTTCCAGGGATTGGTAGTTGATTATGTAGCATCAATCTGCATCTTATCTTCATTATCCTCTATCCCTTCCAGTATTATCATATCTATAATTACTCTCTACAAAATGTAGAGTACAGGCAATGCTTATGAAGAAGATTTTGTGCTAAAATTCTTGAGTTGTCCTTTCCTTGACATGGAGAAGGGCATTATAAAGCCGGTGTTAACTGTTAATGTAAGTCAGTCCTTCTAAATCCTTTATCCTCAAATGCTGTTTAATTTTCTCATACTCCCTATCGTTTACTGCTGTTTAGTTTGCTGTTTCTACCAAAATGCATGTTCGCAAGAACCGTAAGTTCTAAGTTTTACTTGTAAAACCAAATTCCTTATTCATACCATACACATTACTTAATAGTCCCTATATGTATCCTTGTTTTTGTGGATCTATAATCTAGTGTGTGGTGAAGCAGCCCACGTTTGCAGCTTGTCATATCCTGTTTTATCTTAGTGATGTGGCTGATGATATGAACAACATGACATGCACATTATCCAAAATAGATACGATGATTTTCTTTGCCCTTCATCTATGCTTGTTATGTTGACATGGTAATCTAGTAGTGTGGAGAAGCTCCCCGCATTATGAACAATGCCAAATTATGCTATTGATATTTTGAACTTACTCTTTATTTTCTAATTTTAAATTGGATGGAATTGATAGCACAGTTATCATCTTTGTTTATACACATGCAAAACCTGTCATATCTCTGCTTTGTTTCAGGGTGATATGCCTGATGGCATGCACAAGTCTGCTGAAGGCTGTGAGACAAACCCAACATATATTGCAGCAAAGAAGGCAAAACATCTTGAAGATAGCGAGACAACCCCAAAGTCTTCTCTTGATGCAGTGTTCAAGTTACTTGAGACTAGCAGTCAGACAAGATCACAAAATTCGTTGTCTGAATCAGTTCGACTTCTTCAGTCCCAAGTTCTAGCAGAAAGGCATTCTGCAACTCAACTTCGACTTGAAGTCCTATCTCTAAGGAAGATTGCGGAGAACACCATTGAGAACCTCATCGCTAAACAGCTACACCTGGAAGCTATGACCGACATGCTAGGCCGGTCTCATAGCCTTGCTCAGCAGTTTGCACAGCAGTTCCCCCGCAAGGATAACCTTTCTTGAACTGTCTCGGAAGTGGTCTTGGTTCAGTATTATTTTGTTACGCTGCAATGGTGCCTAGTTTTTGTAATCTGCTTCTTCGTTGCGCTTTATGATCACTGGTGGCGAACTTCGATGCCCAGTGGATGTAATATATCTTAAATCCTTTATTGTATAGTGTAGGTTTATTCTTAGTTACTATGCTGTAATTTCTTTATTGTATAGAGTAGGTTTGTTCTTAATTCTTACTAGTTACTGCCATCATTCGCTATCTGAAAAAAAATCAGATGTAGTCGACCGGGCCGAAACATTCGACTCTAACGGGCCTGGTTTTTAGCGGGCCACAATTGGGTCGGCCTGCGCCTTTCTTGGGCCCGAATGATTGGGGCCTTCACACATTGCACCAGGCCCAAACTTACACCGGCCTATATTTTAGTTGGGCCTTTTGTCGACCTAGCACTTAGTTTGGCCCAGGTAGCATTGGGCCATTAATAGGCTGAATATTGTACTGGTCTGTTACGGCCGAGATGAAACCACGGGCCTTTAGCAGGCCAAAATGCATGTTGGGCCTCAATTTTCACTAGTCGTCGACGGGCCTTCAGTAGGCTGAAATGTAAACTGGGCCTTTTTGGGCCCATTTGCTCACGGGCCGTTACCAGGCCAAAACATATATCGAGCCTTAGTTGGCCCACTGATATCATGGGCCTTTAAGAGGCCGAAAGCTTAGTACAGGCATCAACGGGCCGAATTACGTGACAGGCCTTTAACAAGCCCAAAGTCACGTTGGGCTTAACTGTTGCCACCTTTAGCACGGGCCGTTAGTGGGCCCGATGTCCCGTCGGACCATATATGGCCCATGGGCAGCACGGGCCATTCCAGGCCGAAAGTCACACCAGGTTGAAATGGGCCCATGTCTACATCAGGCCTCTAACAGGCCGAAAGTGACACCGGGCTGAAATGGGCCCATGTCTACATCAGGCCTCTAACAGGCCGAAAGTCACCGGGCCGTATTTGGGCCCAAATATTCGGCGAATAATTAACGGGCCAGATCTGGCTTCGGGCCGCAAATGGGCCCAAATATTGGGTGAACAATTAATGGGCCAGATCTGGCTTCGGGCCGTAAATGGGCCCAAATTTTGGGCGAATAATTAACGGGCCAGATCTGGCCTCGGGCCGTAAATGGGCCTTTATTAAGCAGGCCATTATTGGGTTGGCCCACTAGTACCTGATTAAGTAGTACGGGCCTTTGACTGGGCCGACCTTTTTAACCTATATGGGCCTCTGTTGGGCTCAGCCACGTGTCGACGTATCATAGGCATGTCTCCTCCAATGGACGGGCGATAGGGGTGGGCGTTCGGTATAAATCGAAAATTCGGTTTCTACCATTCGGTATTTTTTGAGTTCGGTTAGGAAAACCAGAAACCGAAAATGGCACTAAATAATAGATAACCGAAAATTCGGTTAACCGATTATTCGGTGCGGTTATCGGTTTTATACTGAAGTTCCATGCTTTAAATATTTGTTCTTGAGTGGTAGCAGCGGCACTCCCTTATATAGGAAAAATAGTTGGCAACTCTCCTTGTTCGGGCGATGTGGGACTAAATGAACAAGGTACTGGTAAGCTGTACGCTCGCACGACCAGACACACACTTCACAAAAAGCCCATGTGAGCTGGGCCTTCTTCCATGCGTGCATGCTTTGCCAGGCACGCGCGGTTCGTTTGGGTGAGCTCTAAAAAAGGGATCGTGGCCTCATGGGTGAGCTCTAAAAAAAGGGATTGTGGGCGTGACTCTCGGGAGAAGTTGGATATGATTGTTTTCGCGTTGTCCTTTACGTGTTTAACGCTGACTCATGTTGTTCGGTTAACCGTAATAAAAACATAACCGACCGAATTTTGTTCGGTTATTAGACTTGGAAATCGAATTTTACTGTCATAGTATAAAAAATCGAAAATTCGGTTTATTCGGTTTCGGCATCGGTTCGGTCTTCGGTTTGTCGGTTTTTATACCCACCCCTAACGGGCGAAATCTAGCCCACTGACGAGCTGGCAGGTGTTCCCTTTGGCCAATCAGAATTTTACACGTGGAAATTTCCCATTGGTCCGGGCTGTTAACGGGTTATCGGATCCAAAACCCGACCCGATAGCTTAACGGCGTTCCGTTACAGTGGATGCCACGTGTCGGTCACCCTTGACGAAAGCACTTCTGTTACGCGCGATTTATCGTCATGGAAGTGGACACTTCCGTGATGATAATTTTGGTAATGTCATGGAACACTTCTACGACAGCACAAGTATTACTATCTTGATTCTGTCATAAAATCATCATGGATGTACATGTATGACAAAAAACGCGACCTACTGTGACAAACACGTATCATCACGGAAGTGTATTTTTTTGTAGTGAAGTGACATACAATGTTTGCTAACATTCAATAAATTTATCACCTTTACTTCTTATATGTGAAGTCATTACTCCCCATGGGATAAGCATATGAAACATATAATTTTAGAGTTATGATATTCAAATCATTCAACCATTTACTCATAGGATATAAGTGAAGCACACGAGTAAATGACAAACTACTCCAAAAAGATATAAGTGAAGATCAATGAGTAGTTAAATAATTATGTAGATATGTGAAGACTCCCTCTCATTTAAGAATTTCAGATCTTGGTATTTTATTCAAACAGCAAGCAAAACAAAATAAAATGGCATTGCAAGGATAGCACAACTCATGTGAAGAAGTAAAAACTTAGGTTCAACCGATACTAACCGATAATTGTTGAAGAAGAAAGGTGGGATGCCTACCGGGGCATCCCCAAGCTCGGATGCTTGAGACTTCTTGAAATATTATCTTGGGGTGCCTTGGGCATCCCCAAGCTTAAGCTTTTGTGTCTCCTTAATTCCTTTTATATCTCGGTTTCTTAAATCTCGAAAGCTTCATCCACACCAAACTGAACAAGAACTCGTCAGATAAGTTAGTATAACCAATGCAAAAACCTTATCATTTTCTACTGTAACAAATCACAAAAATTATTATTCTACATTGCATACTAAATTTCTCTACATATTTAATACTCCTATCCTCAAATAGAATCACTAAACAAGCAAACATATGCAAACAATGCAAACATAACAGCAATCTGCCAAAACAGTACAGTCTGTAAAGAATGCAAGATTCATCATACTTCCCTAACTCCAAAAATTATGAGAAACATACTACACTGTATAAGATTTATCAGAGCTCAATATGCAAAAAAAATTCAATATTATATCATTCTCTGACGTTTCTAGGGAATTTTTGCAACAGCGGTAAACTTTCTGTTTTGAAACAGCAACATGCATACTTGCAAAATAAGCATGGTAAAGACTATCCTTGACATTTTTATTGAAAATAGAGATGCAAAACATTATGATAAATAACAGCAAGCAAATACTAACAAAATAAAATGACGCTCCAAGCAAAACACATATCATGTGGTGAATAAAAATATAGCTCCAAGTAAAGTTACCGATGAACAAAGACGAAAGAGGGGATGCCATCCGGGGCATCCCCAAGCTTAGGCTCTTGGTTGTCCTTTAATATTACCTTGGGGTTCCTTGAGCATCCCCAAGCTTAGGCTCTTTCCACTCCTTGTTCCGTAGTCTTTCGAAACTTCACCCAAAACTTGAAAACTTCACAACACAAAACTCAACACAAAACTCATAAGCTCCGTTAGTATAAGAGAATAAATCACCACTTAGGTACTGTTGTGAACTCATTCTAAATTCATATTGGTGTAATATCTACTGTATTCCAACTTCTCTATTGTCCATACCCTCCGATACTACACATAGATTCATCAAAATAAGCAAACAACACAATGAAAACAGAATCTACCAAAAACAGAACAGTTTGTAGTAATCTGTATCATTCGAATACTTCTGTAACTCCACAAATTCTGAAATAAATTGGTGGACCTGAGGAATTTGTATATTAATCATCTACAAAAATAATCAACCTAAAATCACTCTCCAGTAGAAAATGGCAGCTAATCTCGTGAGCGCTAAAGTTTCTATTTTTTACAGCAAGATTATAAAGACTTCACCCAAGTCTTCCCAAAGGTTCTACTTGGCACAAACACTAATTAAAACATAAAAACACATCTAAATAGAGGCTATATGAATTATTTATTACTAAACAGGAACAAAAACACAAGGAACAGAAATAACATTGGGTTGCCTCCCAACAAGCGCTATCGTTTAACGCCCCTAGCTAGGCATGATGATGGCAATGACGCTCACATAAAAGATAAGAACTGAAACATAATGGGAGCATCATGAAGCATATGACTAGCACATTTAAGCCTAACCCACTTTGTATGCATAGGGAATTTGTGAGGAAACAACTTATGGGAACAATAATCAACTAGCATGGGAAGGTAACACAAGCATAGCTTCAAGATTTTAAGCGCATAGAGAGGAAACTTGACATTATTGCAATTCCTACAAGCATATGTTCCTCCCTCATAATAATTTTCAGTAGAATCATGAATGAATTCAACAATATAACCAGCACCTAAAGCATTCTTTTTATGATCTACAAGCATAGAAATTTTACTACTCTCCACATAAGCAAAATTCTTCTCATGAATAGTAGTGGGAGCAAACTCAACAAAATAATTATCATATGAGGCATAATCCCATTGAAAACTAAAATCATGATGACAAGTTTCATGGTTATCATTATTCTTAATAGCATACAAGTCATCACAATAATCATCATAGATACCAACTTTGTTCTCATAATCAATTGGAACCTCTTCCGAAATAGTGGATTCATCACTAAATAAAGTCATGACCTCTCCAAATCCACTTTCATGAATATAATCATCATAAATAGGAGGTATGCTTTCATCATAATAAATTTGCTCATCAAAACTTGGGGGACAAAAATTATCATATTCATCAAACATAGCTTCCCCAAGCTTGTGGCTTTGCATATCATTAGCATCATGGATATTCAAGGAATTCATACTAACAACATTGCAATCATGCTCATCAAACAAAGATCTAGTACCAAACATTTTAATGCATTCTTCTTCTAGCACTTGAGCACAATTTTCCTTTCAATCATTCTCAAGAAAGATATTAAAAAGATGAAGCGTATGAGGCAAACTCAATTCCATTTTTTGTAGTTTTCTTTTATAAACTAAACTAGTGATAAAACAAGAAACAAAAAGATTCGGTTGCAAGATCTAAAGATATACCTTCAAGCACTCACCGCCCCAGCAATGACGCCAGAAAAGAGCTTAGTTGACAGGGTGTGAGTGCCGCTTACCTAGCCTCCCCGGCAACAGCGCCAGAAAAGAGCTTGATGTCTACTACACAACATTCTTCTTGTAGACGTTGTTGGGCCTGCAAGTGCACAGGTTTGTAGGACAGTAGCAAATTTCCCTCAAGTGGATGACCTAAGGTTTATCAATCCGTGGGAGGCGTAGGATGAAGATGGTCTCTCTCAAACAACCCTGCAACCAAATAACAAAGAGTCTCTTGTGTCCCCAACACAACCAATACAATGGTAAATTGTATAGGTGCACTAGTTCAGCAAAGATATGGTGATACAAGTGCAATATGGATAGTAGATAAAGGTATTTGTAATCTGAAATTATAAAAACAGCAAGGTAACTAATGATAAAAGTGAGCGTAAACGGTATTGCAATGCTAGGAAACAAGGCCTAAGGTACATACTTTCACTAGTGCAAATTCTCTCAACAATAATAACATAATTGGATCACATAACTATCCCTCAACATGAAACACAGAGTCACTCCAAAGACACTAATAGCGGAGAACAAACGAAGAGATTATGGTAGGGTAGGAAACCACCTCAAAGTTATCCTTTTTGATCAATCTATTCAAGAGTTCGTAGTAAAATAACATAGAGCTATTCTTTTCGTTCACTCTATCATAGAGTTCATACTAGAATAACACCTTAAGACACAAATCAACCAAAACCCTAATGTAACCTAGATACTCCATTGTCACCTCAAGTATCCGTGGGCATGATTATATGATATGCATCACACAATCTCAGATTCATCTATTCAACCAACACAAAGTACTTCAAAGAGTGCCCCAAAGTTTCTATCGGAGAGTCAAGACGAAAACATGTGCCAACCCCTATGCATAGGTTCATGTGCGGAACCCGCAAGTTGATCACCAAAACATACATCAAGTGGATCATGTGAATATTCCATTGTCACCACAGATAAGCACAGCAAGACATACATCAAGTGTTCTCAAATCCTTAAAGACTCAATCCGACAAGATAGCTTCAAAGGGAAAACTCAATTCATCACAAGAGAGTAGAGGGGGGAGAAACATCATAAGATCCAACTATAATAGCAAAGCTCGCGATACATCAAGATCGTTCCATAGAGAGAACACGAGAGAGAGAGAGAGATCAAACACATAGCTACTGGTACATACCCTCAGCCCCGAGGGTGAACTACTCCCTCCTCGTCATGGAGAGCACTGGGATGATGAAGATGGCCACCAGTGATGTGTTCCCCCTCCGGCAGGGTGCCGGAACAGGCTCCCGAGAGGTTTTTGGTGGCTACAGAGGCTTGCGGCGGCGGAACTCCTGATCTATCTTCGTTGTCAATGTTTTTAGGGTACGTGGACTTATATAGGCGAAAGAACTCGGTTGGGGGTGCTCGAGGGGCCCAGGAGACAGGGGCGCGCCCAGTAGGGGGGCGCCCTCCTATCTCCTGGCCTCCTCGAGGCTCTTCTGACGTGAACTCCAAGTCTCCCGGATCATATTCTTCCCAAAAATCACACTCCCGAAGGTTTCATTCCGTTTGGACTCCGTTTGATATTCCTTTTCTTCGAAATACTAAAACAGCAATATGGGCTGGGCCTCCGATTAATAGGTTAGTCCCAAAAGTAATATAAAAGTGTATAATAAAACATGTAATCATTCAAAACAGATAATAAAATAGCATGAATGCTTCATAAATTATAGATATGTTGGAGACGTATCAGCCATCAAGGGTAAAAAGATGGGCTTTTCATCATATTGCTTGAGTTTATCCCTCTACATCATGTCATCATATTTAAAGCGTTACTCCGTTCTTATGAACTTAATACTCTAGATGCATGTTGGATAGTGGTCGATGTGTGGAGTAATAGTAGTAGATGCAGAATCGTTTCGGTCTACTTGACACGGATGTGATGCCTATATTCATAATCATTGCCTTGGATATTGTCATAACTTTGTGCTTTTCTACAAATTGCTCGATAGTAATTTGTTCACCCACTGTGTTGTTTTCTTTCAAGAGAAAATCCTCTGGTGAAACCTATGGCCCCCGGGTCTATTTTCCATCATATATTTTCAGATCTATAAACCAAAAAACCTAAAAATACCTTGCTGCAATTTATTTGTTTTTACTTTGTTTTACATTTTAGTAATCTTTTGTATCTATCTCTATCAGATCTCATCCTTGCAATTGACCGTGAAGGGATTGACAACCCCTTTATCGCGTTGGGTACAAGTGTTTGATTGTTTGTGTAGGTGCATATATTGGAGATTTGCTTGTACCTCTTACTGGATTTATACCTTGGTTCTCTAACTGAGGGAAATACTTATCTCTACTTTACTGCATCACCCTTTCCTCTTCAAGGGAAAAACCAACAAAAGCTCAAGAAGTAGCAGGTGCCATGTTTCCTCTCTTGCGACATGTGCTCCTTTGGTGTTGAGTGCCACGGGTGCATCTTCTTATGGCTCGCCGGTCATGGACGCGTTTAGATCCACATGATTGTGTCCCATTCTATGGATCTGAGTTTGCTTGACTCACCACCCACTTCTCTGCAGGATCAGTGTAGGGACACCTGAGCTGATTCCCGATGTCTTCTCCGTGGAGTCTTAGGATTCCATGAGCGTCGGTGATAGCCAGCTGGCCAACGGGGGTGAGGTCACACAGTTGTGCGGGGACGCCGACTTAGATTTGTATAGCACCGATGTGTACTGATGTCTACTACACAACCTTCTTCTTGTAGACGTTGTTGGGCCTGCAAGTGCACAGGATTGTAGGACAGTAGCAAATTTCCCTCAAGTGGATGACCTAAGGTTTATCAATTCGTGGGAGGCGTAGGATGAAGATGGTCTCTCTCAAACAACCCTGCAACCAAATAACAAAGATTCTCTTGTGTCCCCAACACACCCAATACAATGGTAAATTGTATATGTGCACTAGTTCGGCGAAGAGATGGTGATACAAGTGCAATATGGATGGTAGATATAAGTTTTTGTAATCTGAAAATATAAAAACAGCATAGTATGACTATCTTGATTCTGTCATAAAATCGTCATGGATGTACATGCATGACAAAAAACGCGACCTACTGTGACAAACACGTATCATCACATAAGTGTATTTTTTTGTAGTGTTGAAAGCCATTGTTACAAATATGTGAAACCCTTTTCAATTCCTCCAGATTGTAATTCTATTGTCCTAAATGACCGAAGGGAAAGGCTATCTCATATGATATGGGCAACGATGTTATCAGCACTTACGAAACATTCCGTGGTGATGTACCTTATGTTCCATGTTTTGCGCAATGGCCGTCAGATGGTCACTGACCTTCGTAGAACTATATTGCCTTCATAAAATTCAGCCATGGAGAATATGCAGCACCTAGCAACAGCTTCTAGCGGGTAATGCTTAGTTGTATATGAATGATAATAGTCATTTTATCTATCTGCTGCATCTAGTGCTAATTAATCATTATGGTCACGTGTTAGCTCTTTGTGGGGGCTAATTGTGAGAGTACATTATCTATGTTTGAAATTGGTTGAATTTTCACCTCTTTATTTTATGTTCAAGATTGGAGATGTTTATCTCTTGTTGCAAGGACATGTATCTTTTCTGTATGGTTTGTTATCCATTGATTCTTAATGCTGAGATTGCCTTGTATACTTGAGTAGTTGAAGACCATGGACGATTCTTAGTAGGATGTGTTGTGGTCCACCTTTCAAGATTACGGATGCTCTCTATCTTGTTCACTTGTAGCATCGACAAAGAGCAGCACCCGGAAATACCCCATGCACTATCCCAAGATCACGCATGTGCCGTGATGTCAATGAACGTAGCTTTTGTAGAATCTCGAGGCAGTCGTTCGTTACCAATGAAATAAAAAAGTTCAAAATCTGGTAGATTTTGAAATTGTCAAGCTCAAGATCCCATAGCTTTTGAAATAATGGTCGCTTCCCAAGAGTTTATCCAAATCCAACCCTTCGCCATTTATAATACACTTTGAGTAGACCGGAAGAAATGTCACGAACTTTATCTTCAGACAGTCATATCCACCTTGAGTAGTTGAAGACTTGAAACATTCTCACACTAGTAGGATGTCCTTTTGACCTCCTCTTAACATCGAAGTTTGAAATAACGGGCTATGTCATTTAGCAACGGCTCGGCTAGAAGCTATGAAAAGCCGTAGCGAAGCTTAAAAAATTGAGATGTTCATTTAGCTATTTTTTTTAAATCATGAAAAGTTGAAATAAGAGACGAGTTGTTCCAAAAGCAAAGCTTAGAAATGGTTTACTCTCATAGCTCTAGTTTTCTGGTTACTCTGTTGTCCTCAATAATTCATTGATGTTCTAGATATCACACAAAATTAGATGGGCTTTCTTGAGGAGCCTGTAATACTAGATGTAGAGTTGAGGACTAAACTTAGACTTCAACAATAATTATGGAACACAAATTATCTATATCTTTCACCGGAGGTTCCAACTTTCTTTCTTATAAAAAAGACAAAGAGGTGTGTGGAGAATCATACCTTGTTGGGAGAGTTGGAGACTACATTTACCATGGACATCCATCAAATGAAGAATAAATACCATCTTTAGATGTGAGCGGCATCATTTATCAATCATGACTTTGAACAATAGTCCTTCCGTAAGATTTATTGTACTTCCAATGAGATAAAATATATGATGTAATTTATCACATATGATTTTTCTTAATTGTGATATTGCCGAAAAAGGGTTTTCCCCGCTTTGTATACAAAGCAACCAACCAAGCCGTACAAGGATAGATGCTGGGGCGGAAGCAGCACAGTCACGTCCAAAAGAAACGACAGAGAAAGAGCAAAAGAAACAAATGCCGACAACGGCGGATCAAGGAAAACGAAGAAGCCTCGCGAACGCTGCGCCCACCGGGATCTTCCACTAGGCTCCAAGACTCCGAAGCGCCGGCACCTATCAACACCTCCAAAAAGGATCGCGACGATGACGACGCTGCTGCCAAAGGTTTCCCCCGGTACACGACGAGGCGAGAGGAAGGGTAGCCCCCGACGCCCTCCTGGAAGGTCAGGTGACACCCACAGGCGCCACCGCGCCAGTGTCGGCCAAGCCGACAGGGGTTTCCCCCGATCCCAACCCGCACCTCGGGCGCTCCGGAGCCAGCCACCAAACCAACCACCATCCAGCGCCAACACGGTCAAGAGGCCCCCACGCCGTCTCACCACGACACCGCGAAGTGAGGACAACACGGCGAAGAATCAGAGCCGGGACTAGGGCAACAGCACCGTCGGCACGCGGGAGGGCCCCACCTCCACCGTCAGCGACGGTAGCCGTCCGGACGCAATAGCATGAGCACACCACGCCCATAGGACCACATGCCCGGCCGAGCCCTCATGGGCCCGTATAGCTCCCGCCCTCGCGCTGCTGCCGGCACGCCATCGGCGCCGCCGCCCACATCCGAGCCGCTCCTCCTCCATACCGAGCCGCAGACAGCAAGGCCACGCCGGCGCCGGCCCGCTAGGACCCAGATGGGGCCCTAAGGGCCCAGATCTGGGCCGGGGGCGCGCCGCCGGCCACCAGCGCCACCAGGCCACCCCGCCGCCAAGAGGCAGCGCCACCACCGCGCCGGCCGCCGGCCCCCGCCACCAGGACGCCGGACCACTGCCAGCCGAGCTGCACCCGCCGCCGAGCCCTGCCCCGGGAAGGGCGCTGCGCGCGGGGGAAAAGAAGGCCCGCCGCCACCGAGCCACCCGGCCAGATCCGGGGGCACCGTCCGGCGGCGGCAGGGGAGGGAGAACTGAGGGGTGGGGGCGAGGAGAGGATGCGGAGGAGCCGCCCCGGCCGCCGCCCGGGGAGGCGGCGCGAGGCGGAGTCGGGGTTAATTGTGATATTAAGCAGCAAATAATATTTATTTGTGATATTGTTTTCTTTCTCTAATTTATGTTATGCTCATCGTGTCTCCATTGGGCATGAATTTCTTTATTTTTGATGAACTTGGATGTGAGGCTACAATAGTTGGTGAACCAAATATGCATCACGGGAACACGATGATGCCTAATGCGATGATTGTGTAAACAAGTAAGCATCACAACTCTATAATGGTAACCTTAGATGCTCAGACGGTGGCGCCCGCTTACAACTTTCCATGAGTGTCGTCAGTACCTGTGAATCTTCTTCTCCTGGTATCCTGGCATGTTTCAGTTGGTAACTTGAGGGACAAAGTCCACCTCCAAACTGTTTATAAAAATTGGCAATACATCACTATCTTCCCATGCGGCCATGACATCACAGACCCTAGCTTAGACCACCTCTAGCAGATCCCGCAACTGACGGAGTCACAAAATTCGTTTACGGGCTCCCGTAAACGAAATTTACGGGACGACAGACGCGGAGACAGAACAAATCCCGCATACATCATTGGAAGTCAACACGATTCTAAAAACTAGTAGTTCGCGCCATAATTAAACATCACCGGAGTTCCACACATAGTCCATACAAGCTTAATTAAACATAGTTCAAACGGAAATTAAAGTAGTTCATATTACGCGGGGTTCTACTTCTAATTCATACTTGTTCAACGCGTCGGCACTGAAGCTGGAGTCGCTAGAGCTCGTGTGGCGGGGTCTCGTTGCCGTGGATGGTGTGGTAGATCATGGTGCTGGAGAGCGTCTCCTGGAGTTGGTACTCCTCCCGGAGCTCCGGCAGGCGCGCTGCCGCAACTGCATCGCCGGTCGTGGTGGCCTCCCTCGCATGCCACCACGCGGTCTCGGCTGCCCGAAACCGTTGGAGGACTGGTTCGAAGATCCTCCCGAGGCGCCGAAAACTCGCCCACGCCCGCGAGCCGGTGCTGCGGGACTTCGCGCCGCGGGTGCGCGCCGCCTCCCTTTGCACATCCGACACGGGAGGGCGGAGGGAGGAGTTGTCGGCCTTGTCGTCGTTGCGATGCTTGCGCTCGACGGAACCACCCGCCGCACCCGAGCCCGCCGCGCCAACCGAAACCCCCGCCGCCGCCACGCCCTGCACCCGCGTACGCCATCGTTACCAAGATCCGGTGGCCGGAGGCGCCGGAAAAGTTTGCGGCGGAGATGGATGTGGGGAATGAAGGATAGAAACCCTAAAATCATGTGCCGGCATATACACCGGAAACCTGGTCGGTTTACGCGTAGCCTGTAAAAAGTTGATGGGTCGGGCCTCGTTTGCAGGATCTACGCGGGCCCTTTTTTTTGGGCCATCCCGTATTTATTTATTTTTGAAAAAGAAGGATATCCCCGGCCTCGGCATCTCTTGATGCACACAACCATAAAGGTCGTCCCGTATAATGCCCCGCAAAACGCAGTTCACCGGAGTTATGCGGGGTCTGCTAGAGATGCTCTTACACCCTTGCTGCTAGATGATGATGCCTATAAGGCCATGATCTCCACCCTGGCCACTAAAATATACATGGATACAAATGGTTCGCCATCCTTGACATAGGACCTTACTCCATGTTAAGTTCCTGTTGGTCAAGAACCACCGCGTTTTTTACTCAGCCAACGACCTCCTCCTGTAGTGGAAACAATAAATCACCATCCGCCTCCTCGATCATTTCATCAACGCCATTGTTTAAAAAAATTGATTAACATTTTCTTAATTCAATGAACAATTTTTTTGATTTCATGGAAAAAAATAATGGTTTTAAAAATATTTGTGAATTTGAAAAAATGTTCACAAGATGAAAAAGGAAAGAAAACAGAAAACGACAATAAAAACGAGGATGAAAAAAATCAAAATGAAATGAAAAATGAAAAACAGAAACAAGAAAGGAAAAAAAAAGGAAAACCTAGTCTGGGAAGGTTCTAGAATTTTTTGAAAACCGGAAAAGTGATCTGCGTTACTTGGACCGACGCAAATCACATAGCGAGGGGGTGTGTGCTTGGTCGACAACTGTCTACTTAGGCCTTGTATAATGCAATGTGCTCGGGGAGGCGTTTAGAAAAATAAACCAGATTTTTCTGGAGCATCAATGTTTATTTCTACACGAGAGGCGCCTACAAATAAGCACCGGTGCTTAAAGAAAGGCTGATTTATTTCTCTAAGCATCTCTCATAACTTGCATTGCAGGAGGCCTTAAGTGGTAAATTGGAGACCCAATCGATGGCGACAGTGTTTTTTTAATTAGAAAACGGGCTTTATGTACCTTCTTTTTTTCGTGGCTAGCTTTATGTAGTTTAGAGCATCTCCAGCCGCGCCCCCAACAAGGCCCCCCAGGCGATTTTTCGGCCGCCGACGCCAAAAAATCGGCCCAATCGCGCCCCCAAGGGCCCAGTTTTCGCCGGCTCGGGCCGAAATTGGCGCCGCGGACCCAACCCGAACCCGGCGCGCTGGTGGGTGCTCGGGGGCGCCGGGTGAATCATTTTTGGCGGGAAAGCGCCATGGTCCAGCCGCGTCAGCGACTCGACTCTCTTCTCGCCGCTTCGTCGTCCTCATCGCCTCGTTTCCCGTGGCGAATCAATGCCAAAGCTGCGCGCGCTGCCGCGCCGGTCAGCCTCCATTGATGCCTCACGGGCGGCGCAAGGCCGGGCGACGCGCGTCCCCTCGCCCGCCACGCCTCCCGCCACGTGTAACGCGCCGGCCAAGCCTACCACGAGGACGCCATGCAGTGGGCGCGGGACGACTACCTCCGCGACGAGATGGTCCGGCAGCGCCGGGCCCTGGAGGAGTGAGAAGCCCGCAAGCGTGGGCGCGAGTGTCGGTGTCAAAACCGGCGGATCTCGGGTAGGGGGTCCCGAACTGTGCGTCTAAGGCTAATGGTAATAGGAGACTGGGGACACGATGTTTTACCCAGGTTCGGGCCCTCTCGATGGAGGTAATACCCTACTTCCTGCTTGATTGATCTTGATGATATGAGTATTATAAGAGTTGATCTACCACGAGATCAAAGAGACTAAACCCTAGAAGCTAGCCTATGGTATGATTGTTGATGATCGTGAGTCCTACGGACTAAACCCTCCGGTTTATATAAACACCGGAGGGGGCTAGGGTTACACAGAGTCGGTTTACAGAGAAGGAGATCTACATCCGAATCGCCAAGCTTGCCTTCCACGCCAAGGAGAGTCCCATTCGGACATGGGACAAAGTCTTCTATCTTGTATCTTCATAGTCCAACAGTCCGGCCAAAGTATATAGTCCGGCTGTCCGGATACCCCCTTATCCAGGACTCCCTCAGTAGCCCCTGAACCAGGCTTCAATGACGATGAGTCCGGCGCGTAGATTGTCTTCGGCATTGCGAGGCTGGTTCCATCTCCGAATACTCCAAGATAAATTCCGAACACAAGGACCATGTCCGGCTCTGCAAGATAACATTCCATATACCACCGTAGAGAGAATA
Source organism: Triticum aestivum (assembly GCF_018294505.1). NCBI lineage: Eukaryota > Viridiplantae > Streptophyta > Magnoliopsida > Poales > Poaceae > Triticum > Triticum aestivum. The sequence goes on along the minus strand of NC_057813.1, from coordinate 35,167,620 downwards.
ATAATAATCCACGAATCTAATCTGCTGACAATTCTTTCGAAAAGTGACATCACGCCACGGTCCGGTTTTTATTCGAACCGTTCCTACAACTTGCTACCGCACACACCACGAGGCGGTTTCCTTGGCACGTCCTGTCAGAGCAGAGATCGTGTTCCCCTTATTGCGGGATTCTCATCAATACGGGTATGGGTAATCCAACCGTGCCTGTTGGCATGACCCCGTGTTTTTAGGCAAGTCCCAAACGACCATGTTCGGGGACGCTTGATATTCTTCCCCCTTTATAAAGGGGCCGAGGCCTATCCCTCTATCTCCACGCTCGCACATCTCGCGCCCTGAGTTCCAACACCCAAAACCCGAGCTTAAGCCCTCCGGATCTTCAATCATGTCCGGATCTGACCATCAAGGCCGATGGATGGCCTCCTCTGTCACGGAGGAGGATATTGCGAAGCTCAGGGAGGCCGGGTATTTGACCGCCGATGTCAAGCACAGGCTTCCTGCTCCCGAACAGGTTATCCCCACTCCCGAGACCAACGAGAGCGTCGTGTTTGTCTCCCACTTCCTTCGGGGCTTAGGTCTCACCCTTGATCCCTTCGTGAGGGGGCTCATGCACTACTACAGGCTAGATTTCCATGATCTAGCTCCGGATTCCATCCTCCACATCTCGTCATTTATCGTTGTGTGTGAAGCCTTCCTTCACATTGCCCCCCACTTCGGCTTGTGGCTCAAGACTTTCGATGTGAAGCCGAAGATAATTGGGGAGCGACACGCAGAGTGCGGAGGTGCCATAATAAGCAGGAATGTTGATGCCCCGTGGCCCAAAGGCTCCTTCCCGGAGGTATACGATTTGTGGCAACGGAGGTGGTTCTATGTCACAGCTCCCCGAGGCTCAAAGTGGGCGGCCGCGCCGGCCTTCCGCTCGGGCCCTCCACCTCCATTGGCATCATGGGCCAACGTGGGACTAGACTGGGGGCCTGCAAACGATGTACCGATGCTTCAGAACCGCATTCGGGAGCTCCTCGAGAGGGACATTAGTCTCGTCAAAATAATCCAGGTAATGCTAGTCCGGCGGATCCTGTCGTGCAAACGCCGGCCTCTCCGGATGTGGGAATTCAGTCTAGAAGGTCCGCGGACCATTCAGCACTTCTTCGGCATGACGCCCGAAGGGATGTATAAATTGTTCTTCGGACCACGAATAAAGTGTCCGGACACCACCGAGGATGCGGGCCTGAGCTGCAATCGCCTCGATACCCAAGTAAGTAACCCCATAACCGAACACCTCGCTTATATTTGTCATAGCATTGTTCTAAACACTGTCCGCAACCAGGATTGGCTTAGAAAGGCGGAGAGGATCAGGTGTCCGGCCCCTCTTCCCGAAGGTTTGCCTGGCCCAGCAATGGCCAGGATTCTCGAACGGACACTTAGCAGGGTGCCACCAGAGAAAGCTGAAGGGGAGAGCGGGGAGGCCAAGAGTAGGCCTCACTCACTGCGCATCCGAACCGGAGGAATCAGCGCCTCCACAGAGGAGGGGAACCGGGGGGCGACTCTGAGGTTTCCTCCCCCCGCGGGAAGAAAAGGGCCGCCTCCGTAGATTTGGAGACGGAGGCGCCTAAACAAGGGAAAAGAATTTCGCCAAAGGACCCTGCTTCGAAGGGCGTCCTCGCCGTACAGCGCCCGCCAACGGGCCAGCCCTCCATCGAGCTGTAAGTTTAATTTAAGCAAGGATCTTATTGCTTCTCCCTCTGAGAGTAATGACCAGGACCTGTTTTTGTAGTCCGGCTAGCAGTTCGTCTCAACAGGGTTCGTCCTCGGGGGATCTTCTTCCGGAGATGATGGAGAGTGAAACCCCACCAGCCTCTCCGCCCCGTGGGGCGGGCGAACCTGAGGTATCATCACGGAGGAGTCCGGATCCAATGGGGCCGGAAGCTAACACTTCGGCCGCCCCGAGCCCAGCGCGTTCGGCTCCCATGGCGGACAACGAAAAGGATCCGGGAGAGTCAGGAGTCCGGACGAACGCGCTGACGGGCCTCCTGGAGTCAGTTGATCTCTTGGAGGGTCATCGTACCCTAATGGGTACGGTGTTGGAGAAAATCTCCTCCGCCACAAGCGGTTTAAACGAAGCTTTTAAGAGCCTGCTCAAAGGCTTTGAGGTAAGCCGTAATTTTTAGTTGAACCGCACGCGATACATGCGCTCTGTATAGATAGTAGCCCCTGAGACTGCGGATGGCAGCCCATGGCGGCAAACGGAGGATCACACTCCCAGATTATGATCGCACCTGTATTGATGTGCAGGTTGCTAAGGGTTCGGCAATAGACCAGGCCGCTGAATGCGCCGAATTGAGGCGGCGGATTGGCGTTGTGGAGGCCGACGTCACGCTTGTGAACAAGCGATTCGAGGAGTCGCAGAGTACGCTTTCCTATATCCACATCTATCTTTGCAATAAGGTTTGAAATACTAATGTGGTGTTATGTAGTTGCAGGCGGAGCTGCTGCCGTTGAGGCCCTGAGGGCGGAGCTTGCCCTAGCCAAGGAACAAGCCCAGATTAGCAATGCGGCTGCTCTAAAGGCAGCTGAAGAACTAAGAGCCGAACAGGCCGCTCGTCTCCGAAGCGAGGAGAAGATAGCCGAGATGGCTGTGGAGCTGAGGGACGCCGCCGGCCGGTATGAGCTTCTCCAAAAAGAGAATCAAACAAAGGCGGCCGATCTGAAGAAGGCGACGGATTCGGCCAAGGAGATGCGCTCTCAGATTAGAGACGCACGGGAGGAACTTCGGCAGGCCATAGAAATCGTGGCAGGAAGACCGTATGTGTTGCGGATGAAGTTTGTGGATCCAAAGTATGCTCCATTGGATAAGCTATGGAGCGCCGCAGATGAGTATGCGGACTTGGCGAAGAGTGCGGCTGATGCGACCAAGTTATTCAAGGATCATGAGGATAATAAAATGGAGAGGCTGTTCTGGTTGCAATTTAATGCTCCAGCGCGCTCCTTGCCCTTGAGTGAGAAGATGGCCGCCATAGCCGAGCTCCATAGGTTGTCCGGCCTTGCAATGAGGTCTGTAATAGACCATTTGTGGCCGAAGGAGCCAAAGCCGGGCAGTTATTTTGGTCTGGTGCAACGAGTATTTGGCGCCAGGGCGCAGATTGATGCCATGAAGAGATCGGCGTGCATAGAAGGTGCACGGATGGCTCTTGCCCGCGTGAAAATGTACTCGGCGGATATGGAGGCCACCCGCATTTCAACCCAGGGTCCGGCTGGAAGCCAAGACCCAGCCGAGCACTATTTTCAGCAGGTTATAGAAGGTGCTCGTAGAATAGAGGCCCAGTGCTCCAAGAATGTCATGTTTGAATGATGAACTTATTAGTTATGAACAATTATCTGTTTGATTATGGAGGTTGTGTTTTATACTTTTGCCTGAAAGTATTATAATGTCTCATATATGGTTGTTTATGTATTCATATAGCTTGAAAGTTAGCAGTCGTTAGCTTTAGCCCCCACGCGTAATGCGGGGGTGTTCGATAAGATAGGCAGAAGCACACTTGATCCAACGTCTTGGTCCATTAAGGAGGTGATCGCACATTGAACCAGGCAACCGGACTATATAGTTGTAACACTTTCGCTTAGCCATAAAAGTTGAAAGGTGGGGCTACTATATAGCCCCTGGTACTTCCGCGTGCGTCCGGATATGGTGCGCGTACTTGACCGGTAGACCGGTCCTTCGTTAATACGGAGGAATCCTATAGATTCTGATGAGTCCTCGAGTGGTTGACCAGTCTCTCGCTATATCATGACAGTCAGTTTTCGGCTTTCTCTACTGAGGTGCTCATCCGGAATAACCAGGGCACAATCGCAGTAGTTCTCCTTTGGCCGCCTTAGCCGATAGAACGGAACGTAAGGCAGCAAACCCAGGAGCCGGGCTAACCCAACATTTGACCAAAGACATGATTCGGAACTGATGCATATAAGGCCAAACTCGTGACGCCGAACACTCCCGAAGGTATTCAGACTTTATAAAATATATTGGGCTAAACAATGCCCTTGACCCTGTGATTCCAGGTACGCGCATTTATCTGTCGTGGCAAAAAAGCCTAAAACGCCAGTGTCCCGTACAGGTGTATGAAATACCCATGGGACGTTGAGCAACAAGAGACAGTAAAGAAGGTTTACGCAGGGGCTTAATCTAAAGAGAAACCTGTGGGGGCCCAGTTGCACGTCTGCGCCTGTGTCTCCATTGTGCCATATCCTGGAAGGGTGTCACACTGGTAGGTCTGAAAGAACGAAAAGGAAAATGTGCGAGAAGTTAGTTATGCTCGAGGAATGTTCGAGATCCTGCCTATTTAACGAGGTGAGCCGAATTGTGGGCTTGTGTTACATGTTTGCAGCCCCTCATATTATTTATGGGGACACATGTGCAGCCCTTGGCTCAGGTTTATCCGAGCCAGTGTGAGAAATTGTATTTTGGACTCGTCTAACCGTGTCCGCGGTTTGAACGACCGTTCATGCGTTCCGGTGGGAGAGGTCGCCTAGAGTCCAGCAGCGAGAACTGCCGCATACCGTTTTGTGTTTCCGCTAACCGTGATGACGCCGCATGGACCGGGCATCTTGAGTTTAAGGTAGGCGTAGTTCGGTATTGCGTTAAAGCAAGCGAAGGCCGGTCTTCCAAGCAATGCATGATAACCGCTGCTAAAGGGAGCGATGTTGAAGAGTAAGTTCTCGCGTCTGAAGTTGCCGGGAGAACCAAATGTTACTTCTAACACGAGGGATCCCCAAAAATGAGTCACGACGCCTGGAATTACTCCATTGAAGGTGGTGTTGTTTTGATTTATTCTGGATGGGTCTATCCCCATCCTGCGGATGGTGTCTTGATATATCAAATTAAGACTACTGCCGCCGTCCATTAGGACACGAGTGAGATGGTATCCATCGATTATTGGGTCGAGCACCAAGGCAGCCGATCCTCCATGCCGGATACTGGCCGGATAGTCCCTGTGATCAAAAGTGATCGGGCAAGTTGCCCAGGGATTAAATTGGGGGGCTACGAACTCTGCGTGAGTTGCGTGTACCATGTTTACCGTTTTGACTTCCGTGGGAATTGTTTCTGGCCCCTAGTGTTCGGCTGGCGAGGCTCATCCTCGTCTTCGCTTGGTGTTTCCCTTCCCTTATGTTCGGCGTTTAACTTGCCGGCCTGCTTGAAGACCCAACATTCTCTGTGGGTATGATTTGCAGGTTTGTCGGAAGTGCCATGGATTTGGCACAATCTGTCCAGGACTTTGTTCAGGCCGGATGGTTCCTCTTTACTGCCGTTAAATGGCTTTTTTCCTTGACCGGGTCGAGAGCCCCTGAATCCGGCGTTGACCGCTGTGTTGTCCGGACTGTCGTTATTCCGACGTTTGTTCTTGGTGTGCCGTGGCTTCCCGTTGCCATCTCGGATTTCGGATGTGCTGGGTCGCTGGTGCCTTTACGGGCCAACCAGCTGTCCTCGCCCGCGCAAAATCGGGTCATGAGGCTTGTTAAGGCTGCCATCGTTCTCGGCTTTTCTTGGCCGAGGTGTCTGGCAAGCCACTCGTCTCGGATACTGTGTTTGAAGGCCGCTAAGGCTTCAGCGTCCGGACAGTCGACAATTTGATTCTTCTTAGTGAGGAATCTGTTCCAAAGTTTGCGGGCTGACTCTCCAGGCTGCTGTATTATGTGACTTAAATCGTCCGCATCTGGAGGCCGGACATAAGTCCCTTGAAAGTTGGCCCTGAAAGCATCCTCAAGTTCCTCCCAACTTCCAATTGAGTTTTCGGGGAGGCTTTTCAGCCAATGACGAGCTGGTCCTTTTAACTTGAGGGGGAGGTATTTGATGGCGTGGAGATCGTCCCCACGAGCCATGTGTATGTGAAGGATAAAATCTTCAATCCAGACCCCGGGGTCCGTCGTTCCGTCGTATGACTCTATATTCACGGGTTTGAATCCCTGTGGGAATTCATGATCCAGCACCTCATCCGTGAAGCACAGGGGGTGTGCAGCCCCTCTGTATCTGGCTGTGTCGCGGCCTGCTGCCGGCCGTTGTTGCTCCCGGTGTTGATTCCGGACTGGTATTCGATCGGCATGATCGCTGTGGTGACCATACTCCCGCACCGGAGCCTGTCCTCTGGACCCATAGATGGACCTGGCCGCACTGGCCTTTTTGTCCAGGAGCTCTCATAAATCACGTGCGGTATCAGTGGCTGCTCTATCGCGGCCATGAGGTGGTTGGTCCGGCTGAGTAGCCGTATTGTTTTTGGGCCGGACAGGTGCTGCGGCTTCATTATCGAATTCGGGTAGCAGTTTGCGCTTTGGGTAGCTCTTTGTGTGCCGATTATCGCCATGTTTTCCTTCGGTGTCCAGCACCTTATTCCATCGTCGGTTGAGCGTATCCTACGCGGCCTTGAGTCTTTGCTTCTGCTTCTTCAGGCTCCGCGTTGTTGCCAGGAGTTTTCTGCGGAGTTTGTCTTGCTTGGAATGTTCTTCCGAGATGATGAATGCATCGTCAACCGGACTGTTATCTTCTTTGGAGGTAGCATGATGAGTTCGGCCCTCTAAATCGGGCGTCTGCTCCGGGCTGTGTTCGGCCTAACCTGGTTTATCCTGCTCCATCGCTGGATCCCTGTGGTCGTTGTTGTCTTCGAAATCAACCGGAGTGTCATCCTGTTTTGGATTATTATCGCTATTTTTGCTGTGACTGGACCTAAGGCAGCGCTTACGCCGTTGTTTTTGCTTTTGCCCGGGGGGTTTATCCTCCGTTGTGTCCTTTTTGTCACCATTGTCCTCTTTGGGTGTGTCCACCATGTAGATGTCGTATGATGAAGTGGCAGTCCAGCGCCGCATGGGCGGTGGTTTCGGATCTTCCCCTGTATCAACGTCCATACCGTCGATGTTATTGGGGGAGATGTCAAGCATGTCTGTTAGGTCGTCGACCGTGGCTATAATGTGGGTGGCGGGTGGGTTGCGAGTTTCTTCGTCTTCTGTATCCCACACGGGCCGGACATAGCTTGGCCAGGAGTCTCCTGACAAAGAGAGAGACCTTAATGAATTCAGCACGTCTCCGAAGGGTGAGTGCTGAAAGATATCCGCGGCGGCGAACTCCATGACTGGAGCCCAATTAGATTCGGTGGGCGCGGACGCGCGCGGTCCGGAACACACTACCGGAGATGAGTCCGGGGGTCCGGAGGTACAGATTTCCTGGAGAGAGGAGTCTGTGTTCGGCTCCAACGCCGATGAGGATGCGGCCTTCGGGGCGGGGTCCATCCATCCGCCCTCGGAAGGCACAACCTGCTCTGGAACAAAGTCCGGAGCAGTGGCGGGTGCGATGTTCCGAATACTGTCCGACTGCCGATCTAGGTCGTGCACGTCGCGATTGTTCGGCGCTCCTGACACAAGTCCAAATCCGTCGAAGATCAAGTCTCCGCGGACGTCGGCGGTGTAGTCTAGGTTTCCAAACCTGGCCTGATGGTCGGGGCGTAGTTATCGATCTACTCCAGATGGCCAAGCGAATTGGCCCGCAGTGCGAAGCCGCCGAACACGAAGATCTGTCCGGGGAGAAAAGTCTCGCCCAGGACAGCGTGGTTGAAGGTTGGAGAAGCCATCTAACCTTGTAGCGACGACACAGAGGAACTCTCAATGAAAGCACCAATGTCGGTGTCAAAACCGGCGGATCTCGGGTAGGGGGTCCCGAACTGTGCGTCTAAGGCTAATGGTAACAGGAGACTGGGGACACGATGTTTTACCCAGGTTCGGGCCCTCTCGATGGAGGTAATACCCTACTTCCTGCTTGATTGATCTTGATGATATGAGTATTACAAGAGTTGATCTACCACGAGATCAGAGAGGCTAAACCCTAGAAGCTAGCCTATGGTATGATTGTTGATGATCGTGAGTCCTACGGACTAAACCCTCCGGTTTATATAGACACCGGAGGGGGCTAGGGTTACACAGAGTCGGTTTACAGAGAAGGAGATCTACATCCGAATCGCCAAGCTTGCCTTCCACGCCAAGGAGAGTCCCATCCGGATACGGGACGAAGTCTTCTATCTTGTATCTTCATAGTCCAACAGTCCGGCCAAAGCATATAGTCCGGCTGTCCGGATACCCCCTTATCCAGGACTCCCTCAGCGAGGACGAGCACGGCGTCATGATCCTCGACAGCGACGATGACGAGGACGCCCCCGGACCATCCAACCCGCCGCGCCAACTGGGGGAGGGATGCAGCAGGGACGGCGGCGGCGGAAGCGGCGACGACAATGACGACAACGACGACGACGACGACGACGGCGACTACACGCGGTTTTACGGCCTCCTCGGCATGTAGAACTGCAAGGGCGGGCGGCGGGCGGCGAGGAGCGGCGATGGAGACGGCGAGGGGCAGCCCCTAGTAGTTTTTTCCTTTTTTTATAAAATATGTTTAAATTTGAACGAACTCGCCGATATTTGCGTTAAATTTGAGCCGTGTTTGCGCCGTATTCAACTTTTTCAAGAAAACGTGGGCGCCGCGACCGGGGGGAATCACGCCCCCATCGTGCCGGTTAGCGCCGGTGCGCCCCCGGGGGCGATTTTGAGCCCCTCCTGGGGGGCAACGGCTGAAGATGCTCTTAGCTGAGAAACAGAGAAATGTTATGCTTCGGAGGCCACGGCCCACAAGCCCACCTAGTGCCGAAAGCTGAGCCCGGGGACGGCGTCAGGCACACCTTGAAATACTCCGCCTTGGCGCCCAAACATAACCGTCGCAACCAACAGCTTCCGCTCCCCCCCTCTTCTCCCCGTCGCCAGAGCGCCAAGAAACCAAGAACCCGCTCTCCGTCTCCGCCGCGCAGAGCCCACCTCCTCTCCTCCGCAGAGATCCAGCTCAAGCGACCCATGGAGCTGTTCCACCACGGCCAGCACGTGCGGCTGCGGAGCCGCGAGCTCGGCACGTACCTGCACGCCGACGAGGACGGGCAGGGCGCCTCCCTCCACCACCGCCGGGCGTCGATGAACGCGGCCTGGGCGGTGCACGTGTACCAGCCCCCCCGCGCGCAGGTGCCGTACCTGCTCCTCCACAGCGCCGCCTACGGCCTGTACCTCGCCGCCACGGACGGGCCGGCGCCGGTAGGCCTCCGCGGGTTCCGCGTCGAGCTGCGCAGCTACGAACATCGTGAGGCGGACGCGGTCTGCTGGACGGCCAACCGGACGGGGTCCGGGGACGACGTCCTGCTCCAGCACTTCAACCTCGGCTGCCTCCGCGCCAACGGCAAGTACCTCCCCTGGAACAACGGCGCCAGCATCGGCCACATCAACGGCACGAGCACGATGATGCACTGGGTCGTGGAGCCCATCCCCGCCCGGGTGACCATGCCTCCCCTTCCACGTTGCACTGGGGTGAGTCCGCCATGCCCGCTTCTTGATTCTTCCCCGTCGAATTCGCGCGAGCTGGGTTCTTGGATTGGACGTCGTTACCATGCATCGGAATATGACCGCGGAGATCGAAATTCTTGGCTCTGTTCTTGCCAAATTTGCGCTTTCTTTGGCTTCCGCGTCTCAAATTCGTATCTGATGATTTTGATCTCCTGACGATGTTGGGGCTCAACTGCAGCTTACCCTCCCCCGCGCCATGCTGCCGTCGCGGCAGATCGTGTACGTGTGGACGGACAACCACGGGGACCTCATCACCAGCGGCTGGCACACGTTCAGGGGGAGATCCGTGTTCCGCCTGAGGAAGGAGCTGGCCAGGCTGCTAAACGCCGTCCAAGTCTTGGGCGTCGGCGACCTCGTCTTGTGCCTCCCCACACGCGATGGCCGGCTTTTCCCACTCCTCGTCGACCTGCCCAACAACCGCCAGAGCCTCCACGTCGTCTGCGTCGTCGCCGGGACGCCTCGTGAGTGCCCCTCCATATCCTCAATTCCCTACTCTTCTCCATTGGCAAGCAACTCTTGTTTGCACTAGTCTTGAACTTGTCCGGATGTTTTGGGTTTCATTTCAGTTGAGTGCTAATCTGCCCGTGGCCCGTGCTTGGGAAACAGTGTTCGAATCGAAACTAGTAGTAGTCTGAAAAACAGTTTGTTTGCTGAAACTTTTACAGCTACTCTGTTTCAGTTAGGAATCTGAACTGCTGTAGGATTATAGGCATCAGTAAAAGTTGCTGAATCAAATCAGTTGTCTGAAGCTAGTTGTTTGTTGGGGTGAAAATCATTTCATAACTCTAAAATCCACACTGTTTGTCTGAAGCTAGTTGGAAACTATTGGTTTTGATGTCATTGTGCTTCGATTCAGAGGATTCAGTTCTTCAATTTAATTAATACCAATATACCATATATATGCCACTAGTGGAAAACTTCTGAACTTCAAAACCCAAATCAGTTCGGTCTGCCTAGTTCAGATTCCCAGAGAAGATAGTGGTTTCTGTTTTTCAGCCTACTGTAACTGTTTCACAGAGAAAATAATGTTTTGCAGTAGTTTGAACTTGTCCGGATGTTTCGGTTTTGGTTTCAGTTGAGTGCTAATCTGCCCGTGCATGGAAAACAGTAGTCTGAAAAACAGTTTGCTGAAACTTTTGCTGCTAATCAGTTTCAGTTAGGAATCTAAACTGCTGTAGGATTATAGACATCAGGAAAAGTTGCTGAATCAAATCAGTAGGTGTTCAACAGGCACGAGATTATGCTAGAAGGTTGTCTCTGAAGCTACTCCCTCCGTCCCGAAATGTAAGACGTTTTTTTATACAATGATAGTGTCAAAAGGCGTCTTACATTTTGGGACGGAGGGAGTAGTTGTTTGTTGGGGTGAAAATCATTTCATAGGTCTAAAATCCTCACTGAACCTTGATATGGAAACTATTGGTTTTGATGCCACTGTGCTTCCATTCAGATGATTCAGTTCTTGAATTTAATTATTACCAATGTACCATATATATGCCACTAGTGGAAAACTTCTGAACTTCAAAAACCCCATCAGTTTGGTCTGCCTAGTCCAGATTCAAAGAGTAACTGTTTGTCAGCCTACTGTAACTGTACCGAGTAACACATTACATTGTTTTGAGGCTCTGTACATCTTCTTTCTTTCTTATCTTCGTATTTGAACTTGCTGCAGTACTTGTGACACATGATGCCTAACTGCTTAACTATTTTTCTGCTAATTCAGTTCACGCGGGGCTGCGGTATGCGGATGTCGATGCAGAGTAGAGAGATACCCCTACAAGTCGCCTTCCTGTCCACTTCTTCAGAAGTGTCGCCGCCTCGGACACGATGACATTAGAACCCAGTTCCTTCCGTTGAAATATGGGTTCAGGCAAACCCAGCATTTTTTGTGTTTCTGCTAGCTAGCTAAACTTGTGGTTTGTTCTCCTAACAGTAGGAAACCTATTTGCGTTGGCATCACGGTTATGAAATTCTGAAACTGTTTGAACAATGATGCAGTGGCATCAGTCTGTAATGTGTTGACAATGGCCGCTACTTTAAAGTTGCTAGCTGCATTTTCTCTTAGATGGAGCATTTGGTGTCGATGCAGATGTGGCGATTCTGCTTAAACTATGTTAATTTTTAAAATTTTAGCTTACCAATTAATGGTATTTCATATACTTTCTCTAGGGTAGGGGGGCTATGGCCCCCCTTGGCCCTAGTGAAGCTCCGCCGCTGGGTACAGGTCAAACTACATTTTCATATTGTGACAAGGCACGTCATATACCAATACAATGGATATACGCACACAGTACTGCTGACTCCAGTAATGGACCCTTCAGTCCGTAAATCCAACTGAATAAATGGGGTTGTTCGAATGAAAATCGCCATAGTTTGAACACAACCAAAGCAGCTTTCATTTTTCTGAACAGTAACACAACCAAACCAGTTAACCATATACAGTACAACCTTCGCAGACCTGGTTTGCATGAACATGTTGCCTATGCCGCGATTTGAATCACTGGGATGCACTGGCTTCAAATTAACGCGAAGCAACAATACAGATAGCACGGAGTACGTTTTGCAGCTGGGTGCTGTGTTTGCAGCATACAACAGAAATGAGAAAAACATCTATTTCACTGAGGAAGAAGCATCAGGAGGAGGGAGGTCTTCACTGCCACCATCTCCTTATTCGCATCATCATCATCGGTCACTTGGTTCCTGAAGGAGTGAAGGCCCTGGTTGGTCAGGGTTGGCTGTATCACCAGAGCGGAGCTCTGTCGGTTCCTGCATTGACCGTAGAGTTTTCAGTGAGATAGAAATGCTGAATTTAGAGAGACCATGCTCTACAAGATACTTCAAACAGATAAAGCATAGAGGTTCGCGTTTTCTGCTTGCACCTCTTGCCATGTGCCAAGGATGGTCGGCAGTGACCCAGCATCTGCACGCGGCATGTACCACTGCAACAGCAAAGTGAAAATCTTCAGTCTACTTTGTTAAGTTTGTGACTCTTTGTAGCATAGTAATATCAGCTATCGTGGAAATAAGAAAACTGTGCAGTCTCGTAAGGGGCACGAGTATAAGGGCATGTTTGGTTGGGCTCTGGACTGTCTGTTGCAAAAAAAAACAAAAAAAACAAAAAAAACTGTGGGCTCTCTGTTGTGGGAATATCGTAGGTCGTTTGGCAAACTGATTAGATATTAGATAATTGCCCGCCCCTTCCACGTGTGATTTCTAAGTTATGCATGGCCGTCCCTTAGGGCATATTGGTTGAAGAAGTTTCTTCTCTCTCAAAAAAAAAAACCCTTCTGAAATACAAGCTTCTTCCAAAGCATAGAGCTAGTAGTATAAGCCAAAAGCCAAAGCCAAAAGAACATAAACAGGTTACAAAAAACATGTTTCTTTTGGGTTTTTCTTATAAGACAAAAGCCACCTCCAACCTAACCAAACACCCCCTAAAGCCCTACCATGTGCTGCCTCCATTCTCTAGTATATTGTCAAACTAGCTTCAAAGAATTGACCTCGGGTATATCCGTACATGACATTCTATGATTCCAAGGTGACTTTTCACCATCATTTCGTGAGATATCCATGTCCTTCCGTATCCATATGAGTGCTTCCATGTTTGTGTACGGGACTAGAATAATCATAATGAATACTACACCAAGAGTAATGAGTAACATGATAAATGTTATGAGTGAGGGTAAATAGGTGCTTTAAATTAGAATGCCATCTTCTATTAGACCGACAAGGTCAATCTGATGTCTACATGAGCCAAAGCATTTAAGTAGGTCAATCAAGCCATACTGACCTCACTGGACTTTCGAAGTTTGCACTTGAAGAGTTCACCATTTCGCCACTCTGCATTCATTATTGGCTCACACTGACGTCAAAATGCTAGAGCATTAGAACAAGATGAGGGATGGAAGTGACCATCTTGTCATGTCACTGAATGAAATAAGATTATCCCAAAATCTTGAAGTCACTGTTTGACTGCGCTGCACAATATTTAAATACATCTTTTTAAGGAAAAATGGTTTGATTACATGAATGTTACCCAAAAGAAGAGGATGATTTGGAATTCTAGTTACTAGTATGGTGTTACAGAATCATTGTTTCGATAGCATCTTGCGCATAAAAAGAAGCACATCACACTTCTGCATGGGGTGTCAAGTAATAGCACAGGTGAAAAGTATAATTCAGAAATGGATCTTGCACAGTTACCTTGACATCGGCTAACAATTAGGAAGAAAGTAATTGTGTAACTTTTGTATCAAAAACATTAAAAAATGGTATGTCCGTATATTTAAGGTGCTGAACAGAACTTACACCAATTATTTCCACAGAAGTGATGTGTCTTATCATGTCCAAAATCACTACAGAAGGCACCTGCTTGAGTGTCCCCTGGCAATCCTCGATTCTTAAGGCAATCTGGTGACGATCATAAACAAACTGGGATAGGTTGAGCGGTGGTTTGCTCTTTATGATGTGAAGTTCACACAGCGAGGAGAGTTTACACAACCATCCAGGCATGTCGCTCTCATGCAACTCCAGTTTCTGAAGGGAGGTAAGGAGGAGGATGCTTTCTTGCCAACTGCTCATATTTGTACAGCCATAAACTGATAGTAATCTCAGGAATTTGAAGTATTGGAGTCCTGTGCATCTACCATGTAAATAGAAGCAGAATAGTTCTGATGTGGGCATGTCCCAGGGAGGATCATCATGGTGCTCCGGCACTATTACCTCACTAGTCACACTGATAATGCACTTTGAGCAGACTGGAAGAAATGGCACAAACTTAAGCTTTGGACAGTCAAAAACCTTGAGTAGTTGAAGATCAGGGAAGATCCTCACATGAGTAGCATGTGCTGCAGTAGCATGCGCGGTAGTCCACCTTTCAAGATTAGGCATGCTCCCTATCTTGAGGGTTTGTAGCATCGGCAAACAATTGCTGCCCCCGGAAATATCCTGATGCACTGTCTTGAGATCAGGCATCTGTCGTAGTGTCAATGAACGTAGCTTTTCTAGACAGCCAAGGAAGGGAAGTCGGTCACAGCCAATGAAACTGTCAAGCTCAAGATTTACAAGATTCTTGAGACAGGATGGCATATTCGTCAACCAATTGACCTGTAAAAAGAAGATGCCAAACTATCAGAAACTATGATTCTTTTCCTACATTTTGTTGAGGTTTATTGTCCATTTGTGTTCTTTTTGTCATTCAGAATTCTACTTGAAACCTGGTTCCACCAGAAACTGCATATTGTTGGCACACAAAATTATCTTTTTCAATTCATGGGTCTATGATTTGACAGATTACAATGTTAAATGACAGCATGCAATGCCCTACTTGAAATATATGTGATTTCTATACTGATCTGTATCATTTTGTGAAGAGTGAAGCGTGTCAAAGTAAGAAAAAACGTGTCTTGTTGATTATGCTTCTTACCTCTTGTTCATTTACTAATTTAGTCGGTTGGCTACAACAAATTGACAGGTCCACCAATGCAGTAAGATGTAGTACTTGCTCTAGAGTGTTATAATTTACTGGGCAGTTACGGATTTTCAGACACTCCAGTGAAGTGACACCTCCCAAGCATTCAGGAACATTGCTCATAGCTATATCTAAACTCTTCAGTGAAGTTAGCATGTCAATGCTATCTCTCCAGTTATCCAGACCTATGCAGTGGCGCACACCGAGGAACTTGAGGGAGGTAAGAGCTATGTTTTCAAGGCGTCCAGGCGCTTTAAGGCGCTGGGGGGGCGCCTCAACGCCTAGGCGCTCAAAGCGTGAGGCGAGGCGACGCCTTAGACACTTATTATTAGGCGCTAGGGGTACTAATATGGCAGCCATGAGTGGACATGTAACTGATTCATACCTTGAATTTCCTGGTTGTTGAGCCCACATAGCATCCATTCCTCCCATCTTGTTTCCCATTTCTGCCTTCCACAATAGAAATCTGCATAAAGATGAACATATATCATATATGGTTAAAACTAAACTTAATTAATAGATCACCATTGGTAAAAAAACAGAGTAGATGACAGAGCAAGTGCAAAACAAGATGACAAACATGAGTGCATTACATATTACATAAACTTGGCCGGAGAGGGGGATGGCCGGCGGAGATGGATCTTGGCCGGAGAGGGGAAGGGCCTGCGGAGGAGGAGCTTGGCCGGACAGGGGGAGGCCGGCGGAGGAGGAACGGATCTGGGCCGGCGGCGTGAGAGACTGAGAGGAGAGAGCTCCTCTCTCTTTTCCCCTCGATTTGGAGTCACAGGTGTGTTCCCCTCTCTCTCCTGCCTCTGTTTACCCCCTCTCTCCCGCCCAATTTCTCTTCCCTCCCGCCAATTCCTCTTTCTGGCGCGCGCCAGCTGCTGGTTCCCGCTCAACCTGCCCGCGCATGTCCAGGGCGTCCAAAATCAAGCAAAGCGGCGCCTTGGACGCCTAGGCGACGCCTTGGACGCCTCAACAGCACAAGGCGGACGCCTTAGACAAAAAACTAAAGCGACGGCGACGCCTTGACGTTCGCGAGCGCTCTGACGCCTAGGCGTCGCCTAGGCGACGCCTAGGCGACGCCTTGAAAACATAGGGTAAGAGACTGCAACCCTATCAAACCATCAGAAGATAATGTGCAGGAATCGATCAGCACCCTTATTGTTGGCAGGCCAGTTGATTGAACTCCTGACGATAGAACTTGATTGCTTCTATAAATTTCCAATGACACAGATCGAGGAAGGAACGGCTGAAATCTCAACTTTGGACATTTGTGTATCTTCAGATGATGAAGAACTGGGAACATCAATTCCACATCATTGCCACTTACAGTAGCATCTGTGTGCCATTTTTCCAGGTTTGGCATATTCTCTATCACAATGTTTCTTAACTTCTGAAATGGTCTAGCACCCCCTGAGAATTCTTGATTGACTTCCTTGATATGAGGCATGTCAGATATCACCAACATATGTAGCTTAGGCAGTTGTCCAAGAGGTGGAAGGCAGACACATGTTTCCAGATGGCGTAGTTCAAGGTGAGCAAGGTTTGGGAGGAAAGATGCAATGTCTGTCATCCAACTAGGAAATGTACAAAAAGTACAGCCCAACAATTCAAACCGCTCTAGTGTCCTTGGAGGTTGCAATTTCTCAAGCACGGCCTCTTGAGGCACAAGTTCTTGTGCTAGTTCTGTACCAGTCCCATAACCATGCCCCGAGACCATCAGTGACTGCAGCTGCCGCCTTTTCCATAATTGCAGTTCCTCAACTTCCGCAAGATTCTGCACACGCCCAAGATCTCCAACTAGAAGAGTATTATCCTTTATGCTTAAATCACTTGGTTTATTCTCCCCAGTAAAGAAAAAACTAGACCTGGAGCTACTTAAAGCATTAAAGAACACGATATCTTCTTCATTTTCCCATGACCAATTGACAAGGCCATCTGCCAACAGAATCTTGAGATTAGACATTTCAGCTATCCCCTTCGGAATGTTGACATTACCATTGCCAATGTATGACATGTTCAGCTCTTCAAGTTTGACTAAATTGCCATAGTTACCAGGTAACTCATGAAGATCCGTGCACCATGATATATTCATATACTCTAAATTGACAAGTTCACTAACAGATTCAGGCAATGCAGAAATCTTAGAACTTGACAGGTCTAGATACTGGAGTTGTTTGAGATTCCCGAATGACTCTGGAAGTACAGTTAGTTCCCAGCAGTCAGATAGAATTAGTACCTTCAAAATTTTAAGTCCAGAAATAGATTCAGGCAATTTCTGAAGCTTGTGACAATCTGACAGATCCAGAGTCTCAAGGTTGCCAAATAGTTCTGGTAGCTCTTTAAGTTCATAACAACATGACAAATTTAGACCCTTCAAATGATCAAGTTTAGCAAAAGAATCAGACAATGCATCAAGTTTCCAACAGTTAGAAAGATCTAGAACACGAAGCTTTTGAAGGCTACCGAGACTCTCTGGAAGCTTTGTTAAGTCACAACAAGATGATAAATCCAGAGTTGACAGGCTAAAAAGATTGCCAAAATGTGGAGGCAACTGCAGAGCAGTTTGACATGTCTAGATACTGCAAGTTTCCAAGACTACATAATGATTCTGGCAGTACCAAAAGATTAGAACAACCACTCAGATTTAAATAACGCAGCTTCTCAAGAGAACCCATGTCCTGTGGAAGTGCCCCAATCAAGCTACCTGAGAGCTTTAATGCCTGTAAATTCTGCAGACTGCTCAAGTGATTAAGCGTTTTATCTTGCATTCCTGAAGCATCAAGGTACCTCAGTAGCTTCAACTGTTTGATGCGACTTGGCAGCACCAAAAGAGAACATCCACTTAAATTCAAGACTCTCAAGAATTTAGTAGCAAATATTTTATTAGGGATCTTTTCTTGCTTCCATTCGTTAACATGGAGAGCCCTCAGTTTTCGCATCATCTTGTTAGGGAGAGTTGTTGGACTGCAATTGGTGAGCACTGCATAACGGCAATCACTGTGTGTGGAACTAACTTTAAGGTTACTCTCAGTGTCAAGGAAAAGTAGGTCCACCATCGCCAGGGATCTTGCCAAGTCATATACTAGGTCATGCAAACAGAATACATTTGGTGCTTCAATACATTTCCTGGTAATCTGGAAGAAAAATGTTACAAACAAACACCATGTGCCAGCCAAATACTGAGCAATTCCACTTTTAAAGACAAAAACAACAGAACAATCCAACACAAAAGTATGATGAGCTGGTTTGGATAACACCCACGACATACACTCGTATTTTCAAGTCTACATACTACAATGTTCTGTAGCTGCAAGTGATGCATATTCATAAATAATCACAACACTTGGATGACATCTACACCTATGATTGCATATTGAATTCACATATTGGTTCTTCTGCTTCCATAAATTCGGAACTGGATCATGGTATGAGACTATCTGGTATTTGATAAGGAACAGAATGAAACTAAACTTGAGAAAATATTTATAAAAGCCTACAGGGTGACTCAGGTGTTTGTGTAGTTGAAATCTGAAGGAAGGACATCCCCAAAAGTTGTTTAACATACTCCTCACCGTGCCTTTCAGGATGGAACGACTCATTAAGCCGAATAAACCCAAGTGCAATCCATTGTTGGATCAGCAAGTCCTTATCAATGTAACTGCCTTTTGGGAAGACAGAGCAATACACAAAGCATAATTTCAAGGTGGCAGACATATGTTGAAAGCTCAACTTCAATGATGGTAGGACACTCTCAAAAGATATATCTTGTTTTTCCTCCAATTCCCAGAGGTGACTATCCCTGATATCTTCCCACTCATCAACCCCTTCCTTGAATTTTAGTATAAATGCAAGCGATCTCACAGCTAGAGGAACACCTTTGCACTTCTTTACTATATCTCTGCCGATGTGTTGCAGTCTTGCTTCTTTGGCTTCAGAGACGAAGGCTGTTTCCTTAAAAAGATCCCAACATTCTCCATCAGATAAACTGTCCAGCCTGTGGCATAGAACAGGGTCCATGTTTATAGCGATTTTCTCATATCGTGTAGTAACTAAGACCATGCTTCCTTTTGCACCAACATTCAGAAAATCCATCAACTTCACCAGTTCATGCGGGTCTTCCTCCCAAATGTCATCCAGAACGATCAAGAAAGTCTTGTCCTTGAGCAATCCTTTCAGTTGTGTCTTCAAGTGATCCAAATCACCAGAACAATTTGCTTCAAGTTTGGAAAGTATCGACTTCCCAATTTTAATCAAATCATATTTCATAGACACATGAATCCAGACCCTACAATCGAAGGCTCTGATCACAGGCTCAGCATTGAAGGCCAGCCGGGCAAGTGTCGTCTTCCCTAAACCGCCAAAGCAATGTATCGAGATAACAGAGAGCTCTTTCTCAGTGTGCCTGAGCAAAGTGCTCACTACTGCTTCTCTGTCCTCCTCTCTCCCCACAATATATTCTCTGAAATCTGACCATGTTTCTCTTCAGCTGATACCATCATCCTGATCATGGAGATTGCTGCTCGTGCCACCATGGGATCTAGCAAGTCCAGCATCTGCTTGAATTCTTCCTAATCTTTCCCTCATCTTCCTCATTTTGTGAGCCAAGATACTGCGCGACAGAGATATATTATAGCAGCAGCGAGACCCCTGTTGGCAGTAGTTAACGCCCGTTCAGTAGGAAAAAGATGGTGAAAATGGAAGTATGAAACATACTGTCCAGCCTATAATGCAAACTATGGGAGGAAGGTTACAGGTGTGTAGTAATATGTGAAGATACAGAAAAAACATTCGTGTAAATTACAGTTAGCTTATAATTCCTCTGAACAACAATCCACCATCACCACACCACTCCCAAATTAGGGAAAGCGACATTTTGCTAACAAAATTGCACACTTTGGAAACTGCAGCTTCAGAGTTAGTGATGCACACATGTCAATTTCCGGTGCGCCAAATTAGCGAATGCGAAAAACACGAACCTCGCGGAGCCAGTTGCTGCGGCGGCCCCGGGCGCCGGCGTCCGCGAACTCCTCCAGCAGGTCCTCGATGTCCTGCGCCGCCGCCTTGAGGCGCCCGAGCAGCAGGCGCGTCCTCTCGTCCATCCTCGCCGGCGCCGGCCCCTGGGCGGCGTCCGCGTCCCTGAGCGCCGCGTGGATGGTCTCCAGCGTGTCCCCCATGGCCCCCAGGTCGTCCTTGAAGCTCGAGAGCAGGCCCGCCTCGCGCTCGGCCGCGACGCGGATCATGTTCACCGCCTCCTTCACCACCGACGACGCGAGCGTCTCCCCGACGCTGAAACCCATCGCCAGGAGAGTCGCCAAGAAATGGATGGAATTGGAGATGACAACGCGGCCGCTCGGTCAACTAGCCAAGTGCCGATTCAACGCCCGCCTCCCTGGAGCTTAGTGCTGTGAAAGCGAAATAAGTGCTCCCTCCCTTTTTAGTTTAAAGGACTGAATTCACTCAAAAATCTTTTCAACCAATATACCCCGATCCTAGTGTTCGATTAGTAGAATCAATTTTGTATTCCCTCGGTTCCCAGTGTAAAAAACGCTCTTATATTAGAGCATCTCCAACAGGCGCGGTAGACATCCCGCGCGCTGCAAAAATTGACAATTTGGTGCGCGCGCGGCCGTTGGCACGCTCCAGCAGACGCTGTAAAATAAAGTGTGCATAGAAAATTTTAGCGCACGGGTGTGCACGCGGGCTACTGTGCTGTAAATTTGGGGCGTCGAATTGTATGCGCGGGCTACTGCAGGTGTGGCCGCCGGATTGTGGCGCCGTGTTTTTGTGCATCTGAGAAACCTCTTCATAGCTTCCTGAAAGTGCGTTAAGTCGACTAGAGGGGGGTGAATAGGCGATTTCTATAAATTCGTCGCTGAGAAATATCAGGGTGAGGAAATTCCTAAGCAACGAACTACTTAGCAGCGGAATAAGTACTCAGATGCAAGTATAATAGAGTAGTAGCACAATCATCATGATGAAATAAAAACAAGCACAGAGTACAAGTAGCGTAAACACATGATAAGCAGGCTGAAGACAAACTGACTGAAGAAATAGAATTGAAAAAATTGAGAAAGTCTTCAGACAAAGTCTTCAAACAGTAACGATCAAGTATAACAGTATGTGAATGAGGAAATGGAAGGGTTGAGGAAATAGAACCAGTAGCTCGGTGAAGACAGTGATTTGGTAGACCGGTTCCAACTGTTGTGACTGTCGTACGTCTGGTTGAAGCGGCTAGGTAATTAAACCTGAGGACACACAGTCCTCACTGTATTCTCCTTGAGCTAAGGTCACACAAACCTCGCCCAATCACTCGTGGTAAGTCTTCAGGTGACTTCCAAACCTTCACAGACTCGGTCACTCGGCGATCCACAATTTTCTCTTGGATGCTCTAGACCATGACGCCTAACCGTCTGAAGGATACACAGTCCTCAAAGGTAACAAGCGTCGGTTCCACACAGGAACAATCTCTTCAGCGATACTCAATCACTTTGGGTTTGTAGGTGTTTGGGTTTGGGTTTTCCTCACTTGATGATTTTCGCTCAAAGTCCTCGGAGGATAGGATGCTCTCAATGACAAGTGTCGGTTTCTCTCAGAGCAGCCTGACATGATAAGACATAAATGCCCTTCAATGATATGACCGTTAGGTGGGTAGATATTTTAGGACAGCTGTCACATAGCACAGCAACGGTCGGAAACTTGGGACTCAATTACCTCAGGGCTATCATGTTCTTCACTTATAGGGCGAATTCCTAACTCCTCAGTCACACAAATTCCTCAGAGACCAGAAGATCTTCGTCTCTGTCACCGAAGAAATTGACTAAATTGTATGAGATTTCCTAAGGCTTCACTCGAAAGGATTGGTGGGTGTAGGATTTCGAGATGAGCATCACTTGGAAACTTTTCCTTAGTTTTACCTCGACCCCCTTTAACAGTACGGTGTTTCCTATGACTCAAGAAAGAGAAAAAACAAAACTACGAAAACAAAAGTCTTCACGCTTCATAATCCTCGCATGAATATCAAGTCTTCATGGTTACAACAAATTCTTCACTTTCAAAGTCTTCAGAAAGCCAAAGTCTTCAGAAAGCCAAAGTCTTCAGTCGAAGACATTCATTTTTAAGGGTCGACTTTCTTTGTAAATATCAAACTCGTCATAGACTTATAAATATGTGTACACTCACAAACACATTAGTTCCTTAACCTATAAGTCTTCAATACACCAAAATCACAAAGGGGCAGTAGCTGCACTTACAATCTCCCCCTTTTTGGTGATTGATGACAATATAGGTTAAGTTTTCAACAGGGATAGACATATGAAGTTTAAATACTAATATTGAGGAATTTGATTACAAGATATAGAAGAACTCCCCCTGAAGATGTGCATGTGTGAGGAATCTGCTTTGAAAAGCAATGCACATTGTAGAGTAGAATCATGGAGATCTCCCCCTATATCTTGTAATTTATACACGCATTTAACATATGATATGAAGAATTTGAAATGCATGACGAAATATGGTGACTGATGTAATTCAGCATGCGTGCATTAACATATGAGGAAATAGCATGCATAAAAATAGAGCAAAAGTATCAAACCACCATAGGACTTAAGTTTACAACTTGATCCAACAAATACTTCAGAAGAACGAGAGTTGTAACTTAGCAAAAAAAGCCCATATATAGAGACCCGCTTGAAGACTAACTCACATTTCTCCCCCTTTGTCATTGAATGACCAAAAGGGACGAAAAATGAGGACCAACGCCCCTGAAGAATATCATCACGATGTCGATGGAGGAGCACCAGCGTTGTTGGGGTCATCCATTGAAGTATGGCCTACCGCGGTGTCGTCCAATTCTTCAGTTGAGTCCGTCTCGCGCGATGAAGAATATGAACTTGTGACGAGCTGAGGAACTTTGACCTTCTTGAATTTCTTCGAAGGTGGATGTGACCAGTCAAAGTCCTGTTGGAAGTCCATATCCTTGAGATCTTTAGTAGAATACAGACTAGAGAGTATGGCCCAAGTGCGGTCGAAGACTTGATGCAAGTAGTGGTTCTTCTTCACTGAATTTTGTGTAACAGTCATGTTCTGAAGAATAGCACCAAAATGTCTCTTGGCCCACTTGTGGTGGCGATCAACCTTCTGATGAAGATTGAGGAGAAGCTCACGATCAATCATCACACGCGGAGAAGTGGCTTGAGAATTTTGCTTTGAAGCATTTACGACAGTGTCATGAGTGGAAGAGTCATCATTGGTGGAATAGGATGCAGCTTTGCAAAACTATCCATCCAATGGACGAGTGCCTTCATCAATAACAGCAGCCTTGCCCTTCTCATCAGCTGAGGAAACATGTCGTTTGAGGACCTCTATTGGGGGCAACTAGCTACCATGATTGAGAACGTCAGCCTTGTAGTTGATTGAAGACCTTGATCTGATGAATCTCATGATCCAGAGAGCGTAAGGCTTCAGTTCAAAGGAGCAACATTGACCAAAATCCTCATGAAGAAATCGTGGTGCCAACAACCTCTTCTTCATTAGAGTTGTGGCCTTTGATCGGCTGAGGGTTTTGGTCAATATCATGTACACAGTCCTTGGCACATAGAGCAATTCCTTGACGAGGAATTTGGTCCTTGGAGCTTGGCCTGGCTTCAATGGCTTCATCAGCATTTGCATCAGATGGTTGGAGAGTTCAGGTTCAGCATAAATGAGCAATGCACCTTCAGGAGGAGGACTGACTGGGATGGCATGAAGCAATTCAGAAGCCGGAGCTTTATAGTGAGTGTTTTCTGTCATCCAGTCCAACACCCATGAATTCACATCTTCGACATTGTCTGTGATATGCAACGTGGCATAGAAATGAAGAATGAGTTCTTCATTCCAGTCGCAGATGTCGGTGCAGAAGTTGAGCAGCCCAGCGTCATGAAGAACACTGAGGACTAGGGTGAAGCAAGGTAGAGACACCATATCAACATGAGGAATATGCTCATGGTCAAAAACTTTGTCCTTATCAAACAACAGTGAGGAATAGAAGTTCATCTGGCTAGCAATCCAAAAACGCTTGCGACGAAGATGAGCGAAGTCATAAGGATTGTAGTCAGTGAAGAAAATGTGCTCATTGAAGAAATCATCAGCCTTCAACTTCTGCTTCTTAGAGTAAGGATTCTCTGGCTTGGGCTGAGGATTGTCAGTTGAAATCATCACAACCTCTTGAATCACAGACTCTGGAGCTGCAAGCTGAGGAATTTCAGAAACAAGGTCATCAACAGTAGCCTGGGTCTCCATTTCTTCAACAACATTTACATCAGCACTAGTGGCTGGAACTTCTTCAGGAATAGTGAGAATAGAAGCTTGATGTTCTTCAGAGCCCGTGTGAATTTCTTTAGTTTGAGCCGGGGACTAAGGAGTCTATTGCAGAGGGGTGTAGAGTGGTGAATTGGGGTGATGACTTTCCCAATAGTCATCATTCAGAATCAGAGTTGTAGACCCAATATCCATGTCTTCATCTTCATCATCTATTTCTTCAACGCCAGCCTCTTCAGCAGTGAACTAAGGCATGAGCGATGATACCAGTGGAGTTGAAGTGATGTTGTCCACTTCAATTTCTTCATCAATCTGCTCTGACGTGGCAGCAGAAGGATATTCTTCATCAGATTCACTTGGAATCACATATTGCTCACGAAAGGGAACAATCTCCTTTGATGGCATGTTTGATAGAGGAACAACATTTATGGGATTTGCATATGAGCTTTTCAAAGTCTTCACTTTCTTCGGAGCTGAAGACTCTAAAGAAGCAGATGCTTTCCTTTTCTTCACAGCTGCTCGCTCTGCAGCTTTGGTTTTCTTCACTTCTGGTGCAGAAGGAAGGGCAGGACTTGACGTCTGTGCAGGAGGAGCAGAGGAAATTGGTGCAGTTTCTTCATGCGCAGCAATAGATTCTTCAACTGGCCTGGCTTGATCTTCAGGCGCAACACAAGGGGTTTCCCTTGCAGTTTCTTCAGTGGCTGGTATTTTTTTCATCAGCCCTCGTGCTTTCAGAATCATCAACAACCTGATTTTCATCAGCTGTACTTGCATGTTCTTCAGTTGGCTGAGCATATGCTTTAGCCTGAGGAATTTCACATTGCATTGAAGCTGCAACATTTGAAGTGAATCCCTTCGCCATTCTGACAAATCTGACCTTGGCTCCTAGCCAATTTGCACGGTATGCGTCAAATTCATCACCGAGTGCTTTGATCTCAGCTTGCATGGCCACAAGTTCATCAGGAGTCATAGTGACAACATGCTTCTTCAGAAATCGCTCCTTCTTGTACTGAGCTTTCTTCAGTTGCTGGCCTTCTCAAACTTCTATTTTTCTTCGCCTATTAAGGTTGTCAACAAATGACTTTGTCTATGTGTGAGATTGAAATCAGGCATAGGAGTGTTAGGGTCCTTGTGCCAGAGATCAATGAAATCGAGGACCAACTTGGGATCCAATAGAAGAGGCACATTGCTGCCTTTGGCTCTAGCGGCCCTTTGTTTTCTGTCTCTAATGATTTCTGCTAGTTCCTCATCATCAGCTTCGTCTTCACTAGATGGCACATGTAAGGCAACCTGCTTCTTGTGAGGACTTGTCCTTGTGCCTCATCCAATAGTGGCCTTTGTCTTTAGCAAAGTCGGGCCTGTTGAGGACCGAGGAGGAGCTGAAGAACTTGCAGATGCTCCTGAAGCAATAGAGATACCAGTGGTTCTTTGTCAAGAGGCGAGATGCACAGGTGGTGAGGACTTTGCAGCAGCAGCTGAAGGTTTTGTAACCATGGGAACTGGAGCTGCTTGAGGAATATGCCGTGAGGGCTTGATGAGCTTGGACATGAGGGCATTGCTGAGGAACTGGGCTTGTGTGCAGGCTTGTTGGGCATAGCCTTCTTGGGCTTGCTAGCAGAGGCCTCAGCAGCGGCAAGAACAACATCTTCATTGAATTTCTTCACCACTTCTTTGGCCATTTTGGCCAACTTGGCTTGCCGTTTGGCCCATTCATCTGGATAGTCGCCATCGCGCTTGAGGCTAGTGGGATCAGCTTCTTGCCCAGGTACCAATGGAGGTCTTGGGCAAGGAGGGTGTAAAGCGAATTTCTTCATGTATTTTGGAGTAACATATCTGTACTCCCTCCATTCCCGTGCCCATCTCTTTCGGATCCTCTGAATGCGCACCTTGCGCTGATTTTTGTTCTCCTTGCCATGTTTGGCTTTATCAGGAGTGCAATATTCCTCATAGATGTCATCTGGGATCTCAAAAGCAGTATTCACTTCTGTCCTCTTGCCTCCCTTCTAAGGTTTCTTGCCATCGGCCATTTTCTTCAGCTGATGATTTTGAACAATGGAATTTTCTGACGAGGTATGCAATTTGTCTTCGAGGAACGCTGCAAATGAGTTAAGTTGATGAGAACCTAGAGAGTCAGCAGCGGACATGTGTACCTGTGAATAGAGTATAGGTGCGAAGAATTTGGAGAGGCCATATGTCTTCTCAGAAGTTTTTCACAAGGAACAAGTTTGAGGAATTTGACCAGGAGTGTCTTGAGGAATTTCACCAAGCGGTCATTGACTTAGGTTCCAGAGTTGTATAGATTGAAATCCACACAATTGAGGGATCTTGAAGAAAAACGTTGCATAGAGAAACAAATCAAGAACATATGCATGTGTGGTGTTTAAGAGTGTGGAAGTTAAAGAAAAACACCTTTTGAAGATTTTGTGGAGATCATCAGAAACAACAAGGGCAGTAAAAATAAATTTTATTTACCCTTGACGAAGAACACGACGAACTGGGAGTTGTAGATGGGTAGTTCGTCCGTTAGATCTTCCACGCCCTAACTTGGCGGCGGAAGACAACTACGGTGGCGGCGGAGTGAAGATTTTTGCAGCCGGCGCGAGTACGACGGCGACAAGGTCGAGGCAGTGAAGCTCTTCCTCACTGGCGACGATGGAAGTAGCAGCGGCGCTAGGTCAGAAAGCTCGAGCGAGGGAAGTGAGGTCGAGCGGGGTAAATGCGGTCTGAGGAGGGTGAGGGGTATTTATAGCCGAGGTGAAAAACCGCTCGTCCAAGGAAAATGGATGAACGTGCCCCTGACCTTTCACATCCTAGGGACAAGTGTCACCCACGTACAGTGAGGTGGAGATTGTGGGTGAAAAAGATAATCATATCGTGGGATGTGGAACGGTTTGAGCGGCAAAAGCCGAAAATTCAGATAAGAATATTTTAAAGTTTCGTTCGCAAATTCTTCAGCTGACAAGGACACAGTGAAGATTTTGAACAGGTTTCAAATAGAATGCACATGAAGAATTTGTGAACAGACTGGGTTGAGTTTAGCATAGAGGGCGAAGGGTCCGATCACATTCACTTAGCAGAAAAGTCAACTTGAAGAATTAGCAATGAGTGAATGTTGTAGAGGACTGAATATATATAGTCAATGAAGAACAGAGTCGGAAAGAGTGAAGACATTGCAAAGTTGAAGAATTTGAACAACTGAGGAATTTCAAAAATGAAGAAAAACTCAAATTTAAGATTTTCAACTTTTGTTGGTGGCGAGACCCACCGTATAAGAGTGATGATTTCAAACGCTGTGTATAATTATCGTAGGGCTCTGAGAATCAAATTCTTCGTTAATTTGTTCACACTTAGAGGGTTAGTCTTCATTGATTGAAGAAAAACGTTACTTCGTGTGTTGCACATCTAAGTCATCAATTTTGCATAAGTGTTAGGATGTGTGTCCCTTCCAAAGGACATTTGAAGATTCTAAGATATTTAGCTCACACCGCAACTTGCTAAATCTCTTCTCATTCAAGGGCTTTGTGAAGATATCGGCTAGTTGTTCTTCAGTCTTCACGTGCTCGATAGAGATGTCGCCCTTCAACACATGATCTCGAAGAAAATGATGATGAATATGGATGTGCTTTGTCTTCGAGTGCTGAACTAGGTTATGAGCTGGCACTCTCATTGTCACAGTAGAGTGGCACGTTCTTCACATTGATATTGTAGTCCTTGAGGGTTTGCTTCATCCATAGCAATTGAGCACAACACGAACCAGCAGCAATGTACTCAGCTTCAGCAGTAGAGAGTGACATGCAGTTCCATTTCTTCGAGGACCAACATATCAGGGATCGTTCGAGGAAATGGCATGTGCCTGATGTTGACTTCACACGATCACTAGCATAGTCAGAGTCAGAATATCCAATGAGATCAAAAGCCGAGCCCTTGGGATACCATAATCCAAGTGTTGGAGTGTGAGGTAGATATCGAAGAATATGCTTCATAGCCTTATGGTGTGATTCCTTCGGTGTAGCTTCAAATCGGGCACACATGCAAACACTAAGCATAATATCTGGCCTAGATGCACATAGATACAATAAAGAGCCAATCATGGAGCGGTATACCTTTTGATCGAAGTCAATACCATTTTCATCAGTGCATAGATGGCCATTTGTGAGCATAGGGATTTTGACGCCTTTGCAATCTTGCATGCCGAATTTCCTCAATACATCCTTAAGGTATTTCTCCTAAGATATGAAGATGCCATTGCGTTGTTGACGAATTTGAAGACCTAAGAAGATTTTCAATTCTCCCATCATAGACATTTGATATTCCTCACTCATCATATAGGCAAATTCGTCACTGTAACATTGGCCAGTACAGCCAAAGATAATGTCATCAACATATATTTGGCACACGAATAATTCATCATCATAGGTTCTGGTAAAAAGAGTTGAGTCAAGTGAACTGGGTTTGAAGCCTTTCTTCATGAGGAATTCCTTCAAAGTATCATACCACGCCCGAGGGGACTGCTTGAGGCCATAGAGGGCCTTATTGAGTTTGAAGACTTTGCTAGGATGCTTTGGATCTTCAAAACCTGGGATTACCATTGAGGAATGCACTTTTCACATCCATTTGATATAAGATGATATTATGATGGTTAGCATAAGAAAGCAATATGCAAATAGCCTCAAGTCTAGCAACATGTGCAAAAGTTTCATCGAAATCAATTCCTTCAGCCTGTGTGTAGCCTTGAGCTACTAGCCGTGCCTTATTCCTCACCACAAGGCCATTTTCATCTTGCTTGTTGCGGTAGATCCATTTGGTGCCGATGATATTGTGCTTGCGAGGGTCTGGTCGCTTGATAAGTTCCCAGACATTGTTGAGCTCGAATTGATGTAATTCCTCATGCATCGCTTGAATCCACAATCAGGCTCCAGAAATGCCTCATCTACTTTGGTGGGCTCTGTGATAGAGACAAAAGCGAAGTGCCCACAAAAGTTAGACAAATGTGAAGCCTTTGAGCGTGTGAGAGGACCTGGTGCATTGATGTCGCTGATGATTTTCTCGATCTGCACTTCATTTGCAATGCGAGGATGAGCGGGTTGACGAGTTGAGTTGGCTCGGCATTTTCTTCAGAGACACTTTCTTCAGGTGCACCAGCATGATGTTCTTCACGTTCTGGAACGACTGCTTCAGCAGATTCTTCGGTAGGAATGACATCCTCAGTAGCCTTGAACTTGATGGATTCCTCAGGTGACTTTTCATCTAGCACAGGAGGTAGGTGCTCTATTTGCGAGCCATTAGTTTCATCGAACCGCAAATCTACAGTTTCAACAACCTTGTGATGAACGGTGTTGAAGACTCTGTAGGTGTGCGAGTCCTTTCCGTAACCAAGCATAAAACCTTCATGTGCTTTCGGTGCAAATTTAGAATTGTGATGAGGATCTCTAATCCAACATTTAGCACAGAAGACTTTGAAATAACTCATGTTGGGTTTCTTGTTAGTGAGGAGTTCATATGAGGTCTTTTTGAAGAATTTGTGAAGATATACCCTGTTGATGATGTGGCACACAGTATCAATTGCCTCAGGCCAGAAGCAAAGAGGCGTCTTGTATTCATCAAGCATAGTGCGAGCCATCTCAACAAGAGTCCTATTCTTGCGCTCCACGACGCCATTCTGCTGAGGAGTACAGGGAGCAGATAACTCATGAGTAATACCAAGGTCATCAAGATATTCATCAAGACTAGTATTCTTGAACTCAGTCCCATTGTCACTTATGATGTGCTTGATCTTCACACCAAAGTTGGTTGAAGCCCTCAAGGAAAATCGTTTGAAGACTTCCTGCACTTTAGTTTTGTAAGTGATGATATGCACCCATGTGTAACGAGAATATTCATCAACAATAACAAAGCCATATAAAGATGATGTGGCATAATGAGTAGGACCAAAGATATCCATGTGAAGCAATTCAAATGGACAAGTGGTAGTGATGATAGTCTTTGAGGGATGCTTGGCCTTGGTCATCTTTCCAGCTTCACAAGCTCCACACAGGTGATCCTTGAGGAATTTGACATCCTTGATGCCAATGACATGCTTCTTCTTCGCGAGAGTGTGCAAGTTCCTCATGCCAGCATGACCAAGTCGTCGATGCCATAGCCAACCTTCTGAAGCTTTTGCAAGTAGATATGTAGTAGGTTGTAGTCCTGTAGAGAAATCAACAATATAGAAGTCTCCTCTCCTAAAGCCTTCGAAGACTTTGGAATGGTCAGCTTACATGATCACAACACAACGATACTTGCCAAAGACAACAACCATATCAAGATCACAAAGCATTGAGACAAACATGAGGTTGAATCATAAGGACTCAACAAGCATGACCTTGTCCATGTGTTGATCCTTTGAGATCGCAACCTTACCTAGACCCAATACCTTGCTTTTGCCTTTGTCATCGTAGGTGATATGCTTTAGATGCGACGGAGATAAAACAGTGTCCATCAATAAGTTCCTGTCACCAGTCATGTGGTTTGTACATCCACTGTCGAGGACCCACTCAGTAGCTTTTGGTTGATCATCCTGCAGATGAATTAGTGCATCTTATGAACTCATATACTTCATCAGTGAAGAATATGACATCAAATTCACCAGATTAGTTTCATCAAGGAATAGAACAGATATAGTAGAATGAGGACGTGAGAAATGAATCATTTCTTCATGATTAGCTTGCGTCCTTTCAAGCATATTCAGGTCTCCAGCAAATTCTTCAGATGCTCAAGTTCGTCTGGGGACCTGACCCTGCATAAGAGATTAGTTCTTTTTCTTCACCACCCACATCTAGAGGGGTGGCAAAGAGTTCATCATTCTGCGAGCTCCATATGAGAAAGGTGGCATAGACGCCAATCCACTTTGTTTCACATAAGAGGGGTTAGGGTAAGCATATGAATAAGCAGAGAAATTCTTCGAGGACTTATGAACATAATGATTTGAAGAATAATGCACATATTCATATCCCTTATGATTTCCCTACAAAAAGGAAGTGTTAGCACGATGATGTTTATATGAGGACTTTGATCCATATGAAGAATTTTATCTAGGGTTCCTATTCTTCACAAGCGGTGTCATGATGACATTCACCTGAAGACTCTCAAGGCACCTTTTGGGAACCCAGATTTTCTTCATAGGGGGACCGTTCCTGCAGTTAGTGCCAACATATCTAGCAAATACTTCACCATTTTGATTTTTGAACAGTTTGTAGTTGGAGTCAAATGACTCATCAGAAGAATATGAAGATTCACATGTAAAGCCAGATAGAGTAGATGGATCTAAGGGAGGTCCCTTTGCAGCAACCCATGAAGTTTTCAGGATACTGCTCAGGTTTCCAGTAGGTTCCATTAGCATTGAGTTTCCTCTCAAAGGCAATACCCTCCTTCCTAGGGTTCCTGTTGAGGATCTGCTTTTTAAGCACATCAAAAAGAGCCTGATGCCCTTTGAGACTTTTGTACATGCCTGTCACATACAATTCCTTCAGCCCTGCATTGTCAGTGATAATAGCAGCATCCTCAGATGAGGAATTAGTGATAGCAGAGACAGTTGAAGAATTTGCAGCAATAGAAGCATTTGAACTTTCAGGTGAAGAATTAGCAGATTCTCTTTCAATGCATTTCAAACATGGTGGAATGAATTCTTCCTGAGCGGCACTGATCTGTTGAGCAAGCAATGAATCATGCTCCTTCTGAAGATCTTCATAAGTCTCCCTTAGCTTTTCAAGATCTTGCTTTCTTTGAAGAAATTCATAAGAAAGCTTTTCATGATCAGATAAGAGAGTGTTATGATGACTTTGAAGATTGTCAAACTTAGACTGAAGTCTCTGAAGATTATTAGTCAAGGTTTGAGTGCGATCCATTTCTTCACCCAATAGGTCATCGCTTTTGTCTAGCATATTTTGAACCTTTTCAAAAGCCTTTTGTTGTCTCACAGCAATCTTAGCAAGTTTAGAGTAGCTAGGCTTGAGGTTTTCATCAGATTCATCCTCATTTGATTCAGAGGAGGGATATTTGAGTACCTTGGTACCCTTTGCCATGAAGCAATAGGTGGGAGCGTAGTCATCATCGCCGTCGTCAGCAGTGTTGGGGAACTAATTTTCCTCAGAGTTGAAGATGGACTTGCCGACGAACGCAGTAGCGAGGGCTAGGCTTGTCACACCAGATTCTGACTCCTCGGATGCCTCCTCTTCCTCATTTTCTTCAGATTCAGCTTCCGAGTCCATTTCCTTGCCAATGAATACCCGAGCCTTTTTGGAGCTGCTCTTTTTGTGGGTTGAAGACTTCGAGGATTTTGATGATGAGGACTTTGAATATTTCTTCTTCTTCTTTGAGTCATCAGAACTGTAATCCTTGTATTTCTTTTTCTTTGATTCCTTTTCCCACAGAGGACAATCTTGAATGTAGTGACCAGGTTTCTTAAATTTGTGGCAAGTTCTCTTCTTGTAGTCACGGGATGAGGAATCTGATCTTATGTCATCACTTCTTAAGGATTTACCAAAGCGACCACGCCTTGAGAACTTCTAGAATTTCCTCACGAGCATTGCTAGCTCCTGGCTTAGTTCTTCAGGATCACCAAGGCTGCTATCAGAATCCTCACCTCAATATTCAGAGACTACCTTGGCCTTCAGAGCGCGTGATCTGCCATAGCTCGGTCCATAGAGACTCTCTTCTCAGCAAGTTGGAACTCATGAGTGTTTAGCCTCTCAAGGATATGAGTGGGATCAAGTGACTTGTAGTCTCCATGCTCTTGAATCATCAGTGCAAGAGTGTCGAATGAGGAATCAAGCGATCTCAGCAATTTCTTCACCACCTCATGGTCGGTGATGTTAGTGGCACTAAGTGCTTGAAGCTCATTTGAGATGTCAGTGAGGCGATCAAAAGTTTGCTGAACATTTTCATTGTCGAGTCGCTTGAAGCGGTTGAAGAGATTGCGAAGAACGTCAACTCGAGAGTCACGCTGTGTTGAGACTCCTTCATTGACCTTTGACAGCCTATCCCAGATAAGCTTAGCTGTCCCCAAAGCACTCACTCTGCCATACTGTCCTTTGCTCAGATGGCCACATATGATATTCTCCGCTTGAGAGTCGAGTTGCTTGAATCTCTTCACATCAGCAACGTTCATGGAAGGAGTGATGGAGGGAACGCCATTTTTCACAACGTACCAGAGATTGTTGTCAATTGCCTCAAGATGCATGCAAATCTTATTCTTCCAGTAGGGGTAGTCCGTCCC
The DNA here is from genome assembly GCF_018294505.1 of Triticum aestivum. Lineage (NCBI taxonomy): Eukaryota > Viridiplantae > Streptophyta > Magnoliopsida > Poales > Poaceae > Triticum > Triticum aestivum. Next base: position 35,134,192 of record NC_057813.1, on the reverse strand, counting down.
ATCAAAGGTAGGGCACCCAACAGAGACCTTGATCATACCTGCAGTCGACATAACTAAAACTCCAGGTGGTTAAACCAAAATCACACAGAACAAGGGAGTACCTTGCTCTGATACCAATTGAAAGTGTGTTAAGTAGACTAGAAGGGGGGTGAATAGGCAATTTTTACAAATTCGTCGCTGAGGAATTTTAGGGTGAGGAAATTCCTAAGCAATGAACTACTTAGCAGTGGAATAAGTACTCAGATGCAAGTATAATAGAGTAGTAGCACAGTCATCATGATGAAATGAAAACAAGCACAGAGTACAAGTAGCGTATACAGGGTAAGCATGCTAAAGACAAACTGGTTGAAGAAATAAGGATTGAGGAAATTGAGAAAGTCTTCACACAAAGTCTTCAAACAGTAATGATCAAGTACAACAATATGTGAATGAGGAAATGGAAGGGTTGAGGAAATAGAACCAGTAGCTCGGTGAAGACAGTGATTTCGTAGACCAGTTCCAACTTCTGTGACAGCTGTATGTCTGGTTGGAGCGGCTAGGTATTTAAAACTGAGGACACACAGTCCTGGACACACAGTCCTCACCGTATTTTCCTTGAGCTAAGGTCACACAAACCTCACCCAATCACTCGTGGTAAGTCTTCAGGTGACTTCCAAACCTTCACAAACTTGGCCACTTGACAATCCACAATTTCCTCTTGGATGCTCTAGACCATGACGCCTAACCGTCTGGAGGATACACAGTCCTCAAAGGTAACAAGCATCGGTTCCACATAGGAACAATCTCTTCAGTGATGCTCAATCACTTCGGGTTTGTAGGTGTTTGGGTTTGGGTTTTCCTCACTTGATGATTTTCGCTCAAAGTCCTCGGAGGATGGGATGCTCTCAATGAGAAGTGTCGGTTTCTCTCAGAGCAACCCGACATGATAAGACATAAATGCCCTTCAATGATATGACCGTTAGGTGGGTAGATATTTTAGGACAGCTGGCACATAGCACAGCAACGGTCGGAAATTTGAGACTCAATTGCCTCAGGGCTATCATGTTCCTCACTTGTAGGCAATCTGCACTGGCGAATTCCTAACTCCATAGTCAGAACAAATTCCTCAGAGACCAGAAGATATTCGTCTTTGTCACTGAAGAAATTGACTGAACTGTATGAGATTTCCTATGGCTTCACTCAAAAGGATTGGTAGGTGTAGGATTTTGAGATGAGCATCACTTGAAAACTTTTCCTTAGTTTTACCTCGCCCCCCTTTAACAATACGATGTTTCCTATGACTCAAGAAAGAGAAAAAACGAAACTACGAAAACAAAAGTCTTCACGCTTCATAATCCTTGCATGAATATCAAGTCTTCATGGTTACACCAAATTCTTCACTTTCAAAGTCTTCAGAAAGCCAAAGTCTTTAATCAAAGACATTCATTTTTAGGGGTCGACTTTCTATGTAAATATCAAACTCGTCATAGACTTATAAACCTGTGTACACTCACAAACACATTAGTCCCTTAACCTATAAGTCTTCAATACACCAAAATCAGAAAGGGGCACTAGATGCACTTACAATCTCCCCCTTTGGTGATTGATGACAATATAGGTTAAGTTTTCAACGGGGATGGACATATGAAGTGTAAATACTAATATTGAGGAATTTGATTGTAAGATATAGAAGAACTCCCCCTAAAGATGTGCATGTGTGAGGAATCTGCTTTGAAAAGCAATGCACATTGTAGAGTAGAATCATGGAGATCTCCCCTTATATCTTTTAATTTATACATGCATTTAACATATGATATGAAGCATCTGAAATGCATGATGAAATATGGTGACTGATGTAATTCAGCATGCGTGCATTAACATATGAGGAAATAGCATGCATAAAAATAGATTAAAAGTATCAAACCACCATAGGACTTAAGTTTACAAGTCGATCCAACAAATACTTTGGAAGAACAAGAGTTGTAACTTAGAAAAAAATACCCATATATGGAGACCCGCCCGAAGACTAACTTATTATCATCGAATGACCAAAAGGGACAAAAAATGAGGACTAACGCCCCTAAAGAATATCATCATGATGTCGATGGAGGAGCACAAGCGTTGTTGGGGTCATCTGTTGAAGTAGGACCTGCCGCAGTGTCGTCCAATTCTTCATCTGAGTCTGTCTCACGCGATGAAGAATATGAACTTGTGACAAGCTGAGGAACTTTGACCTTATTGAATTTCTTCGAAGGTGGATGTGACCAGTCAAAGTCCTGTTGGAAGTCCATCTCCTTGAGATCTTTAGTAGAATACAGATTGGAGAGTATGGCCCAAGTGCGGTCGAAGACTTGATGCAAGTAGTGGTTCTTCTTCACTGAATTTTGTGTAACAGTCATGTTCTGAAGAATAGCACCAAACTGTCTCTTGACCCACTTGTGGTGGCGATCAACCTTCTGATGAAGACTAAGGAGAAGCTCACGATCAATCATCACACGCGGAGAAGTGGCTTGAGAATTTTTCTTGGAAGCATTTGCGGCAGTGTCATGAGTGGCAGAGTCATCATTGGTGGAATAGGTTGCATCTTTGCGAAACTGTCCATCCAAGGACGAGTGCCTTCATCAATAACAGCAGCCTTGCCCTTCTCATCAGCTAAGGAAATAGGCCGTTTGAGGACCTCTATTGGGGGCAAGTAGCTGGCATGATTGAGAACGTCAGCCTTGTAGTTGATTGAAGACCTTGATCTGATGAATCTCATGATCCAGGGAGCGTAAGGCTTCAGTTCAAACGGTGACAGAGCAACATTGACCAAGTCCTGATGAAGAAATTATGGTAGTTGATAGGAATACCATGTATGATGTTGAAAAATAGATTCTTCATGATGCCAACAAACTCTTCTTCATTAGAGTTGTGGCCTTTGATCGGACTGAGGGTTTTGGTCAATATCCTGTACACAGTCCTTGGCACATAGATCAATTCCTTGACGAGGAATTTGGTCCTTGGAGATTGGCCTGGCTTCATCAACATGTGCATCTGATGGTTGGAGACTTTAGGTTCAGCATAAATGAGCAATGCACCTTCAGGAGGAGGACTGGCTGGGATGGCATGAAGCAATTCAGAGGCCAGAGCTTTATAGTGAGTGTTTTCTGTCATCCAGTACAACACCATGAATTCACATCTTCGATATTGCCTGTGATATGCAACGTGGTATAGAACTGAAGATTGAGTTCTTCATTCCAGTCACAAATGTCGGTGCAGAAGTTGAGCAGCCCAGCGTCATGAAGAACACTGAGGACTGGGGTGAAGCAAGGTAGAGACTCCATATCCACATGAGGAATATGCTCATGGTCAAAAACTTTGTCCTTATCAAACAACAGTGAGGAATAGAAGTTCATCTGGCTATCAATCCAAAAATGCTTGTGACGAAGACGAGCAAAGTCATAAGGATTGTAGTCAGTGAAGAAAATTTGCTCATTGAAGAAATCATCAGCCTTGAACTTCTGCTTCTTGGAGTAAGGATTCTCTGGCTTGGGCTGATGATTGTCAGTTGAAATCATCACAGCCTCTTGAATCACAGATTGTGGAGCCGCAGGCTGAGGAATTTCTGAAACAAGATCATCAACAGTAGCCTGGGTCTCCATTTCTTTAGCAACATTTACATCAGCACTAGTGGCTGGAACTTCTTCAGGAATAGTGAGAAGAGAAGCTTGATGTTCTTCAGAGCCCGTGTGAATTTCTTCAGTTTGAGCCGGGGACTGAGGAATCTGTTGCAGAGGGGTGTAGAGTGGTGAATTGGGGTGATGACTTTCCCAGTAGTCATCATTCAGAATCGGAGTTGTAGACCCAATATCCACTATTTAATCTTCATCATCTATTTCTTCAATGCCGGCCTCTTCAGCAGTGAACTGAGGCATGAGTGATGATACCAGTGGAGTTGAAGTGATGTTGCCCACTTCAATTTGTTTCATCAATCTGCTCTGACGTGGCAGCAGAAGGATCTTCTTCATCAGATTCTCTTGGAATCACATATTCCTCACCAAAGGGAACACTCTCATTTGATGGCATGCTTGATAGAGGAACAATATCTATGCTATTTGCATATGAGCTTGTCAAAGTCTTCACTTCCTTAGGAGCTGAAGACTCTGAGGAAGCAGATGCTTTCCTTTTCTTCATAGCTACTCGCTCTGCAGCTTTGGTTTTCTTCACTTCTGGTGCAGAAGTAAGGGCAGGACTTGACATGTGTGCAGGAGGAGCAGAGGAAATTGGTGCAGTTTCTTCAGGTGCAATAGTAGATTCTTCAACTGGCCTGGCTTGATCTTCAGACGCAACACTAGGGGTTGCCCTGGCAGTTTCTTCAGTGGCTGGTATTTCTTCATCAGCCCTGGTGCTTTCAGAATCATCAACAACCTGATTTTCATCAGCTATACTTGCATATTCTTCAGTTGGCTGAGCAGATGCTTCAGCCTGAGGAATTTCACGTTGTGTTGAAGCTACAACATTTGAAGTGAGTCCCTTCGCCATTCTGATAAATCTGACCTTGGCCCTAGCCAATCTGCATGGTATGCGTCAAATTCATCACTGAGTGCTTTGATCTCAGCTTGCATGGCCACAAGTTCATCAGGAGTCATAGTGACAACATGCTTCTTCAAAAATCGCTCCTTCTTGTACTGAGCTTTCTTCAGTTGCTTGGCCTTCTCAAACTTCTATTTTTCTTCGCCTATGAAGGCTGTCAACATATGACTTTGGCCAAGTGTGAGATTGAAATCAGGCATAGGAGTGTCAGGGTCCTTGTGCCAGAGATCAATGAAATCGAGGATCAACTTGGGATCCAATAGAAGAGGCACATTGTTGCCTTTGGCTCTAGCGGCCCTTTGCCGTCTGTCTCTGATGATTTTTGCTAGTTCCTCATCATAAAGGGGCACCAGGCAAAGAGCTACCATAAATTATTTGGGCACTGATCGGTTTGGAAGACCGAGCCCATAGTACGCCAAGCCAACCTAGCAACTGAGAAGGAAAGAACATGTGTTGGGAGATTCCCCTCTCCCCACATAATGAAAACTTAGGGTTATCGGGCCAATTCCTTCTCTTCATCACATCCCTAGTCAAAACCACATCCTAGAATAATTTCCAAAGGAAAATTTGTACTTCAGTAAAAATCTTTTATTAACCCCAAATTTCCAGGAAACAACACCATGTTCTTGAGAAGACAGTAAACAAGCACGATTCAACTTAATATACTCCCATTGTTCCAACAACTCAGGGGGTCGTCTTCTCCTCAAAAAATAAAAAACATTGACCCCAACACCCGCTTTAATAATGCAATCATGATGTTGAAAAAAACAAATAATTGAGGGAATTTATGCACAAAGGAACGTTATCATCCCAAGGGTCTTTCCAAAGCTTATCCACATCCCCACTTAATAGAAACATCTCTACCCAACATATAAATGTTTTTGACTTTAAGGATGTCTTTACAAATAGGGGAATTAGATCTTTCATTATCAATAGCTATATTATTTCTCTTGATATACTTAGCTTTAGAAATATCTTACCGAAGGCCTGAATAATGCTAAGTTTCCACCACCACTTCACAATAGTACTAATGTTTTATATTCTCAAATCTTTAATGCCCAAACCTCCCTTATTCTTAGATCTACACACTCTAGACCACTTAAACAATTAATATATTTTTATGCCTCCTTTTCTCCACCAGAAGAAATCTCTTACGTGTTTATCAAACTTGCCAACAAAGGTTTTGTTCATCAAGAACAAAGACATATGATAATATGATATGCTGGAAACATTGGAATTTAGAAGAATGGTTCTACCACCCATAGAAGTAGCATTAGCTAGACATCCATCACAATTCTTGATATATTTAGTCTCAATATAATCCCAATCAGAATAGTTCAAGGTAGCAAAACCCACAAGAACTCCTAGGTATTTCATAGCAAAATGACTAGTGACACAAAAATCAAGGATGCTATCATCACCTTCAATACAAAATATCTTTACTTTCTTGGAAATTGATTTTGAGGCCACACATGAGCTAAAATATATATGAGAGGAGTTTCATATTGATAGCCCTATCCGGGTAATGATCAATACATAAAACTATGGCATCCACATATTGTAGGGTTGTAACATCCTTATCAATCAAATCAGGAGCCAAGCCACTAAGTATATCATTTTTCTAAGTATTCTTAACCATCTTGGATAGACATTCAACACCCAAACTCAACAAGACGAGGGAGAGAGGGTTCTCTTGCATTAGCCCCTTATGACTTTGGAAATATGGTCTAGTAGTGTTACTAAGTCTGACACTAACAGTTCCATTGTGTAACACACTTTTTAAAAAATTACACCAAACATGACAAAATCCTCTCAACACATGGCATTCCATCACGAATTCCCAATTGACTTTACCATACGCTTTATCAAATCTAATATTCTTTTAATAAAAACATTCTAGTTGATACTAATCAAAATATCTACAAAGGATCACAATTTGATGTCAAGGAGACAAATAGGACAAAGTTGTTGCATTTTGTTAGCAGCAAAATTTTTAGGGAGCTCAGTAATTAACCCATAATTAAGTCTTTGTGCATCCAGAGTGCCAGCATGGAAAGCATGCAACATGTTCAAAATATCATATTGAATTATCTTCTAACAACACTGAAAAAACATAGTAGGGATGTTATCAGGAGTTCCGGACTAGGAGCTCTATTTTATCCAAGCAAATAAAGCATTTTAACTTCTTCTATAGTGAAAGGTCTGATTTTTTTTTCATTTTAAAAACGAAAGAGCTTCTCATCTATAGACCAGGTATCTGGGGATAAATGGAAAATATTCCCAAGGCATGGACCAAAAAGGTTTTTGTAGGTTGTCAGAACCCTCAATAGTAACACCATCAACCGAAGGAATGTATAGTGCCTTTTTTCTTTTGCCATTAGCAATTTTTTGGAATATGAGGTGTTTTTAATCACCTTTCAATAACCATCTCATGAGATTGTTGCAATAGGTATACTGAAGGAAATATGCCCTAGAGACAATAATAAAGTTGTTATTTATATTTCCTTATATCATGATAAATGTTTATTATTCATGCTAGAATTGTATTAACCGGAAACTTAGTACATGTGTGAATACATAGACAAAACAAAGTGTCCATTGTATGCCTCTACTTGACTAGCTCGTTAATCAAAGATGGTTAAGTTTCCTGACCATGGACATGTGTTGTCATTTGATGAACGGGATCACATCATTAGATAATGATGTGATGGACAAGACCCATCCGTTAGCTTAGCATTATGATCATTAAGTTTTATTGCTATTGCTTTCTTCATGACTTATACATGTTCATCTAACTATGAGATTATGCAACTCCCGAATACCGGATGAACACCTTGTGTGCTATTAAACGTCACAACATAATTGGGTGATTATAAAGATGCTCTACAGGTGTCTCCGAAGGTGTTTGTTGGGTTGGCATAGATCGAGATTAGGATTTGTCACTCCAAGTATCGAAGAGGTATCTATAGGCCCTCTAGGTAATGCACATCACTATAAGCCTTGCAAGCAATGTGACTAATGAGTTAGTTACAGGATGATGCATTACGGAATGAGTAAAGGGACTTGCCGGTAACGAGATTGAACTAGGTATGATGATACCGACGATCGAATCTCGGGCAAGTAACATACCGATGACAAAGGGAATAACGTATGTCGTTATGGGTTTGACCGATAAAGATCTTCAGAGAATATGTAGGATCCAATATGAGCATCCAGGTTCCGCTATTGGTTATTGACCGAAGATGTGTCTCGGTCATGTTTACATAGTTCTCGAACCCGTAGGGTCCGCACGCTTAACGTTCAATGATGATTTGTATTATGAGTTATGTGATTTGATGACCAAAGATTGTTCGGAGTCCCGGATGAGATCACGGACATGACGAGGAGTCTAGAAATGGTCGAGAGGTAAATATTCATATATTGGAAGGCTATATTCGGACATCAGAATGGTTCCGACTGATTCGGGTATTTTTGGGAGTACCGAGGAGTTACGGGAATTCACCGGGAGAAGTATTGGGCCTATTGGGCCTTATTGGAGGAGAGGATAAAGGCCACGTGAGAGGGGCGCCCCCCTTGCCCAAACCTAATTGAACTAGGGGAGGGGGCTGGCCCCCCTCTTTCCTTCTTCCTCTCTCTCCCTTCCCCTTTTCCCTCTCCGGTGGAAGGAAGGAGGGGGCCTGAATCCTACTTGGACTAGGAGTCCAAGTAGGACTCCCCCCTTATGGCGCACCCCTTATGCCAGCCAGCTCCTCCTCCCCCCTTTATATCACTACAAAAAAGACAAATCCATGACATTTTGGGCGGAACCATATTTTTTTCGGTCATACGTATGACACTTCTATGACGATAATTGTGACAAAACCCGGTATCATCATAGATGTGGTGGGCTCCTACTTCTATGACAAAAAATCATGACATAAAATGGGCTTTTCGTCCTGGGCGGGCCGGAGACGCAGCTACATGACATTCTTTGGGCTGTCCATGACAGAAAAATGTTGGAAATATGCCCTAGAGGTAATGATAAATTAGTTATTATTATTATATTTCCTTGTTCATGATAATCGTTTATTGTCCATGCTATAATTGTATTGAAAGGAAACTCAGATACATGTGTGGATACATAGACAACACCATGTCCCTAGTAAGCTTCTAGTTGACTAGCTCGTTGATCAATAGATGGTTACAGTTTCCTGACCATGGACATTGGATGTCATTGATAACGGGATCACATCATTAGGAGAATGATGTGATGGACAAGACCCAATCCTAAGCCTAGCACAAAGATCGTAGTTCATATGCTAAAGCTTTTCTAATGTCAAGTATCATTTCCTTAGACCATGAGATTGTGCAACTCCCGGATACCGTAGGAATGCTTTGGGTGCACCAAACGTCACAACGTAACTGGGTGGCTATAAAGGTGCACTACAGGTATCTCCGAAAGTGTCTGTTGGGATGGCACGAATCGAGACTGGGATTTGTTACTCCGTGTAAACGGAGAGGTATCTCAGGGCCCACTCGGTAGGACATCATCATAATGTGCACAATGTGACCAAGGAGTTGATCACGGGATGATGTGTTACGGAACGAGTAAAGAGACTTGCCGGTAACGAGATTGAACAAGGTATCGGCATACCGACGATCGAATCTCGGGCAAGTATAATACCGCTAGACAAAGGGAATTGTATACGGGATCGATTGAGTCCTTGACATCGTGGTTCATCCGATGAGATCATCGTGGAACATGTGGGAGCCAACATGGGTATCCAGATCCCGCTGTTGGTTATTGACCGGAGAACGTCTCGGTCATGTCTGCATGATTCCCGAACCCGTAGGGTCTACACACTTAAGGTTCGATGACGCTAGGGTTATAAAGGAAGTTTGTATGTGGTTATCGAATGTTGTTCGGAGTCCTGGATGAGATCCCGGACGTCACGAGGAGTTCCGGAATGGTCCGAAGGTAAAGATTTATATATGGGAAGTCCTGTTTTGGTCACCGGAAAAGTTTCGGGTTTTATCGGTAACGTACCGGGACCACCGGGAGGGTCCCGGGGGTCCACCAAGTGGGGCCACCGGCCCCGGAGGGCTGCATGGGCCAAGTGTGGGAGGGGACCAGCCCCTGGTGGGCTGGTGCCCCCCCCCACAAGGGCCCAAGGCGCCTAGGGTTGGGGGAGGGGGCGCACCCACCTAACTTGGGGGGCAAGTTTCCCCTCCCCCCCCCCTTGGCCGCCACCCTAGATGGGATTGGGGACAGCCGCACCCCTTGGGGTGGAAACCCTAGAGGGGGCGCACCCCCTCCCTCTCCCCTATATATAGTTGAGGTCTTGAGGGCTGCCAACACATCAGTTTCTCTCCCTCTTGGCGCAGCCCTACCTTTCTCCCTTCTCCTCTCCTGCGGTGCTTGGCGAAGCCCTGCAGGATTGCCATGCTCCTTCATCACCACCACGCCGTTGTTCTGCTGCTGGATGGAGTCTTCCTCAACCTCTCCCTCTCTCCTTGCTGGATCAAGGCATGGGAGACGTCACCGGGCTGTACGTGTGTTGAACGCGGAGGTGCCGTCCGTTCGGCACTAGGATCTCTGGTGATTTGGATCACGACGAGTACGACTCCTTCAACCCCGTTCTCTTGAACGCTTCCGCTTAGCGATCTACAAGGGTATGTAGATGCACTCTCCTTCCCCTCGTTGCTGGTTTCTCCATAGACAGATCTTGGTGACACGTAGGAAAATTTTGAATTTCTGCTACGTTCCCCAACAATGGCATCATGAGCTAGGTATATTGCGTAGATTCTTTGCACAAGTAGAACACAAAGTAGTTGTGGGCGTTGATCTTGTTAAATGTGCTTACTGTTACTAGTCCAATCTTGATTCGGCAACATTGTGGGATGAAGTGGCCCGGACCGACCTTATACGTACACTTACGTGAGACAGGTTCCACCGACTGACATGCACTTGTTGCATAAGGTGGCTAGCGGGTGCCAGTCTCTCCCACTTTAGTCGGATCGGATTCGATGAAAAGGGTCCTTATGAAGGGTAAATAGCAATTGACATAGCACGTTGTGGTTTTTGCGTAGGTAAGAAACATTCTTGCTAGAAACCCATAGCAACCACGTAAAACATGCAAACAACAATTAGAGGACGTCTAACTTGTTTTTGCAGGGTATGCTATGTGATGTGATATGGCCAAAAAGAATGTGATGAATGATATGTGATGTATGAGATTGATCATGTTCTTGTAATAGGAATCACGACTTGCATGTCGATGAGTATGACAACCGGCAGGAGCCATAGGAGTTGTCTTAATTTATTGTATGACCTGCATGTCATTGAACAACACCATGTAATTACTTTACTTTATTGCTAACCGGTAGCCATAGTAGTAGAAGTAATAAGTTGGTGAGACAACTCCATGGAGGCACGATGATGGAGATCATGATGATGGAGATCATGGTGTCATGCCGGTGACGACGATGATCATGGAGCCCCGAAGATGGAGATCAAAAGGAGCAAAATGATATTGGCCATATCATGTCACTATTTGATTGCATGTGATGTTTATCATGTTTATGCATCTTATTGGCTTAGAACGACGGTAGTAAATAAAATGATCCCTTATTAAAATTTCAAGAAAGTGTTCCCCCTAACTGTGCATCATTGCGAAAGTTCGTCATTTCGAAGCACCACGTGATGATCGGGTGTGATAGATTCTTACGTTCACATACAATGGGTATAAGCCAGATTTACACACGCGAAACACTTAGGTTAACTTGACGAGCCTAGCATGTACAGACATGGCCTCGGAACACAAGAGACCGAAAGGTCGAGCATGAGTCGTATAGTAGATACGATCAACATGAAGATGTTCACCGATGATGACTAGTCCGTCTCACGTGATGATCGGACACGACCTAGTTGACTCGGATCATGTAATCACTTAGATGACTAGAGGGATGTCTATCTGAGTGGGAGTTCATGATATGAACTTAATTATCCTGAACATAGTCAAAAGATCTTTGCAAATTATGTCGTAAGCTCGCGCTTTAGTTCCACTGTTTAGATATGTTCCTAGAGAAAATATAGTTGAAAGTTGACAGTAGCGATTATGCGGACAGTAGAAAGCTTATGTCCTTAATGCATCGCTCAGTGTGCTGAACCCCAAACGTCGTCTGTGGATGTTGCGAACATCGGACATACACGTTTTGATAACTACGTGATAGTTCAGTTAAATGGTTTAGAGTTGAGGCACCAAAGACGTTTGCGAAATGTCGCGGAACATATGAGATGTTTCGAGGGCTGAAATTGGGATTTTAGGCTCGTGCCCACGTCAAGAGGTATAAGACCTCCGACGATTTTCTTAGCCTACAAACTAAGGGAGAAAAGCTGAATCATTGAGCTTGTGCTCAGATTGTCTGAGTGCAACAATCACTTGAATCGAGTGGGAGTTGATCTTCCAGATGAGATAGTGATGTTTCTCCAAAGTCATTGCCACCAAGCTGCTAGAGCTTCGTGATGAACTATAACATATCAGGGATAGATATGATGATCCTTGAGGTATCCACGATGTTTGACACCGCAAAAGTAGAAATCAAGAAGGAGCATCAATTGTTGATGGTTGGTGAAACCACTAGTTTCAAGAAGGGCAAGGGCAAGAAGGGATACTTCATGAAACAGCAAATCAGCTGCTGCTCTAGTGAAGAAACCCAAGGTTTAACCCAAACCCGAGACTAAGTGCTTCTATAATAAGGGGAACAGCCACTAGAGCAGAATTACCCTAGATACTTGGTAGATGAGAAGGCTGGCAAGGTCGATAGAAGTATATTGGATATACATTATGTTAATGTGTACTTTACTAGTACTCCTAGTAGCAGCAGGGTATTAGATACTGGTTCGGTTGCTAAGTGTTAGTAACTCGAAATAAAAGCTACGGAATAAACGGAGACTAGCTAAAGGTGAGCTGACGATATGTGTTGGAAGGGTTTCCAAGGTTGATGTGATCAAATATCGCACGCTCCCTCTACCATCGAGATTGGTGTTAAACCTAAATAATTGTTATTTCGTGTTTGCGTTGAGCATAGACATGATTGGATTATGTCTATCGCAGGTTATTCGTTTAAGGAGAATAATGGTTACTCTGTTTATTTGAATAATACCTTCAATGGTCTTGCACCTAAAATGAATGGTTTATTGAATCTCGATCATAATGATACACATGTTCATGCCAAAAGATATAAGATAGTAATGATAGTACCACTTACTTGTGGCACTGCCATGTAAGTCATATTGGTATAAAACGCATGAAGAAGCTCCATGTTGATGGATCTTTGGACTCACTCATTTTCAAAAAGTTTGAGACATGCGAACCATGTCTATTGGTGTATACGCATGAAGAAACTCCATGCAGATGGATCGTTTGGACTCACTTGATTTTGAATCACTTGAGATATGCAAATCATACCACATAGGCAAGATGACTGAAAAGCCTCGTTTTTAGTAAGATGGAACAAGATAGCAACTTGTTGGAAGTAACACATTTTGATGTGTGCAGTCCAATGAGTGTTGAGGCATGCAGTGGATATCGTTATGTTCTTACTTCACAGATGATTTGAGTAGATACTGAGTGTATTTACTTGATGAAACACAAGTCTGAATTATTGAATGGTTCAAGTAATTTCAGAGTGAAGTTGAAGATCATCGTGACAAGAGGATAAAATGTCTATGATATGATCATAGAGATGAGTATTTGAGTTACTAGTTTTGGCACGCAATTAAGACATTGTGGAAATTGTTTCATAATTAATACCGCCTGGAACACCATAGTGTGATGGTGTATCCGAACATCATAGTTGCACCCTATTGGATATAGTGCGTACCATGATGTCTCTTATCAAATTACCACTATCGTTCATGGGTTAGGCATTAGAGACAACCGCACTCACTTTATAGGGCACCACGTAATTCCGTTGAGACAACACCGTTTGAATTATGGTTTGGAGAAACCTAAGTTGTTGTTTCTTAAAAGTTTGGGGCTGCGACGCTTATGTGAAAAAGTTTCAGGTTGATAAGCTCAAAACCAAAGCGGATAAAATGCATCTTCATAGGACACCCAAAACAGTTGGGTATACCTCCTAATTCAGATCCGAAAGCAATAGGGATTTTTTCTTGAATCGGGTCCTTTCTCAAGGAAAGGTTTGTCTCGAAAATTGAGTGGGAGGATGGTGGAGACTTGATGAGGTTATTGAACCGTCACTTCAACTAGTGTGTAGCAGGACACATGAAGTTGTTCCTGTGGCGCCTACACCAATTGAAGTAGAAGCTTATGATAGTGATCATGAAGTTTCGGATCAAGTCACTACCGTACCTCGTAGGGTGACGAGGATGCGTACTACTTCAGAGTGGTACAGTAATCCTGTCTTGAAGGTCATGTTGCTAGACAACGATGAACCTACGAGCTATGGAGAAGCGATGGTGGGCCCATATTCCAACAAATGGTTAGAAGCCATGAAATCCGAGATAGGATCCATGTATCAGAACAAAGCATGGACTTTGGTGGACTTGCCCGATGATCGGCAAGCCATTGAGATAAATGGATCTTTAAGAAGAAGACGAACGTGGACGGTAATGTCACCGTCTATGAAGCTCGACTTGTGGCGAAGAGTTTTTCACAAGTTCAAGGAGTTGACTACGATGAGATTTTCTCATCCGTAGCGAAGCTTAAGTCCGTCGGAATCATGTTAGCATTAGCTGCATTTATGAAATCTGGTAGATGGATGTCAAAAACGAGTTTCCTTACCAGTTTTCGTAAGGAAAAGTTGTATGTGATACAATCAGAAAGGTTTTGTCGATCCTAAGGATGCTAAAAGGTATGCTAGCTCCAGCGATCCTTCTAAGGACTGGAGTAAGCATCTCGGAGTTGGAATGTGTGCTTTGATGAGATGATCAAAGATTTTGGGTTTATACAAAAATTCATGAGAAACTTGTATTTCCAAAGAAGTGAGTGGGAGCACTATAGAATTTCTGATGAGTATATGTTGTTGACATATTGTTGATCAGAAATGATGTAGAATTTCTGGAAAGCATATAGGGTTATTTGAAAGGTGTTTTTCAATAGAAAACCTGGATTAAGCTACTTGAACATTGAGCATCAAGATCTATAAGGATAGATCAAAATGCTTAATAATACTTTCAAATGAGCACGTACCTTGACATGATCTTGAAGGTATTCAAGATGGATCAGTGCAAGAAGGAGTTCTTGCCTGAGTTGTAAGGTACGAAGTTAAGACTTAAAGCTCGACCACGGCAGAAAAGAGAGAAAGGACGAAGGTCGTCCCCTATGCTTTAGACGTAGGCTCTACAGTATGCTATGCTAAGTACCGCACCTAATGTGTGCCTTGCCACATGTCTGGCAAGAGGGTACAAAGGTGATCAAGGAGTGGATCACCAGATAGCGGTCAAAATTATCCTTAGAGGAATAAGGATATGTTTCTCGATTATGGAGGTGATAAAGAGTTCGGCGTAAAGGGTTACGTCGATGCAAGCTTTAACACCTATCTGAATGACTCTGAGTAGCAAACCGGATACGTATAGTGGAGCAACCATTTGGAATAGCTCCAAGTGGAGCGTGGAAGCAACATTTACAATATGACCTAGAGATTTGCGAAGTACATATGGATCTGAATGATGCAGACCCGTAGACTAAAACCTCTCTTACAAGCAAAACATTATCAAACCCTAGAACTCATTGAGTCTTAATCACATGATGATGTGAACTAGTTTAATGACACTAGTAAACTCTTTGGATGTTGGTCACATGGTGATGTGACCTGTGAGTGTTAATCACATGGCGATGTGAACTAGATTATTGACTCTAGTGCAAGTGGGAGACTGTTGGAAATATGCCCTAGAGGCAATGATAAATTAGTTATTATTATTATATTTCCTTGTTCATGATAATCGTTTATTGTCCATGCTATAATTGTATTGAAAGGAAACTCAGATACATGTGTGGATACATAGACAACACCATGTCCCTAGTAAGCTTCTAGTTGACTAGCTCGTTGATCAATAGATGGTTACGGTTTCCTGACCATGGACATTGGATGTCATTGATAACGGGATCACATCATTAGGAGAATGATGTGATGGACAAGACCCAATCCTAAGCCTAGCACAAAGATCGTAGTTCATATGCTAAAGCTTTTCTAATGTCAAGTATCATTTCCTTAGACCATGAGATTGTGCAACTCCTGGATACCGTAGGAATGCTTTGGGTGTACCAAACGTCACAATGTAACTGGGTGGCTATAAAGGTGCACTACAGGTATCTTCGAAAGTGTCTGTTGGGTTGGCACGAATCGAGACTAGGATTTGTCACTCCATGTAAACGGAGATGTATCTCAGGGCCCACTCGGTAGGACATCGTCATAATGTGCACAATGTGACCAAGGAGTTGATCACGGGATGATGTGTTACAGAACGAGTAAAGAGACTTGCCGGTAACGAGATTGAACAAGGTATCGGCATACCGACGATCGAATCTCGGGCAAGTATAATACCGCTAGACAAAGGGAATTGTATACGGGATTGATTGAGTCCTTGACATTGTGGTTCATCCGATGAGATCATCGTGGAACATGTGGGAGCCAACATGGGTATCCAGATCCCGCTGTTGGTTATTGACCGGAGAACGTCTCGGTCATGTCTGCATGATTCCCGAACCCGTAGGGTCTACACACTTAAGGTTCGATGAGGCTAGGGTTATAAAGGAAGTTTGTATGTGGTTATCGAATGTCGTTCGGAGTCCAGTATGAGATCCCGGACGTCACGAGGAGTTTTGGAATGGTCCGGAGGTAAAGATTTATATACGGGAAGTCCTGTTTTGGTCACCGGAAAAGTTTTGGGTTTTATCGGTAACATACCGGGACCACCGGGAGGGTCCCGGGGATCCACCAAGTGGGGCCACCGGCCCCGGAGGGCTGCATGGGCCAAGTGTGGGAGGGGACCAGCCCCTGGTGGGCTGGTGCGCCCCCCCCCCCACAAGGGCCCAAGGCGCCTAGGGTTGGGGGAGGGGGCGCACCCACCTAACTTGGGGGGCAAGTTTCCTCTCTCCCCCCCTTGGCCGCCACCCTAGATGGGATTGGGGGCAGCCGAACCCCTTGGGGTGGAAACCCTAGAGGGGGCGCACCCCCTCCCTCTCCCCTATATATAGTTGAGGTCTTGAGGGCTGCCAACACATGAGTTTCTCTCCCTCTTGGCGCAGCCCTACCTCTCTCCCTTCTCCTCTCTCGCGGTGCTTGGCGAAGCCCTGCAGGATTGCCACGCTCCTTCGTCACCACCACGCCGTTGTGCTGCTGCTGGATGGAGTCTTCCTCAACCTCTCCCTCTCTCCTTGCTGGATCAAGGCATGGGAGACGTCATTGGGCTGTACGTGTGTTGAACGCCGGAGGTGCCGTCCGTTCGGCACTAGGATCTCCGGTGATTTGGATCACGATGAGTACGACTCCTTCAACCCTGTTCTCTTGAACGCTTCCGCTTAGCGATCTACAAGGGTATGTAGATGCACTCTCCTTCCCCTCATTGCTGGTTTCTCCATAGACAGATCTTGGTGACACGTAGGAAAATTTTGAATTTCTGCTACGTTCCCCAACAAAAAAACCGTGGTAGAAGCGAGGACGAGGAAAATTTCAGCGAGTTCCTGGTTACGGTGGGTGGTCGGGGGCCAAGCGATGCGCGTTTCTCTCGTACACGTAAATGCGTGTGTGCGAGGCGTTGGCTCCAACTAAACCCGAGCAAGGCGTTTGGCTCTAACTGAACCCGAGCGATTGCACTGCAGGCTACGCGTTACTGAACCCGAGCGATCGATCGATGGCTGTTAACTGAACCCGATCGAGCGATTCCTTCGCTACTGTTGCTAATTGAAGCCGATCTTTGTTACCTCTGGATGAATAGTGAGCATTGCAGGGGGGTTGGATGAACAGTGAGTGGTGGGGGTGGATGAACAGGACCCCGATCGATCGAGCCGGTTGGGGCTGGAGGAACAGGACCCCGTGGAGGGCTGGATGAACAGGACGTCCCCGTGGAGGGCTGGATGAATAGTATATGGTGGAGGGGTGGATGAACAGTAGCCCGTGGAGGGGTGGTTGAACAGGAGCCCATGGAGAGGGGTGGTTGAACAGTAGCCGGTGGCGTAGCGCGCAGTGGAGGCTGGATAAACAGGAGCCTGTGATGAACAATCGCAGGTGGAGGCTGGATGAGGTCGACGTGGATGAACAGTAGCCCGTGGAGGCTGGAGGAGGTCGACGGTGGAGATGAACAGTATCCCGTGGAGTCCCGTTTTGTGGTACGCCACACCCCTCCCGATGAACAGGACCCCCGTTTCGACCATAGCGCTCCAACACAAGTCTGTTTCCTCCATTTTGCGGTACGCCACACCCCTCCCGATCAACAGGACCCCGTTTTGACCGTAGGAGGTCAAAAACAAGTCTATTTCCTCCGTTTTGCGATACGCCAGACCCCTCCCGATGAACAGGACCCCATTTCAAACGTGGCCGTTCGAACACAAGGCCGTTTCCTCCGTTCTGCGGTACGCCAGGCCTCGTTTCCATCGCCTGTTTCGTCCAAGCCCTCCCGATGAACACGATGACACATTCTGTTCCGACCCAGCCGATTGGCTCCCCATGAACATGATGACGACGCAGTTTCTCCGCTCCGAGCCAGCCATGTACACGAGCCCTGGCCGTACATATGCACGAGTAGGCGTTTGAGACCCCGCCCGTATGTACGTATGTGGCCGTATTTTCTTTCTTGCACACTGGCCGCTATACGTACGTGTACATGCTACGTGCGCGCCTCTACTACGACACGTGCGCGCCTCTACATCGACCAGTATGTATGTATACATTCACGACCAGAATGACAACGCTACGTACGCTTCGACCAAGTGGGCCCCGACTGTCAGGCACTTCCTTGCGTGTGAAGATGTAGCTGGTGGGTCCCAGCAGTCAGGGGGCGACTCGTTTTTTTGCCCGGACGCACTTCCTTGCGTGCGAAGATGTAGCTGGTGGGTCCCAGCAGTCAGGGGGCGAATCATTTTTTGGCCGTAATATGGACGCACTTCCTTGCGTGTGAAGATGTAGCTGGTAGGTCCCAGCAGTTAGGGGGGAAACATTTTTTTCGCAAAATACGGTGGCCCATCCAGTGGGTCCCTGCTGTCAGGTGGAGGAATCATTATTTTCTGCGTAATAAGGAGGCACTTCCTTGCTGCGGCCGTGGACCCAGCTGTCAGCCTCTCCACGTACAGTCCACATCCGATGGAAGTCGTTCCTTGACCACGTTGACCAGGCCGCGCCGAGAGCACTAGGGCGGTGGACGACGGCGAGGCCTAGGAAGGGTACGACGCGGAGCCGGGGAAGACGCGGTAGTGGATGCCCACGTGTAGAGGAGTATGAGGGTTCACTGGTTCGGCTGCGGTGTGAGGTTGTCGTCGCCGCAGAATAACAAGGGGTGTGGGTGAGTAGAGGGATGGCCTGGCCAGTAGTGGGAGTAGTAGGGGGCGGTGAGGCCGCCGTGACATCACAGCCGGCCACGGGAGGTAGGAGCATGCAACATGACCGGCGCTGCTTGATGTCTACTACACAACCTTCTTCTTGTAGACGTTGTTGGGCCTGCAAGTGCACAGGTTTGTAGGATAGTAGCAAATTTCCCTCAAGTGGATGACCTAAGGTTTATCAATCCGTGGGAGGCGTAGGATGAAGATGGTCTCTCTCAAACAACCCTGCAACCAAATAACAAAGAGTCTCTTGTGTCCCCAACACACCCAATACAATGGTGAATTGTATAGGTGCACTAGTTCGGCGAAGAGATGGTCATACAAGTGCAATATAGATGATAGATATAGGATTTTGTAATCTGAAATAATAAAAACAACAAGGTAACTAATGATAAAAGTGAGCGTAAATGGTATTGCAATGGTAGGAAACAAGGCATAGGGTTCATACTTTCACTAGTGCAAGTTCTCTCAACAATAATAACATAATTGGATCATATAACTATCCCTCAACATGCAAAAAAGAGTCACTCCAAAGCCACTAATAGCGGAGAACAAATGAAGAGATTATGGTAGGGTACGAAACCACCTCAAAGTTATCCTTTCTATTCTATCTATTCAAGAGTTCGTAGTAAAATAACATGAAGCTATTCTTTCCGTTCAATCTATCATAGAGTTCGTACTAGAATAACACCTTAAAACACAAATCAACCCAAACCCTAATGTCACCTACATACTCCATTGTCACCTCAAGTATCTGTGGGCATGATTATATGATATGCATCACACAATCTCAGATTCATCTATTCAACCAACACAAAGTACTTCAAAGAGTGCCCCAAAGTCTCTACCGGAGAGTCAAGACGAAAACGTGTGCCAACCCCTATGCATAGGTTCATGGGCGGAACCCGCAAGTTGATCACCAAAACATACATCAAGTGGCACATGATATCCCATTGTCACCATAGATAAGCACGGCAAGACATACATCAAGTGTTCTAAAATCATTAAAGACTCAATCCGATAAGATAACTTTAAGAGGAAAACTCAATTTATCACAAGAGAGTAGAGGGGGAGAAACATCATAAGATCCAACTATAATAGCAAAGCTCACGATACATCAAGATCGTGCCATAGAGAGAACACGAGAGAGAGAGAGATAAAAAACATAGCTACTGGTACATACCCTCAGCCCCGAGGGAGAACTACTCCCTCCTCATCATGGAGAGAACCGGGATGATGAATATGGCCACCGGTGATGGATTCCCCCTTCGACAGGGTGCCAGAACGGGCTCCCGAGAGGTTTTTGGTGGCTACAGAGGCTTGCGGTAGCGGAACTCCCGATCTATCTTTGTTGTCGATGTTTTTAGGGTATATGGGATTATATAGGCGAAAGAAGTCAGTCGGGGGGTGCTCGAGGGGCCTAGGAGACAGGGGCGCGCCCAGTAGGGGGGGCCCTCCTATCTCCTGGCCTCCTCGAGGCTCTTCTGACGTGAACTCCAAGTCTCCCGGATCATATTCTTCCTAAAAATCACGCTCCCGAGGGTTTCATTCCATTTGGACTTCGTTTGATATTCCTTTTCTTTGAAATACTGAAACATGCAATAAAACGGCAACATGGGCTGGGCCTCCAGTTAATAGGTTAGTCCCAAAAGTAATATAAAAGTGTATAATGAAGCCCATAATCATTCAAAATAGATAATAAAATAGCATGAATGCTTCATAAATTATAGATATGTTGGAGACGTATTACTGCTTTGGGCGGCTGGAGCAAGAAGACCACAGGTTGAAGAAGCACTACGACTGTTGGATAGACATCGTACGGTCAATGGAGCTAGAATCGTTCATATTGACTAAGTTGACAAAGGCCTCCGTCCCAGTCAACTTAGTAGGCCCACAAGTCAGCCTCCCACCAAGGTGGGTCCCAGCTAGCAGGGGAGTATTCATTTTTTTTGTGCGTAATAAGGAGGCGGGGACGACGCAGAGCCGGGGAAGACGCGACAGTGGAAGCCCACGCGGAGAGGAGTACGAGGGTTCACTGGTTCGGCTGTGGTGTGAGGCTGCCGTCACCGCAGAATAACAGGGGGTGTGGGTGAGTAGAGGGATGCCCTGGCCAGCGGTGGGAGTAGTAGGGGGCGGTGAGGCCCGCATGGCAGCACAGCCGGCCACGGGAGGTGGGAGCAGGCGGTCCCGTCGGCACTGCTTTGGCGGCTGGAGCAAGAAGATCAGAAATTGAAGAAACACGACGGCCGTTGGCTTGACATCCAACGATTACATCTGCTAGAATCGTTTGTGGATGTATATAATAACTAAAAAAATCTTGCATACGCGTCAACATAACAGGCCCACAAGTCAGACCATTCCCTCTTTTTTTAATAATTTATATATAGCTCATTGCAACTTCTTATGCAATTTATTGCAGTCCGTTTTTTAGTTCTATGGGTTCCAAACTATTTTTAATACCGAAATGTCGAGCCAGATTTAAAGTACTTTGAAGATATAATTGAATTAGGTTAATGCCCAGTGAAATAGGAATCTGAAAATGTGAAAAAATTTCAGAAATTATAAAGTAATTGCCAATTTGTCATCTGTTTTTATATTTACAACCCATTTCATATTACTTTCAAGATTTGCAGGCGTCTTGAAAGAGTTGCAGCCCATCAGGGTGTAGAAAAATAAGTAGGCCTGGATTGGGTATTCTTCAGAAAAAATAAACTGGGCTCATTTTCACAAAGAAAAAATAGCTGGGCTGGTCACATGGTGAACATAAAATATAAGCCTGGGCTAGACGGGCCACAACCCAGTTCAAACCCTGCTCCGTCTCAACAATAACAAAAAAAACTTGAGCAGCTACGTCCCAGGTGTCAGCCGATCTTGTGTTGTTCTCTTGTCTATTGACTATATACGCTGACAATGTTGTGGGTCCCAGATGTCAGGAAAACACTAGGAGGAGGCATTTTATTTTTCCATATGCTGACATGGTGGGCCCTGTCATCCTCTCCACGTACTTCTACTGATTCCTGTTGTTTGTTGACCATGTTGACAACACGAGAGGGCAGCGCCGCGGCGAGCGCACCAAAGCGCACGGAGGACGACGGCGAGGCCTCGGACATCGGCGTTAATGATTTAGGAGATGGTGGGGCGGCGATGCATGCGCTGAGGCGCAACCAACCGTGGGAGGCGGAAGCAGGCGGCCCCGCCGGTGCTAGTTTGGTTTTGGCGGCTGGAGGAAGACATGATGGAAGAAACACGACAGATTGTAAAAGAAGTAGGAGTACTTAACAACCTTAACTGAAACCAGCAGGGGCACTTAACAACCAAAGCTGAAAGCAGCATGAGTACTTATACAGGTTTAACCATACAAAGCACGCCTCGAATAGTGCTACTTTGCCTACAGTTAACCAAGGGTGAGGCCGCCAAGCCCCAGGACAAGGCCCAGGCGCCACCCCACGCATCCACAACCTTCTGAAAGCGGCTTCATCTCACAATGTGGTCAATAAACAGGATATTCGCTTTAGATCCATGGAAAAGCATGAACATAATCTTCTGTCCTCTTCTCCAAGATGGACGGGCCTTCATTATTTGAGACCAGCCATGAATAAGTATCTTTTCACCTCCAAGGGGAATGGAGTAGGTCGACATAAACATCATGTTGTGACCAAGCGCAAGTCTGACCCGACCATGGTCAGGCATCTGTATAGGAACAATAGAACTGGGCAGTTTCTGTTTCAAGAAGATCATAGCTATAAAACTGTGTATAAGAAATAGTTTATGAACAACATATATAACAGAAAACAACTCGTACCATAAGTTTCTCGACACAGTTGGACCTGTTCAGCCAGTGCAGAAGTGGCACACATATCCCACATGGCCTTCTACCATTGAAACGCCCCACAAGGATCTCAAGACGATCAATAAAGTGTAGGAACTTGTGGATGTCGTCCGAGTCAACTTCAGTGCCATCAGTAACACCCAGTTATTACAGAATAACAAACGAGCAGCCTGCTTAACTCTGAAAAAACCTACACACGCCACCAATTATAAGAAAATATTAGTTAGAAGTAGCATCTTCGTGAGAGATTTGTTGCTACTTCTAAAGTTAAATTGTGATTAGTTAGACAGAATAGGTGGATTAAGAAGTAATCGAGGAAACAAGCAAGAACCAGATACAAAACTAACATGGATGAACAATTGGAACGACGTTGGGGTGGAAGATCGCAGTGAAGATGAGACCAGGTTCTGCTATTTCCATCAACATTCGTGCGCCAACTTTCAGTCTGTAACACTTGAGAAAGTTTATCCAAGTTCGGCCATAAAAAAAGCAGCGATCTTCTTGGTTCATGAACCCAATTCGGAACTTATATCCATGGCTTGTCTTCACTGTGACCATTAAACTGGTGTATTCGGTTATGGCAAGGCCGAGCATCTTGAGTACATGTGTTCTAGAAGAGCAAATAATGCACTGCAGGAAAAATAATATGAGAACACAATGTATTCCCTATCCAAATCTAGAAATAACTTCCTCCTTCACATCAGTGTTGACCATCGTACTAGTAGTACCTTTATCCAAATATAGCAATCCAAATTTCCAAATTAGTCGACAACATGTTCAAAAAAAAACCACCCTCCCGAATAGAAATAAGGATTCTAGGAACATACTGTGCATGTTTTAAAATCTTGTGTTAGGATGAGAACGAACAAGTGTGGCATCTCGCCGAGGGCGCAGAAACCTGTAGGGTCCTCGCCCTTTGGACACTGCAAATGAAACACACTAGATTCAGTAGGAAGAAAAATGCATCAACGACGGCGGCTGCCATCCTAGGATTACCTGCGACCAAGGGACTTGGATTTATCGGGGATGGATGAAGAATTCGTACCTGGTTCTCCATGAGAAAACCCTATGCAATCGCTGAGAGGGGGTTTTCTCTGAACAAGCAGACGAGGGAGAAGGGGATTCAGGCCCAGTGAAATATTGCCGCTTCGTCTTACTGCTAAAGCTGGAAGGGGGGGGGGTTGTGATTTGACGGCTCATTGGGCATTACTGTGGCGCTACGACCAGGGTGTGTCTACCGTGCAGTTGTGCACTCTAATTTGTGCATATGGCACGTGGACCCCATTGCCGAATGCCCCACATATCAACGAAATGAAGTAGAAAGACAGGAGTAACTAGTTACACATAAATATATTTTTGATAGAGAGATACTCCCTCTGTTAAGAAATATACAAATCTTTTATATCACAACTTTATACATAAGAAAAATCAAGGGGAATATATATATAACATATATAATTATAAAAAATAGAGTTGTTTTTAACACAGTATAGACGAGTTGGTGATGATGGTGTGCTTCCATCCTGCAATATAGGCCGTCCGATTTATATCTGACGGATAGGAAGGAAACTATGGCAATTTTGCAAAAAGGTACCCACACACCTCTCCACATTTGCAAATAAGGCCTTCCCTTGTTCATCCTTTTCTCTCACAAGATAGAATACTCATACAAATGAATCATGATGTTACGTGCAACACACGGGCATTATGGGGGTTCAGCCAAGAATATAGTACTCAGACAGGCTCATGGTTCTGGACTTTGGGCCGCAGGCCCACCCTGCATGTTTGGGGGCCCATGTGTTCTACCTCAGCACTTTTCATATTGCAAGTGATCGGTACGGCGCTGGTTTTAGATGTTGTCGCAAGGCGAATACACAAAATTGAATAAAGCACGACGGCTGTTGGAATGAAATCGAACGACAGTTCCTAACCAGCAATGAGAGTTGCAATTCTATCAATGATATACCATGTGATAAATAATACTGTCGTACTACTTATACACACAGGACACTTGTTTCACCATGTCAAATTATTACATCAAAATCTCTCGGAGGATAGATTAGTTCGGCAGTTGCGTGCTGCTACTGAAGAATTTCAAAGTTGATTTGGACCAACTCTCCTTGCCGAGAAGGTTTGATTTTGACATCATCCCCTACCGCAAGATATGATTTAGACTTGAACCTTGACCATCCTTTAGCATCAATCATCATGCGACCATCCTTTGTACTTACGGTATATTGAGCAGGTTCATTCACACCAAGGTTGCGCATGGTAAGAGAAACTTGGCGCGGTCGCCCAGATTGTTGAATGACTCCCTCATTGCTCTAGGAATTCTTTGTTTGCAAATAAGAAGACATACCCAAACAGTTAGATCAACACAGTGAATCATGTGAAACAACATGGAAAGAAAAAAGAACAAAGCACTTGGGAGGCCAATGCTTACCAAGAAGGTGGACATGTCGGTTTTTGTAAGGACTTTGGTATATGAAGTGCGAACTGCAGCCCAGTCTGTTGCCGGTGCAACAGCTCGTTCGGTTGCTGCTGCACGGGCCGGAGCATAAGCAAGTGCAAGTGTTGGTGCAGGTGCCGAAGCCACTGCTGCTGCCGGAGATGGTGCTCCTTGTGGAGCTGGTGCTAGTGCCGGAGTAGGTGCCGGTGTCGATGCCCGATCCTCCGGTAGATCAGCCTGATCCGCCGACGCGGTCGGTGCCCAATCCTCTGTTGGATCAGACTGAGCTGCTACCACTGCTAGTGCTAGAGCAACTGCTGGTGCTCGATCCGTTGCTGAAGGTGGTACCGATGTGCGAGATAGCGGCGATCATGTCTGGTCTGCTATGATCAGCTTTCTAACTTGACTAGGATCCGTGATCGTGATCCAATTTTTTTCTTCATTTCTTTTAAACGCGAGAATGACTAATTGTGGCATTTTTGTTAAACCAAACTACAGTTCATCATAGGGATTCAGCTTGTACTCAGACAATAGACTGATCCAATTTTTTCCAGTAATATAAGTGATGGACAGTGCCTTCATTACTGACATGACATAAGAAGTGAAACCTGCAAAAATAGCCATCATAGAGCAAACCAAACGGTTTATTCTGTGATGAATGTTACATGGCAAAACTTGCATCGTAAAATTGCAGGAAAAGAAAGAAAACATGGCATTAAATTAATAAGATTTAGATAGTCAATAAATAAGATTTACTTGATGTGACACAAGTGAATCCTTACCAGGAAATCACTATGTTGAAGTACTAAATAGAAGATTGATCGTCCAACTATGGGTGGCATGCAGGGGCCTTGCCTACTCCCACAAGCAGGACAATCCAAAGTTCATGACAAATCGTATGGACCGAACATCCATGGGACTGGAAATCCTGGTGGGTGCGATAAACCCTGCAATGCATACAGATATTGGAGTGTAACCATAATTGATAAACCGTACTCACAAAAAAGATGATCTGGATACTTCAAAATATACATACTGAATTGAGTGGACATACATTAACATAGAACGTTCTCAGGACTGACCACACACCAAAAGCAGCAGTACTAATAAATAATACAGGGTTCACAAACACAAATCAAGTACTGAACAATAGTACTTACTACAGACAAGCAAAGTTGCACTAATTAAACTCTGCAGACTATTTCTTGCCACCGACCTACGGGATGAACCCCGCATAACTGACTAGGCCATGGACTTCGTGAGAGATGTCTACATGCACCATCACCATCTCGACAACCTTGGAGAACTTAACAGAGTGGTCTTTCCACTCATAAACATGATGATGAAGACATGCCGCATCAGATTTGTTGTGAAGCTTTACAAGAACCACACCCTTCATAATCGAAGGCACAACCAGGAAATTTTTGTGGTCAAGTACAGCCTCAAGAACACGCCTGACAACAGTGCTACAGGAAAACACTAGTTCAGGACATGTGGCGACAAGGACACATCAGCCGGATAGTTTAGCAGTAGAACTCATCCTCAGGTCTTACAGTTCACACAGCATGACTTTGAGAACTTCATCTCCACCGCAGACCTGGTTCTAATTCAAACAGAAACCATATTTTCTTACTGCTACCTCTTGAGCACTGTGTTGGTTTTCCCGTAAAGAGGAAAGGGTGATGCAGCAAAGTAGCGTAAGTATTTCCCTCAGTTTTTGAGAACCAAGGTATCAATCCAATAGGAGGCTCCTCAAAAGTCCCATGCACCTACACAAACAAACAAGAACCTGGCAACCAACGCGATAAAGGGGTTGTCAATCCCTTCACGGTAACTTGCGAAAGTGAGATCTGATAGAGATAATAAGATAAGATAAATATTTTTGGTATTTTTATGATACAGATTGGAAAGTAAAAGATGCAAATAAAAGTAGATGGAAAACTTATATGATAAAAGATAGACCCGGGGGCCATAGGTTTCACTAGTGGCTTCTCTCAAGATAGCATAAGTATTACGATGGGTGAACAAATTACTGTCGAGCAATTGATAGAAAAGTGCATAGTTATGAGAATATCTAGGCATAATCATGTATATAGGCATCACATCCGCAACAAGTAGATCGAAACAATTCTGCATCTACTACTATTACTCCACACATCGACCGACTCCTGCTTGCATCTAGATTATTAAGTTCATAAGAACAGAGTAACACATTAAGAAAGATGACATGATGTAGAGGGATAAACTCATGCAATATGATATAAACCCCATCCTTTTATCCTCGATGGAAACAATACAATACGTGCCTTGCTGCCCCTGCTGTCACTAGGAAAGGACACCGCAAGATTGAACCCAAAGCTAAGCACTTCTCCCATTGCAATAAAGATCACTCTAGTAGGCCAAACCAAACTGATAATTCAAAGAGACTTGCAAAGATAACCAATCATACACAAAAGAATTCAGAGGAGATTCAAATATTTCTCATAAATAAACTTGATCAAAAACCCACAATTCATCGGATCTCGACAAACACACTGCAGAAAGAGTTACATCGAATAGATCTCCAAGAAGATCGAGGACAACTTGGTATTGAGATTCAAAGAGAGAGAGAAGAAGCCATCTAGCTAATAACTATGGACCCGAAGGTCTATGGTAAACTACTCACAACTCATCGGAGAGGCCTTGGAGATGATGTAAAGGCCCTTCGTGGTCGATTCCCCCTCCGGCGGAGCGCCGACGAAGGCTCCAAGATGGGATCTCGCGGATACAGAAGGTTGCGGTGGTGGAATTAGGTTTTTGTGGTGCTCCCGGATGTTTTTAGGGTACGGGAGTATATATAGGTGAAGGAAGTACGTCGGTGGAGCAACGAGGGGCCCACCAGGGTGGGGGTGCGCCCACCCCCATAGGGCGTGCCGGGCACCCTCATGGCCGCTTCGTTCGCAGCTTGACGTCCACTCCAAGTCTCCTGGATTGCGTTTGTTCTGAAAAGATTGCTCCCGAAGGTTTCATTCCGTTTGGACTCCGTTTGATATTCCTTTTCTTCGAAACACTGAAATAGGCAAAAAAACAGCAATTCGGGTTGGGCCTCCGGTTAGTAGGTTAGTCCCAAAAATGATATAAAAGTGTAAAGTAAAGCCCATAAACATCCAGAACGGGTAATATAATAGCATGGAACAATAAAAAATTATAGATACGTTGGAGACGTATCAAGCATCCCCAAGCTTAATTCCCGCTCGTCCTCGAGTAGGTAAATGATAAAAAACAGAATTTTTGATGTGGAATGCTACCTAGCATAATCCTTAATGTATTTTTCTTTATTGTGGCATGAATGTTCAGACCCAAATGATTCAAAGTAAAAGTTCATATTGACATAAGAAATAGTAATACTTCAAGCATACTAACATAGCAATCATGTCTTCTCAAAGTAGCATGGCTAAAGAAAGTTCATCCCTACAAAATCAGATAGTTTGGTCATGCTCCATTTTCGCCACACAAGAGTGCTCTCATCTTGCACACCCCCGATGACAAGCCAAGCAGTTGTTTCATACTTAAGTAATCTCAAACTTTTTTAACTTTCACGCAATACATGAGCGTGTTCCATGGATATAGGACTATAGGTGGAATAGAATATGATGATGGAGGTTGTGTGGAGAAAACAAAAAGGAGAAAGTCTCACATTGACGAGGATAATCAACGGGTTATGGAGATGCCCATCAATTGATGTCAACATGAGGAGTAGGGATTGCCATGCAACGGATGCACTAGAGCTATAAAAGTATGAAAGCTCAACAAAAGAAACTAAGTGGGTGTGCATCCAACTTGCTTGCTCACGAAGACCTAGGGCATTTTGAGGAAGCCCATCGTTGGAATATACAAGCCAAGTTCTATAATGAAAAATTTCCACTAGTATATGAAAGTGACAACAAATGACACTCTATATATGAAGAACATGGTGCTACTTTGAAGCACAAGTGTGGAAAAAGATAGTACCATTGTCCCCCCTTTTTATTTTTTTATTATTTATTTTTTTTTCTTTTTTTCTTTTTTTTCTTTTGGGCCTTTCTTTTTTTAATTTAGCCTCTCTTTTTTTAATTTGGCCTCTTTTTTTCTTTGGCCTTTTTTTGGCCTTTTTTTAAGGGATAATGCTCTATTAATGATGATCATCACACTTCTATTTATTTACAACTCATGAATTACAACTCAAAACTAGAACAATATATGACTCTATATGAATGCCTCTGGCGGTGTACCGGGATGGGCAATGAATCAAGAGTGACATGTATGAAAAATTATGAAGTGGCTTTGCCACAAATATGATGTCAACTACATGATCATGCAAGGCAATATGATAGTGATGATGCGTGTCATGAAAAACGGAACGGTGGAAAGTTGCATGGCAATATATCTCGGAATGGATATGGAAATGCCATAATAGTTAGGTATGGTGGCTGTTTTAAGGAAGATATAAGGAGGTTTATGTGTGATAGAGTGTATCGTATCACGGGGTTTGGATGCACCGGCGAAGTTTGCACCAACTCTCAAGGTGAGAAAGGGCAATGCACGGTACCGAAGAGGCTAGCAATGATGGAAAGGTAAAAGTGCGTATAATCCATGGACTCACATTAGTCATAAAGCACTCATATACTTATTGCAAAAATCTACAAGTCATCAAAAACCAAGCACTATGCGCATGCTCCTAGGGGGATAGATTGGTAGGAAAAGACCATCGCTCGTCCCCGACCGCCACTCATAAGGATGACAATCTAAGAACACCTCATGTTTCAAATTTGTTACACAACGGTTACCATACGTGCATGCTACGTGACTTGCCAACTTCAACACAAGTATTCTTTAAATTCACATTACCCAACTAGCATGACTCTAATATTCACCACCTCCATATCTCAAAACAATTATAAAGCATCAAATTGATCATAGCATCCAATTCACTTCCTATGATAGTTTTTATCACCCAACTTGGATGCCCATCATTCTAGGACCAATTTTATAACCATAGCAAATACCATGTTGTTCTAAAAGACTCTCAAAATAATATAAGTGAAGCATGAGAGATCAACAATTTCTACAAAATAAAGCCACCACCGTGCTCTAAAAGATATAAGTGAAGTACTAGAGCAAAACTATCTAGCTCAAAAGATATAAGTGAAGCACATAGAGTATTCTAATAAATTCCAAATCATGTGGGTTTCTCCCAAAATGTGTGTACAACAAGGATGATTGTGGTGAACTAAAAAGCAAAGACTAATATCATACAAGATGCTTCAAGAAAAACACATATCATGTGATGAATAAAAATATAGCTCCAAGTAAAGTTACCGATAGACGAAGACGAAAGAGGGGAGCCTTCCGGGGCATCTCCAGGCTTAGGATTTTGGTTATCCTTGAATATCTTGGGGTGCCATGGGCATCCCCAAGCTTAGGCTCTTGCCACTCCTTATTCCATAGTCCATCAAATCTTTATCCAAAACTTGAAAACTTCACAACACAAAACTCAACAGGAAATCTCATAAGCTCCGTTAGTGCAAGAAAGAAAAACCACCACATAAGGTACTGTAATGAACTCATTCTTTATTTATATTGGTGTTAAACCTACTGTTTTCCAACTTCTCTATGGTTCATACCCCCGATACTAGCCATAGATGCATCAAAATAAGCAAACAACACACAAAAACAGAATCTGTCAAAAACAGAATAGTCTCTAGCAATATGTAACTTTCGAATAGTTCTAGAACTCTAAAACTCCTACCAAAATAGGAAGTCCTGGGAAATTTGTCTATTGATCTACTGCAAAAAGAATCAACGCAAAAGCACGTTTCTGTGGTTTACTAAAATTATTTTCGTGCGTGCAAAAGTTTCTGTTTTTCACCATAATCAAATTAACTATCACCGTAGGTTATCCTATAGGTTCTACTTGGCACAAACACTAATTAAAACATGAAAACACAACTAAACAGAAGCTATATGAAATATTTATTACTAAACAGAAGCAAAAAGCAAGAAACAAAAATAAAATTGAGTCGCCTCCCAACTAGCGCTATCGTTTAACGTCCCTAGCTAGGCATAAAAGCGAGAATAGATCTATGTATTGCCATCTTTGGTATTTGGAAAGAAAAGAAAGAATTTCCTTTCTATAGCATTCATCCTTCTATTTTGGGAAAACACACTGCCATTAATGGAGGAAGTAAGATTATGCATGTTACGGAAATTTGCATCTAAGGTAGCCTTCATCTATTTGATAATTTCGTTTTGATAAAAACATAAGAGAGTGGTAGATTCAACCTTATCATTTATGGGGTGCCCAAATATAGTTTTCATTTTTTCACAAGTATCTACTAGCGCATATGCCCGTGCGTTGCAACGGAAGATAAAATCCTATAAATGTAAAGTCGGTGAGAATTATATGCGCAAGCAAAACCCTGTGTGCGCACGAAAAAGGAACATTTAGCTTCTCGGTTTCGCCACGCGTGAAGGAATCAATCCGCTATTTTTCCATTCATTGATCGAGGACATTTAAGATTTTGTTACGTCATCGTATGACAGAGAAGGCCCATGAGTTATTTAATCATTTTTGCCTTTCAATTCTTTCAATCGAGGGGATTTTAAGGTATGAAGTTTCTGAATATTCTAGAAAACATGAACAGTTTTTAAAATCCTGAACAGTTTTTTGAAAATTGTGTACACTTTTGGAAAAATAAATGAAGGGAACATCTTATAAAATTCACAATATTTTTTGAAAACACAATTGTTTTATAAAAACATGAAATTATTTGAATTTGTGAACATTTTTTCAAAACGGGAACATGTATTGAAAATTCATAAGATTTTTAGAAAATGTGTACCTTTTACACAGTAACATTATTTTTAATTGTGAAAATTTCACTAAAACAAGAATAATTTTCGAATGTGGAGCATTTTTTTTGAAATGCCATTTTATTTTTAGAAATTTCGGACAATTTTTTTATAAAAAAAAAATAAAAAATGGGAAACTTTTTGCAAGTTTCGAATATTTTTCAAAATAGCAACAAAATATTGGAATTCTGAACATTTTCAGAAATTTGTTTTCCGTAATTCTGAACGTTTATTTAGAATTTTTAATTTACGAAATAAATTGTAAAAGAAAAATAAACCTGGAAGGGAAAAAGAGATAGGGAATGGTGAGTAAAAATAGAAGTAAAACATATAAATAAAGAAATATGGGCCAGCCCATTATAGGCTGCCCTGTGAGAATTTTGGACTATTTATCGCCTAGTGCGAGAAATAGAATGTTCCCAGCTGCCTGGGCAGAAAAATAAGGGGGCTTGCTTCGCTGGGCCACAGTGCGAAGACCACATACGAATATTCTTTTTCTAGCAGTCTAACGCATAAGAATTTAGTACCACCTCAGATAGAAAAAATTTATTTTCGGTGGTGAACGGATGAAAAAGTTGGCGAAACGCACCTTGCTTTATTAGTAGGTACTAGCGCATATGCCCGTGCGTTGCAACGGGAGATAAAATCGTATAAATTTAAAGTCGGTGAGAATTATATGCGCAAGCAAAACCCTGTGTGCACGAAAAAGGAACATTTTGCTTCTCGGTTTCGCCATGCTTGAAGGAATCAATCCGCTTTTTTTCCATTCATTGATCGAGGGCATTTAAGATTTTGTTACGTCATCGTATGACAGAGAAGGCCCATGAGTTATTTAATCATTTTTGCCTTTCAATTCTTTCAATTGAGGGGATTTTAAGGTATGAAGTTTCTGAATATTCTAGAAAACATGAACAATTTTTAAAATCCTGAACAGTTTTTTGAAAATTGTGTACACTTTTGGAAATAAAAATGAAGGAAGCATCTTATAAAATTCACAATATTTTTTGAAAACACAATTGTTTTATAAAAATATGAAATTATTTGAATTTGTGAACATTTTTTCAAAACGGGAAGATGTATTGAAAATTCATAAGATATTTAGAAAATGTGTACCTTTTATACACTAACATTATTTTTAATTGTGAAAATTTCACTAAAACATGAATAATTTTCGAATGCGGAGCATTTTTTTGAAATGCCATTTTTTTTAGAAATTTGGAACAATTTTTTAAAAAAATTTAAAAAAATGGGAACTTTTTGCAAGTTTCGGATATTTTTCAAAATAGCAACAAAATATTGGAATTCTGAACATTTTCAAAAGTTTGTTTTCTATAATTCTGAACGTTTATTGAGAATTTTTAATTTACGAAATAAATTCTAAAAGAAAAATAAACCTGGAAGGGAAAAAGAGATAGGGAATGGTGAGTAAAATTAGAAGTAAAACATATAAATAAAGAAATATGGGCCAACCAATTATAGGTTGCCCTGTGAGAAATTTGGACTATTTATCGCCTAGTGCAAAAAATAGAATGTTCCCAGCTGCTTGGGCAGAAAAATAAGGGGGATTGCTTCGCTGGGCCACAGTGTGAGGCCCACATACGAAAATTCTTTTTCTAACAGTCTAATGCATAAGAATTTAGTACCACCTCAGATAGATAAAAATTATTTTCGGTGGTGAACGGATGAAAAAATTGGCGAAACGCACCTTGCTTTATTAGTAGGTATAGATAGATAGCATCCCCTTCAAGAAAACCTCCTTCAAAAATATAATCTAGAACTTGCTTGAAAGAAGCGAGTAAGCCAACATAACAACTTTTTAAATATATCTCAATTTGATATTGTGGCACATAGCTAGCCCGAATCCTTAATAACATATCCCAAGCATCTTTTAAAGACTCATCAAGTAAATAACAAAAAATTCCGGAGTCATCTTCATCAAAATTATTCAAACTCTCATTGGTAACATCGGTAGGTATTTCCATAGCATCATTATTTATGAGCTTAGAGAGGATAGAGGGACTATCCAAGGTACTAAAACCCTGGAAAGAACCCTTAGTCCTTTTCGATTCGGCCATGGCAACGGGAAGGAAAACGGAAAAGAGTTGGCGAATAAAACGGCGAGGGTGAAGTGGGGGAGAGGAAAACGAGAGGCAAATGGCAAATAATGTGATGCGAGGGAGATGAGTTTGTGATGGGTACTTGATATGTCTTGACTTGAGTGAAGACCTCCCCGACAACGGCGCCAGAAATCCTTCTTGCTGCCTCTTGAGCACTGCTTTGGTTTTCCCTTGAAGAGGAAAGGGTGATGCAGCAAAGTAGCGTAAGTATTCCCTCAGTTTTTGAGAACCAAGGTATCAATCCAGTAGGAGGCTCCTCAAAAGTCCCACGCACCTACACAAACAAACAAGAACCTTGCAACCAACGCGATAAATGGGTTGTCAATCCCTTCACGGTAACTTGCGAAAGTGACATCTGATAGAGATAATAAGATAAGATAAATATTTTTGGTATTTTTATGATATAGATTGGAAAGTAAAAGATGCAAATAAAAGTAGATGGAAAACTTATATGATAAAAGATAGACCCGGGGGCCATAGGTTTCACTAGTGGCTTCTCTCAAGAAAGCATAAGTATTACGGTGGGTGAACAAATTACCGTCGAGCAATTGATAGAAAAGTGCATAGTTATGAGAATATCTAGGCATGATCATGTATATAGGCATCACATCCGCAACAAGTAGATCGAAACGATTCTGCATCTACTACTATTACTCCACACATCGACTGACTCCTGTCTGCATCTAGAGTATTAAGTTCATAAGAACAGAGTAACACATTAAGAAAGATGACATGATGTAGAGGGATAAACTCATGCAATATGATATAAACCCCATCCTTTTATCCTTGATAGCAACAATACAATACGTGCCTTGCTGCCCATGTTGTCACTGGGAAAGGACACCACAAGATTGAACCCATAGCTAAGCACTTCTCCCATTGCAAGAAAGATCAATCTAGTAGGCCAAACCAAACTGATAATTCGAAGAGACTTGCAAAGATAACCAATCATACATAAAATAATTCAGAGGAGATTCAAATATTTCTCATAGATAAACTTGATCATAAACCCACAATTCATCGGATCTCGACAAACACACCGCAAAAAGAGTTACATTGAATAGATCTTCAAGAAGATCGAGGAGAACTTGGTATTGAGATTCAAAGAGAGAGAAGAAGCCATCTAGCTAATAACTATGGACCTGAAGGTTTGCGGTAAACTACTCACAACTCATCGGAGAGGCCTTGGAGAAGATGTAGAGGCCCTCCATGGTCGATTCCCCCTCCGACGGAGCACCGACGAAGGCTCCAAGATTGGATCTCGCGGATACAGAAGGTTGCGGCGGTGGAATTAGGTTTTCGTGGTGCTCCTAGATGTTTTCAGGGTACGGGAGTATATATAGGCGAAGGAAGTACGTCGGTGGAGCAACGAGGGGCCCACGAGGGTGGGGGGCGTGCTCACCCCCATAGGGCGCGCCGGGCAGCCTCGTAGCCACCTCGTTCGCACCTTGACGTCCACTCCAAGTCTCCTGGATTGCGTTTGTTCCGAAAAGATCGCTCCCGAAGGTTTCATTCCGTTTGGACTCCGTTTGATATTCCTTTTCTTCGAAACACTGAAATAGGCAAAAAAAACAACAATTCGGGCTAGGCCTCCAGTTAGCAGGTTAGTCCCAAAAATGATATAAAAGTGTAAAGTAAAGCCCATAAACATCCAAAACGGGTAATATAATAGCATGGAACAATCAAAAATTATAGATACGTTGGAGATGTATCAATTACTACCTCCGTTCAGAAATATAAGATGATTTTCGATATTATACTCCATATACACACAGAAATGAGTGAACAAAGACACTAGAACATGTCTTCAAAGGCATGAGAGCAGAGGGATTACTTGCAATATCCATAACACAAGTAACTGAGGCAAATATACCCTCTTCAAAGGTAGCATTGATGTTCATAAAGTACTCCCTCCATCCCAAAATTCTTGTCTTAGATCTGTCTAGATACAGATGTATCAAGTCACATTTTAGTATTAGATACATCCATATCTAGACAAATCTAAGACAAGAAATTTGGGACAGAGGGAGTAGTTGAAAGTAATCTATAAGAAATCAGTGTCAACCTCTCGCATGTTTTGGTCAAAAGAGGAATTTAGAACCGTCATTTGGCACACTAAAATCACATGCAAGATCACCCAGAAAGTTGTACTACTAGTACTAGTACTGCGTGTTAGATGCAAAAACACGATCAAGATCGAGAAAAAGATCGTCAAGAAGAGATATTACCTGGACTTGCTTAATGAAGGATCCCGGAGAGGGGGGCTTGGACAGGGCGATGGCTTTGAGCTTGTCTGCGGTAGTCTCGGCGGGGTGCTTGCGCTTCTTCGCACCATGAGCCTCGGCGGTTTTGGCCAGAGCCATAGACATCACGTCGGCCGGTGCTCCAGCGTCCATCCAAGAGAGGAAGCTAAGAGAGAAGAGTGAAATGAGGAACGAGATGAGGGAGAAGCAAAGCGAGTGGGGGTTTTCTTCAAGAGAGGAAGCTGAGAGAGAAGAGTGAAATGATGGTTGCTTCTTCCGTCCAACTTACTGCTCGAAAGGAGGGAGTTTTGTGATTTGACGGCTCATTGGGCATTAGTGAGGCGCTTCAATCGGGGTAGTCTACCATCACTCTACTACGGAGTAATTTAGTGCATGGCTGATAGACCCAGATGCTGGCTATCCCACACGTCGGTGAAAGTGAGTAATTTAGTGCATGGCTGGAGGAGGATCCGCACGGTAGAGCGTGTCCACTGTTTTTCTGAAGAAAAAAATGACTACAACAAGCGTTTCCACTCTTACGACGGAGGAGTGCGAAACGCGGCAGCCACTTGAACATACACAGTGCTCCTACTACTAGGCATGTGCAGTGGTTCATACGTCAGTACTATATAATCTTGTTGCTAGTGTAGTAAGATATGACGATAACAAATGATGTTGTGCGCATGTAAACTATATGAATAGTAATGTAGTAACATAGTACCGCCTTTTCAAATGTCCGGTCGAGAATGAACGGTGAGATCAATGTTAACAGAACTAGGTCTACAGCGCATGGAGAGTACGGTGCTACAGTACTCCACGAAACATGAACCATATGAAGCACGAATGGTGTTAGGAAGGGTGTATGAAGGGTGCACGGGATGGGAGCAAAAGTTCCCTTCTCGACCCACTTTTGGGTGTTTGGCAGAGTGCATGAAGGGTGCATGAGTCCACACTAGTAGGTTAACACAAATACACGAAGAGCAAACAACTATATTGAGATGAGAATGCAACCAAACACACCCACACGCTTTGTGCTACAGTAATTGATCTGCACCGTCTGAGTTTGATCCAACGGTCATGTTGTGCCGAGACATGGACATGCCCATGCAGAGGGCGCCTAAACACCACTGAAGTTCCTCTGCTTCTCGAGGCGCACGATGTTGGTGATGCAGGGTGCAACCGCCCGCAGAGTCCGCTCCCGGTCGACGGGAGCCAGCTCGTCAAAGACGGCATCCAAAGGCACGAATGAATTCCGGTGACGGAGCCCTGAAAGGATTCGCCCGGCAACGGCGACGGCAGCCTGCAACCCCTCCTTGTCCAGCTCCACCCCCACCATCTCGCAGAGACGGCTCAGCTCCTCGGAGATATAGGTGAAGAAGGAGACCAGGTCACGAAGCCACAACTCATTGAAGTCGACCGGGTGGTCGAACGGGTTTAGCCCGACGGCCGGCATGATCGCGCTGGCACGACGGTAGGCATCACGCAGCCACAACACGTGCATGGCAACTTGGTTCACCAAGTGGCTGAGGCGATCCTGGACCTCGTCACGATCGGCCCACTCACGCTCCAGCCGGCTCCCCTGACGGCCTATCGTATCTCCCGCTTTCTGTAGCAACGCCACCGACGCCTCGAACATCTTTGTGGTGGACGCCTGCCGCTTTTGATGCTCTGTGAACTCCTGCACATAACGGAGGAGCATGGCATTCCTCTCCTCCTTGAGCTCACAGAGCTCCACGTCCTTGGCCCTGAGCTCTGCATCCTTGGCCTGGAGCTCCTGTGTCAGGCGCCTCACCTCGGACTCCGTGATCTGCTGCACCGCCATGGCACCAGGTAGAAGCAATGGGGAGAGGAAGCAAAGGGGGCGAAACGACTGAAAGGCAATGCAATCTACGGGAAGGCAGAGGGAGCCAGCCAAGGAGCGGGGAATCTTTTGGTTTCACCATGGTAAAACACGAGTCGACGACTTCTCACATCAGGGAGCAGTGGGTTTTACAGGCGGAGTCATCGTGAATATTTGCTTCCATGCCTGATCCCGTCAATCAAAAAATTAAAAATCCTTCCGCGCCTGCTCCCATCAATCAAAAAAATTAAAAATCTTGCCGCACCCAAACACTAGAGCAACGCCGCGGTGGATATTTAAATTTACCTGCCGGCAAGTAGATAAAAAACAGGCAAAAAAACAAATGTGGCGGCGGCCTAGCTAATCGGTAGAACTAGCCCAACTAGGTAGCCACCGTGCTTCACTAATGTACTCGGCGGGAAAGGTGGTCTTTCGTGATTTGACGACTCATTTACTTGCTTCGGTGCTACGACCGAGGAGGACCCAGAAAACGCGCGGTAGGGTGTCCCACGTTAGGAAGAATATATGCGTGCACCACCCGGGAGGACCCTGAAACCGCGCGGTAGGGTGTGACACGTCTCGGCACGAAGGAAAATTGTGCGTGTAAAAATATACCTATGGTTCGACCTCGGGACCCAGCCAGCCGGTCGAAAACACCCAATAGCCACACAACTTCATCATGCTAGCGTGGCACGAATGATAGATGTGGTTAGCTCCATCTCGACCAGCCACAACGTCTCTTGTTCTAGGCGATTCTTCTATTTTCCAAGCTTTTTTAGTTGTAATAACACGACGGCAAGCTAGCGCCGCTCTTCGTGTGTACCCGTGCAAAGTTTAGACGATCGAGAGAAGAGAGAGATCGCAGACCTGGGACCCACCAGTAAGTGAGTCAACGGTCATGCACGTGTTGACGAGGCACTCCCTCTACTCTACTCAACGCAATACTGTATAAGATCAAGTTATGGGACAAAGCCAACAACCATTGTTGTTTCAGGCTATCGACTTCCGCTTTGTAGTCCAGGTTGCCAGTTCGAATCTCGTCTTTCAGATTTGTTAGTTTTAGGTCCAAATTTGATTAATGACAAGTGGGACCCCCATGTGTTGTTCCGATATTTTAGTGTAGGATGGTTTTTTTGAACAAACACTTTGCGCGGTTAGACAAGTAACGACATGAGTTACACGTATTTTGCAGTTTACGAACAAAAATGACAGCAGCATAGAATATCACATCCACCCCGCAACTTAGATGCTACGGTGATACGAGTTTTTACACCGTTGGAAGTGAGATCCAATGGCTTGGGAGTAGTCTTTGTAATTATGCGCAATTTCCAAACTCTCCAAAGGTTTTTTTTGCAAATAAAACATTTAGGCCTCGTGTGTGCTGCTGCATCTTGGATCCAATGGCTCCCCGTTGCTCATATTAGGTGCTCCTTGTAGCTTAATTACCCGCTATGGTGATATGAGCATCGATAACCCACAAGTGTAGGGGATAATTGTAGCCTCTTTCGATAAGTAAGAGTGTCGAACCCAACGAGGAGCTAAAGGTAGAACAAATATTCTCTCAAGTTCTATCTGCCACTGATACGACTCTACGCACGCTTAGTGTTTGCTTTACCTAGAACAAGTATGAAACTAGAAGTACTTTGTAGGTGTTGTTGGATAGGTTTGCAAGGTAATAAAGAGCAAGTAAATAAAACCTAGGGGCTGTTTGGAAAAAGAAGCAATAAAGTAAATATTAGTAGGGATCTTTTTGTCATGAGAAAGTTATTTGTCCCTAGGCAATCGATAACTAGACCGGTAATCACTATTGCAATTCTATTTGAGGGAGAGGCATAAGCTAACATACTTTATCTTCTTGGATCATATGCACTTATGATTGGAACTCTAGCAAGCATCCGCAACTACTAAAGATCATTAAGGTAAAACCCAACCATAGCATTAAAGCATCAAGTCCCCTTTATCCCATACGCAAACAACCTACTTACTCGGGTATGTGCTTCTGTCACTCACGCCACCCACCATAAGCAAATCATGAACATGTTGCAAACCCTACAGCGGGGATCCCTCATGCTTGCGCGACACGAAGAGCACCATAGGACAGCACCAATAACAAAACATGCAACTCAAACCAATCACGATCATCAATTAACCCATAGGACAAAACGGATCTACTCAAACATCATAGGATAGCCATACATCATTGGGAAATAATATATAGCGTTTGAGCACCATGTTTAAGTAGAGATTACAACGGGTAAGAGAGAGGTTACACCGCTGCATAGAGGGGGGAAGAGTTGGTGATGAAGGCGGTGAAGTTGTTGGTGAAGATCGCGGTGATGATGATGGCCCCCGGCAGCGTTCCAGCGCCACCGGAAGCAAGGGGGAGAGAGTCCCCTTCTTCTTCTTCTTCCTTGACCTAATTCCTCCCTAGATGGGAGAAGGGTTTCCCCTCTGGTCCTTGGCTCCCATGGCTTGGGAGGGGCGAGAGCCCCTCCGAGATTGGATATATCCCTCTGTCTCTATCTGTTTCTGCGTTCCCAGATTCCGCCCTTCTACCGTTTCTTTTATATCAGGAGATCCATAACTCCGATTGGGGTGAATCTTTCGCCCAGATTTTTCTCATAAAATTAGCTTTCTTGCGGCAAAAGAAGAGCGTCAACCGCCTTACGGGGTGCCCACGAGAGTCCAAGGCGCGCCCCCTGTCTCGTGGCCCCCTCGGGCACCGTCTCGCGTTGATTCTTCCTCCCAAAAATCACAAATATTCCAAAATAATTCTCCGTCAGTTTTCATCCCGTTTGGACTCCGTTTGATATTGGGTTTCTGCAAAACATAAAACATACAACAAATGGGAACTGGCACTGGGCTCTGGATCAATATGTTAGTCCCAAAAATAGTATAAAAAGTTGCCAAAAGTATATGAAAGTTGAATAATATTGGCATGGAACAATAAAAAATTATAGATACGACGAAGACGTATCAGCATCCCCAAGCTTAATTCATGCTCGTCCTCGAGTAGGTAAATGATAAAAAAGATAATTTTTGATGTGGAATGCTACCTAGCATAATCTTGATCATATGTCTAATCATGGCATGAATATTAAGACACGAGTGATTCAAAGCAATAGTCTATCATTTGACATAAAAACAATAATACTTCGAGCGTACCAATAAAGCAATCATGTCTTTTCAAAACAACATGGCTAAAGAAAGTTATCCCTACAAAATCATATAGTCTGGCTGTTGCTCTATCTTCATCACACAAAGTATTTAATCATGCACAACCCCGATGACAAGCCAAGCAATTGTTTCATACTTTAGTAATATCAAACTTTTTCAACTTTCACGCAATACATGAGCGTGAGCCATGGACATAGCACTATATGTGGAATAGAATGGTGGTTGTGAAGAAGACAAAAAAGGAGAAGAAAGTCTCACATCAACTAGGCATATCAATGGGCTATGGAGATGCCCATCAATAGATATCAATGTGAGTGAGTAGGGATTGCCATGCAACGGATGCACTAGAGCTATAAGTGTATGAAAGCTCAAACTGAAAACTAAGTGGGTGTGCATCCAACTTGATTGCTCATGAAGACCTCGGGCATTTGAGGAAGCCCATCATCGAAATATACAAGCCAGGTTCTATAATGAAAATTCCCACTAGTATATGAAAGTGAAAGCATAGGAGACTCTCTCTATGAAGAACATGGTGCTACTCTGAAGCACAAGTGTGGTAAAAGGATAGTAATATTGCCCCTTCTCTATGTTTCTCTCATTTTTTATTTTCTCTTTTTTTGAATATGCTTCTTTGGCCTCTCTTTTTTTATTTAGGATTCGTTGGCCTCTTTTTTTATTAAGTCCAGAGTCTCATCCCGACTTGTGGGGGAATCATTGTCTCCATCATCCTTTCCTCACTGGGGCAATGCTCTAATAATGATGATCATCACACTTTTATTTACTTACAACTCAATATTACAACTTGATATCTAGAACAAAGATATGACTCTATATGAATGCCTCCGGCGGTGTACCGGGATGTTTAATGATCTAGCATAGCAATGACATCAAAAAACGGACAAGCCATGAAAACATCATGCTAGCTATCTTACGATCATGCAAAGCAATATGACAATGAATGCTCAAGTCATGTATATGATGATGATGAAAGTTGCATGGCAATATATCTTGGAATGGCTATGGAAATACCATGATAGGTAGGTATGGTGGCTGTTTTGAGGAAGGTATATGGTGGGTGTATGGTACCGGCGAAAGTTGCACGGCACAAGAGAGGCTAGCAATGGTGGAAGGGTGAGAGTGCGTATAATCCATGGACTCAACATTAGTCATAAAGAACTCATATACTTATTGCAAAAATCTACAAGCCATTGAAAACAAAGTACTATGCGCATGCTCCTAGGGGGATAGATTGGTAGGAAAATACCATCGCTCGTCCCCGACCGCCACTCATAAGGAAGACAATCAATAAATAAAATTGTGCTCCAACTTCATCACAAAGCGGTTCACCATACGTGCATGCTTCGGGAATCACAAACCTCAACACAAGTATTTCTACAATCCACAACTACCCACTAGCATGACTCTAATATCACCGTCTTTATATTGCAAAACTATTGCAAGGAATCAAACATATCATATTGAGTGATCCACAAGTTTTATGTAGGATTTTATGACTAACCATGTGAATGACCAATTCCTATCACCTCTCTAAATATATATAAGTGAAGCAAGAGAGTTTAATTATTTCTACAAAAGATATGCCCATTCTATAACAAATATAAGTGAAGCAAAAGAGCATTCTACAAATGGTGGTTTTCTATGTGAAGAGAAACAGGCAATCCAAACTTCAAATGATATAAGCGAAGCACATGAAGCATTGTATAAAGCCATACTCAAAAGATTTAAGTGAAGTGCAATGAGCATTCTATAAATCAACCAAGGACTTTCTCATACCAGCATGGTGCATAAAAGAAAAGTGAAAACTAAATGCAAAAGACGCTCCAAGACTTGCACATATCGCATGAACGAAACGAATACGAAAACATACCGATACTTGTTGAAGAAAGAGGGGATGCCTTCCGGGGCATCCCCAAGCTTAGACGATTGAGTCTCCTTGAATATTTACTTGGGGTGCCTCGGGCATCCACAAGCTTGAGCTCTTGCCTCTCTTCCTTTTCCTCTCTCGAGACCTCCTCGATCAAACACTTTATCCACACAAAACTTCAACAGAAAAGTCGGTAAGATCCGTTAGTATAATAAAGCAAATCAGTACTCTAAGTACTATAGAAAACCAATTCATATTTTGTTTTTGCATTTTGTCTACTTTAATATAGCTTTTCCATGGCTTAATC
Organism: Triticum aestivum; assembly: GCF_018294505.1. Lineage (NCBI taxonomy): Eukaryota > Viridiplantae > Streptophyta > Magnoliopsida > Poales > Poaceae > Triticum > Triticum aestivum. Next base: position 35,090,384 of record NC_057813.1, on the reverse strand, counting down.
CACTGATATAAATTGACAGTTTCATCAAAACAAGCAAACTATGCATCAAAAACAGAATCTGTCAAAAACAGAACAGTCTGTAGCAATCTGAACGTTCACCATACTTATGGTACCCCAACAATTCTACTAAAATTAGGAAAAATAAAATTTTTTTACAGAAAGACATTGCAGAAAGAATCATAACCATTTGACGTTCCAGTAAAAAACTTAAAATCGCGCACTACAGCCAAAGTTTCTGTCCTGCACCGTACAAACCAACAAGCATTGTAAACATCCTAAAGGCAAACCTTAGCACATTATTTTTATGATACAATGGAATTGTACAAGGGGATAATTGTTTTTGCTAAACAATTTCTGTAATCAAGATTCAAAAAGTTTCCATGAGCATGAAAAAAGTTCAAGGAGCTCTCCCACTTCAACAATGCTTGTCTCTCTCACTTTCACTTTCCTTTTTGAAAAGTTTTTAGGTTCCCCTCTTTATTTTTTTGTTTTTAGACTATATAAAAGAACTCAACAGAAATAAATGACTCTCTAAAACATCCGGGTTGTCTCCCTGGCAGCGCTTTCTTTAAAGCCATTAAGCTAGGCATATAGTGCTCAAGTAATGAATCCAACCGGATCCCAAGGTATATCAAAGACAATTTTAATTAACAACGATTTGTGATTTAGTAGTGAGCACAAAGTAACATATATCACGCAACAATGAAGTCTAACTCTCTTCCTATGCATCGGCATGTTATAAAAGAACAATTCATGCACACCAAGTAAAGGCCAATGCATAGTATAAGCAGTTTCTTGCAATTTTATCATATTGGAAACATAGAGAGGTGGAGATATAGTTCCTCTCTCATAATAATTGCAAGTAGGAGCAGCAAGCACATGAATATTATATCTATCAAAATTATCATGTGCAATGGTAAAAGGCAACCCATCAATATAATCCTTAATAAGCATAGACTTCTCCAATATAGTGTAGTCGAGAGAATTCAAAAAGATAATAGGACTATCAAGCGTGGGTGCAATAGCAACAATTTCATGTTTAACATAAGGAACTATAGCAAGTTCATCTCCATAAGCATAATTCATATTGGCATCTTGGCCACAAGCATAGCAAGCATCATCAAAAAGGGATATTTCAAGAGAATCAACGGGATCATAACAATCATCATAGCAATCATCCTTCGGTAAGCACGAAGGGGAATTAAACAATGTATGAGTTGAAGAGTTACTCTCATTAGAAGGTGGGCACGGGTAGCTAATCCGCTCTTCCTCCTTTTGTTCTTCGCTCTCCTCATCATCTTTTCCATCCAATGAGCTCACAGTTTCATCAATTTCTTCTTCCATAGCTTCCTGCAAAATATTAGTCTCTTCTTGGACAGCGGAGAATTTCTCAATATATAGTTTAACATAGGCATTAGAAGCATAATTATCATAACAATATTCAAGTATGGCAAAATTTACAGATTTGTAGAGAGTAACATCATACTTTTCAATCAAAGAAGCAATTTCATAAGAGCCCTTAAAAGCAACAAATTCTTCAATTTGTCGAACATCATAGTAATTATAAACACCCTTAGCATACGAAGATACGATCCCATTATCAATAAACTCATATTGGTAGGGAAGGTGTTTCTTAGGGTTTCCAGAACAACAAGTAACATCATATATTTCACATAAATTCCAAGCATAGCATTGCAAACGATAATTTGATCTAGTAGAAGTTTCCCTTTTTCAGATATACGGTGTCGCACATAACAAGCATGCTCATCTAAAGATTTGCCCTCAACTAAGCTAGTGGGGGTTTCAGCATGAGCACAAAGGGATCGAAGATGATCCAAGTAAAAAGCTTCAGGAGTGTGATAGATTTTGAGTGGTTCTTCAACCATTGGTTTAGTAAGTACAACTAATTTTTTTGGTATTTTGCGATTCCTACCCATAACTAAAGATAGAAAACAACTAAGAACATCAAATAAAAATTACTAGTGATAAAGCAAACAAGCACACATGAGAATATTCACCCCACGCTATGACTCCCCAGCAATGGCGCCAGAAAAAGGTCTTGATAACCCATAAGTGTAGGGGATAATTGTAGCCTCTTTCGATAAGTAAGAGTGTCGAACACAACAAGGAGCTAAAGCTAGAACAAATATTCTCTCAAGTCCTATCTGCCACTGATACGACTCTACGCACGCTTAGTGTTCGCTTTACCTAGAACAAGTATGAAACTAGAAGTACTTTGTAGGTGTTGTTGGATAGGTTTGTAAGGTAATAAAGAGCAAGTAAATAAAAGCTAGGGGCTGTTTAGGCAAAGAAGCAATAAAGTAAATATTAGTAGAGAGCTTTTTGTCACGAGAAAGTTATTTGTCCCTAAGCAATCGATAACTAGACCGGTAATCACTATTGCAATTCTATTTGAGGGAGATGCTTAAGCTAACATACTTTCTCTTCTCGGATCATATGCACTTATGATTGGAACTCTAGCAAGCATCCGCAACTACTAAAGATCATTAAGGTAAAACCCAACCATAGCATTAAAGTATCAAGTCCCCTTTATCCCATACGCAAACAACCTACTTACTCGGGTCTGTGCTTCTGTCACTCACGCCACCCACCATAAGAAAATCATGAACATATTGCAAACCGTACAACGGGGATCCCTCACGCTTGCGCGACACAAAGAGCACCATAGGACATCACCAATAACAAAACATGCAACTCAAACCAATCACGATCATCAATTAACCCATAGGACAAAACGGATCTACTCAAACATCATAGAATATCCATACATCATTGGGAAATAATATATAGCGTTGAGCACCATGTTTAAGTAGAGATTACAACGGGTAATATAGAGGTTACACCGCTGCATAGAGGGGGGAAGAGTTGGTGATGAAGGAGGTGAAGTTGTTGGTGAAGATCGCGGTGATGATGATGGCCCCCGACAGCGTTCCGGCACCACCGGAAGCAAGGGGGAGAGAGCCCCCCTTCTTCTTCTTCTTCCTTGACGTCCTCCCTAGATGGGAGAAGGGTTTCCCCTCTGGTCCTTGGCTCCCATGGCTTGGGAGGGGCGAGAGCCCCTCCGAGATTGGATCCATCGCTCTGTCTCTCTCTGTTTCTGCGTTCCCAGATTCTGCCCTTCAACCATTTCTTTTATATCAGGAGATCCGTAACTCTGATTGGGGTGAATCTTTTGCCCAGATTTTTCTTATAAAATTAGCTTTCTTGCGGCAAAAGAAGAGTGTCAACCGCCTTACGGGGTGCCCACGAGAGTCCAGGGCGCGCCTGCCTCCCTGTGGCGCGCCCCCTGTCTCGTGGCCCCCTCGGGCACCGTCTCGCGTTGATTCTTCCTCCCAAAAATCACAAATATTCCAAAATAATTCTCCGTCCGTTTTAATCCCGTTTGGACTCCGTTTGATATTGGGTTTCTGCAAAACATAAAACATACAACAAATGGGAACTGGCACTGGGCTCTGGATCAATATGTTAGTCCCAAAAATAGTATAAAAAGTTGCCAAAAGTATATGAAAGTTGAATAATATTGGCATGCAACAATAAAAAATTATAGATACGACAAAGACGTATCAGCATCCCCAAGCTTAATTCATGCTCGTCCTCGAGTAGGTAAATGATAAAAAAATAATTTTTGATGTGGAATGCTACCTAACATAATCTTGATCATATGTCTAATCATGGCATGAATATTAAGACACGAGTGATTCAAAGCAATAGTTTATCATTTGTCATAAAAACAATAATACTTCGAGCGTACCAATTAAGCAATCATGTCTTTTCAAAACAACATGACCAAAGAAAGTTATTCCTACAAAATCATATAGTCTGGCTGTTGCTCTATCTTCATCACACAAAGTATTTAATCATGCACAACCCCGATGACAAGCCAAGCAATTGTTTCATACTTTAGTAATCTCAAACTTTTGAACTTTCACGCAATACATGCAAGGAAAATACGGGCATTGTAATACACATTGATTCATTCGGCAATTTAAAAGGTTCCTTTCGTATTCTCGAATGGTAGGACCCAACGGCGTACCAGCCAGACCTTGGCTCATGTTGATCCTAAAAAAAAACCGGGCTCATGTCCTTCTGGTGGCGTGCGTGGTACGCACATTAGGCAACCCCAACCAGTCAAGCCTCAGCGTTTTGAGTCGAAATATCTGGCGGCCAGAATTCCAGCCCTAGGAAATTCCCCTCAAGTCCCCGGTCCATAATGACTACCGATGAAGAACAGAGGGATGCTTTAGTAACTAGACAACGTTACCTACCGTGCCGAGCACGATTCAATTCCCTCGGTCGCCGCTCGCCAAGGTCACCCGTCAACTGCATTGCCTAGTACTACTACTACTACTACACCAGGATGAGCACAAAATTGAGCCCGTTTGTTCATGCCTAGTACTTGAGTTAATATATCAGGCAATGCACTGGTACGGAGGGATTATCCTTTTACTCTGCATATATAACTTGTCTGAAGTCTAACTATGCAAAATGTTTGACCAAATCCTTTCTTAAGAAATACAACAGGACATATGTATGGCTTGAAAATTTATTGCATGATGTAGGTTATGATATTGTTTCGAATCCTTGATCTTAAATTTCAGAAAATCCGAAAGTGACCATAAATTCTTGAAACTGAGCATGGTCACATGATATGGGCCAAATATTACTTCATAATTTTTTTCTTCAATTTGAGACAAGCTACTTATGACAAGTTGCACAAATGAAGAGCCAAGGTATTTTGGAACAAAGACCTGTCACGTTAAGGAGAACACTTTCACTATTGAAACCATGGGCGTTTACGTGCCGCCACGAGTCCCGCTTCTCATCGGCAGGTGCCATCCGAGCAAGCGTGTGAGTCGACGCGAAGCGTGCGAGCAGACCGCTACGCCGGCTGACAGGGAGGCGTGCGAGCAGACCGTTGTGCAGGCTCACCAGGAGGCGAGCCCTTTGACCAGGCTCCGCCGCCCACCTTCGTCCCAACTGCTCCCACTTTTAATGTCGCCGGTGCCGCAGTTTAAAATCAACCCCGCATTACCCGGTATCGCTACAATCTTCTTTCTTCCTCTCTGATTCTCCTGTCGTCTACCTCCAACTAGCCTGACCTAAACGTACGCCATGCCGCATCATGATGGTTTGCCGTTAGTCTTCCAGTTTCCTGGGGAAGACACCCAGCCGGAGTCTCAAGAACATAAGGCGCTTTGGGATGAGTTTGAACTGGCCTTGCGGGAAGATGCCGCGCCTGTCCCCGCTCCCGTTCCGGCTCCCGTCGCCCCGACTGCGCCAACGCCCATCCCCGTGGCATTGATGGGCTGGGAGCCGCACATTATCACTGAGCTTGATGCCACGGGGTTCCACAAGGTCCCCGCCGACTTTCACGCGCCCGTGCACCTGCCAGCGCATGCGCCTGCGCGTGCACTGACGCGCACGCTCATGCCGGTGCCCGTGCACCTGCCAGCACATGCGCCTGCGCATGCACTGATGTGCGCACCTGTGCCGGTGCCCGTGCACACATATGCCTCCGTCGCACCATTGACAGAGCCTGTCCCCACACGGGTGCCAGTGCCCTCCTCAGCGGCATGGATGGCCGCCGTCGACTGCTTCCTTGCACCAACGCCAGTCGCCTCCTCCCACCAGTTGACTCACTCCGAAGTCCAGAACATTTTGGCCTTCCTTGAAGCTAGGACAACGTCCAGGAGTACGCCAACAACGGCGCAAGACGCTGCCGTCACCGTCGTTCAGTGGCCCGATGACACACAAAGCACGGCAGAGGAGCCGCTTCCCACTGCAAGACGCCCCCCCCCCCCGCCGCCGCGTAATCTAAATTTGCCATGAAAAACGTTTTGCCATGCTTAAAATCCGAACGTTTATCATTTCCGTTTATTTTATATCGATCGTCGTATAATTTAAAGTCGGAGTCAGACTGAACGAAATCTATGGTTTGATCGATTGAATGTTCTGCTAGAGCCGTATCAAATTAAATATAAAACGTCATCAAGCCACATGTATCCCTTGTCATCCAACGACCTAGACTGCTTCAATGTCGAGCGCTCAACACATTTAGCGTGTAGTTAATTTCATGCCAAAAATAATGCTAATCACATAATAACACGCAAATAATATCTATACCTACTAATAAAGCAAGGTGCGTTTCTCCAATATTTTCATCCGTTCACCGTCAAAAATATTCTTTTTCTATCCCAGGTGGTACTAAATTTTTGTTCATCTCTACACTAGAAAAGACAAAAATCTGTCCAGAATTCTGCAATTGGGCCAGGCGCACTCCAGCCCAACAAAGCCAACCCAGTAATTATCATGCCCATGCATTGGGAGGACCTTATTTGTCGCACGTGGCGATTAATAGTTGAAGGTACTGACAGGTCGCCCAAGACTGGGCTGGTCCGTTTTGATTTGTTTAGTGTTCTGTTTCTGTTTGGTTTTCATTTTCCCCTTCTTTATTTTTATTTTTCCATGAAATAAAAATATACAAAATATAATCGGAATTTCAATTTTTGTTTAAATATTCAAAAAATCAGCATTAAATTTTTTTATTCCAGTTTTGAAAAATATTAGAAATTTAAAAATATCTGGTTTCGGAATTTCATCAACATTTAAAAAATGTTGCCATTTAAAAAAATCAGAAATGTTGGAGATTTTTTTTATAAAATTAATATTTTTTAAAATGTTCCATATTCAAAAAATATTCCTATTTTAGTGAAAATTTAACAAAAACAAAACAATGTTTGATTCCAAGAAAACATTTTTTAAAATTATTTTGAATGTTCCCGTTTTAAAAAAAATCAATAATGTTGTGTTTTATAAATGATTCATTATTTCAAAAGAAAATATACGATTTCAATTACTATTCCCGTTTCTAATTTTGTTTGTTTTTTTCTAAAATTATATGGAATTTTCGAAAAAAATGTTCACATTTTTAAAACTGTCCGGGCTTACGAAAAAAGTTAACGTTTCGAAGAATATTTGGCAGTTCATATTTCTTTGAATATTCAAAAAAATAAAAAGTAATCAATCTGAAGCTATCGTATTTTTGTAAATATTCACGATGGACATTGGTTAGCAGCACACGTTTGTTTATCCTGGTTGGATATAAGTTAAAAAGATTATGGGCATGTGCCAATAAAAGAGAAAATATTGTTTGGCTCTAATTTAAAAAAAATGTGGATACGCGAGCGCTAAAATAATCAAATAGAATAAACCGTGATAATGAAGGGACATTCATGCCTGATTATTCTTATGAAACATGATTTATGAGATGCAATTAGTAATCCATCAGGTAACGTCGTCGTAGGAGAGTGGTCCAAACAACCGTGTCCTGAAGGTCGTCACACATCCACCAAATGAGGAGGCATGCACAACCACGAGATGAAGGCGGACGCGAAAGAAAAAGGCATGAGTTGGGTGCTCGCCACCACGCCTACCAACCGTATCACTATCAAGATTTTACGGGCCAAACATGTCCAATGAGAAGACTGCAACTCGTTGCTCTGTCGCCTACCGTTGTGGAGACCGTTTTTTTGTGGACACATCGATTATCTCTCCCGTTGCAACGCACAAGTATATATGCTAGTCCTACTTAATATCCACATGCACTTAATATACTTCCAAATTAACATGCGTTGCATGTACACACTGACTAGTGCTGCTAGTACGTGAAACTGGTGCCGTAACTTGTGAACGCGTCCAGATATGGTCAACAGCAACATCGCCTGCGAGTTCTTCATGTTTGTCCGTGCGTCTAAACGCAGAAGGGGAGGAGAGAGAGAGAGAGAGAGCACATATGGAACCCACCAGTATGTGAAGGAGAATAGTACTAAAAATAATATTACATGTTATCTATTAAATAGGCTGTGGTAATATAAAAAGATTATGTGAACAAAGGGGGGTACAACAAACATTGTTGTTCTACATATGTTGTCTATTGACGTGCGGCTTGAAGGCCCTGGTCCCATGTTCGATCCTCCTCCTTTATTTTTTAATTTGTATATGGGTCCAAATTTGTTTCATGACATGTGGGCCCTTCGGTGTGTAGTTTGTAGCACTTTAATTTGTGGGTCAAAATTTGTTCCATTCCAAGTGGACTATCGGTGTGTAGTTTTGTAGCTTATTTATAATAATTAAAGAGAAGAACAAAGTTTTTTGCAATAATACAATGGTGCGACGTTGAAGGCGAGAAAGGACGTGCGAGAGAGCAATGACCGAGCCAGAGGGAAATCAACTAGGGGAGTTGCGGGGGTTGCAACGGTGTTTGGAGTAGTTGTGGGCCGAATGCTACGAAAATATAATCTAAACCGACCGGAATAAATGCCTACACAAATTAATCCAAGGTTGGAGTGCCCCTCGCAATGTAAATAGCTCCGGCTTTGCGAGGGATGGAGAGGTAGCTTCAATGCATGGAAGATACGGTGTGAGAAAGCGAGGTCAATCAAGAGACATATAGATAGAGAGACAAAGTGAGTGTGGTCCGACATTCATTGAACAAATATATATGCTCTGGAGAGATATTGTTCGATTGAGCTTTTGGCAAGGGTGAGGGCTGTAAGATAGAGCTTGAGAGATGATCCAGTCACAGACGTGCAGATATATTTTGTGCGTGGGAGGAAGCAAGGTCAATCGATCACATAGGATCGCTATGCGATCAAAAGAGTGAGACGGGTTGGAGAGAGTGACCTACATAGACAATGTGCGTGAGAGAGTATACAACGTGAATATGTTGAATTGGGCTCAAACAGGGTGATATATCGTTTTTGTCCAAGAAGGAGCAAGGTCAATCGAGACATACAGAGAGAGAGAGAGAGAGAAAGAGAGAGAGAGAGAGAGATTGAGCGAGCGTGGCCCGCCATGAGGTCGAAAGAGTGGGGGCGGCTTGGATGGACTGACCTAGATAGACAATCTGCGTGAGAGAGTATAGAGTGTGTCGATCGAGGCCCGAACAGGGAGATATATCATTTATGTGTGAAAGAAAACGAGGTTAAACGATACTCAGATAAAGAGAGCGAGATTGAGTGAGTGTGGCCTGCCATGCAGAAGAAAGAGTGAGAAAGTCTCGAGGAAGTGACCTAGATAGACAACGTGCGTGCGTGTGCACGAGAGATTGGGGGGGGGGCTAGATAGGCAATGCATGTATTAATTTAGTGCGAGAGGGTGAGAGGGAGAGGGAGAGAGAGCTTGGCATGGGGTGCAATGGCGGGTGTGTGAGGTAAATACATTTGGTAACAGAGTGGAAAAAGGGGGTTGTGTAGTTGAGAGGGTTAGAGATCGAAGCATGGAGAGAAAGAATGAACGTGTGTTGGAAACTGATAGCTTCCTAAGGTGGTTAGGAGAGGAAGATTGACCGATACAGGATGTATGTAGCGCGCACGCGCGTGTGTGTGTGGGGGGGGGGGCTAAAAACAACATTTGAATGTAGATAGTACGAGACTTAATATCGATGTTTCAATTCGGTGTACATTGTAAGATTTGAGCTGAGGACCATGCATATGGGTATATATTTCGAATTCGTGCCATACTAGGTTTCCAAAAGTTGACATTGACTTGATTTGTTGTGCTATTTTGCAGGTCATATGTTTGAATCCATCCAAAAGTTCTCTCACTACCATGGTGTTCATCATATACATATGAATTTGTATTAAAAAAGTATTGTGGGTACAGTGAAATGTGAAATCCACGTTAGAATTGGAGATCACTACGTGACACACACTCTAATTCAAATAACTAATTATGTGACACACACTCTAATCCACATTAGCGTGGATACCTTTTCTTTTTTTTTTTAATAAATCCTCATTAATTAATTTATAGTACTCCCTCTGTTCACTTTTATAAGACCATGAAGACATTTCAGACAATATGCAAAACAGTTCATTTTAAGTTGTCTGAAACGACTTACAAAAGTGAACGGAGGGAGTATCTCGTTTCGAATGACTAATTATTGCAAGGAAAACACGGGCATGGTAATACATACATATTCGTTTGCAAATGAAAGAAGATTCGTTTGCATTCTCAAATGTAGGCGCACCAGGCAGACCAGGGTCGTGTCGTGGTGGTCGCGTGTGTCGGACAGATGCGTACCCGTACCCCCCAAAGGACAATGACAAAATAAGTTCGCGCTTCCACGTTTCAGATTGAAATATCTGGCAGCCCCAATTCAAGCCCTGCAAAATCTTCCTTCTCCACCGTCCCCTTCCGCGCCTAGATTTCTCAAATCCCTAATTCGCCGCCAACCCAAGCAAAGTTTGAATCGCCCCTCGTCTCGTCTCTTTCCCCACCTCTGTGCCGGACAACAATGACGAAGACGATGGTCACGCTTCACCACCGCTCCGGAGCTACCTCATCTACGCCCTCGTCCACTGCACTGGGTGGTCCACCGACAACGTCGGCCACCGCAACTGACGTGCCTCACAGACACCGACTTCCACCGCATCAGGTGCGCTTCACCGACCCCGTCTCCCAGCTCACCGAGGCTACTTCACCGAGCACATCGTCGCACCTCCGGCCCCCGAGGCCGTTGGGGCTTCACAAACGGTCTCGTCAACCGCATCGTAGCACTCCGCTGCCACTCAAGATCTGCATCCATGCGCGGCCAGCCAACGCCAGCGCATCACCCTCAACGGCTCTGAAGTGACCCGCACTCTAACTAGGCGAGCATGCCCAAACGCCGGCCCAAACTAGGTATCTACACATCATTCCCTTATGCACTGTTCCGACGATGTTTGGATATCCTTTCACTGCTCTCTTAGCTTACACGCCTATGCAACTCTGACTTTAACTCTTATTTCTTCTGGAGATATCATCTGAAACAAGCAAATCCATTTTTTAGTGAAGCATGATGGCGCTACAGGATCTGGTACACATCCTGCACACCCGTATAACCTTGTAAGTATCTGTCCTCTGGTACAACATCAAGGTCGACTCCTCTTATTTGATCAACCATTCGCCGTGTCAAAAATGCAGAGGGGGATGCAAGGAGCACAAGGCCTGCACATCTAAGCAAGTGATAACATGGACTTGTACATGGAACATCCCAAGCGCAAACAGAGCTGCAGTGAGCCTGTACAACGAGCTAGCGTAAGTCCCTGCATTTCATTTAATTTGTACTCGCATTCGTGTATGATTTATGTGCAGTGGCGGATCCACAAATTCAAGTTACCATGGCGAACATTTAACTTAAAAAATACGAAGGCACTTGCACTCCAGAAATCAACATAACTTGAGAAATGTGAAGCTACATGCACTTTGAAAACCAGCTAATGATCCAAAGAAGTTCAGATTATAAACACTAAATGATGCAAGCACCAAAAAACACGAAATGCAACATGGTGTACAAGGACTACAAACATGGTCTGTACCTGCTTGAATTATTCGCTCTCTGGGTGAAAATATTGAAGTGTAATTGCACCTATAACCAGTGCGCAAACTACATATCAATATATCTATCCTGCACAAGTATGCCAATAGTTTCAAACAACAGATTAGAAAAGTATTTATGCTATGTTGTCATGATACAGGGACTTTCTGGTAGATGGCCTCGACGTTTCCTCAAGCTATGAAAATGCACTATAATTTGCTTGTCATCAATGCCTGCAAATCTCTATGTCTCTCTCAACATAGCAGATCGTCATTAGACACCAAATCCTTCAATGAGCTTGCAAAATGCTTGCATTAGATCCCTCATTAGACACTATATGTTCATCACCAGGAGCATGTAAAATGCTTGCATCAAATCTTTCATTAGCAGTCTATTCATTAGACACTTCAGGCTCAAGAACAGCATGAGCTTGTATGTTTGCACTAGAAACTTGATTAGATACATCAGATTCAGTCAATTCGGTATTGATTGCGGGAGTTATAAAATAAGTAGAAATTGGTTTCATTTTCTCATAGATTCCCTAATACAAGCAGTTTTACAACACCGTCAGGTTTAACTATTGGCCAGAAATTGAAGAGTTGAATTAGATATAATCAGGGATGTGATGTACCTGCTCGTTGTGCATGCTAATCTTGCAAGCTACAACTGTCCGTTTACGCAAGCTCGATGCCATGCCCGTGCTGCGCCATTGCCTCCCGCGCAGGCTACACCCAGGGTTGGATCTTCATCTTCTTGTCCTTCCGTTCGCTTGAAGCCCGGCGACCGCCCTCCAATGAGGGCGCGAGGAAATGCTGTGTCGGTCTGTCTAGTGGTGGCTAGGTTAGGAGCAAACCAGACTGGAGGCTGGAGCGAATGAATTGGGATTTTTCCTGCTGTCGATCGACATGGGAGGTGCTCATTTGGGCCGCGAGCCTGCTATAGGGCCTGCCTTGCACTTATGTTATCGGCCCATCCAAATTGATACATTTTTCTTCATTTTTTACATTGCCTTCTTGTGCATTGGGACGGACAAAACTAGCCTGGGCCAACCTGGACGACTCAAACTAGGTGCACACTTTCTAGACACCCGAGGCGGCTGCCCATACCAGCCCCTATGGTGGCGTCGCCCCTTTTTGCGTGTATGATCTGGGTAGTGAAAAATATTCCAGTGGCGCTTTTGATTTACCCACAAAATGGTTGAATTGCTTGTTTCTATTAACTGAGTTCGCCAATAATGTTAAGGATGCCAGTCTTTTCATCCTATTGTAGATTGCTTAGATCTCTATATGCCAAAAGTAATCGCATGAAATATACAGTAAAAGCCAATGTGATGTGTGTGGCTACAACTAGTCTGACGACACGTCCTCATATAACATATCAAGGATGCACCATCTTACTAGATTAACCATTCGACTTACCAATGCAGTGTGGGAAGAAAGAAGTATTGGGACTGCATATCCAAACAATTGATGCCATGGACTCCTTCGTACAACCTTGTAAGCGAAAAAGAAGTTGCAGTGTGCCTGTAGAAAGAACTAGCGTAAGTTCAGTTACCTGCTTCTCGGAATTTTAGTTAGCCACTTATTGCAAAATTGTTCAATTACGTTGCTTGGCTTAATTTAGTTTGCTACTGATTACATAATGCCACAGCCTGTTAATCCTATTATAGACTGCGCTTATCTATGTGTTTGATACTTACTGTTAAGAATTACCTGTTTTCCTGAACTTAAATAGGTGCTTGTTTGTTTAACTGCTTTGCTGCTGCAACAACGGGTTACAATGATGTTAATAACTACTTTTCAGCATCCAATTGAAACACTTTAATTCCTTGTTTGTTTAACTGGTTTGCTGTTATAACTCCAGTTGAGATGTTTTGCTAACTTCAACTTTTCCGTATCCAATCGGAACTTTAATGGCAAAACAGGTTAGCCCAAGATCAAAGAGCGAGGTCCCCATGGACGTTGTATCATCCCACAGCAGTGGCACCGGCCCAATCATGCATTATGAATTGCCAACTGCTGATGCTCTAGAGGCTAAACTAGTGGTAGAAAGAGATTCTGCTTCTATACTTAGAGATGAAGTTGACATGTTGAGGAAGCAAACAACACAATCACAAGCAGTACTCAAGACAACCATTATATATTTGGTGGATTTCAAAATGAAGCAAGTTGAGACTGACCACATTGTTAAGGTCCTGAAGGAAAAAAGGAAATTAAATTCCCACTTGGTAAATCATAGGTGAAATGTTCTTTCCATCATTGAATAAACTTTGTGTTGTCTATTCATATAATCAATCAAACCATTTGTTTTAGAGATCATGTAATAATTGTTTTTTGTTTTTTGTTTTTTGGTTTGTAGTTTTATTTGATCACAAGTCTGTATTAATTGATAAGACTCGGAGACATTTCATTTTGATTGCCGTGCCAGACCTACAAATATGCCAATCAGGCTGAATGTGCATTCAGCAATAATAGTAGTATAGATGGACCATAAGTGGCACGCATCGGAAAGGGCCAAGATGCTGTAGTAGCTTGGCTAAAAAAGGATGCTATTGTAGCAAAAAGAGTACAGCTGTCTGGCTTATGTATGTTAGTTGATATTATTGATCCATATACTCTATAAGTGTTTATATGTCTGTTAGTTCTGTACGTTCTTGGTTGACTGACTCGGTATTTGAATCTTGATACATCGCTTGTGTACATATCTAAATGGGAGTACACATTATGCTGCGTGTGACATTTGTGTTGGACATGGAGTGTTCCAAATATTCGAATTCACCTTAAACTGGATTCTAGCTTCTGAATTTGAGTATCGACATTTGTAAGCCATATTCATATATGATAGTGGAATAAATCTTTGTCGTCCTATTGAAGATATATAAAAACACATAGAATGATTTATAAAGATTCATATAGGAATACAAAATGGATTCAAATTTAGTTGTCAGGGTAAAGGTGGATGCTTATTGTCCCAAAATTCGAAAGAAGCGGCAAAATGTCCACTCCCACGTCGGCTGCCCGAAGCCAAGTGTTTGGGAGATGGAAATTACTGTCTACCCATTACACGAACAATCCATTGACCCAATTTCCACTGCTCTAAATAGAGGTAGGTTAGTAACTTCAATTAGACATGTCGCGACCACCTCTAAGCCCATTTCGACATGGTGGGCGCTAAACATGGGCGGCAAAACACATTTGATTCAAGCTCATTCGAAAGACCTCTGTTTCTCCCTCCATTTCCCCATTCATACACGATGGGCGGCAAAACAAACTCGACTCGGCCGAAATCGATGTAGGCAAATATTTTCAATCGGGGCAGGTTTGTAACTTCATTCACACGTGACACAACCACCTACATGTCAGCCCCGTTCATACACCATGGTGCCAACCATGGGCGCCAACCACCCTCTCCTCGCCCGAAATCGCTCTGGGCAAATATTGGCGAGATGCGAGATTACCGTCCTATCCCCAATCGACGAGACATCCAAATTTTAAACGGGGGGTAAGTTCGTAACTTTCCCATATTTCAGACAGGCGCGTCCCAAAAACATGGTTCCCCGTACCTCTCCCTCCATTTTCCCATTCATACACCATCCGCGCTAGAACACCATCCCCACACTAGCCTCCGTCCGCCACCCCATCCATCACAGTCGTCCTCCACCCTATCCATCACCGCTGTCCTCCACCACATCCATCGCCACTGTCCTCCACCATGCCAGAGTGCCTACCAAGACCGCGTCGTCCACTGCTAGAGATGGACATTTCTCATCCACGGCGACGGACCAATAGCCTTGCATCGCATCTTCTCGCTTCATCGGTGCTGTCGTCCTCTTTGCTAGGGCCGCTCACACTACCTTCTCTTCCACCGCAACAGGACTTATCCCCCGATGCACCCGTCTACTGTCGCAGATCTGCTTCAACACCACCGACAGCCATCGCACCCCTGATGCCTACACAACACCGCAAGAGAGGTGGTACTTCATATCTCCTGAACTTTTTGATCTCAACTAGAAAATAGATCTTAACTTGGTTACTCTACTTTCTTTTCAGCTCTTAGAATTTACTTCTTAGTTCGAAGCAAACAATGGATGCTAAATATCATTTCTCCGATTTGCAGCTTCAAATCTGCCATGGCACAATCATAATACGGTTTAATTGATCATGCTTAAGGTTTAATTAATCATGTTGGTTCCGTGGTGATTTCTTTAATAGAAATCGGAGGGGAAAACCTCTTTTGCTAAAAAAAGTATGCTTAGAGTTTCCCCCTTTTATGATCATTATACGATCAGAATATGTGCTTCGTGTCATAATAGCACTGCTCCACCCATCAAGCTAAACAAGCTTAGTTGTTCAAATACAAATCTGGTATTATTAAGACAGAGACGTTTAATTGGTCAGCTAAATGTTCCTAAATTAGTTTCGAAAATGCATTTTCGCCACTAGGGTGTGTATCTCTACAGGGTGCCCACGGTGAGCCGGCCCACCCTAGGATTTTGGGTCGTCCCAGGCCCCGGTTCCCCTCTGTTCTGCTGCGCGCTTCCGATCTCTACTCGTCCCCAGCCGCCTGCCTCGCCGGCGACTTGCCATCCCCGGACGACATTACTCTAGGAGGAGACGCCGGACTAACAGGAGGTCAGGAGCTGCTCGCCCAACAACGTCACCGCTGCCCGGGCGCGCCGACGTGCCTACCTTCCCAGTCTGTTCAGGGCTCAGGCGTGCAGCACCCACCAAGCCAACCCGATTTATCCCGAGATACATCCCCAACACTCAGCAGCCACTCCTCATCACCCATTTTCTAATTGATTCATTACTCATTAGGCAGGACTATCATTAGGGTTTGTTGTGTTCTCAGTGCTACCTACACTTAATGATTCAGATGTATTTCGGTAATCTTTAGTACCTCTAATTTCAAAATTCTAGCCCTCGGAACAAACACTAGTCATTTTGGATTGTTGGTAGTAGTGACATTGACCCAGATTACTACTGCAAGCCAGGTTTGTTGACAATTTTACTTGTCTTTCTTACTCGTTCGATATAATATCCAATTATTCATGTCGATTAGTTGCAAACAATAAGTGCTAGACAAACTTCTTGATTCAGATTTTGGACGCTCTCTTACTGCTGTTACAATTATGCATACTTGTCCTAGTAAGATCACAAGTAAATGATTGATTCACTACATCTATGCTTGCCTTGTCAGATTTGTTGTCAATATTCTTTTAGGGTGGACCACCCTGTTTCTAAATACTGGAACCATAGACATGAGTGAATAGTATTTCTCTATGTGATCTCTTCCGTCATGTGTGGGCCATGAACACTGCATTGTATAGAAAGGAAGTGTCATTTCTAGCTTTTACATAGGTTTTGATCTTTTACATGGAATACAATCTGCCTACTTGCTTTGTGTCTCACTAGCAACACTCCACCCTTGAAGCTAAACATTATGCCACTCATAATTCCTTAGTTTATTTGTTCAAATACGAATTTCATATGATTCTAATGTTCCTACTTCAGTTTTAAAATGTGTGTCTGCCTGTTATAGAGACATGAGGGGTTTGTATTTCTGTGTGTGGTCTGGTCAGCACGGTTGGGGGGTGAACTTTGCATATGCAGGGGTTTATAGGGAGACACTCTTCGAGTTGAATCCGCAATGCATTCCATAGATAATCTGACTACTTTTTATGTTTTCATGAATCTCAGATTCTGAACAGCATCATATATAATGATTATGAGCTTGCGTTCATGAAAAGAATAAAGCAAAACAATGCCATGGCTGTCAAACTTGGCATTAAGGGACTGAAATCAAGTCTAGATGCAATGCAATGCAAACGCTCTCCACCTACAGATTCATGCTCAAAATATGACCCTAACAGTGATTCTGAGCTAGAGGGAGACCTAAGTCAATGTAGCTCCCTAGTGGAGGAGTCAGAGGAAGATGCCCTATCTTATTCACCCATCAAGGTGCTTGCTCTAACTTTCCAAGGTTACATTGGTCGCACATATCTTGCAACTGATGCTTTGCATTGCTTCTACTTTGTTGAACTGCCATTAGCTTAGTTTACACATCGTGTATGTGAATACGCCCTGCTTATCCATTTTCAGTACACATTCCATCTATCATCATACCATATTTATCCATTCAAATGTTGTTCTTGTGTATCAGACGTTCAAAAGGAAGAGGGCGATTGCTGATCGTGGAGGAGCACAAGCAAAGTATTTGGAAAAGGTAGTGGCACCTGATAAATCAAATAGCCCATTAGGTGTAGTTGCAATATCACCTGACCCACAAAACACGCCAACTCTAGCAGACTCTAGCCCCACTACACTGGTCATTTCTGATGCCCCAACTCAGCAGACCCCAACTTCAGCAAACATTATGATTATGCCAGTTGACATAGCACCAGCTCTACGATGCAAAACCCCCATTCCAGCAAAGAGTACACCAAATCCAGTTGCAAATCCCTTTTCGAACCAAAGAGAGCCCCAATTGCAGCAAATAGGACCCATGTTCCATTTCTTCCCAGTTTAGAAGACGAAGCTTATATTGTTGTCAGGAACTTTGTGCGCATCTTTCCTTCATGGAAAGATTATACCGCAGACACAGAATAATTTCCAGTCTTCCTTCGCAACTTACGCGTAAGTAACGTACTAATGTTATTCATGGTCATTGCTGCATATGTTTCTGCTGACAGAAGACACAAGAATTCATTCTTTTAAATAGGCGAGGAGCAAACTGGATAGTGAAGACGAGAAAGGGTTGGTTGCGCTTTTCAAGCACTTGTTGATGAAGTATCATTCCTACCTGAGGCAAGCGCACTTCGATGGCAAGCCTCTAAACGAAATTTCTATAAAGTCTCCGATGCTACATTTATCTGACGGTGACTGGAATAATCTTGTTACACATTGGTCTTGGCTGCAGCGTAAGGTACTGTCTATGATATCACATCACAATTTGAACTACATTTCTGCATTTGCCTTAATGTCTCACTTGTACGAAAACTGTTAGCAGAAGAACATTCATTCTCAAGGGACCACAGAATCTTGCAACTATACTGCACACTGCATTGCTCTTGTGAGTACCTCTTGCCCTGTATGACCATACTTACTTCCGTAGCTGTTTGATTATGTAGCATCACTGCACATGTTAGCCTCGTAATCGTCCATTTGGTGGTCATTATAAGATCCGTATGGACTCTTACATAAATTTAGAATCAACCCAATGCTTTTGAAGAGGTTTAGCTCTGCAGTCCTCTTGTAAGGACTGAACATCGTCTATCACTGTACTTACATTAATAGCTACTCCCTCCGTCCCATAATATAAGAACGTTTTGTATAGTACACCAGCGTTCAAAACACTCTTGTATTATGGGAAGAGGGATTGGTTCATTGTGTAGCATTCTGCATCTTATCTCCGTGGCCCATCATTTACTAAAAAAGATCAGATCTATATTTAATCTTACCAACAAGTAGAATACACAGACAATGTCAGTGCAGAAGTGTAGCCCATTGCTCTTGTCAGTACATTTTGTCCTGTAATGCTTGTACTTCCAAGGATTGGTAGTTGATTATGTAGCATCAGTCTGCATCTTATCTTCATTATCCTCTATCCCTTCTAGTATTATCATATCTATAATTACTCTCTACAAAATGTATAGTACATGCAATGCTTATGAAGAAGATTATGTGCTGAAATTCTTGAGTTATCCTTCCCTTGACATGGAGAATGGCATTATAAAGCCTATGTTAACTGTTAATGTAAGTCAGTCCTTCTAAAGCCTTTATCCTCAACTGCTGTTTAATTTGCTCATACTCCCTATCGTTTACTGCTGTTTAGTTTGCTGTTTCTACCAAAATGCATGTTCACAAGAACCGTAAGTTCTAAGTTTTACTTGTAAAACCAAATTCCTTATTCATACCATGCACATTAATCAATACTCCATATATGTATGCTTTTTTTGTGGATATATAATCCAGTGTGTGGTGAAGCAGCCCATGTTTGCACCTTGTCATCTCCTATTTTATCTTACTGATGTGGCTGATGATATGAACAACATGCCATGCACATTAACCAAAATAGATACAATGATTTTCTTTGCCCTTCATCTATGCTTGTTATGTTGACATGGTAATCCAGTAGTGTGGTGAAGCTCCCCGCATTATGAACAATGCCAAATTATGCTATTGATATTTTGAACTTACTCTTTATTTTCTAATTTGAAATTGGATGGAATTGATAGCACAGTTATCATCTTTGTTTATACACGTGCAAAACCTGTCATCTCTCTGCTTTGTTTCAGCGTGATATGCCTGATAGCATGCACAAGTCTGCTGAAGGCTGTGAGACAAACCCTACATATATTGCAGCAAAGAAGGCAAAACATCTTGAAGATAGCGAGACAACCCCAAAGTCTTGTCTTGATGCAGTGTTCAAGTTACTTGAGACTAGCAGTCAGACAAGCTCACAAAATTCGTTGTCTGAATCAGTTCGACTTCTTCACTCCCAAGTTCTAGCAGAAAGGCATTCTGCAACTCAACTTCGACTTGAAAAAGTCCAATCTCTAAGAAAGATTGTGGAGAACACCAATGAGAACCTCATCACTAAACAGCTACAACTGGAAGCTATGACCGACATGCTAGGCCGGTCTCACAGCCTTGCTCAGCAGCTTGTGCAGCAGTTCCCCTGCAAGGCTAACCTTTCTTGAACTGTCTTGGAAGTGGTCTCGGTTTAGTATTATTTTGTTACGCTGCAATGGTGCCCAGTTTTTGTAATCTGCTTCTTCATTGCGCTTTATGATCACTGGTGGCAAACTTCGATGCCTAGTGGATGTAATATACCTTAAATCCTTTATTGTATAGTGTAGGTTTATTCTTAGTTACCATGCCGTAATTTCTTTATTGTATAGAGTAGGTTTGTTCTTAATTCCTACTAGTTACTGCCATCATTCGCTATCTGAAAAAAACCCAGATGTAGTCGACTGGGCCAAAACATTCGACTCTAATGGGCTTGGTTTTTAGCGGGCCACAATTGGGCTGGCCTGCGTCTTTCTTGGGCCCGAATGATTGGGGCCTTCACACTTTGCGCCAGACCCACAACTTACACCGGCCTATATTTTAGTTGGGCCTTCTGTGGACCCCAGCACTTAGTTTGGCCCAGGTAGCGTTGGGCCATTAACAAGCTAAATATTGTACTGGCCTGTTACAGCCCAGATGAAACCATGGGCCTTTAGCAGGCCGAAATGCATGTCGGGCCTCAATTTTCACTAGTCGTTGACGGGCCTTCAGCAGGCTAAAATGTAGACCGAGGCTTTTTGGTCCCAGTTAGGTCATGTGCCATTACCAGGCCGAAACATATCTCGGGCCTTAGTTGGCCCACTGATATCATGGGCCTTTAAGAGGCCGAAAGCTTAGTACATGCATCAATGGGCCGAATTATGCGACAGGCCTTCAACAGGCCCAAAGTCATGTTGGGCTTAAATGTTGCCACCTTTATCACGGGCCGTTAGTGGGCCCGATGTCCCATCGGACCATATATGGCCCATGGGCAGCACAGGCCATTCCTAGGCCAAAAGTCACACCGGGCTGAAATGGGCCCATGTCTACATCGGGCCTCTAACATGCTGAAAGTCACTAGGCTGTAATTGGGCCCAAATATTCGGCGAACAATTAACGGGCCAGATCCGGCTTCGGGCCGTAAATGGGCCCAAATATTCGGCGAACAATTAACAGGCCAGATCTGGCTTCGGGCAGTAAATGGGCCTTTATTAAGCAGGCCATTATTGGGCTGGCCCACTAGTACCTAAGTAAGTACTATTGGGCCTTTGACTGGGACGACTTTTTAACCTATATGGGCCTCTGTTGGGCCCAGCCACGTGTTGACGCATCATAGGCATGTATCCTCCAATGGACGAGCGATATCTGTCCCACTGACGAGCTGACAGGTGTTCCCTCTGGCCAATCAGAATTTTACATGTGGAAATTTTCCATTGGTCCGGGCTCTTAACGGGTTATCGGATCCAAAACCCGACCCGATAGCTTAACGGCATTCCGTTACGGTGGATGCCATGTGTCGGTCACCCTTGACGAGAGCACTTCTGTGACGCACGATTTATCGTCATGGAAGTGGACACTTCTGTGATGATAATTTTGGTAATGTCATGGAACACTTCTACGATAGCACATGTATGACTATCTTGATTCTGTCATAAAATTGTCATGGATGTACATGCATGACAAAAAATGCAACCTACTGTGACAAAAACATATCATCACGGAAGTGTATTTTTTGTAGTGTATACGGAGGCGGGGGGGGGCACCCCAAAGGACACCAAGTCTTCTCTTAGCCGTGTGCGGTGCACCCCTCCACAGTTACGCACCTTGGTCATATCATCATAGTGCTTAGGCGAAGCCCCGCACCAGTAACTTCATCATCACCGTCGCCACGCCGTCGTGCTGACGGAACTCTCCCTCATCCTCAACTGGATCAAGAGTTCGAGGGAGGTCATCATGCTAAACATGTGCTGAACACGGAGGTGCCGTACGTTCGGTACTTGGATCGGTTGGATCATGAAGATGTTCGACTACATCAACCGCATTACTAAACGCTTCCACTTTCGGCCTATGAGGGTACGTGGACACACTCTCCCATCTCGTTGCTATGCATCTCCTAGATAGATCTTGCGTGATCGTAGGAATTTTTTTGAATTACTACATTCCCCAAAAGTGGCATCAGAGCCAGGTCTATGTTTAGATGATATATGCACGAGTAGAACACAATGAGTTGTGGGTAATAATAGTCATACTGCTTATCACCAATGTCTTACTTTGATTCGACGGTATTGTTGAATGAAGCGGCCCGGACCGACATTACATGACCGCATTCATCAGACTTGTTCTACCGACGTGCTTCGCACACAGGTGGTTGGCGGGTGTCTGTTTCTCCAACTTTAGTTGAATCGAGTTTGACTACGACCGATCCTTGTTGAAGGTTAAAACAGTACACTTGACGAAAAATCGTTGTGGTTTTGATGCATAGGTAAGAACAATTTTTACTAGAAGCCCGTCGCAGCCACGTAAAACTTGCAACAACAAAGTAGAGGACGTCTAACTTGTTTTTGCAGGGCATGTTGTGATGTGATATGGTCAAGACGTGATGAGATATAAATTATTGTATGAGATGATCATGTTTTGTAAAAGTTATCGGCAACTGATATCCTTATGGTTTTCGCTTTATTGTATGAAATGCAATCGCCATGTAATTGCTTTACTTTATCACTAAGCGGTAGCAATAGTCGTAGAAGCAATATTTGGCGAGACGACAACGATGCTACGATGGAGATCAAGGTGTTAAGCCAGTGACGATGGAGATCATGACGGTGCTTTGGAGATGGAGATCAAAGGCACAAGATGATGATGGCCATGTCATGTCACATATTTTAATTGCATGTGATGTTTATATTTTATGCATCTTATTTTGCTTAGTATGGCGGTAGCATTATAAGATGATCCCTCACTAAATTACAAGGTATAAGGGTTCTCCCTAAGTATGCACCGTTGCAACAGTTCATCATGCCGAGACAACACGTGATGATCGGGTGTGATAATCTCTACGTTCACATACAACGGGTGCAAGCCAGTTTTGCATGTGCAGAATACTCGGGTTAAACTTGACGAGCCTAGCATATGCAGGTATGGCCTCAGAACACTGAGATCGAAAGGTCGAACGTGAATCATATTGTAGATGTGATCAACATAGAGATGTTCACTATTAAAAACTACTCCATCTCATGTGATGATCGGGCATGGTTTAGTTGATATGGATCACGTGATCATTTAGATGACTAGAGGGATGTCTATCTAAATGGGAGTTCTTAAGTAATATGATTAATTGAACTTTAATTTATCATGAACTTAGTCTTGATAAAGGGCAACCTGGTGCATGTAGCTCCCGCTTGCGTAGGGTCCAGGGAAGGGTCCGACCACTTTGGGTCTATAGTACGCAGCCTTTCCATACATTTCTGTAAGAGGCTATTTCCAGGACTTGAACCCATGACCTCATGGTCACAAGGCAGCAGCTTTACCACTGCGCCAAGGCTCCCCTTCGAACTTAGTCTTGATAGTATTTGCAAATTATGTTGTAGATCAATAGCTCACGATATAGCTCCCGGTTTATTTTTGATTTGTTCCTAGAGAAAAATAAGTTGAAAGATGATAGTAGGAATGATGCGGACTGGGTCCGTGATCTAAGGATTATCCTCATTGCTACACAGAATAATTATGTTCTTGATGCACCGCTCGATATGAACGTTTGGCAAGCTCGATATGATGACTACTTGATAGTTTAGTGCACCATGCTTTACGGCTTAGAACCGGGACTTCAAAAACGTTTTGAACACCACGGAGGATATGAGATGTTCCAAGAGCTGAAATTGGTATTTCAAACTCATGCCCATGTCAAGAGGCATGAGACATCTGACAAAGTACTTAGCCTACAAGATGGAAGAGAATAGCTCAACTAGTGAGCATGTGCTCAGAATGTCTGAGTACTACAATCGCTTGAATCAAGTGGGAGTTAATCTTCTAGATAAGATAGTGATTGACAGAGTTCTCTAGTCACTATCACCAAGTTACTTGAACTTCATGATGAACTATAATATGCAAGGGATGACAAAAACGATTCCCGAGCTCTTCGTGGTGCTAAAATTGACGAAGGTAGAAATCAAGAAAAAGCATCAATTGTTGATGGTTAACAAGACCACTAGTCTCAAGAAAAGGGCAAAGGGATAGAAAGTGAACTTCAAGAATAATGGCAAGCAAGTTGCCACTCCCGTGAAAAAGTCCAAAGCTAGACCTAAGCCTGAAACTAAGTGCTTCTACTACAAAGGAATGGTCATTGGAAGCGGAACTACCCCAAATAATTGGCGGATAAGAAGGATGGCAAAGTGAACAAAGGTATATTTGATATACAGATTATTGATGTGTACTTTACTAGTGTTTGTAGCAACCCCTGGGAATTTGATACCGGTTCAGTTGATAAGATTAGTAACTCGAAATAGGAGTTGCAGAATGAACATAGAATAGTTAAGGATGAAGTGATGATGTGTGTTGGAAGTGGTTCCAAGATTGATATGATCATCATCGCACACTCCCTATACTTTCAGGATTAGTGTTGAACCTAAATAAATGTTATTTGGTGTTTGGATTGAGCATGAATATGATTTGATCATGTTTATTGCAATACAGTTATTCATTTAAGCCAGAGAATAATTGTTGTTCTGTTTACATGAATAAAACCTTCTATGATCATACACCCAACATAAATGGTTTATTGTATATCGATCGTAGTGATACACATATTCATAATATTGATGCCAAAAGATGCAAAGTTGATAATGATAGTGCAACATACTTGTGGCACTACCGTTTAGGTCATATTGGTGTAAAGCGCATGAAGAAACTCCATGCAGATGGACTTTTGGAATCACTTGATTATGAATCATTTGATACTTGCGAACCATGCCACATGGGCAAGATAACTAAAACTCCATTCTCCGAAACAATGGAGCAAGCTACTGACTTATTGGAAATAATACATACTGATGTATGCGGTCCAATGAGTGCTGAGGCTCGCGGCGGGTATAATTATTTTCTGACCTTCACAGATGATTTGAGCAGATTTGGGTATATCTACTTGATGAAACATAAGTTTGAAATATTTGAAAAGTTCAAAGAATTTCAAAGTTAAGTGGAAAATCATCGTAATAAGAAAATAAAGTTTCTACGATCTGATCGTGGAGGTGAATATTTGAGTTACGAGTTTGGTCTTCATTTAAAACAATGTGGAATAGTTTCACAACTCACGCCACCTGGAACACCATAGCATAATGGTGTGTCCGAACGTCGTAACCGTACTTTATTAGATATGGTGCAATCTATGATGTCTCTTACCGATTTACCACTATCGTTTTGGGGTTATGCATTAGAGACAACTGCATTCACGTTAGATAGGGCACCATATAAATCCATTGAGACGACACCGTATGAACTGTGGTTTGGCAAGAAACCAAAGCTGTCATTTCTTAAAGTTTGGGGCTGCAATGGTTATGTGAAAAAGCTTCAACCTGATAAGCTCGAACCCAAATCGGAGAAATGTGTCTTCATAGGATACCCAAAGGAGACTGTTGGGTACACCTTCTATCACAGATCCGAAGGCAAGATATTCGTTGCTAAGAATGGATCCTTTCTAGAGAAGGAGTTTCTCTCGAAAGAAGTGAGTGGGAGGAAAGTAGAACTTGATGAGGTAGTGATACGTCTCCAACATATCTATAATTTTTGATTGTTCCATGCTATTATATTACCCATTTTGGATGTTTATGGGCTTTACTTTACACTTTTATATCATTTTTGGGACTAACCTACTAACCGGAGGCCCAACCCGTATTGCTGTTTTTTTGCCTATTTCAGTGTATCGAAGAAAAGGAATATCAAACGGAGTCCAAACGCGATGAAACCTTCGGGAATGATATTTTTGGAACAAAAGCAAACCTGGAGACTTGGAGTGGAAGTCAAGAAACAAAGGAGGCGACCACGAGGGTGCCCGGCGCGTCCCCTACAGGTGGGCGCGCCCCTACCCTCGTGGCCCCCTCGAGCGTCCACCGGCCTACTTCTTCCTCCTATATATATACCCATGTACCCCGAAAACATCAGAAGAGACCACAAAAACCTAATTCCACTACCGCAACCTTCTGTATCCGCGAGATCCCATCTTGGAGCCTTCACCGGCGCTCCGCTGGAGGGGGAATCGATCACGGAGGGCCTCTACATCATCTTCATGGCCTCTCCTATGAGTTGTGAGTAGTTTACCACAGACCTTTGGGTCCATAGTTATTAGCTAGATGGCTTCTTCTCTCTCTTTGAATCTCAATACAAAGTTCTCCTCAATCTTCTTGGAGATCTATTCGATGGAACTCTTTTTGCGGTGTGTTTGTCGAGATTCGATGAATTGTGGGTTTATGATCAAGTTTATCTATGAGAAATATTTGAATCTTCTCTGAATTCTTTTATGTGTGATTAAGTTATCTTTGCAAGTCTCTTTGAATTATTAGTTTGGTTTGGCCTACTAGATTGATCTTTCTTGCAACGGGAGAAGTGCTTAGCTTTGGGTTCAATCTTGCGGTGTCCTTTCCCAGTGACAGCAGGGGCAGCAAGGCACGTATTCTATTGTTTCCATCGAGGATAAAAAGATGGGGTTTATATCATATTGCATGAGTTTATCCCTATACATCATGTCATCTTTCTTAATGCATTACTCTGTTCTTCATGAACTTAATACACTAGATGCAGGCAGGAGTTGGTCGATGTGTGGAGTAATAGTAGTAGATGCAGAATCATTTCGATCTACTTGTCATGGACGTGATGCCTATATACATGATCATGCCTAGATAATCTCATAATTATTCACTTTTCTATCAATTGCTCGATAGTAATTTGTTCACCCACCGTAATACTTATGCTATCTTGAGAGAAGCCACTAGTGAAACCTATGGCCCCTGGGTCTATATCTTATCATATAAGCTTTCAATCTACTTTTATTTGCATCTTTACTTTTCCAATCTATATTATAAAATACCAAAAATGCAGACTAAGGCACAACCTAGTGGTAGGAAGGGGCTGATGCCTTCCCACCCACCCAGGTTCAAGGCGGTACTTGCAATTTGGGTTTGTTGCACCAATTATACTGTAGGGGGTTCCCTTACAGTCTTTCTGTCAAAAAATAAAATAAAATGCCAAAAATATATTTATCTTATCATATTATCTCTATCAGATATCACTTTCGCAAGTGGCCGTGAAGGGATTGACAACCCCTTTATTGCATTGGTTGCGAGTTCTTGTTTGTTTGTGTAGGTGCGTGGGACTTTTGAGGAGGCTCCTAATGGATTGATACCTTGGTTCTCAAAAACTGAGGGAAATACTTATGCTACTTTGCTGCATCACCCTTTCCTCTTCAAGGAAAACCAACACAAGCTCAAGACGTAGCAGGTAGTTGTACCTTCTCTCGAGTTGGAAAGTAGTTCATCACAGAAATCAGTTCTAGTGATGACTACACCAATTAGTGAGGAAGTTAATGGTGATGATCATGAAACTTTAGATCAAGTTACTACCAAACCTCGTAGGTCAACGAGAGTACATTCCGCACCAGAGTGGTACAGTAATCCTGTCCTGGAAGTCATGTTATTAGACCATGACAAACCAACAAACTATGAGGAAGCGATGATGAGCCTAGATTCCGCAGAATGGCTTGAGGCCATGAAATCTGAGATGGGATCCATGTATGAGAACAAAGTATGGACTTTGGTGGACTTGCCTGATGATCGGCAAGCCATTGAGAATAAATGGATTTTCAAGAGGAAGACGGACGATGATGCTAGTGTTACTATCTACAAAGCTCGAATTGTTGCAAAAAGGTTTTCGACAAGTTCAAGGTGTTGACTACGATGAGATTTTCCCACTCGTATTGATGCTTAAGTCTGTCCGAATCATGTTAGCAATTGCCGCATTTTATGAAATCTGGCAAATGGATATCAAAACTACATTCCTTAATGGATTTATTAAAGAAGAGTTGTATATGATGCAACCAGAAGGTTTTTTCAATCCTAAAGGTGCTAACAAAATGTGCAAGCTCTAGCGATCCATCTATGGACTGGTGCAAGCATCTCGGAGTTGGAATATACGCTTTGATGAGTTGATCAAACCATATAGTTTTATAAAAACTTGCGGTGAAGCCTGTATTTACAAGAAAGTGAGTGGGAGCACTACAACCTTTCTGATAAGTATATGTGAATGACATATTGTTGATCGGAAATGATGTAGAATTTTCTGAAAAGCATAAAGGAGTATTTCAAAGGAGTTTTTTCAAAGAAAGACCTTAGTGAAGCTGCTTACATATTGGGCATCAAGATCTATAGAGATAGATCAAGACGCTTGATAAGATTTTTCAATGAGTACATACCTTGATAAGATTTTGAAGGAGTTCAAAATGGATCAGTCAAAGCACTACAAAAAAATACACTTATGTGATGATACGTGTTTGTCACAGTAGGTCGTGTTTTTTCTCATGCATGTACATCCATGACGATTTTATGATAGAATCAAGATAGTCATACCTCTGCTGTCGTAGAAGTCCACTTCCATGACGATAAATCACACATCATAGAAGTGATTTCGTCAAGGGTGACCGACATGTGGCATCCACCATAACGGAACGTCGTTAAGCTATCGGGTCCGGTTTTGGATCCGATAACCCGTTAACAGCCCAGACCAATGGGGATTTTCCACATGTAAAATTATCATTGGCTGGAGGATACACGTGTCAGCTCCGCATTGGCACAGGTGTCACTCATCCAATGGGCGAGACGCGCCTATGATATGTTGACACATGGACCAGCCCATAAAGTTTAAATGGGCCGACCCAACTAAAGGCCCACAAGATTTTGCGGACCATAATGGGCCGGCCCAGCTAAAGGCCCATGAGATTTTGTGGACCATAATGGGCTGGCCCAGCTAAAGGCCCACAAGATTTTACGGGCCATAATGGGCCGACCCAGGTAAAGGCCCACAAGATTTTTGTGTGCCATAATGGGCCGGCCCAGGTAAAGGCCCACAAGATTCTTGCGGATCATAATGGGCCGGCCCAGCTAAAGGCCCATGAGATTTCACCGACATTAATGGGCTGGCCCAGCTGTAGGCCCACAAGATTTTGAGAACCCTCGTAGGCCGACCCATTAATTGGCTGCCATGTTTTGGGCCAATTGTCGGCCCATATTTGATCCGGTCCATTAATGACATGCCACGTTCCGGGCCTAATAATGGCCCATATGAGCTCCGGCCCGTTAAAAGCCGACCACGTTCTGGGCCAAATTATGGCCCAAACCAGGTCCAGCCCTTTAAGAGGCTTTGGGCTAAATTATGGCCCATATCAGATTCGACCCATCAACTGGACGTTGTGCTTTTGGGCCCACTTGCTAAAGGACCATTTAGTAATTCGGCCTGATATTGGTTTTGGCCTGTTAAGGGCTCGTTTAACATTTTGTCCCTATATTAATTTCGGCCTGTTAAAAGCCCGTCATATAGTTGGGCCTAACTACGGCCCGTTTTGCATCCGGCCTGCTCGCAGCCGATATCTGATTGGGCCAAACAAGGACCGCGACAATTTTGGCCTGTTAAAAGCCCGTGATTTGATTCACACAATCATGGGTCGGGGTCCATTTCGGGCTGCTGCCGGCACGGGAGCTGTTCGGCACGTTTCAGGCCCAACCTACTTCTTAGCCTCCTAAAAGCCCATTGAGTTTTCTTGCAAAAAGAGGGCCAGGGGTTACTCGGCCTATTAAAGACCCGAATCTACTAGTGGGCCAGTTTACTCTTGGCCTTTTAACGAACCAAGATGACGGGGCCCATGATGTGGATCATACATCGTGATTGCATGACGGCCCAATTATGTACCGTAATTTTACGATTTGGCCGGTTTACTGTGAAGACAGGATATATATACAGTAAAATAACTGCATCATCGTGAATAAGAAAAGACCTAGACTATACAATAAAGAAATTATGGCATATTACATCCACTAGGCATCAAAGTTCACCACTATGATAATAAAGCACAAGCAGACAGCAGATTACATACACTAGGCATCAAAGATCGCCACTAGTGCAAATAAACACGCCGACAAAATAATATACAAAACCGACATCACTTCAATAGAGTTCAAGAAAGGTTAGCCCTGCTGGGGAGCTGCATCGCAAGCAGCTGAGCAAGCTGATGAGACTGCGCTTGTTCAACACTTATATATTCCTCACTCTGAAAGATAAACAAGCAGACAGATGACATGTTTTGCACATAAAAGTATCAGGCTGACAATTCATCACATTTCTGACTGACGAATAAAGTGACACAGTTTAAAATTGCATTAACACAATATGGTATTGTTCAGGTCAAGACATGGCAGGAAATGACATTGGTAAGGAGTTGGCAGCTTCACGACACCACTAGATTACCGATCAAGAACTCATAAGTATCAATGGTTAGTGTATTGTCAATTTATGCCATTTTAGATTGGCAAATAAAGAGACAGTTTAAATAATAGTAGAATGATATGATGTGGCATCCCGGCTCAGAGCGACCAGTTTACCTTGCATTGCCAGCCCAGAGACCTTGTCTTCTGGCAACACACAACAACATGGTACAGAAAACAACCACTTTATTCATGCTAGCGGAGCATAGTTTATATTACAACAGTTAGCGAGGCCAAGCGGCACACACGGTGCGGCTGAACAATATTTACATTATTTAGTGAACATAAATGGGCCTCGATCATGACAACTACTCGGCAGCGGAGCAATGTCTTAGCGGGACTCCATAGCACAAGGACACCGATGTGGACACGGTCTAGACTCAGACAACACTCCTTTCCAATGAGACTTTCCTGAAATCTGGCATGACACGCCAGGTCAGAACATTGAATGTACTTGCAAGCTCACAATAAGCATAAACATAATGACAAACAATATCATGATATTTAACCAATTAAGCAACAATGCAACCATATATCCAACATGCTGTGACTATGCTCAACTGGTACTCATTCTCCAGACTTGCTTACAAGAGGTGATCAATCAACATGATAATTCCAAAAACACACTCGTGATCCTTACAGCAATCACAACCCGACCAACTCGTGGCCCGTGATCCTTACGGCGATCACAACCCGACCAACTTGTGGCCCATGATCCTTACGACGATCACAACCCGACCAACTCGTGGCCCGACTTAACACGATGGCCTCCATGCCATCCTCAGTACAACTTAGTGTGCATATTTTATTAAGTGTTGACCTATGGTGTACCCTACTTTCGAGCGTGTCCGTAACCGTGGACTCGGCTATCGATAGATTAAAAACACTCTGTAGAGGTTAGTACACTGTACCCACACTACGGAACCCATGGCCTTGCACTCCCATTCGGGTGGACCAACAGCGTTCTGACGAAACCATTTCATTGTCATGACACTCTCCCGGCCCTTCCGACTCAGACCCCAACGGGCTAGTCCTGGGTGGCCCCGTGTCTACCTCCAGACACCTCGACTACCGTCGTGGCCATGATCCACTTTGGGACCCGGTACCAAAACTTAACTTAACAATGGGCTCACAAGGTTATGCTTGCCTACCGGGCCAGGGTACACCACGCCCATAACCTTCCCTAAATGGAGGCACCGACCAGAGGCACGACAATGAAACGCATTAAGGCTGTCCCATACCGGCAAATGTGGTTGCACTGGGAAAGACTTGTTTCAGCGGCACCATGACCCGATCAACAACATATTCAAGTTGAGTTATTAATCAGGTTCAACTTAATGTGAAAATAACTGGTGTCATAATGCCATACTATGCATCACTTAACATATGCAGCACATAACCATGCAAACAACTGAATCAACCACGCTCCTATGGAGCCATCATCAACTCATGCTTGTACTCTGGTTAAGATCACACCTCACTTATACCAGAATCATTACTAGCAATCTCATCATTTTTCATCATGCAAAAATATTAATTAAACTAATTACCCAACTCTATGATCATATTATTTATTCATCTCAAGCAACTAAGTTCTCCTTAGCTTATCAATAAGATTCACTTCAAACATTTTGTAGTTCAAGTATTTTAACATGACAATTAGTTAACAGAATATAATCATATAAATAATTTAAATGCATAAATACTCATAAGTTCAAGTATGAAAATCATAAATATTGAAATGGCACCATGAAAATGTTATTGTGGCTTGCCTTAGTACTGATGAGGTTCACAAAGCTCCTGGTGATCCTCAAGACAAGCTGGCTCTGCTGAAAATATTCAAAACCACAAAAAGAAAATATCAAGAAACCTTTTGAAAATTGCCAGAAAATCTAGACAGCAAGGAAAAATCCCATTTTTTGGGTGATGTTAGATTTTTGGACACAGAACACGATGCAAAAAGATTCAATGCATTTGGACTTGTAGATAAAAAGTTATGGCCATTTGAAGTCTCCTGGAATTTAAATGGATTTGAAATAATAAAACAGAGGGGGTGACGTCGAAAGCGTAAACTCCTGGGGCGCCACCACTCATACCGCTTCACGCGCGTAATGAGTGTCTGACTAGCGGGCCCCGCTAGTCAGGACGGAGGGAGGGGAGAGGGAAACAGAGGGGCGCGACGCTTCGCCGGAGCTCACGCCGGTGGTGAGGCTTCTTGGAGGCAAACGAGAGGGAGGGATCGACAGAGAAGACGATTGCGCACCTGCCTGTACCCGTAGCATAGCTAACGGTGGCCGGACGACGTCGGATTTGATTCTCTGGTAGCAACAGAGGGCGGAGGTTGTCGGAGTTGAAGAAGACGACGACTTGGGGCCGCTCCAGGGGCTCCGGCTAGGTGGGTTGGCTTCACGGAGGAGAGGCGGAGGCCCTGGCGGGGTCGCCTTGGCTTGTGAGGGGCCGGAGCTACGAGAATGATCCAGAGGGGATCGTCGGCGAGCTCGGCTCCAGGACGGCAGTCTGCGGCCTGCCCGGCTGGGCTGCGGCTTCTACTGGCTCTAGGAGGGAGTGGGAGAGGCTGAGGTGCTCCAAGAGGCTGCGGAGGGGCTGCTTTTATAGGCGGGGGGGGGGGGGGGGGGGCGAGGAGGGCTCGGGCTGCGTCGGAGGACACCTGTCCCCGGCGCCCAGCAACGAACGGTAACAGAGAGCGATGGAGAAGGCGATGGAGGTCATGCAAGCACTGTACGCGGGCGCGGACGAGCACAGGAGCGAGGGGGGAAAGAGACGAAAACAGTGCCCGCGCACTGTGACGTTGGCCGGACCGTGCCCGTGCTCACTGCGGCGAGCTCCGGCGTCAGCGAGCGGCAGGGAGGAGTTAAGGAGGTGGAGACGAGGATGGTGGCAAGGGGTGGCACGCTCTGGTCGGCCGAGCAGTGAGCACGCGCTCAACAGAGGCGCCGGCGACACGCAGAGCGCGCATATTGCATGCAGCACGCTCGGACGAACGCGGTCACCGCATGGACCATGACATCAGGCCACCCTATGCACTAACAAAGATGTCTCGCGTGTAGTCCCTAGTAAACTGAGATGTTAGCACAGTTTGGTTTGGTTCCAGGTGCAGTAGAAGTAAAATGGTGCTGTTGACAAGTTACTGGATAGTAACTTTGGGGAGTTACTGTGGTCAAACCACTGGGATTCAAGGGCTGAGCTTTAGGGTTTTACTATCTCTTACTAAGGTAAATAAGCTCAGGGAAAACCAGCTACAATGGAGCTAGTAAAAAGGTAGTTGCTGTAGAAACTACCATTTCAGCCCAGAAGTGACTTTATTTTCTGTAGCCAAAATATTCCAAAGAGTGGTGAAATATTTTTGCTCAGAAAGGTGCCCTAGGGTCCAAAGAATAATTGGGATTTTTCTCAGGATTTTTGGGGCAAGAAAAATTAGGGTTGCTTTGGAGCTCAATGAGTTAGCTAGGGTTTAGGAGGCCAAAATGAATATTTTTCATTTAAGAAAAATATTCCAAGCAATATTGTTGGGTTGGCTAGGGGTGAAATGATGGTTGTGAGGAGGAGAGGGAGCACTTGGGTGAAAATCAAGGGATACCCAAGTGGTTAAGTCCAAATGAAATGATCCAAAACTCCAAATCCAAAATCAACTCAACTGAAAATCAAGCCAAGAAAAGAGGCTAAAAACCAGGCTGTCACAAACCTCCCCCACTTAAAATGAATCTCGTCCTCGAGATTCGGTTGCTTGGGAAAACCATTCTGGATAACATGCCCTTAGAAATTCTTCTGATTCCCAGGTTGTTTCTGACTCGGTATGATGCATCCATTGGACTTTGTAAAACCTTCGTGACTTACTGCGAGTTACCCTTTCCATCTGATCCAAAATTTTCACTGGCCTCTCTTCGTCGGTCAAGTCCTTTGCCAGCTCTATCTCTGCCAAATCGGTCTTTTTCTCAGGTGGTGAGATGCACCGTCGCAGTTGTGAAACGTGGAACACGTTGTGTATGTCTGACAGTTCAGGGGGCAATTCCAACTGATATGCCACATCACCTACTCGCATCATAACGCGAAATGTACCAATAAACCTGGGTGCCAAATTTCCACAGGTTTGAAACCTTTTGATTCCTTTCATAGGCGTGACTCGAAGGTAGACATGTTCTCCGGGTTCAAAACTGATCTGTCGGTGCTTTGCATCGTAATAATTTTTCTGTCGCGATTTGACCAATTGCAATCTATCTCGGATCTCCTTGACTTGCTTTTCGGCTTCCAGCATGAGATTTGTTCCGAAAATACGGCTATCTCCAGTTTGAGACCAATTTAATGGAGTGCGGCACCTACGGCTATACAAAGCTTCATATGGTGACATCTTTAAACTAGTCTGGAACCCATTGTTATACGAGAACTCGGCGTACGGCAAACAATCTTCCCATTGGGGTCCTTGGGCCAAAACACAGGCTCGGAGCATATCTTCGAGTATCTGATTTACTCTTTCTGTTTGCCCATCCGTCCGAGGATGATAAGTGGTACTATATTTCAATTCCATTCCGAGGGCCTGGTGGAGACGGGACCAAAAAGCAGAGGTGAAAGTGAACCCCGGTCAGAAGTGATGGATCGGGGAACTCCATGCAAACTGACAATCCTGGATACATACAGTCGTGCAAGCTCATCTGCTCGGTATGAGGTTTTGATTGGGAGGAAGTGGGCCACCTTGGTTAATCTATCCACTATGACCCAGATCACATTATTGCCCCGTCGGGTCCTAGGTAGTCCTGTGATGAAATCCATACAAACATTGTCCCATTTCCATTGTGACACAGACAACGGTTGGAGAAGTCCGGCTGGTTTCTGATGTTCTGCCTTTACTTTGTTACATATGTCGCAACAGGCCACAAAATAAGCAATGTCTTACTTCATTCCATCGCACCAGAATATTTGTCGGAGGTCTTCATACATTTTCGTACCTCCATGGTGGATTGAATACGAGGATTCGTGGGCTTCTGACAAAATTTTCTGCTTCAGATCAACTTGGTTAGGCACACAAATCCTTCCCCTGAATCAGAGGGTACCGCACTGATCCTTCGAGAAATCGGGACACTTGATGCGTTTTTGCAGATCGGCATCGCCTGACTGGGCCGTACGGATTTCTTCCTTAAGAGTAGGGGTAACCTTCAGGATATTGGCAAGGCCAGCCTCAACTATGACCAGGTTGAGCTGAGCAATCTCTTCTTTAAGTTCAGAAGGCAAAGATTCCAACATGACGTTTAAACTGACGGGCTTTCGACTGAGTGCATCGGCAACCACGTTGGCCTTACCCGGATGATAATTTATTCCAAGGTCATAATCCTTGACCAACTCAAGCCATCTTCGTTGACAGAGATTTAAATCCGGCTGAGTAAATATGTATTTGAGACTTTTGTGATCGGTAAAAATTTGGCAGCTTTTTCCGATGAGGTAGTGTCTCCAAATTTTTAAAGCATGAACTACCGCGGCCAATTCCAAATCATGAGTGGGGTAATTTCCTTCATGGGGTCATACCTGCTGTGAGGCATATGCTACTACCTTGCCATCTTGCATAAGTACGCATCCTAGTCCTTGCCGGGAAGCATCGTAGTATACGTCAAAGCTACGGTAGATATCTGGAAGTTTTAATACTGGCGCAGTGGTCAAGCGTTTCTTCAACTCGGTGAAACTTTTCTCACAGTCTAAAGTCCATTCAAACTTATTATCCTTTTTGAGCAGCTCCGTCATTGGCTTAGCAATCTTGGAAAACCCTTCAATGAAACGACGGTAGTATCCGGCTAATCCAAGAAAACTCCGGATCTGAGATACGGTGGCGGGCGGCAACCAGTCGAGCACATCTTTTACCTTGCTTGGGTCCACGGCTATACCTTCAGCGGATAGCACATGCCCAAGGAATCCAACTTGTTTGAGCCAAAATTCGCATTTACTAATTTGGCGTATAACTGGTGCTCACGAAGTCGTTGTAACCCTGCGCAGAGGTGTTCCTTATGCTCTTCTTCATTCCTTGAGTAACTGAGTAGATCACAAACTTATCGAGGAAATCCATGAATACTTTATTCATCATGTGCATGAAGAAGGCGGGGGCGTTGGTGAGACCGAAGGACATGACGGTATATTCATAGAGACCGTAGCGAGTGGTGAACGTGGTCTTGGGAATATCCTCCTTTTTAATTTTTAGCTGGCAATATCCAGTCCGCAAATCAATCTTTGAGAATACCTTGGCTCCACTGAGCTGATCAAACAAATCATCTATCCTTGGCAGAGGGTATTTATTTTTGATCGTAACATCGTTCAACTGTCGGTAGTCCACACACATACGAAAGCTGCCCTCTTTCTTGTCCACAAAAATAGCCAGTGATCCCCATGGCGAGGAATTGGGGCGGATATACCCTTTTTGGAGCATTTCATCAAGCTGTTTCTTTAGCTCCACTAATTCGGACGATGGCATACGATAATATTTCTTGTGTATTGGTGTGGTTCCGGGCACAAGTTCTATTGCAAACTCAAGCTCTCGATCAGGTGGCACGCCTAGCAGTTCTTCTGGGAATACATCGGGAAACTCACTGCCCACCGGAATTAATTCCATTTCTGCTATTACTGTAAAAACCATTTTCTCGAGGGAAGCCTCAGCAGCCCCGGCAAGATCCTTGCCAGGGCAGCTCGTCCACACCCACCGAGCGAGCCACCTTCGATCCCACCAAATGCTGAGCAGTCGCGTTGGGATAGGGTTCGGGAGGCACCTCCATGGTGGCATGCAGATCTTTGTGAAGACAAAGAGCAATCAAGATCAAAAGAGGATAGGGAGGCAACCATCCCCACCGAAGAAACACACGGCCCCCTAGCAAGATCCTTGCCGGGGAGGCCAACACGCCACGGCAAGACCCTTGCCGGGCCACCCAGCAAGACCATCGCCAAGCGCACCGGCAAGGCCACTGCCAGGCTTGCACCAGCCAAGTTCCTACCGCTGTTCGTGCGCAGCTGCCAACCCAACCAGCTAGGCAGGCACCTGCGTGGCAGAATGCGATCCTTCACGGAGGCTCCACCACCGCGGCACCTCAGCTGCCTGCCTGCCTACATGGCGCTGCATGCGTTGCTGGCCGGGGCCCGTGTCGAAGCCAGGAGGGGCAGCGACAGACGGGACGAGCCTCACCCCCGTCCCCCAATAAAGCGAAGGACACCTAAGCCCCGCATTTAATGCCCCTTGTCCTATAATATGGGCGATAAGCTCGTGCTACCGTATCACTTTCCACCTCCTCTATGCCACTGCAGCCCCTTTCGCCTATAAAAGGAGGCCCATGGTACACAGAGAAGGGATTCAGCTCTTTTGAACCTCGCAGCACCCAGAGCTAGTTCGAGAGCTCAAGAACACTAATACAACCACCAAAGCAGGATCGTAGGGTTTTACGCATCTTTGCGGCCCGAACCTGGGTAAATCCGCTTTGTGCCATCCGCTAGTCCCGCTCTTCTCACGATTCCGCGCCCCGCAACCGTAGAAGGGATTCCAGTGATCCCATAGGTGTTGTTTCCCACCAACATCTTTGGCGTGCCAGGCAGGGGCTGCGCTATTGTGAGAATCTGGTTTAGTAGTCGGCCTAGCTGTCCTTCATCGCCATGGCTCCTAAGAAGAAGACGACCACGACGATCGGTTCGTCCGGGACCAAGCTGCCGGCACCAGTGCAGACCAGTAGCGGGCCAGTCACGGAGAGAACCCGTGGCGCGGCCCGTGAACATCCACATCACCCTGGCGGTTCAGGCCTGGCGAGTGGCGCAGTTCGCGCGCCAGGCGACGAGCCACCAGTCGCTGGCTCCAGAGACGGAGTCGGGCCGCCCGCAGGAGGCGTGGGGCCCCTCAGGGGTGCCGCCGTCCCGCCAGGCGGCGGCATAGCAACCTCCAAGACGCCAACACCGGCGCCCACGGCGCGCTCCTCTCAGATTGTGCGTGATGAGCAGCGTCACCCTGCCGGTGATCCTGCATGCCATCCTAGGAAGAGTCCCGCGCGCCCATCACATGAAGAGGAGGGCCAGCATGTGCACCGAGGTGCTGATGGAGGTGGCGAACGGCTGCGGAGCCATGACGCGGCTCCTTCTAACATGGTTATGAGTTGAGGCGCATCGCGGTCCACCCAGCTTTCACCACCACCCACGCTAGCGGAAGCCCTAGCGCGTGCACAGCTGCTCCTCAATTTTCCTCCCGCCGCTGAGAAGCTTGACGAATGGAGGGCCACCGTCCGGAGCCTCGTCGGCATCACCAACAACGATGGGCTGTGGCCGGCAGAACCCGTCGGCTGTCGCTCCGCCGGGCTACCACGTCCTAGCGGAGGCCACGCCGGAGGCGACGCGGCCACGGTGTATTCCCCGCCTCCATCCCGACCGCCCCGGGCGTCAGCCTACCACGGCGACGCTCGTGATGATACCTCCATCGCGTCGTCCGACCCGCGAACCAACCGTGATCAGCGCCAGGTCCTTCGGGAGCGGGCTCTCGAGGACGCTCAAACTACGATCGAGCATCGACGTGACACGCGCCACCAGTCGGACAGGCGGGCAGGACCCGCTACGGACCACCCAACGTCGGGAGGCTACGGTGGCCTACCTTACGAGGTGGGTTGTCCGGCCTTCACCCGTGAGCTGCGGCAGTTCCAGTGGCCCTCCCACCGTATGTTCAAACCTGACGTTGGCGAGAAGTACAATGGCGAGACCCACCCGTCAGAGTTCCTCAGCATCTACACCATCGCGATGCAAGCTGCTAGGGCCCGCGACAATAAGGTGCTTGCCAACTACTTCCCGTTGGCACTCAAGCCTAATGTTATGTCATGGTTGATGCATTTGCCGGTGGATTCCATCTCTTCTTGGGCGGATCTGTGCCATGAGTTTGTTGGTGCCTTTACTGGAGGTCACCAAGCTCATGGTCAGGCGAGTGATTTACACATCATCCCCCAGAAGGAAGGAGAAAACCTGTGCAAGTACATCCAAAGGTTCAGCCGGGTGCAGTACAACATCCCCGATGTTCATCCCGCCGCCGTGATCAGTGTGTTCTACCAGAACATGCGCGATCGCAAGATGCGTGAAGAACTGGCGATGAACAAGGTTAAGGATGTGGCTGAGTTCTATGTTCTGGCCGATCGGTGCGCTCATGCTGAGGAGGGAAGGAAGTACCCCGGCGAAGATGCTGGTGCAGAAACCGACTCCACTAGCGATACCGCCACCCCAGTAAAGAAAGGCCAACGCTGTAATAGGAAGCGCAAGGGCAAGGCCGTGCTTTCCGTTGAGGGATCCGACGACACCGGTACCATCAAGAAGACCAAGGCGAGCGACCCCGGCAAGGAGGTTGCCGGGTGTGACGCTTGCCGGGCCTTGGCGGCTACGGACAAGCCAAGAGGCTCCGACAAGCAGTACTGCAAGATCCACCGCACCAAGGGCCATGATCTCCAAAACTGCCGGCAGGTAGAACTACTCGCCGAGAAGCAGAAAGCCGAGTATGAGCGATGGGACAAGGAGAAAGGCCCAGAAGGTGCCGAGGGATCCGACAAGAAACTTGGCGGCCAAGGAGGCCGCCGCGGCAAGGATAATCAACAAGAGAGGCCCGCCCGAGGCCGCGACAAGAAGCAGGAAGACGATGATCATGACGAGGACGACGAATCCGGCGACCACGAGTTTCAGAAAACCACAGAGGCCATGTGCGTCGATGGTGGCGCCTCGCTACATATGTCTCACCGCTGCTACCTCTGGAGCACTGCGTTGGATTTCCCCGAAGAGGAGAGGATGATGCAGTAAAGTAGCGTAAGTATTTCCCTCAGTTTTTGAGAACCAAGGTATCAATCCAGTAGGAGATCACGCACGAGTCCCTCCTACCTACACAAAACGATAGCTACTCGCAACCAACGCGATTAGGGGTTGTCAATCCCTTCACGGTCACTTACGAGGGTGAGATCTGATAGAGATGATAAATAATATTTTTGGTATTTTTGATATAGAGATGCAAAGTAAAAAGTAAAAGGCAAAGTAAAAACAAAGCAAGTAAATAAAGTAATGGAGATTGATATGATGAGAATAGACCCGGGGGCCATAGGTTTCACTAGTGGCTTCTCTCAAGAGCATAAGTACTCGACGATGGGTGAAAAAATTACTGTTGAGCAATTGATAGAAAAGCGAATAATTATGAGATTATCTAGGTATGATCATGTATATAGGCATCACGTCCAAAACAAGTAGATCGAAACGATTCTGCATCTACTACTATTACTCCACTCATCGACCGCTATCCAGCATGAATCTAGAGTATTAAGTTAAAAACAGAGTAACGCCTTAAGCAAGATGACATGATGTAGAGGAAAAAATTCATGCAATATGATAAAAACCCCATCTATCCTCGATGGCAACAATACAATACGTGCCTTGCAACCCTTTCTGTCACTGGGTAAGGACACTCTAAGATTGAACCCAAAGCTAAACACTTCTCCCATTGCAAGAACTACCAATCTAGTTGGCCAAACCAAACGGATAATTCGAAGAGACTTGCATAGATAACTCAATCATACATAAAAGAATTCAGAGATGAATCAAATATTGTTCATAGATAAGCTGGATCATAAACCCACAATTCATCGGTCTCAACAAACACACTTCAAAAATAAGATTACATCGAATAGATCTCCACAAGAGAGGGGGAGAACATTGTATTGAGATCCAAAAAGAGAGAAGAAGCCATCTAGCTACTAGCTATGGACCCGAAGGTCTGAAGTAAACTACTCACACTTCATCGAAGAGGCTATGGTGTTGATGGAGAAGCCCTCCGTGGTAGATGCCCTCTCCGGTGGAGCTCCGGAACAGGCCCCAAGATGGGATCTCACGGATACAGAAAGTTGCAGCGGTGGAATTAGGTTTTTGGCTTCGTGTTTGATTTGACGAAGGTACGTAGGTATATATAGGAGGAAGGAGTACGTCGGTGGAGCAACAGGGGGCCCACGAGGCAGGGGGCGCGCCCAGGGGGGCGCCCTCCACCCTCGTGACCTCCACGACTGTTCCTTGGAGCAGGGTCCAAGTCTCCTGGATCACATTCGGTGAGAAAATCACGTTCCCGAAGGTTTTATTCCGTTTGGACTCCGTTTGATATTTTGTTTCTTCGAAATACTGAAATAGGCAAAAAACAGCAATTCTGGGCTGGGCCTCCGGTTAATAGGTTAGTCCCAAAAATAATATAAAAGTGGAAAATAAAGCCCAATATAGTCCAAAACAGTAGATAAAGTAGCATGGAGCAATCAAAAATTATAGATACGTTGGAGACGTATCAAGCATCCCCAAGCTTAATTCCTTCTTGTCCTCGAGTAGGTAAATGATAAAAAACAAAAAGAATTTTTGATGCGGGGTGGTACTTTGGCATAATTTTAATGTAAATCTTCTTGATTGTGATATGAATATTCAGATTTGAAAGATTCAAGACAAAAGTTCATATTGACACAAAAATAATAATACTTCAAGCATACTAATCAAAGTAATCATGTCTTCTCAAAATAGCATGGCAAAAGAAAGTTCATCCCTGCAAAATCATATAGTTAGGCTATGCTTCATTTTCGTCACACAAAGATGTTCCCAA
Organism: Triticum aestivum; assembly: GCF_018294505.1. Lineage (NCBI taxonomy): Eukaryota > Viridiplantae > Streptophyta > Magnoliopsida > Poales > Poaceae > Triticum > Triticum aestivum. The sequence goes on along the minus strand of NC_057813.1, from coordinate 35,048,327 downwards.
CTTCTATACCCCTGATGACAAGCCAAGCAATTGCTTCATACTTAAATAATCTCAAACTTTTTCAACCTTCACGCAATACATGAGCGTGAGCCATGGATATAGCACTATGGGTGAAATATAATATGATGATGGGGATTGTGTGGAGAAGACAAAAAAAAGAAAGTCTCACATTGACGAGGATAACCAACGGGCTATGGAGATGCCCATCAATTGATGTCAACTGAGGAGTAGGGATTGCCATGCAATGGATGCACTAGAGCTATGAATGCTCAACAAAAGAAAACTAGTGGGTGTGCATCCAACTCGCTTGCTCATGAAGACCTAGGGCATTTGAGGAAGCCAATCGTAGGAATATACAAGCCAAGTTCTATAATGAAAGATTCCCACTAGTATAAAAAAACAACTTATGAGACTCACTACATGAGAAACAAGGTGCTACTTTGAAGCACAATATATGAGACTCACTACATGAATAACAAGGTGCTACTTTGAAGCACAATATATGAGACTCACTACATGAAGAACAAGGTGCTACTTTGAAGCACAATATATGAGACTCACTACATGAAGACAAGGTGCTACTTTGAAGCAAAAGTGTGGAAAAAGAGATAGTAGCATTGCCCTTTTTTCTTTTCTTTTTTTGGGCCTTTCTTCCTTTTTTTTTATTTTTTTGGACAATGCTCTAATGATGATCATCACACTTCTATTGATTACAACATAAGGATTACAACTCAAAACTTAGAACAAGATATGACTCTATATGAATGCCTCCGGCGGTGTACCGGGATGGTGCAATGAATCAAGAGTGACATGTATGGAAAATAATGCATGGTGGCCTTGCCACAAATACGATGTCAACTACATGATCATGCAATGGCAATATGACAAAAGTAATGTATGTCATGATGATGATGATTGAAGTTGCATGGCAATATATCTCGGAATGGCTATGGAAATGCCATAAATAGGTAGGTATGGTGGCTGTTTTGAGGAGATATAAAGAGGTTTATGTGTGATAGAGTGTATCGTATCACGGGGTTTGGATGCACCGGCGAAGTTTGCGCCAACTCTCAAGGTGAGAAAGGGCAATGCACGGTACCAAAGAGGCTAGCAAAGGCGGAAAGGTGAGAGTGCGTATAATCCATGGACTCAACATTAGTCAAAAGAACTCATATACTTATTGCAAATATTTAGAAGTCATCAAAAATCAAGTACTACGCGCATGCTCCTAGGGGGATAGATTGGTAGGAAAAGACCATCGCTCGTCCCCGACCGCCACTCATAAGGATGCACAAACCAGGTACACTTCATGTTTCAAATTTGTTACACAACTTTAACCATACGTGCATGCTACGGGACTTGCAAACTTCAACACAAGCATTTATCAAATTCATAATCACCCAACTAGCACGACTTCGATATTATCACCTCCATATCTCAAAACAATTATCAAGCATCAAACTTATCTTAGTATTCAATTCACTCAAAAGAAAGTTTCACATATCTTGAATACCAAGTATATTGACTTTAAGAAAATTACCATTCTATTAACAACTCTCAAAATAATCTAAGTGAAGCATGAGAGATCAATAGTTTCTTTAAAACAAATCCACCACCATGCTCTAAAAGATCTAAGTGAAGCACTAGAGCAAAAATTATCAAGCTCAAAAGATATAAGTGAAGCACATAGAGTATTCTAGCAAATTCCAAATCATGTATGGCTCTCTCAAAAGGTGTGTACAGCAAGGATGACTGTGGTAAACTAACAAGCAAAGACGCAAATAATACAAGACGCTCCAAGCAAAACACATGACATGTAGTGAATAAAAATATAGCTCCAAGTAAATTACCGATGGAAGTAGACGAAAGAGGGGATGCCTTCCGGGGCATCCCCAAGCTTTGACTTTTTGGTTTCCTTGGATTATCTTGGGGGTGCGATGGGAATCCCCAAACTTAGGCTCTTGCCACTCTTTGTTCCATAATCCATCAAAAGAATTCACCCAAAACATGAAAACTTCACAACACAAAACTCAATAGAAATCTCGTGAGCTCCGTTAGTGAAAGAAAACAAAAGACTACTTCAGGGTACTGTAATGAACTCATTATTTATTTATATTGGTGTTAAACCTACTGTATTCCAACTTCCTTATGGTTTATAACCTAATTTATTAGCCATAGATGCATTGAAATAAGCAAACAACACACGAAAAACAGAATCTGTCAAAAACAGAACAGTCTGTAGAAATCTGTAACTAACGCAAAGTTCGGGAACTCTAAAAATTCTACCAAACTAGGACGTACTGGACAATGTGTTTATTGATCAGAATCAAAAAGAATCGATGCAAAAACTCGTTCCTGTGATTTATTGAATTTTTTCTCGTGAGCACAAAGTTTCTGTTTTTCAGCAGAATCAAATCAACTATCATCATAGCTTATCCTATAGGTTCTACTTGGCAAAAACACTAATTAAAACATAAAACCACATACAAACAGAGGCTAGATGGATTATTTATTCATAAACATAACAAAAACAAAAAACAAAAATAAAATTGGGTTGCCTCCCAACAAGCGCTATCGTTTAACGCCCCTAGCTAGGCATTGATATTTCAATGATGCTCACAAGAAAGACAAGAATTGAAGCACAAAGAGAGCATCATAAAACACGTGATAAACACATCTAAGTCTAACATACTTCATATGCATAGGCATTTAAGAGGCAAACAAATTATCAAGACAAGCAAAAACTAGCATATGCAAGGAGGCGGAAAGAAACAATAGCAATCTCAACATAACGAGAGGTAAATTATTATCATGAAAATTTCTACGACCATATTTTCCTCTCTCATAATAATTACATGTGGGATCATAAGCAAATTCAACAAAATAGCTATCACATAAAATATTTTCAACACGATCCACATGCATGCAAAGTTGACACTCTTCTGAAATAGTGGGATTAACATTAACTAAAGTCATGACCTCTCCAAACCCACTTTTATCAAAAATTTCATAAGATTGAATATTCTCCAAATATGTGGGATCTAGAGTTGAAACTCTTCCAAACCCACTTTCAATATTATTGCAAACAATATTATCAATCTCATATTCATCATGGGGATTAAATAAATTTTCAAGATCATAAGAAAAATCACCCCAATCATGATCATTGCAACAAGTAGTAGACATAGAAAAACTAGCATCCCCAAGCTTAGGGTTTTGCATATTATTAGCACAATTGACATCAAGAGAATTTATAGTAAAATCATTTAAATCATGCTTTTCGTTGAGGGAGCTATCAAGCATGGGTGCAATAGCAACGATCTCATTTTTAACAGAAGGAACTATAGTAAATTCGTCTTCGTAAATATTGGCTTCATGGCCACAAGAATAGCAAGCATCATGTTCATCAAGAGATATTTCAATCAAATCATCGGAATCATCATTATCTATAGATTCATGCATATCATTATTTTCTTCCAAAGGAACGGTCATTCTTTCAATAAATTCTTGGACATAGACATTATGACCAAGGTTTTCATTGCAATATTTAAGTATGACGGAATTTTCAGATTTGTTGAGAGTAAAATCATACTTTACAATCAAAGAAGCAACTTCATGAGCACCCTTAAAAACGACAAATTCTTCAATTTGTTCGATATCATAGTAACTATAAACATCCTTTGCATAAGAAGATAAGATTTCATTATCATTGAACTCACATAGGTAGGGAAGGTGTTTTTAGGGTTCTTAGAGCAACAAGTAAAATCACACATCTCACAAAGATTCCAAGCATAGCATAGCAAACTATTTATATGATATCGTAAGAGTCTCCCTTTTTCAGATAAACGATGACACACAAAATGAGCATGCTCATCTAAAGATTTCCCATCAACTAGGCTAGTTGGGGTTTCAGCACGAGCGCATAAGGATCGAAGATGATCCAAGTAGAACACTTTAAGTGGATCCATATCAATAGATTTTTAGCAAGAAAAGATGCAAGCATATAGAAGGCACAAGGAAACACAAACAAAGATACATACGGGAAGAAGGCGAACGAAAAAGAGAGGGCGAATAAAACGGCAAGGGTGAAGTGGGGGAGATGAAAACGAGAGGCAAATAATGTAATGCGAGAGATAGGGATTGTGATGGGTACTTGGTATGGTTGACTTTTGCGCAGACTCCCCGGCAACGGCGCCAGAAATTCTTCTTGCTACCTCTTGAGCACTGTGTTGGATTTTCCCGAAGAGGAGAGGATGACGCAGTAAAGTAGCGTAAGTATTTCCCTCAGTTTTTGAGAACCAAGGTATCAATCCAGTAGGAGATCACGCACGAGTCCCTCGTACCTACACAAAACGATAGCTACTCGCAACCAACGCGATTAGGGGTTGTCAATCCCTTCACGGTCACTTACGAGGGTGAGATCTGATAGAGATGATAAATAATATTTTTGGTATTTTTGATATAGAGATGCAAAGTAAAAAGTAAAAGGCAAAGTAAAAACAAAGCAAGTAAATAAAGTAATGGATATTGATATGATGAGAATAGACCCGGGGGCCATAGGTTTCACTAGTGGCTTCTCTCAAGAGCATAAGTATTCTACGGTGGGTGAACAAATTACTGTTGAGCAATTGATAGAAAAGCGAATAATTATGAGATTATCTAGGTATGATCATGTATATAGGCATCACGTCCAAAACAAGTAGATCGAAACGATTCTGCATCTACTACTATTACTCCACTCATCGACCGCTATCCAGCATGCATCTAGAGTATTGAGTTAAAAACAGAGTACCACCTTAAGCAAGATGACATGATGTAGAGGGATAAATTCATGCAATATGATAAAAGCCCCATCTTGTTATCCTCGATGGCAACAATACAATACGTGCCTTGCAACCCTTTATGTCACTTGGTAAGGACACCGCAAGATTGAACCCAAAGCTAAACACTTCTCCCATTGCAAGAACTACCAATCTAGTTGGCCAAACCAAACGGATAATTCGAAGAGACTTGCAAAGATAACTCAATCATACATAAAAGAATTCAGAGATGAATCAAATATTGTTCATAGATAAGCTGGATCATAAACCCACAATTCATCAGTCTCAACAAACACACCACAAAAAGAAGATTACATCGAATAGATCTCCACAAGAGAGGGGGAGAACATTGTATTGAGATCCAAAAAGAGAGAAGAAGCCATCTAGCTACTAGCTATGGACCCGAAGGTCTGAAGTAAACTACTCACACTTCATCGGAGAGTCTATGGTGTTGATGGAGAAGCCCTCCGTGGTAGATGCCCTCTCCGGCGGAGCTCCGGAACAGGCCCCAAGATGGGATCTCGCGGATACAGAAAGTTGCGGCGGTGGAATTAGGTTTTTGGCTCCGTGTTTGATCTGACGGAGGTATGTAGGTATATATAGGAAGAAGGAGTACGTCGGTGGAGCAATAGGGGGCCCACGAGGCAGGGGGGCATGCCCAGGGGGGCGCCCTCCACCCTCGTGACCTCCACGGCTGTTCCTTGGAGCAGGGTCCAAGTCTCCTGGATCACGTTCAGTGAGAAAATCACGTTCCCGAAGGTTTTATTCCGTTTGGACTCTGTTTGATATTCTGTTTCTTCGAAATACTGAAATAGGCAAAAAATAGCAATTCTGGGCTGGGCCTCCGGTTAATAGGTTAGTCCCAAAAATAATATAAAAGTGGAAAATAAAGCCCAATATAGTCCAAAACAGTAGATAAAGTAGCATGGAGCAATCAAAAATTATAGATACGTTGGAGACGTATCAACCGCCAACTCAAGCAGTGGGCGCGTGAGGTCGCGGCGGTGGAACCATCATTCGACGCACAAAAGCCGCTGAAATGGTCTAGCACCCCCATCATCTTCGACACCGAGGACCACCCTGACCGCACCACTACGGTCGGGTGCTTGCCGTTGTTGGTTTCACCAACAATCCGCAACCTCAAGGTGACGAAGATGTTGGTTGACGGTGGGGCTGACTTGAACTTGATCTCGCCCGTTGTGGTCAGAAGGCTGCAGATCCCTGATGGAGACCTTTAGGAGATGGGTACGTTCCAAGGGGTCAACCCAGGGAGGAGCCAGCTGAAGGGGAAGATCATGATGCCCATGACGTTCGGAGGCGTGCTGAACCACAGGACGGAGAGGATTGTCTTCGACGTGGCCGAGATCCCCTTGCCTTACAACGGGATCCTCGGCCGCCCGGTGCTAGCCAAGTTCATGGCGGCTTCACACTACGCCTATAACATGCTGAAGATGCCCGGGCCGATGAACATCATCACCGTCCCCTCTGACAAGAAAGATGCGCTGATCTGCGCCTACCAACTCTACCGGGAAGCAGTTGCAGTAGCTGCCACTAAGGCACCTGCTCCTGACGACGGAGCCCCGGAGGAGAAGAAGACCGGCGAGATCCCTCGCACCCACTCCAGCAAGCGCACCTCTTCGGGGTGTCGCGCTTCCATTGAGAACGTGCCAGAGAGTTCCGCCGGCAAGAGCAAGAAGTCCAGAGCTGCACCACCAGAGACTAAGAAGGTGCCCGTCAAGGAGGATGGCACGGGGGGAGCGTTCACCGTAAGCTCCACCCTTGACGACAAATAGGAAAGTGAGCTCGTCACCTTCCCGCGGGCGAATGTCGATGTGTTTGCATGGCAAGCCTCCGACATCCCCGGCATTCCCAGGGAGGTGATTGAGCACCACCTTGCTGTCTGTCCTCATGCGCGGCCCGTCAAGCAGAAGGTCAGGAAGCAAGCTCTGGAAAGACAAGAGTTCATCACGGAGGAAATCAGAAAGCTAGAGGCGGTAGGCTTGGTGAGAGGAGTACTCCATACGACGTGGTTGGCCAACCCAGTAGTGGTGCGCAAGGCAAATGGGAAGTGGAGGCTATGTATTGATTACACAGACATCAATAAGGCCTGTCCAAAGGATCCCTTCCCGTTACCACGCATCGACCAGATTGTTGACTCCACGGCTGGATGTGACCTGTTATCATTCCTTGACGCCTACTCGGGAAACCACCAGATCTTCATGACGAAAGAAGACGAGGAAAAGACAGCATTCATCACCCCATGTGGTACGTACTGCTTTTCACGGATGCCTTTCGGGTTGAAGAGTGCTGGCTTGACCTTTGCAAGAGCAGTCCAAATTGGTTTTGAACCCCAGCTACATAGAAATATGGAAGCTTATATGGACGACATAGTGGTCAAAACCAAGGACAAAGCAACACTTGTGCAAGATCTGGAGGAAACATTCGGGAACCTGCGCAAGATCAACCTCAAATTGAACCCTGAGAAGTGTGTCTTTGGCATCCCGTCCGGCAAGCTTCTCGGGTTCTTTGTGTCCCAGCATGGCATTGAAGCAAACCCAGATAAGATCAAGGCCATCGAGCAGATTGAGGCACCCAAGCAGATCAAGGACGTGCGTCGGCTCACTGGCTGCGTTGCTGCCATGAGCCGGTTCATCTCCAAGTCCGCGGAGCATGCCCTTCCTTTCTTCAAGATCTTGAAGAAGGCAGGCCAGTGGAGTGGACCCCACAAGCCGAGGCAGCGCTGCAAGATTTGAAGAAATACTTCTCTTCTACCCCAATGCTGGTTGCGCCCAAACCAGAAGAACCGTTGCTGCTTTACCTAGCGGCAAAAAATCAAGTAGTTAGCGCCGCACTAGTGGCGCAAAGAGAGGTCGACGAGAAGGCAGCAACAGCGGAAGAGCCAACAGAAGGCAAACCAAAACCCTCTCCGGCAGGGCTCGATCTTGGAAAGATCGAGTCCTCGGCAGGGGCCGACACTAGCATGACAGGACCCATACGACCGGGTGAAGAGGCGCAGAAAAAGAAAATGGTGCAGCACCCAGTGAACTTCGTCAGCTCCCTCTTGCAGGGGGCTAGGTCGAGGTACTCAGGTGTGCAAAAGCTGCTCTTCGACCTCCTTATGGCCTCGAGGAAGCTGCGCCACTACTTCCAAGCGCATGAGATCACGGTGGTCACCCGCCTCCCATTACAATGGATACTACACAACCCAGATGCAACGGAGAGGATCATGGAATGGGCCCTGGAGCTGTCAAGTTCCGGTTTGAAGTTTGAAAGCACCTCGACGATTCAGAGCAGAGTCTTGGGGGAGTTTGTTGCGGAATGGACCTCGACGCCCGATGATGAGGTACAGGAGACCACTCTCCCCGGCATGGAAGCGAGCTGCAACTGGATCATGTACTTTGATGGTGCCTTCTCGCTGCAAGGCGCCGGTGCTGGTGTGCTGCTTGTTGCACCCTCCTGAGAGCACCTCAAGTATGTCGTCCAGATGCATTTCCCCCGGGAGATGTCGACCAACAACACCGCCGAGTACGAGGGTTTGCTTGCCAGTCTCAGGATCGCGGCAGACCTTGGAGTTAAGAAGCTCATCGTTAGGGGCGACTCACAGCTCGTCGTCAGGCGGGTCAACAAAGATTATCAAAGCCCGTTGATCGAAGCTTACGTAGATGAGGTGAGGAAACTGGAGGAGCGCTTTGACGGTATACAAGCGGAACATGTCCCTCGAGCGGAGAATGACATCGCCGACTACCTGTCAAAGCGTGCTGCCCTCAAGCTACCTGTGGAACCAGGTACTTTTGTGCTTCAGTTAACCCAACCATCCGTTGAGTCGTTGGCCAGGCAGAGCAAGCGGAGGAAGCTAGGCCCTGGCAAGTACTTCCCCACCGAGCTCCCCGGAGCTGCCAGCAAAGATGCTACCGTGGATGCCGACCCTGCCGCGGGGCAACTGACTCCGGCAGGACCTCAGGTCATGGCCGCGGAGCCGACCACTCCCGCGGCAGAAGAAATGTCTTTGGTCCTTGCCATCGAGCCACAGGCTCCGGCATGGGCACATCACACCGTCCGATTCCTTCAAAAAGGGGAGCTTCCTTAGGAGCAGGAAGAGGCATAAAGAGTAGCCCACCGGTCTGCTCTGTACCAATTCGTTGATAGCGTACTGTACAGAAGAAGGCCGAACGGGGTGAAATTGATGTGCATCTCCCCGGAGGAAGGGCTAAAGCTATTGGCAGAGATACATGGAGGCATATGTGGCTCCCACATAGCGTCGAGGGCCCTTGCCGGCAAGGCTTTCCGGCAAGGTTTCTTCTGGCCCACCGCCCTCCAGGATGCGACGACACTAGTAACTAAGTGTGAAGCATGCCAGTTCCATTCGAAGAAGCTTCATCAACCAGCTCAAGCCCTCTCTCCTGGCCCTTCTTGGTCTGGGGGCTCGACATCTTGTGCCCTTTCCCCCGTGCAGTCGAGGGCTTTGAGTACTTGTACGTCGCAATCGACAAGTTCACAAAGTGGCCGGAAGTGGAAGCAGTGAGGAAGATGACAACGCAGTCAGCCATCAAGTTTTTCAAGGGACTAGTGTGCCGTTTTGGGGTACCCAATAGGATCATCACCGACAACGACACACAGTTCACGAGCCACGCCTTCATGCAATACATTCAGGATCTCGGCAGCAAGGTTTGTTTTGCTTCCGTGGCACATCCACGGAGCAACGGCCAAGCGGAGAGGGCGAATGCAGAAGTCCTGCGAGACTTAAGGACGAAGACTTTTGATAGGCTGCGCAAGAGTGGAAGGCACTGGATTGATGAGTTGCCGATGGTTCTTTGGTCGATCAGAACGACGCCAAATTGAGCCACCGGCCAGACACCCTTTGCCCTGGTCTACGGGGCAGAGGCAGTTCTCCGAACTCATAGGGTCACCTCGAGTGCTCGCTTATGATGAGCTTGAGCAAGAGCAATTGCGGCAAGATGATGCAACGCTCCTTGAGGAACATCATCTCCGGGCGGCTGTGAGAGCAGCATGCTACCAGCAAGCTTTGGCCGCTACCATAGCCGCAAGGTTCATGCCCGGAGCCTTGAGGAAGGCGACCTTGTTCTTCGGCGCGTTCAGTCGGCCAAGAATTCCAACAAGTTGGCGTCAAAGTGGGAAGGCCCTTATCGGGTAACGCGAGTCACCAGGCCCTGCGCAGTCCGGCTGGAGACCGAAGATGACATTCCAGTGAGCAACTCATGGAACATCGAGCATCTTTGCAAGTTTTACCCATAAGGTGCGGCTGCTGGGCCTCCCGGCAAGCCACCCTTTTGTACAAGCCTTGCCGGCAAGGCATGTGACCATTTGTACAAAGCCAGGCGCAGACCATGAGCATAAATAAATGAAGTGCTGGCGCCGTAAGTTATAGCATGCATGCTAGGTTGAGTCTCTTCCTCGGTTAGGTTGATAGTGCTTAGCAGTGGCTAACCTCTAGCTTAGAGGTCGAGTACGTGCCTCTCTGTCCTTTTCTGTCTTTCTTTGGTTCGCAGGGCACGTAAGTATTCTTGCCGAGCTGTTTTGAAATAAAAGGAACGGACCGGCGCCCGGGCCCCGGCAAGCCAGAGTTGTCGGGGGCTGCAAGAACAAGGATCCTTCCGCGGCAAGCCAAAATCACCGGATGCTGCAAATCCAGATAAGTCCTTTATCCTCTATCATGCATTTTGTTATGAAAAGGGATGCATGAAACCCCATTCTATCTCTAAGCTACCATGCTCCCTCTCTTCAGCACCCAAGGATTATCTCCTGGGTCTGGATCTGGTCGTAGCCGCGGCAGCAAAGAAAGGGAACGAGGGGCCTAAACCCACCTCATCCCCGCCTCCGTCGAGAACGTGAGAAAGGTTGAGCGAGGTGGGAAGACGGCAAGGCCTGTTGCCGTGCGGAAAAGAAAATATTTGTCTTAAAGATAGCAAGGGTTCACCCCTTGCCGTGGGATCCCCCCGCGAATGAAAATCCCGGCAAACATCCCTTTTTCATTAAAAAAACATCTCGTACAAGTACCGTTCATACGAAATGAAAAACATGAACAAGGGGATTACAAGTTCTAAAGATAACAAAGGCCCGAAGGCTTACAGAACTAAAAAGATATAAGGTGCCTGTAATCCCTTTCTTGTCCCTCTCCCCAGGAAATGGAATAAGAAGGCAGAAGGGCAAAAGGGGCGCCTAGGCGGGGTACGAGTGGCAGAAGACACCAAGAGGATATCTCGGTGGCCATCCGAGGGCTGGATGGTGATGGCGGCGCTAGAGGCAGAGCTCGAAGACGAGGCGGCAGGACGCCAACACGCGACGAAGGCGTCGGTGTCCGCGTACTCCGACTTGACGGCCTTGCCGCTCGTCCTCTTCCTCTTCCGCAGCCTCCCTACGCTAGCTGCCCAAGGAGACGACCCCGAGAAGTTCAAGGAGACGGCAACACGGATGATGGGGTCGCCAATGCCGCTCGGAGCGGTGTCCGACACCTAGTCGGACCCGTCATCCTGCCGCCCGCTGCCCTCGTCGTCGCTGCCGTTGTCTTCCTCGCCACTCTCGCTTGAGGAGTCTTCATCGTCGGAGGAGCTCTCTACGCAGCACCTCACGCTGGTCCCGAAGTGCCCGAAGATCTTGACGGAGAGGAGGCCGCCCTCCATGAGTTTGAAATGGAGAGCGAGCCCATCTGTCAAGCTGTGGAGGCAAGCGAAGGTCTTCCACCCTCGGTGAAGATACATGATGTGAGGGGCGGGGAACTCGACATCGACCCATGTGCCACTGTTCCCACAACCCCTCATGTGCAGCCGCAGCGCCTGCGGCGGATCCAGCTCCATCTTCAGCGCAAAGGGGGTCGGGAGGCGAAGGCGACGACGCGGCGGATGGCACAGCCTGACGAAGAATTCGCAGGGGTTGTCCCTGGCGTGGCCCTCCATCGGAGGGAGGGCTGCTGGAGGGGGCGAGGTGGATCTGCCGCCCCGTCCTCCTCTCCCTCGAGCACCGCGGCAACCTCGACCTCTCCCCCTCCCCCTTCCTCTAGCGGCCAGCTCCGCCGCCACGAGTTCCTGGGGAGGAGTGATGCGCTGTCTGGCCGAAACCCTCGCCGCCACTGATGAAGCATCACCATGCCCCCTCACCATGGCAGAAGAAGAAAGGAAGCAAGAATGGAGAGAGGCAGATGGCGAAGGACTGAGAGGCACTGTCCCTCTCGCTCCCCTCTTATAAAGAGGCGAGAGAGGGGCTCGGCCGCCCCCTCCCAGCCAATCCGGCCTCTTGGAGTGACAGTGAGCGGGGCCGTCGACCGCCCTCCCCGCTCCACTGAAGGCGCAAGCACTACAAAAAAAAGACACATCCGTGACATTTTGGGCCGAACGAATTTTTTTCTGTCATACATATGGCACTTCTATGACGATAATTGTGACAAAACTCGGTATAATCATAGATGTGGTGGGCTCCTACTTCTATGACAAAAAATCATGACAGAAAATGGGCTTTTCGTCCTGGGCGGGTCGGAGACGCAACTGCATGACATTCTTTGGGCCGTCCATGACGGAAAAAACCGTGGTAGAAGTGAGGGGAAGGAAAATTTTGGGGAGTTGCGGGTTATGGTGGGAGGTCGGGGGCGGAGCGATGCGCGTTTCTCTCGTACATACGCGCGTGTGTGTGTGCGAGGCGTTGGCTCTAACTGAAGCCGAGCGAGGCGTTGGGCTCTAACTGAACCCGAGCCATTGCACTGCAGGCTACGCGTTACTGAACCCGAGCAATCGATCGATGGCTGTTAACTGAACCCGATGGAGCGATTCCTTCGCTACTGCTGCTAACTGAAGCCGATCGATTGGACGAACAGTGAGCATTGAGGGGGGGTTTGGATGAACAGTGAGTGGTGGCGTTGCCTCTGGTTGAACAGGAACCCGTGGTGTGGAGGGCTGGATGAACAGTAGACGGTGGAGGGGTGGCCGTGGAGGGGTAGTTGAACAGGACCCCGTGGTGTGGAGGGCTGGATGAATAGTAAACGGTGGAGGGGTGCCCGTGGAGGGGTGGTTGAACAGTAGCTGGTGGAGTAGCGCGCGGTGGAGGCTGGATGAACAGGAGCTCGTGGAGGCTGGAGGAGGTCGACGGTAGCCCGTGGAGGCTGGAGGAGGTCTACAGTGGAGATGAACAGTATCCCGTGGAGTCCCGTTTTGCGGTACGCCACACCCCTCCCCCCGTTTTGACCGTAGCGCTCCAACACAAGTCCGTTTTGCGGTACGCCACACCCCTCCCGATCAACAAGACCCCCGTTTTGACCGTAGGAGGTCCGTTTCGTCCGTTTTGCGGTATGCCACACCCCTCCTGATCAACAGGACCCTCGTTTCGACTGTAGGAGGTCCGTTTCATCCGTTTTGCGGTACGCTACACCCCTCCCGATCAACAGGACCCCCGTTTCGACCGTAGGAGGTCCGTTTCGTCCATTTTGCGGTACGCCACACCCCTCCCGATCAACATGACCCCCGTTTCGACCGTAGGAGGTCCGTTTCGTCCGTTTTGCGGTACGCCACACCCCTCCCGATCAACAGGACCCCCGTTTCGACCGTAGGAGGTCCGTTTCCTCCGTTTTGCGGTATGCGCGACTAGGCGTTCGAGACCCCACCCGTATGTACACATATGTGACCGTATTTTCTTTCTTGCACCCTGGCCGCTGTATGTACGTGTACATGCTATGTGCGCGCCTCTACTACGACACGTGCGTGCCTCTACTACGACACGTGCGTGCCTCTACATCGACCAGTATGTACATACACGTTCACGACCAGGATGACAATGCTACGTATGCTTCGACCAGGTGGGTCCCGACTGTTAGGCACTTCCTTGCCTGCGAAGATGTAGCTGGTTGGTCCCAGCAGTCAGGGGGGAGAATCGTTTTTTTTTTGCCCGGACACACTTCCTTGCGTCCGAAGGTGTAGCTGCTGGGTCCTAGCAGTCGGGGGGAGGGGGGGAGGGGGCGAATCGTTTTTTTTGCCCGGACGCACTTCCTTGCGTGCGAAGGTGTAACTGCTGGGTCCCAGCAGTCAGGGGGGCGAATCATTTTTTTTGCCCGGACGCACTTTCTTGCGTGCGAAGGTGTAGCTGGTGGGTCCCAGCAGTCGGGGGGTGAATCATTTTTTTTCGGACGCACTTCCTTGCGTGCGAAGATGTAGCTGGTGGGTCCCAGCAGTCAGGGGGGCGACTCGTTTTTTTCCCGGACGCACTTCCTTGCGTGCCAAGATGTAGCTCGTGGGTCCCAGCAGTCAGGGGGCGAATCATTTTTTTCGCGAAATACGGTGGCCCGTCCGATGGGTCCCCGCTGTCAGGTGGAGGAATAATTATTTTGCGCGTAATAAGGAGGCACTTCCTTGCGGCTGCCGTGGACCCAGCTGTCAGCCTCTCCATGTACAGTCCACGTCCGATGGAAGTCATTCCTTGATCATGTTGACCACGCCGCGCCGAGAGCACCACGGCGGTGGATGACGGCGAGGCGTAGGAAGGGGACAACACGGAGCCGGGGAAGACGTGGCAGTGGATGCACACGCAGAGAGGAGTACGAGGGTTCACTGGTTCGGCTGCGCTGCCCTCGCCGCAGAATAACAAGGGGTGTGGGTCAGTGGGTGAGTGGAGGAATGGCCTGGCCAGCGGTGGGAGTAGTAGGGGGCGGTGAGGCCTCTGTGGCAGCACAGCCGGCCATGGGAGGCAGGAGCGGGCGGCACGACCGGCGCTGCTTTGGGCGGCTGGAGCAAGAAGACCAGAGGTTGAAGAAGCATGATGGCCGTTGGATGGACATCGTACGGTCACTGCAGCTAGAATCATTTATATTGACTAAGTTGACAAAGCCCTTGGTATGTCAACTTAGTAGGCCCACAGGTCAGCTTCCGAAACGGTGCGCCCCAGATGTCAGGGGGATGAATCATTTTTTGGGCGGGTGAAGCTAGAATATCCGAGATTGAAGAAGAAGCACAGCATCCGTTGGATGGACATCCAATGGCCACTGCTGCTAGAACCGTGTGTTGACTATAAGTTGACAAAGCCTTGCATACCCGTCAACTCTATTTTTTTAGGGGACGCGTCAACTTAGTAAGGCCAGAAGTGTGTGGCAGAGAACTTATAGCCCATTTGAGATTTGTAAGAATGTGTAGCCCATTTTCGAATTCTAATGGAATTTACTACAACCCATTTACAGTTTGTTAAAAGTACAGACCATTTCAACCAATCGTTCAAAACAGAATTCAATAAAATTTCCCACATTTTGATGGGATCCTAATATTTTTATCCCGAAATTTTAGTCAGATTAAATACAATTTCAATATAAATTTATATTGCGTAAAAATCCAACGAAACACTCCGCTCGCAACAATTAATGAAATTAAAATTTTCAATATTCCAAAAATAATATTTTATAAAGTAATCACTATTTGGTACATTTTTATAGTTACTACCCAGTTTTTATAATTACATCCCATTTATTATTTCTTAAAGCCCATTTTCTTGTTAAGTCTAATGCATCCCTCCTAGGAAAGATTTGCAGCCCAGCGGGGCGGAGAATAACAACTTGACCTTGCCTGGCTATTCCTAAAAAAAGTATAGGTGGGCTAGCCATTTTCAGCTTGAAAAAAATTAATATATGGGCTAGATATCTGGCCTGGGCTAGACGGGCCACAACCCGCCCAGTTAATACCTGCAGCGATGTTTTCGTTGTTGTTCAGAGGAGAACAATTAATATCTGGGGTAAACATCGAAAAACTCTGCAGTGCTCACACCTCAAAAACACAAATACCGCTCGAGCTGCTTGGTCCTAGCTGTCGGCCGCTTCTTGTGCAATTCTCTTGTTTATTGACTACTCCCTCCTTTCCGGTTTATAATGCTCAATTCAAAAATCTCACCAATCAAGGTATATGGCGAGTGGTGGAATATTTTTTCTAGTTTTGCAAAAGCACCTAATTAGTGCTCTTGTTATCCTCAAAAAATTATGTTTATCAATGCATTAATTGCAATGCATGCATGCATAAAGTATATGCATTGGTCAATTTTCTCTTAATACTTGCATGCAATGATTTAATGCACCTTGGAATCTGAACATGTGATGGAAAACAACCAAATTGAGCCTTATAAAATGGAAAAACTAAAATGGAGGGAGTACATAGGTAGACAATGGTGTGGGACCGTGATGTCACGAAACCAGGAAAAAGCAAAATAAATTATAGTTATATATATATATATAATAAGGAGGCACTTGGGTATGTGAGGCTATGGACCTGGTGGGTCCCCATTGTCATCCTATCCAAGTAAAGTGATCTCCTCGCCCGCGCACGCTTTCTGCCCGAAACAGTCAGCACCGGCCGCCCCGCTTCCCGGTGCAGGCGATTACTCCGCCTTCAAACGACACAAGTGCCGTTCGTCCGTCCATCTGCCGCACA
Source organism: Triticum aestivum (assembly GCF_018294505.1). Lineage (NCBI taxonomy): Eukaryota > Viridiplantae > Streptophyta > Magnoliopsida > Poales > Poaceae > Triticum > Triticum aestivum. Next base: position 35,032,105 of record NC_057813.1, on the reverse strand, counting down.
CATTAATGATACACGGTTGCCGAGGCGGCTACTCCGGCATCACATGTCCGTCCCTCCGCCCGCCCACAATTGCTATACAAACTGCTGCGCTGGCCATAGCCGCAGTCATCCGCATCCGTTGCCTTTCTCCTGTCCACACCACTACTGCCCACCATGGCTTCCTCGCGCTCCAGCGCTCTTCGGGGACGGGCGGACGGAAACACAAGGAGATAGCAGCCATTGCTGCCGACCGGCTGGCCGGCAGGCAGTCGGAGGACGACAACGTCCCAATGGAGAACATGGTAGTCGAGATCCGGCGCCAACCCCCTCCTTCGCGCCATCCTTGCCGGTGCATTGCACCATGACCATCGGCGAGGCCCGTGCGCAATATATGGACATGGTGAGGCAGATGCGTGAGGAGCAGTTTCGGGAGGCGCAGGCCGACACCGCCTACAACCACCATCTCCTCCAGGAGCACTTGCAGGCAGAGGAGCAGATCGCCTCGGAGCAGGCGGAGCAGGAGGCGCTGCTCGACATGTACCGCTCCGCCCTCAAGGGGCGCCTCGAGCGCAGGTGGTACCGCATGCAGGTGGCAGAGGCTGCGGCCGCCTACAAAGAGGCTAGCAAAGAGGACGATGAAGCGGGCGAGGCGCTGTTTGGCGAGACCGAGGATGAGGCATAGGACAATGCCGGCTCCGACGAGTCCCCGCTCCGCTGGCGTCGACGATGCCCCGTGGAGCCAACAACGAGGCAGAGGACACCGCCGGCTCCGCCGAGGCCCCGCGGCGCCAACAACGAGGCAGAGGACACCGCCGGCTCCGCCGAGGCCCCGCGGCGCCAACAACGAGGCAGAGGACACCGCCGGCTCCACCGAGGCCCCACCCCGCCAACAACAAGGCAGAGGACATCGCCGGCTCAGCCGAGGCCCCACTATGTCGGCAACGTGGGGGAGGATTTCCACCGCTCCGCTGAGGCGCCGCCCGCCGACAACGAGACAGAGGCATCGTCGGCTCCGCCGAGGCCCCGCCCTGCTGCCAACAAGGCCATGCCACATAGAAAACGAGGAAGAGTAGAACACGGTAGGTCGCCGATGCTCGGGTCCAAGTAAGCCCACCGCTGCTACCCTCCGGTTGAAGCCAAGCGAGGCGGGTTGACCATTAACGGCCGGTTAGCTTCTTGGCGGCGACATGGAGTCGGAGAGCTGAGCTGGAGAAGAACGTTGCTTCTACTTAACTGCTGGTGCAGTTGGCTGACTGACACGTGGGCCCAACATGCCACATGTCAGTTACGCAACTGCACTCCAGTTAAGTCACTGAAGCTTCTGTTCGGCTCAGCGGGACACATGTGGGAAGCTTCGGTTAATTAATTATACCTCCAGCGCACCCATTTTTAGTTTTTTTCGAAAAGGAGGATGACCCCCGGCCTCTGCATCTGGGAGATGCATGCCGCCACAAACACCCCTTTTTAGTTGAAGAATGTATGAAATGTAATTAAATCCGGCATGTTTATATGAAATCCGACCGTGTATGAATGAATTTATTTCGATTAGTTCGAATTCCTGTATCACTGGCATTGGATGAACATGCAAAACAATACGTACTATCATTATTCCCAGGGTGATCACCACGTTTGCAGCAGTTTCACATGTACTCCCTCCGGTCCTTTCTAGTCTGCATACAAGTTTTGTCTGCAGTCAAAGTATCTCTACTTTGATCAATCTTATACAAAAAAGTATGCACTTTCACAATGTGCAAAGTAAAAAGGAACAGAAGGAGTACAAAGAGTTTGAGCAGCTTTTTAGCGTTTCTGTACATTGCAATCAAACACACCGGCCTGGCAATTCATAGAGAACATTCAAAACAATAGATGATTATGCATCTCAGTGACTCCCATGTTAGAGGCAATATTTACTTCACAACTAAAGAATGAAGAAAAAATTGATCACCGCTGCTGACAGCAAAGGGCGTCCCATTCGAAAATATCAAACACATATCTTGCTAAAATCAATGAGCAAAATTTGACAAGGTTGTTGATGGTGTCCTGGACTAGGGGGTACTCAAAGCGTCGTCTCCCGATCAGTTGGATTGGGCCGAGGACCCCCATGGCCGTATACTCATGGGCCAGTCCGGACAGCTGCCGCATACCCCCACAAGACTTGGCGATCAAGACAAGGACTCCTCCCCCACCGGCTTATTCGGCTAGGACTCTTGTTATCCTAGGCCTCTGGTGCATTATATAAACCAAGGCCAGGCTAGTCGATAGATATACAACAACAATCATACCATAGACTAGCCTCTAGGGTTTAGCCTCTCTGATCTCGTGGTAGATCAACTCTTGTACTACCCATATCATCAATATTAATCAAGAAGGAGTAGGGTTTTACCTCCATCGAGAGGACTCGAACCTGGGTAAACATTCTGTCCCTTGCCTCCTGTTACCATTGATCCTAAGATGCACTGCTTGGGACCCCCTACCCGAAATCCGCCGGTTTTGACACCGACATTGGTGCTTTCATTGAAAGTTCCGCTGTGTGATCGGCGAAAGGATCAATGGCTCGACTGCAGGTCAACTACGACGTCAGCTTCTTCGTCACCAGCTCGACTGGTCACCTTGGTTTGACCGAGGACTACGCCCTACCTCCGATCATCATGTTCGTATGAAGGCCTTCATCAACACCAACTCGGATCTCTATCAAGATCATGGTGGAGTCATCCATGGAGCTCGGGGGCTCAACGTCAACATTGCCCTCAGGCGACCGTGCTGTTTTTCTGGACAGTAAACTTGTATCCGCCGCCACCGCCTCCTCGAGTGTCGCTTAAATGATTACTTCGGTGGAATTATGCGGAATTAAGTCTACAACAGCCCTGCAAAAATTTCGTTGAGTTCCGATGGAGGAATCTCCGGCAATCTCCGATATACCGGAGCCCTGTTGAATCTGGACGAGAATCCAGACGAGTTTAGGGCGTGGTATCCAGCATCTAGCTCGGATGTTCTTTGGAGGATCCAACCGTTGATTTGCTGCGGAATTCCCATATCTATCACTTGCCAAAAATTCAGCTTGATCCGACCGTCCAAACTCCGGGAAACTTCCGATTAGTGCATCACTTTTTGGATCTGTTTTCTGCGCGAGAACGAATCCGACCCGAATTCATCTTCTTTATGAACGGGATCTCGGACATCCTTTTTGAAGGAAGTTTTTGTATCGGGTGTTGTGTTTTATTCTCAAACACCTCCCAGTAGTATTAAAAGTATTCTTGCAATACGAACTTCACCGTCGTGCCGGTGTCAAACCAGCCCGACAACATCACTCCACGGCGGCCGACCTGCGTTAGACACGTCGTCGCTTTGTTGAGCCGAGCTCAATTTCTTCGGATCATCATGTCGGCCAGCCGAACAATAGTTCGACATCGCGAAGGATAAATCGTCACCAACATCGCTGCCCCACGGATTACACAGAGCGGGCACACCTGCATCGCCACCCGGTCACTTCATCAAGCCGGCATCGACCACGTCACGACCTGCATCGCTGGACCGGGGGCTTCATCATCTCTTCATCAACCTACTCCGGAGACTTCGGCATCGCTGGCCGACCAGCTCCGTCACGTTAGCTGGACCGAGGGCTTTGCCTCGGCGACCCAACCTTTGCCAGCATCGCCATGCCATTGCTTTATCGCCCATTAGGCGATAGGTATGCGGATCGAGTCCCAATTTTGGGAATCGCCTTTCTTCGGATTGCTACAATAAATAAGCGAGGTGCTATTAATCCTAGTATTTTTTGCTTGTTAGGGTTCATTTTTCCCAATGAATTATTACTCTGGTTTGTCAGTCATATGTACGCAGGTCTATCAAATGGTGGCCGCATTATCGACGGTCGCATGGTGGTTCGGTCAGTTTCCGTACATAGTCCGGCGAACGCCACATCTGGAACTCGAACCGACCTGTGAATTCAGGCCTTGCCATGCCTTTACCGCATCACGCTGTCGCCCTGCATCGACATTGACTTTGGCGCCAGGCCATATTTCTTTTATTACTCACTTTGCATAAATTATTTGTTATGCAACGAATTTTTGTTATTTTTATTATTACTATTATCTCCGGTTTGCACTATTTTTTGTGCACAGGAAAATGATCCAGCCAGACTATATCCTTTGGTGTCACCTCGGCTGGACGGGGGGCTTCGTCAACACTTCATTACCCCATGCCGGGGACTTCGGCATCACCCTGCCGTCCTGCATTGACTGTGCTATGTCACTACTTCGGAGTGCTGAGCTCTTTGCTCCGCCACCTCGGGACCAGCTCGGGGATGGAACCTTGTCCCGCATCAAGCTCGGACCGCGTCATCAATACCGAACACATTAACCAGCTAAGTTGTCTTCATGCCCAAAGTTTTAAAAAATTTAACTTGTGTTCGGCTCGGCCAAGCATTATACTTTTTTGGAAAAAAGTTGCTTGTAAAAATTTTCTTGTCCAAACTTTGTTTGTGACGCGCAAATTCAAATACCCCATTTACTTGGGGGCTTCCTTCATGAAGATTTTTCCTCTTGCATATGGTTATACTTGTACGACTTTGTTCCTTGTTCGTGTATTATGCCACAATATGCACCATAATGACTTAAGCGATTTGCAAGCTGGGTTGCCTGGCTCCTGTGCTTACCCCTACGTTCCCGATTGTTTGGCTAGGGAGTAAAGGGAGCACCTCTGCGATTGTCACGATCGGGTCACCCGAGCCGGACCTCAGACTGGGTGAAGCCGAAAGCTAGCGCTCTTATTGTTTTCAATCATGGTCGGCACACAACGGAACTCAAGAGTACAAAAAATCTATTGCACAAGTTTCATAATAACAATGAGCACCGAAGAAAGGTATCGGTGGGGGTACTATTTTCTTCGAAGATGCTTCTTACTCTTCGCAGTAATATAGCATAAGTTCCCTGAGCGCGCTTTGTCAGTTACAGCCTTATGGCCTGATTGCCTGGTTATTGGAAACACCGTCGATATTCTCGACAGATGGAGTACATAACACTTTTCGGTCCTTGACCGAAGAGGGAGAAGCCGACAGTCGGTTAAGACGTGTTTAAAGTTCGGTTGAACATAGATATGATATAAGTACTTCGGTACATGCAATCATTCTTTTACCCAAGTCACTTGGGGGCTCTTAAATTTATATGAGCCATTTTACGATAGGTGTTTTTCTTCTTAGTCGTTGCATTTTTTATTATTTATCACTCCTTTTTTCGACACAAGTGTGCGGTCACTAGCCGGTAGGCTGACCCGCTTGAAGTTTTGAGATAGGATGTGTCATGTTAAAGCACGACAAAAGCACCTTTTTTTCTAAAGTCCAATTTTCGGATTGGCACTGAACACTTGATCTAGTTCGGACATTAACCTTTTGAATAAGTTTTTTGGCTTTTCGAGCCCATGGCACTTAAAACTATTTGTGTGTTTTCAGCACAAGTCTCGCAGTGCAACACCGGACACCTTTAGAGATTCGGCAAAAACATTCTCGGATATTGCTATATATGCATCGGTTTCGAATTATGTCTTCGGTCAATAGTTGGGTTGCCCGGCTCCTGCGCTTGCCTCCTATGTTCCGCTTTGTTCGGCTAGGTGTGCAAAGGGAGAACCACTGCGATTGTGCTTCCAGCTCACATGGTTAAGCACCTCAGTGGAGAAAGCCGAAAACTGACTGTCATAATAAGCGTAAACTGGTCAGCGATCCGATGACGGTGTTAAAGGACGGGCCATCCATAACAATGGCGAAGTGTTTACGGCTTGACCTCAACTGTCGCCGAACACTACCGGGGGCTATTAACTGGCCTCCCAAACTAAATCCTCGATATTTTGCTCTTACATTGGAGCTAAGGTTTCATGATCATGCTTAGCATGACAACCCAAAGAAAGGAACCGATAGCATGACTATTTTATTTGGAAGACATTTCTTTTGTTAAACAGTAATATAACATATCTCTCCGCGTACCTTTGTTTATAAAACCGTATGGCCAGATTGCCTTGTTTGTTGTAAATCTTTTCCCTCATAAAGGCTTTATAAAGTAGGACAAACACTTATCGGCTATTGGCCGAGGAGGTGGAAGCCGATGGTCGGTCAACAAAGTTTTGTACAATGCGGATCCGAGCATTAATGACGTAAAGTACTTGGATACATAGAGTCATTACACATAATTTGTGATTTTACTATGGATATCAATCCTTAATTCGGCCTCCCGTGCCCGCATTAAGGCTCGGGGGCTACTGAGCTTCGGGCTTATTATTTACAAATATTAAAGGGGCACATCGATCCCCTGATCTGGTGTTGCCACCCGACCAGTGTCTCGGGGGCTACTACATTGCCTGTCCAATGCAGAAAATTTTAAGTGCAATACAGTCTCTGAGGAGATTTTGATCCTCAGGTTGGTCGGCCGCACCCAACCTGAGTCTCGAGGACTGAGCACGCCACTTTTTGTGTCCCGGAGTGTTCTGCCGAGCTAGGACTTGATCCTCAGGCCGATTTTGCAAATCAACCTGAGTCTCAGCGGTTACTAGGATCAACGGTACGGTCTTATGTCATCCTTCAGGTGCATCTCGGGTTTTAGACCGATACACACCTTGAGGGCTACTGGCTATATATCTCGTCAGAGAATAAATTGCCTCAATAAAAACATTGACCAAAAATCAGCCCATGACCGAGGTGCTTAACCACCTCGGAAGCAGTTCGGCATATAGCTCGGAAGCAAGTGGCTGGCTCCTTAGAGGGCATTTCCGGCATTAAGCTCGGCTAAACTCCTTCAACTTTTTTGGACCAAGATGATCTATGACATCTTGGATATAGTCTGGCGTTGGAGCTTGGACAAAGTCCAGCGTTGGAGTTCGGATACATTCCGACGTTGGAGTTCGTATACATTTCGGCGTTGGAGCTCGAAAGCAGTCCGACATTGGTGATCGGATGCAAGATTTACCTTGAATGCAGTCCGACGTTAGAGCTCGGACGCAAGAGGACGCTGCTCCCCGGGAACAAACTTCAAACCCGAGGTGTGGCATAAAAATAACAAGGCATTGATAAAGGCTGGAAACTTAAAGGGGCTCCTCGGATACCCGACGTGTAAAATCGTCGAATGCATTTCGGCGATCCTCAAGATCGAAGATGAGAAGATTTGTTGAACAAGTTTTCCAGACCGGCAACCGAAGATGAATAACAGTTCGGAAGAATCGAGGAGCGTCCCTAACTTGAAGACCGGTTCAGGGGGGCTACTGACGGTGTCCTGGACTAGGGGGTACTCAATGCGTCATCTCCCGATCAGTTGGATTGGGCCGAGGACCCCCATGGCCGTATACTCATGGGCCAGTCCGGACAGCTGCCGCATACAAGGAAGAATCCACAAGACTTGGCGATCAAGACAAGGACTCCTCCCCCACTGGCGTATTCGGCTAGGACTCTTGTTATCCTAGGCCTTTGGTGCATTATATAAACCAAGGCCAGGCTAGTCGATAGATATACAACAACAATCATACCATAGGCTAGCCTCTAGGGTTTAGCCTCTCTGATCTCGTGGTAGATCAACTCTTGTACTACCCATATCATCAATATTAATCAAGCAGGAGTAGGGTTTTACCTCCATCGAGAGGGCCCGAACCTGGGTAAACATTGTGTCCCTTGCCTCCTGTTACCATTGATCCTAAAACGCAATGCTTGGGACCCCCTACCCAAGATCCACCGGTTTTGACACTGACAGTTGTTCCATTCCAAAATATCAAATGGCTACGATTGTGGAATGGGCAGGGTTTGCCATCAGTTCGGACATTGACATGGCAACTCGTGCTAAATAAACCAGCTGTTCTTTTTGTGCAGTTCCACCAAAATCAACCAAATTCGCGCGTAGCTTGTATGATTTCTCCCTTATATGTTGCAACGCCTTGAACTTATGGGCACCTCCTTTCTTGTGGTGGAAATGAATGATTCGATGTATTCATGAACATTTTGTGCAGTTCCCATTGAAATCAAGCTGAGCACCCCTGTTTGCACAAATACAAAAAAGTGATTAGTATAAAGCAAACTGTACTATGAATTGATAGTTTTAACATGCACATACATGGTCCATGTAGAGCACACTTTTAGGAAAATGGAACTCACCAGAAAGAATCCTAGAACAACATTGTACTCGCGCATCACAGCAAAAAAATGGAGATTTGTCAGTCCTTCTGAGCTGAAGTTAGTTTGGTCTTGTGGGGAGTAATGTAACCATCCTTCAACTGCTCCTTCTGATGAGAATCCTAGAACAACATTGTACTCGCGCATCACAGCAAAAAAATGGAGATTTGTCAGTCCTTCTGAGCCGAAGTTAGTTTGGCCTTGTGGGGAGTAATGTAACCATCCTTCAACTGCTCCTTCTGGTGAGAAGATAGACAGTGCTTCTTCATCCTGGCATGATCGGAAATAGTCACTTCACGTAGTCCATATTCTTCTTCAGAGGAAGATGATCCTATTGTGCAAAGACAAGAGGACAACTAAATGCTAGAATCCCTATTTGCTCGAAAAAAAGGAAAGGAAATATGGATGAATTAGTGGGCGAGTACCCACCTTCTCAAGGACAATACCACTTTTTCATGACAGTATCTAAACAATAGCACAGCGCTAATAGAGATGATAAAGCTCAATCATATGGATGAATTAGTGGGCGAGTACCAACCTTTGTTAGGAGGCTGATTGTGTAGAGCATATAGATGAAGCACTTCTCCGGAACCATCTGTTGCTCTCTACTATGGTGGCCATGCTTACTATATACTCCTCGATTAGTTTAATGTTTCCAACATCTTTTTGTGCAGTTCCACTAAAATATATGGTATCTTCAAAGAAGATCCTTGTTTGCACAAGTAGAGATAATTACATATGGCATCAAATCAGTGGAAAAACAATTGCTCGTTCCAGCCATAGCAATAAATTAATACGCAAGACTATATCATTACTTGTGTCATCACAGTTCCAGTGCTTCATTACAGCACCAGGAGTTGATTTTTGTTTTTCTTCTGCTTGTTCTTCCCCTTAATCACTTGGTTCAATAACAGACAAGCTTTGCCTTCAATGTAAGATTTGGCATGTCAATTAGGGAGCACAAGTATAGTACTAAACTTAATTTTCTAATGAAAGTGGCAAAATACATGCCAGCAGTTGTGAAATATCCTTATATTACCTCAATGGGATATTACGGTGCACATACAGATTGGAAGTCTTGTCTCCATTTGTGCAGTTCACTAAAATCAAGCAACATTATCGTACAAGTAGCACAACATATGAAAGCACACTACAGAATCATGTGAAAGAAGGCTAGTACTGACCTTTCATGATGCAGAATTCAAACAACTCACAAGAAGAAGATCTGAACCAAATTCGCCTTAACGGATAGGAAGTAAGATCTCCTCTTGTGCAGTTCCACTAAGATCAAGCAATCAAGCAACATTGTCGGTGTGACATTTTGGTTGAACTGCACAAAAGAGTCTTAAAACAAAAGTGTTTTGTGAAGTGCAACAAAAGGTCACAATGGCAACAAGGTGAAGTAGATAACCCTATTTACACAGAGGTGCAAAGGAAACAATTAGTGGTCAATAACGGTGTATGACACAGAAGCCAACAAAAAGAAGCATCTACCTTATCGAAATGGGAAAGAATGCAAGACAGTAGCATTTCTCAAACGGTGGCATTGATTAATATTAACATAGAGATTATATTAACAAGAAAATTTGTTAAACAAGTAATTTGCTTTTAACTGTGGCATTGCATCAATTTTCTAGCGGCATTATTATAGGGTGTTTGTTTACAGGGACATTTTGGTGTAGGGACTAAAAAAACTCCATGTCAGTCACATCTAAACCAAACAGGAGGGACTTTTTGGGACTAAAAGTGGGATTTGGGACTAAAGAAAGAAGACTCCAAGGAAGTCTTTTTGGGACTTTTTCCAACAGTTGCCCCTGCCACGCATCGCACCTTGTTTCTATTAGTTCATTACTAGGGGTAACATGGTCTTTTATCATGTCATTTAATAACCTCTAGTCCATGTTTAGTCCCTGGAACCAAGCAGGTAGGGACTAGGGAGTTTTTAACCAAACAGGGCCATAGATTAACACCAGCTAATGAGTTGCACGGGAGAGTGGACGCACCAGCACCATGTGCATCTACCGATGTACTGTGGTCATGCACAGTCTGTTGCAACAAAGAACAAACAACCAAGGAGCATATTTGTGTTGGTCCCAGTTTTGTTATCTTTAGACACCTTTCCCTATGTGAGCGCAGCAAATCTAGTCCTGCTCAAACTCTACAACCTTGTCCCTTCCTTTCCTTTTTGAACTAGTACTTTCGCCCCTTCCTTTCCTCTTTGAACCACGTCCTAGATTTATGCGATACAACTTTCCCCCATTCCTTTCCTCTTTGAACCACGTCCTAGATTCATGCTATACAACTTTCCCCCTTCATTTCCTCTTTGAACCACGTCCTAGATTCATGCTATATACAACTTTTCCCACTACTTTCCCCCACTCCTTTCCTCTTTGAACCACGTCCTAGATTCATGGTATACATGCAGCTAGAGCAATGCATGTGGAGTAAGTAAAATACACCTTAAGGTTCTTGGGGCGCGGTCCGGTGGGCGACGGGACGGCGGCAAAGAAGAAGGGTCGGAGGCCCTCCCGCGCCGCTGCTGGGTGGAAAGTGAACAGCAGCGCCGGTAGTGGATTCCCTCCCTCACCGACGGCGACAGCGTTAAGCCTCCTTCCCTTCCCGGCGGACGGATCCTGCCGGCTCTTTGAGCAGCAGTGAGGGGAGAGAGAGGCCAACGAAGTCTTATTTAGATCTGGAGAGGGCGAGAGAGTGTGAAGAGAGCAACTACAAGCGCTGAGGATCCAGCGGGAGAGGGCGAGAGAGTGTGAAGAGAGCAACTACAAGCGCTGAGGCTCCAGCGTGTATATATATACTGGAGAGAGAGTGTGAAGCGTGCAAACCCTAGAAAACATTTTGACCAATCAAAGAATCCTCCTGGCAAAAATTATGCTCAAGTGTAGTTATCGAACCCAAGACCTCAAGTTTGATGAGTGAACAGGCTAACCAGCTACACAACCCTCCCGTTATGTTCAACGAGAGGAAAATAACCTTTTATACATTCCTGCATTCGTGTGACAGGCATGCCGTGTTTTTTTGTGTGTGTGGGAGTCATTAGGATTTCAATCATAATCATGTCATGTGGCTTTGGTGGTAAGACTATCCACAGTGGTGCAAAAATAATGCAGCCTTAGTCACCTTACCTCTCTCACTGGTAGAAAAAGAGGCTTCCGTCCAGCCCCATTAGTCGCGAAACTGTAGGAACCGCGACTAATGAAGTCTTTAGTCGCGGTTCGGCAGATGAACCGCGACCAAAGGCTTGGGCCAGGGCGCTCGGTGGCCAGCTGGTGCACGTGAGGGGCTTTAGTCGCGGTTGGCCAGGCCAACCGCGACTAAAGGTGCCCAAATGCCTTTAGTCGCGGTTGGCCTGGCCAACCGCGACTAAAGCTCCTCCCCTATATATACCAGTTCAGCGCACTCACTTAGCCATTTGGTGCCACTTCTCTTCACAAGGGGGTGTAGGTTTTCTTTTGGGTCCTCTTATGCACACAAGGTGTTTGATGAAATGCCCAACAGCGTGAAACAAACATGATATGAAGTGTTGGAGCCACACTTGAGGTTCCTCCTCGATCGCGGTTAGCAACTTGAACCTTTCATGCATGTGTGTCATTGATAAAATATGCATGTGTGTTGTTCATTGTTTAATTTCTATTGTTTATAGCTAGTTACTTTAACAAATGCATGATGGTTAATTATATATTTTATATTATAATAATGCAGATGAATCGGCAATGGATGTACGGTAACCGACTCTCCCGCGAGTTCACTATGGGTTTGAAAGATTTCCTCGTAGTGGCTAATGCGAACAAGCAGAAGGGTTTTGTTATCTGTCCATGTGTTGACTGTAAGAATCAGAAGGGTTACTCTTCCTCAAGAGAAGTTCACCTGCACCTGCTTTGGCACGGTTTCATGCCAAGCTATAATTGTTGGACCAAGCATGGAGAAAGAGGGGTTATAATGGAAGAAGATGAAGAAGGGGATGATTTCATCGATGAAAGCTATCTTGCTCATTTCGGTGATACTTTCATGGAGGATGCTGAAGGTGAAGGGGAAGGTGAAGGGGAAGGTGAAGGGGAAGGTGAAGGTGAAGGTGAAGAAGAGGCACGTGATGAGACCGTTGATGATCTTGGTCGGACCATTGCTGATGCACGGAGACGCTGCGAAACAGAAAAGGAGAGGGAGAATTTGGATCGCATGTTAGAGGATCACAGAAAGTCGTTGTACCCTGGATGCGATGATGGTCTGAAAAAGCTGGGCTGCACACTGGATTTGCTGAAATGGAAGGCACAGGCAGGTGTAGCTGACTCGGCATTTGAAAACTTGCTGAAAATGTTGAAGAATATGTTTCCAAAGAATAACGAGTTGCCCGCCAGTACGTACGAAGCAAAGAAGGTTGTCTGCCCTCTAGGTTTAGAGGTTCTGAAGATACATGCATGCATCAACGACTGCATCCTCTACCGCGGTGAATACGAGAATTTGAATGAATGCCCGGTATGCACTGCATTGCGTTATAAGATCAGAGGCGATGACCCTGGTGACGATGTTGAGGGCGGGAAACCCAGGAAGAGGGTTCCCGCCAAGGTGATGTGGTATGCTCCTATAATACCACGGTTGAAACGTCTGTTCAGGAACAAAGAGCATGCCAAGTTGTTGCGATGGCACAAAGAGGACCATAAGTCGGACGGGGAGTTGAGACACACCGCAGATGGAACGCAATGGAGAAAGATCGACAGAGAGTTCAAAGATTTTGCAGCTGATGCAAGGAACATAAGATTTGGTCTAAGTACAGATGGCATGAATCCTTTTGGCGAGCAGAGCTCCAACCATAGCACCTGGCCCGTGACTCTATGCATCTACAACCTTCCTCCTTGGTTGTGCATGAAGCGGGAGTTCATTATGATGCCAGTGCTCATCCAAGGTCCGAAGCAACCCGGCAACGACATCGATGTGTACCTAAGGCCATTAGTTGATGAACTTTTACAGCTGTGGGGAAGACCTGGTGTCCGTGTGTGGGATGAGCACAAAAAAGAGGAATTTAACCTACGAGCGTTGCTTTTCGTAACCATCAACGATTGGCCTGCTCTTAGTAACCTTTCGGGACTGTCAAATAAGGGATACATTGCATGCACGCACTGCTTACATGAGACTGAAAGTGTACATTTGCCAAATTGTAAGAAGAACGTGTACCTTGGGCATCGTTGATTTCTTCCGAAAATTCATCCAGTAAGAAAGAAAGGCAAGCATTACAACGGCAAGGCAGATCACCGGCCGAAGCCTGCGGAACGCACTGGTGCTGAGGTATTTGATATGGTCAAGGATTTGAAAGTCATCTTTGGAAAGGGTCCTGGCGGACAATCAGTTCCGAAGGGAGCTGACGGGCACGCAGCCATGTGGAAGAAGAAATCTATATTCTGGGAGCTAGAATATTGGAAAGTCCTAGAAGTCCGCTCTGCAATCGACGTGATGCACGTTACGAAGAATATTTGCGTGAACCTCCTAAGCTTCTTGGGCGTGTATGGGAAGACAAATGATACAAAGGAAGCACGGCAGGACCAGCAACGTTTGAAAGACCCTGATGACCGGCATCCGGAATGGTTTCAAGGTCGTGCCAGCTACGCTCTGACCAAAGAAGAGAAGGTCATCTTTTTTGAATGCCTGAGCAGTATGAAGGTCCCGTCTGGATTCTCGTCCAATATAAAGGGAATAATAAACATGGCGGAGAAAAAGTTCCAAAACCTGAAGTCTCACGACTACCACGTGATTATGACGCAATTGCTTCCGATTGCTTTGAGGGGGCTCCTGCCGGAAAATGTTCGAGTAGCCATTGTGAAGCTATGTGCATTCCTCAATGCAATCTCTCAGAAGGTAATCAATCCAGAAGATCTACCATGGTTACAGAACGATATGATCCAATGTCTTGTCAGTTTCGAGTTGGTGTTCCCGCCATCCTTCTTCAATATTATGACGCACCTCTTGGTTCACCTAGTCGAAGAGATTTTCATTCTCGGTCCTGTATTTCTACACAATATGTTCCCCTTCGAGAGGTTCATGGGAGTATTAAAGAAATATGTTCGTAACCGTGCTAGGCCAGAAGGAAGCATCGCCAAGGGCTATGGAAATGAGGAGGTAATTGAGTTTTGTGTTGACTTTGTTCCTGACCTTAAGCCGATTGGTCTTCCTCGATCACGGCACGAGGGGAGACTAAGTGGAAAAGGCACGATCGGAAGTAAATCAATGACATGTATGGACGGCCATTCTCTGACTGAAGCACACCACACTGTACTGACCAATTCCAGCTTGGTGGCTCCGTACTTTGAGAAACACAAGAATATTTTATGCTCGGACAACCCGGGGAAGCCTGAATCCTGGATTAGGAAGGCCCACATGGAGACTTTCGGCAGTTGGTTGAGAAAACATTTAATGAATGACAATGATGTTGTAGATCAGCTGTACATGTTGGCCAAGACACCATCTTCGACTATAACGACTTTCCAAGGGTACGAGATAAATGGGAATACATTTTACACGATCGCCCAAGATAAAAAGAGCACCAACCAAAACAGTGGTGTCCGCTTTGATGCAGCAACCGAGAATGGGCAAAAGGTCACATTTTATGGTTACATAGAGGAGATATGGGAACTTGACTATGGACCCTCCTTTAAGGTCCCTTTGTTCCGGTGCAAATGGTTCAAGCTAACAGGAGGTGGGGTAAAGGTAGACCAGCAATACGGAATGACAATGGTGGATTTCAACAATCTTGGTTACCTTGACGAACCATTCGTCCTAGCGAAAGATGTCGCTCAGGTTTTCTATGTGAAGGACATGAGTAGCAAACCGAGGAAACGGAAAGATAAGAAAACGATCAGTACATCATGCGATGATCCAAAGCGCCACATTGTTCTTTCAGGGAAAAGAAACATCGTGGGAGTGGAGGACAAGACAGACATGTCAGAAGATTATAATATGTTTGCTGAAATTCCGCCCTTCAAAGTGAACACCGACCCAAGCATTAAGTTAAATGATGAGGATGCTCCATGGATACGGCACAATCGTAAGCAAGCAGGGACACAAGGGAAGAAATGATGTGTAATAATTTATTGTACCAAACTTTGTTGAATGGATCATGTGAATTATATTACCCGTGATGTGTTTGGTGTCCATTTTCGAATGATTCGAGATACCACTGATGATACATGAAATTTGGAGTGATTTAGTCATACTCCTGCCTAGGCGTATAAAATTTTGAATTGAATTAGTTTTATTTTTCTGAATTTTTTTGATATATTATTTGTATTTTTAACATTTTGAATTGAATTAGTTTTATTTTTCTTAATTTTTTGATATATTATTTGTATTTTTAGAATTTTGAATTGAATTAGTTTTATTTTTCTGAATTTTTTGATATAATATTTGTGTTTTTAACATATTGAATTGAATTAGTTTTATTTTTCTGAATTTTTTGACATATTATTTGTATTTTTAACATTTTGAATTGAATTAGTTTTGTTTTTCTTAATTTTTTGATATATTATTTGTATTTTTAGAATTTTGAATTGAATTAGTTTTATTTTCCTGAATTTTTTGATATAATATTTGTGTTTTTAACATATTGAATTGAATTAGTTTTATTTTTCTGAATTTTTTGATATATTATTTGTATTTTTAACATTTTGAATTGAATTAGTTTTATTTTTCTTAATTTTTTGATATATTATTTGTATTTTTAGAATTTTGAATTGAATTAGTTTTATTTTTCTGAATTTTTTGATATAATATTTGTGTTTTTAACATATTGAATTGAATTAGTTTTATTTTTCTGAATTTTTTGATATATTATTTGTATTTTTAACATTTTGAATTGAATTAGTTTTGTTTTTCTTAATTTTCTGATATATTATTTGTATTTTTAGAATTTTGAATTGAATTAGTTTTATTTTTCTGAATTTTTTGATATAATATTTGTGTTTTTAACATATTGAATTGAATTAGTTTTATTTTTCTGAATTTTTTGATATATTATTTGTATTTTTAACATTTTGAATTGAATTAGTTTTATTTTTCTTAATTTTTTGATATATTATTTGTATTTTTAGAATTTTGAATTGAATTAGTTTTATTTTTCTGATTTTTTTGATATAATATTTGTGTTTTTAACATAATGAATTGAATTAGTTTTATTTTTCTGAATTTTTCGATATATTATTTGTATTTTTAAGATTTTGAAAAAGAAAAAGTATTTTAAAAATACCTTTAGTCGCGGTTGGCCTGCCCAACCGCGACTAAAGGTCGTTGCGCGCGGGAACGAAAAACCCGCCAAAAAAGCCCTTTAGTCGCGGGTCGCCTCCCCAACCGCGACTAAAGGTTACCTTTAGTCGCGGGTCGCCTCCCCAACCGCGACTAAAGGTTGCCCTTTAGTCGCGGGTCGCCTCCCCAACCGCGACTAAAGGGGGGGCTATAAATACAAGGGCCCGACCCGTCGTGGGCATTTCTCGTCTTCTCTGCCGCGCCGAAGGCCTGCCGCCGTCGCCCTCGCCCTCGACGCCGCCCGCCGTCGCCCTCGCCCTCGACGCCGCCCGCCGTCGCCCTCGCCCTCGACGCCGCCCGCCGTCGCCCGCCGCCCCCTCTCGCCCACGTACGGCGCCCGCCGCCCCCTCTCGCCCTCGTACGCCGCCCGCCGTCGCCTGCCGCCCCCTCTCGCCCACGTCCGTCACCCGCCGCCCCCTCTCGCCCACGCCGGCCGGCCTCCCTCGCCCACCACGCCGCCTCTCGCCCGCCCTCAACGCCGCCGCCCGCCGTCGCCCGCCGCCCCCTCTCGCCCACGTACAGAGAGCTAGCGAGATCGTGGAGAGGGAGAGAGAATTTTTTTTGTTCTTTTTAATTTTAACTAGTTAATTAGTTTAACAAAAACGGTAAAATAACTTAACAAAAAACGTATAACCGTAAAAACGCCCGCCGTCGCCCGCCGCCCCCTCTCGCCCCCGTCTCGCGCTCTACCGCGACACCCTCTCCCACCCCTTCCTCGCCCCCTCCTTTTTCCACCGCCCTTTCGCCACCGCCACCGCCACCGCCACCCTTCTTCACTTAATTAATTTGTTTTTAGTACATGTTTTCAGGACTGACATAATGGCGGACGATAGAGCTGACCCGATTATGGACAACTATGATCCGGACGGTGAAGCACATATGTTCGGCATCATAAACGGCGATATTCTATATGTGCCGACCGGACAAGAAGAAGATGATATCTCTTCTTATCTGAACCTTGACGGTGAAGATGAAGGGCGCCGTCAGCAAGATGATGCCGAACAAACGTCGATAAACGACGATCTTCAAATGGAAGTAGCAACCACCTCCGGCGCCGAGGTATATATATACATTGAGCCTCTGGTGATACAAACTAACTGATTTGAATAAATATGTGTGGACTAACGCGCGCGACTCTCTTTCTTATTTTAGCCCTCGGCCGGATCTTCGAAACAATCGAGTACGTCGTCAATCGAGGTTGTCGACAGTGCAACCGGCAGGCCGCTGGAGCCCCGCAAGAACGCCACCAAGTTTGTCAACCAATGCGGAGCCATTGTTAGAGACAACGTCTCGATCACCGTCCAGGAGTGGAATAAGCCAAAGAAGGCACGAATTGCTGGTTTCACTTTTGTCGATAAGAGAACAAAAAAAGATTGCTTCAAGAAGCTTATGGAACATTTCGTTCTACCTCCGGAATACAACAAATTCGATGAGGAGGGTAACAAGATTGAGGAAAACAAGGAGAGGAGGAGGCTAGTCAAACAGTTCGCTCTTCATAAGATGGCCGACGCATTCCGGAAATTCAAGCAAAATCTAGCCCATGACTTTGTCAAGCAGAACAAGACTCCGGATTTCAAAGGACAATATGAGAAACTGAAACATGATTGGCCAGAATTTGTGAAGCAAAAGAAATCGGAGCAGTTCATTCAAATATTGAAAAAAATAAGGAAAATGCGGCTAAGAAGGAGTACAATCATATTATGGGGCCAGGAGGGTATCGCCTTTGGGAGCCTAGGTGGGAGAAGATGGAGAACGAGCTGAGGGCGCGAGGAATCCGTCCAGGTACGGAGGGATGGGACCCAAGGGCCAAAAGCTGGTGGTACGGGCATGGGGGAACGCTGAACCCGGAGACAGGGGAGTGTGTTTACCGGGGCAAAATAATTAAACCCACCCAAGCCCTTATTGACGCAATGAGGGATGCTCAAGAGGGGAAGATCAAGTTCAACAGAGAGAACGACGCGCTGACAAAAGCCCTCGGGAATCCTGAACACGGAGGACGTGTACGAGGCATGGGGCACATTCCGTGGAAAATAGGGTTCCCCCAGAACGATGACTCGTACGGTTACAGAAGCCGGAAGAGAAAGATGGATCGGGAAGCAGATGTTGTGGCGCGGTTGGCATCGGAAATGGATGTGATGAAGAAAACCGTGAGTGTACTAGTAGCCGAACGAGATGCAGCTCGGGCGCAGCATGAAGATCATCCAGCGGATCTCAGAAGCCAGCAGCGGAGAAGCAGTGTGGCTTCCACGGAGGCCCCACCGGCTGGTGCAGATGCACCGACGATCGAAATTACTGAACCGGAGCCTCTGGTGGTCGAAATTACTGCACCGGAGCCTCTGGTGGTCGAAATTACTACACCGGAGCCTCCTCGCTACCCCGTGGACGATATAAAGGAGATGAAAGAATGTCATCTGTATTATCCTATCGGGAACATGTCCATGAAGGTAGCCATCGGCAGTGCTTTACCATGTTTACCTGGAGCACTCCACCACAACAACCCCATTCAAGATGGCTATGCTCGTGTCACAGTGGAGGACATAGTCCAAGGGTTTGAGGACCTGGAGATTGACATTGCTACACCTGAAGGGGAGAAAAGACTTGGAGATGTCAAGCGCCATTTCATTCTATGGCAAAAGAAGTTTATCAAGTTTCCAGGCGAGGCGCCAAGGACAACAAGTCCACCCCCCTACGGTGGTGGCGGTTCACCTACACCTCCGTCACGTCAGCTGACGCCCCCCAGTCCACAACGTCCGGCGGGTGATCAGACGCTGCCCCCCAGTCCTCGTCCGGCGGGTGATCAGACGCCGCCCCCCAATCCACCTCCGGCAAAGAAGCAGAAGCAGTCCTGGATTATTAACCCAGACCCTTATGTACCTAAGACCACAAAGGTACCGGAGCCATCATTGAAGACTCTCCCCACAAGGCCTTGGGAACGTAGTGCCGAGGAAACTGCCGCGGCTGCTGATCATGAGAAATGGAAGGCGGACTACAAGAAGAAAAGAGAGCCCGAGCCCAAGCCAGTATTTTCTGATGAGCAAAAGAAGTGGGCTAAGTCATTTTTGAGCACACCGTCCCAAGCCGCGAAGAATCTGCGTGACGACTATGCACGTGAACTTCGTAGGCAGGCACTCATGTTGAAGGAGAAGAAAGAGCGGGCGGAGAACCAGGAGAACAAAGCCTTGGAGGAGGCCGAGAAAACGGAATTAGAAAGTAAAAAAAAGCGGGAAACGAGTTGCCCAGCTCAGGGAACAAAGTAAACAATCGATTGCCCCGCTTATAGTGAAAGCCGCCGGTCCGGATGACCCCGATATCATAGCAGCTGCGGCAGCACATGGATTGACTGTAACGAGTGCCAGAGAACAAGTGGCCAACTTAGGTATTACTCTTCGTGAACTGTTAGGCCTTGATGAGGCGCCAGTGAAGGAGGTAGTAATTACATATGTGAAGAATGGGCCTCTCGTCGAGCCTGCGCAGGAAGAGGATCTACCTCCACAAATGAAAGGTCTGCTGAAATGGTACAAGGGTTACATAAAAAATAAAAACGCCAAAGAATATATTTATGCGGAAGTTAGATATGAGCATCACTTCAAACATTACTATGTACAAATTCATCTGAGTGAATTGTTCCAGCTTTTCAATCTGCGCGAGCTCGACAAATCTATCATCAGTTGCTACGTTCTGTAAGTGATTTATTTCTACCCCATCTCGTTCATATTGCCTGCACTATATATATGTCCTAACTATATTGTTGTGTCTGCTATTATACATGCAGAATGAAGATTAAGGAATGCAGAGTAAGGAACATCCATGATGTTGGGTTCATTGACCCACACATCGTTAATGGATATGTGTTGGAGCATCACCCCGCCGACATGGAGGCAGACCTGTGGCAGTTTCTTACAAAGCAGGAACTCAAAAGTGATATTCTATTTCCTTACCATTTTGGGTGAGTGTTTCTGTCTTGAGCACATTCTCTTTTGTTTACTCCATGCATGGTATGTGGCCGGCTAATCGATGAGTTATGCATGACGTACTGTGCATGTATCGTGTCCGCAGGTTCCACTGGATTCTGCTAGTAATTAAAGTTGACACCTCAGAATGTCTCGTCCACGACTCTCTGAATAAGGATCCAAAGCTTTGGGTCGACATGAGAAGAATGCTGCAGAAGTAATTATTTTCATTCATTTGCGCTCTATATCGATCGGCCTATTTCGTTCATTTCCTAATATCAAGTGACTAATAACTCTCTTGTTCATTTAATTTTCTTTGCCTCGTAGGGTTTGGAGACGGTTCGTAGATACAAAGGTCGGTGAATTCAAAAAAGAGCTAGAATTCAAAAGGGCAAAGGCTAAGAATGGTGAGGATATTCAGCCAGCGGGGACCAATCTATGTGCATACTATGTCTGTGAGATGATCCGGAGATACACCTCTGAGCGGGTTCCGAGTGATACCAATGCTCAGAGGAATAACCTCCGGATGATGCTTAGTCCAGAAGCTCGCTTCCGACCACTTCAAGAGGAACTAGCTGGATGGTTCAGGAGGGAAGTCCTCCATCCTAAAGGAGAACACCATTACGAGGACGTAGAACTTTATATGCATTAAATTATGTATGGAAACTTGTTCAAAATTGTATATGGTCATCCGATGATATTGAATATATATTGTATATTCCTCTTGAATTCTTTTTGGTTCTAATTTCATATTTGTTTGAAATTGTACATTCATATGCATGTATGTAGTACCGCAGAATATGTGAAACTCCTTCAAAATTAAAATAAAGCACAAAAGAAATAAAACAATACAAATTAAACAGAAAACAGGTTTAGGGGGGGCTAAAACCCTAAACCTGCGGTGGCCTTTAGTCGCGGTTGGCCAGAAGAACCGCGACTAAAGGTCGTCCGCCCCGACGGCCGCCTGGCGCCCACGTGGACGGGCCTTTAGTCGCGGTTCTTAAGCAACCGCGACTAAAGGGTGGGGCCTTTAGTCGCGCCCGTTCGGTCGCGGTTGCGCAACCGCGACTAATGGCAGTTGCGAACCGCGACCAAAGGCCCTTTTTCCACCAGTGATCTCCACGTAGTACGTTGGGTCCCACCAGTCAGAGGGTGAAACAAACAAATTAATAAGAAAAATTAAAAGCGCCAGCGGTGTATCTTACTACCTCACACATCTCGCTACTGCTCGGGAACACTGTCCAATTGATCCCTCTGTTCGCTCACGTACTATTTTAAGTGAATCCTTATTATAACATGCACACAAATTTTGGGCACTTTTATTCGACTTAAGTCAGTGTGCCACCGTATCTCGTATACTTACTACTCCCTCCGTCTAGGTGTAATAAGTCACATTAGAAGGTGCAACGGGACCAAGGTGCGTGCGTGTGCGTGTGTGTTTTTAACAGCATGTGTGTGTTAGAGAGTGCGACAGATCGACCTACTCCTACAGAGATATGGTGTGTAGTGTACGATTTTAGCCGCGAGAGTCGGTGCATCCTCTCATTTCTGGGCGTGTCTGGTAGGAACATGCCGATAGCTGCCATGCCCGCTCCTGACCAGCCTGGCCCACCCAAAGCCCCTCCACCGCCCCCGCGCGCTTCCCTCCCGAAATGGTCACCGCCACTCCAAAGAATCGGTGCCGCATTCATGCCCGGGCAGAGCGGACGCGACCTCTCACTGGCGCAAGAGTGATGGTTGCTTCGTCCGTCCAACTTACTGCTGGGTCTATGTGATTTGACGGCTCATTGGTCTTTATTACTAAGGTGGTAGGACTGCTGGATGTCCCACGCTTTCGGCGAAAGGAGGTACTAGATTACAATTCTCTCCATTCTTACAGCGAAGGAGTGCAAGAGCAGTGAAAACACGCAGGCTCAGTGATTACATGGCCCACCTCACACTATCACCGTGCGACACCTAACTCTTTACATAGTACTCCCTCCGTTCCTAAATATTACTAGATGAGTCCCCGCTCGTTGCTGCGGAATAGCGGTATATCTCTCTGCGCAAAATTATCGATTTCATAGAAAGAAATAAAAATCTATAACCGCATGACAAATGTGGTAGCCAAACTAAATAAACTCCCATCATCATTTAGATCATCCCACATAAGGAAAAAAGATCAGCCAACTCCTACTGCATAATGGGATTATATTTTTCTTTTTGACATGTTAATGGGACTTAAAAGCTTACTTACATGCATGCTACCGGTGCATGCTTGCATGCAGACATGTTGATGTGATTTAAAACCCACTCACATGAATGTGCCATGGTATTTCTGCATGCTTGCATGTGGCTTAGTGCTGAGCCTCTCAACATCTAGATCAGACGGCTATTATGACTGATTTACTTCATCTAACGGCTACGTCAATTTTGATGATGTGGCTCAAGGAGAGGATAGAGAATTCCTAGTAGAGGGGGCTAGCTATTACTAGTACTCCCTCCATTTTTGTATACAAGGCCACAAACCCATATTACAGGTACCAAGGCAAAAGTAAATGTGTACTTAAGCTAATATTTCAAGCTAGCTTGTCTCCTTGTTTGTTGTGTTAATTAATGCCTATTTTTCTGTTCCACCCATAACAAGCCAATGCCCTCACTCCTTTTGGTTGATTAATGAGGCGCATGCAAACCAACTTTCTCACACCCACATGCATGCAAGAGATAGTTAATGTTCCCTTTGATAGTACGAGGCAAACATCATCAATTTTGTCTCGATTAGTGTTAGTGGCCTTGTATAGATACAAATTGTAATAATTTTGATAGTGGCGTTATATATAAAAATGGAGGGAGTAGATAAGTCTTTGTAGAGATTCCACTAGGTGAACTACATACGGAACAAAATGAATGAATCTACACTTAAAATGCATCTATATACATCCGCATGTGGTTAATGGTGAAATCTCTACAAAGACTTATATTTAGGAACGGAGGAAGTACTAGTATAGTACTAGTACATACTGTAATTTATCAGTGAGATAAATTTGTACAATGCTATGAAGCTTCCAACTCCTATTACATGTATCTTGCGTCCAAGGTTGCCTGTTGCAACATTTCATCAAATACAAAGGAGACTAACATGCAAGCTATTGCATCTCAATGATTGACAAATCATAGCAAATATGTACTCCCTCCATTCCAAAATAAGTGTCTCAACTTTGTGCAAATTTTAGTACAAAGTTGTACTACTACTAAAGCTGACACTTATTTTGGAATAGAGGCAGCTAAAGAAAAAAACAAACCATGCAGTCCCTAGCCCTTGAACCGTGAACCCTGACCAGGCTTCAATTTGCTGGCAACGTTCGAGCTTCCTAATAAATGAAGTTTGCAACCTTTTGACCATCGGATCATTTTGTACAACTTCACCAAAATCGAGATGAGCATCCCTGTGCAAAGAAATTGAAGAAGCTTGATTAGAATAAGATTATTAGGACTAATTGACGAGACATAAACTCATCACAAATACAGTACGTAGAAGCCAGTAGAGGTATCAGGTATGTGCAGGGCAAAGAAGTAGAGAAATATCCATAGGGAGTGATGTGGGCAGCTAGAGCAGTGGTGCAAGCTGGCTATAAAGGGAGTTGTACCCGAGGGACGTAGCTCGACCTTGAGGAGGGTGGTGGGAGGCGGCAACTGCCCACGTCGCGGCAGTGAGAAAGGGACGAAGGCAACCTCACCAGCTTTGTGAGAGAGAACGACGGGGACCCCTGATCGGGACGTGCCGACAGTGGGTTTTCACCGTCGGCGACGGACACCGCATCTACACTAAGCATCCACCCCTTCCCCAAGCGGACGTGATCCGCCAGGATGTTAGAGATGTGGCCAGAGTCGTTTTGTGCAAGAGAGTGTGAAGAGAGCAACCCCAGCAAGCAACCGTGTAGGCTGGCCCGTCCTGACTATGTATATAGTGGAGCGGTTTCCTTTTCTCTCCATATGAACCTATCATATTGCGTATGTGCCACTAAAGAAAAAAATTTATTTATAAATGACGCGGCACCTACTACTCGTTCTCCTATAACCTTGCACTTGCCATCTCCAAAATATTAACCTTGCGATTGGCTCTTCGCCTCTTCGGGAAGTCGAGCAATAATGGTAGTGCAGTATATATCATTCTGGCTATATGAGACCGAATGAATTGCTGTACGTCCACCACGTGGGCGAGGGTCGAGGGGCGAGGGAGAGTGCTACTACATACGGAGCAAAATGAGTGAATGTACACTCTAAAATACATCTATATACATCAGTGTTTGGAGTATGTACTGGTAGTTCATATTGAAATCTACTAAGGACATATATATTCCAAACAATATGATATAATCTCTATAGCCAAGGTAGTAGGGACGAGTAGTAAACGGAGGGAGTAGTAATTTTTCTCCTCGTCCTGCGAGCCACCGCGCGCATGGGCGAGGGAGGAGCAAGCTTCACCTCATCCTGTGAGCCACCGCGCCCGTGGGCGGGGGAGACGGTGTACTAAGCAAGCTTCTCCTCGTTCTGCGAGTTGACGGGACACATCAAAAGTACTCCAGTGTATAGAGCCTTGCTCTAAGGTAGGTCCCACATGGGTTGCCTCTTTTTTTTTAATTTAACATAACGCGTCAAGTCGCAATTTGTTTGTTCACCCGTGGTAGACGATCCTCCCTCCACCAAGTGGACAACCAGTACACGTGCCAAATTACCATGTGGGCTACCTTTTTCGTACAGAAATGAGCTCCACCGTGTACCCGCGTGGGTGTGGTTGGGAAAGAGACGGGAGTACGTGCACCATGTATGCACCTCTTCTCTTCGTGCACGCCCCCCACCTACGTGGGTGTGTGTGAGAGATACAAACCGCGTTTGTGAGTGTTTTTTGTTTTGTGGTGGGGGTGGGGGTGGGGCGGGGGGTTGATTTCGTGAATTATTTGTGGGAATATGTGTCGATGACATCTCAAACAAAATTTTGCATGCAATGTGTGTGAAATGGAGGCATATCCATATGATACATATAGGGTCGGGCAATCCCCGATAAGAGAGGGAGGGGTCATAGCTATCGATAGAGTCGAAGAGAGGATCAAGTATGGGTGGGTGCGAGATCGATGAAGAGAGCCATCGAAATTGTGTGTGTGTGTGTGTGCAAGTCAAACATATAGGGCGACTGGCCTACCGGAACGTTAGAGGGCACATGTCAAGTTTGTGTGTGGCAGGGAGACATGACTAGAGTGCTTGATGTATCGGTGTGTGTGGGAGGGACGGGGTGGGGGAGGGGTAGGCAGAGGCCTAACTATAGAGGTAGAACGACTCGTATATGTGTTGAGAAGGAGAGACCCAGCTATGTCATGAGGGAGATCGGTCGACATCCATATATAACTGAAGGACGGGAAATATGATGGGACAGAGAGAGAGGAGAGAGAGAGGGAGGGAGAGGGAGGGAGAGGGGTAGAGTGCTGGATGGGTGATGGAGTTGCTTCTCAGAGATGTTGGGAGAGGCCTACTAGACAAACTGAGGGTGGAACTGCAATGTTATCAATAAGAGTGGGGATGTGTTTCTGTGTGTGCCTGTGCGTGATAGATCTGTCGGGACGCATCCATGGATGATGAAGGGGAACCTTGTGTTTGGTAAGCAAACCTAACTAGATCGGTAGATCAATTGTTGTTTGTCGGAGGAAGGGAGAGACACAACTAATGAGGTAGATCGATCGATGTGTGGGTAAAAACGAGTTATAAGGACCTAGCTGGCTATATGTATATATAGCGAGAGATCAGTCGGTGTACGTACATTTGTTAGAGGCAAATAAGGCCCATCGAGACGGATAGACAGAGAGAATGGAGCTAGGAGGTGGTGCGAGAGGCCCAACTACTAGCTGATAGGGGGAGGAGTGTGCGGTTGTGAGATCGATTAAAAGAGGGGTGAGAGTTTACACGTGTGTCTGACCATATGAGAGACACGAGGCAAGGACACATAAAGGAGGAGATTGAAGCTGTGTGTGTATGCTGTAGGCAGGCATCGCTGGAGAGGTTTATCGATCGGTGTGTGTCAGAAAGGAGTTGTGGAGACTCTGGGAGAACGACCTAAAGGAAAAAATGAATGTGCCCGGTGGATAGAATGCCGAGGGAGGGGGAGGGCGAGGAGGGCATGTGCATGCACGAGAGAAAGTTAGTGGTAGCTACAAAGGTTAGAGGACTGTGTGGGTGTAAGAGACTAACAAAGATCATAATTTGATATGAAAGCGGATTCATATATTTGAATAGGAGATCATAGTGTTTTAAACATTGCATGCATGAATATAGCGGTGATACACGTGCTGTGCACATGTTATAGCATAATGTGATAATGCATGGCGTTTGCAACTCACAGCTAAATGCCGAACAATCTAAACCATACTATACATCAAACAATCTCACATTTTATTTGAATTTGTGATAATGT
This sequence comes from Triticum aestivum, assembly GCF_018294505.1. Classification (NCBI taxonomy): domain Eukaryota; kingdom Viridiplantae; phylum Streptophyta; class Magnoliopsida; order Poales; family Poaceae; genus Triticum; species Triticum aestivum. The sequence continues at coordinate 35,005,293 of NC_057813.1, read as the reverse complement.
GCGGCATTTGCAGCTTACAATTAAATATCGAGCAATCTAAAAAAACTACTATATATCGAACATTCTCACATTTTATTTGAATTTGTGGTAACGTGTGGTGTTTGCAACTCACATCTAAATACTTGTAGGCGTAGGGGGCAGGGCACCATACATAATGTGATAAACACATTATACATATGAGACATGGTTTAGATTATGAAGATCTAGCTAGAGCTAGAAATGTAATGTGATTTGAAATCAAAATAAAGTGGATTCAAAAAATCTAGTTCGAGTTCATATAGTACACATAGTTCATATGTAACTCGATACTGATCATGTGGTGTGCTATGAAGATAATACACAAACGATGGTTTAACTTGACAATAATGATGATTATAGATCTTATTAAAATAGAGAAACGAATTCAAATGCTTTGACTTCACAACAATCATTACTATAGATCTTATTCAAATTTAGTTCATATTGAAGCGGTAGTATATACGTTTGGAATGCACTAAAACGTTCATTTGAGTAGTAGGTTGCATGCATTATACACGTAGCGAAATATTTTAATTGAACATAACATGAATTCAAAGTTTTGAATGACATTTGTAGTGCGCATTGATTTGGTACAATACACATTAGGCTTGTCCGGAAATTTCAACCCGCGCCTTGTTAGCCCAAAATATTTAAGATATATCTTTGTCTCGTTGTGCTCCGACAACTCCCTCCATCTCAACCCGCGCCTTGCTATTCCGAAATTACAACGCGTGTGAAAACTCCCACCTCCTGTGAAATCCCGACACGTGAAATGCCTGTGGTACCCCTGAACCGAAAGAACCACCTCAAATCGGTAGGGGTACTTTCGTAACTTACCCCACATTTCGGACAAGCGCGCCTCTAAGCCATGGTTCCCCACTGCTATCCCATCCGCCCACCCATTCATACATCAAGGCCGCGAAAACCCACGATGAAACCCCACACCCTACTCCGTCCGCCACCCAGCCGGAGCTTCTTCCCCGACGACGTCGTCCACAGCAACACCTCGACGTCCCTCATCCACCGTACCAGATGAGGATCCGTCGTCGATCTCATCGTCCCGCCGGTTCAGCCACCCCGTCCTTCGCCTCCAAGGAGCTGCCCCGATGTTCCCCTCGTCTTTCGCGCCACCTCCATTCCCACACCGCCGTCTTCACCTGCACCACCGGAAGAGCATCATCATCACTGTTTCCTCGGATGAAGTTGCGGCCTAATCGGCGCCACCAAAGAGGTTTTACACTAATCGCCGCATTTTCTTATTGATTCGATCTCACGGTACTACCGGCGCTCGGTCCCGAGCCGACACGGCGCGGCTCCATCCATGGCGGCGTCGCCGGCCACTTCCTCCACGGCGTTGCTCCCTCGGCGGCGACGTCCACATCAGTAGGGGCTGCTGCTGCTTTAGCTCTCGCTCGCGCTGCTGCTCTGCTCTTGCTCTCGGTCCCCTGCCTGGTCTGCTCTTGCTATTTCTCTTGCTCGCGCTGCTGCTCTCGCTCTTGCTCTTGCTTGCGATGCTGCTCCGATTTGGCTACACTTCAGTCGACTGAATCGACTTTTGGGTCAGTCGATTTCCAAGGGGTGGGCTCACCGAGGTGAAGGAAGAACCAGCCGCAGCGAGGAGGGGGGCTCGCTGGAGAGGTACCCCACTATCTATCTTAGGGTTCAGGATGGGGGCGATGGTCGCCGGCGGTGGCGGGGCATTGGCGGGGCGGTGGCGTGGGGATTGCCGAAGAAAAAGCTCGCCACGGGGGGCCTAGAGGGATGGCCGGGGCGGCGGCGGACCGGTGGTGGGGAGTGTTTTTGGGGTGGGCAGGGCGGCGCACAGCCGGCCGCGGGCGGCGGGGGGCTGCTGTTTGGCCGGCGGTGGCTGGCGGCTCAGGGGGGGTGGAGGTTGAAGATGAACCACAAGCCCTTGATTTCGTATCCAACGGCTGCAAAATCGACTGACCAAAGATGAAAAAGTCAGTCGACTGACGTGTAGCCTCACCTTGCTAGTGCGTTCATTTCGACAGCAAAATTCAGTTTCGACAGCAAAATTCAGTTTCGACAGTTAGGTTCAGTTTCGACAGTTAAGTTCAGTTTCGACAGTTAAGTTCAGAGATGAGCGGCTGATGTATTTTACATCTAGCACTTTGTGGTTATGTATTTTACGTCATGTATTGGAGATGCTATTAGAATTCCACTCAGGTTAACGTTGTTCGTTGTCTCTGTTGTCCTGCTTCAGCCTCGGCGTCGTACAACTCACCGGAGCTGCTCCAACGACGAAACCCTCCATCACAGCGGAGCGGTACCTCGGGCTCCATCTCCAGACGCCTAAGATCTTCTTCCCCTCCTCCGATAGCAAAGTCAGCCGGAGCATCCTCACCGGCCAACCCAATCACGCTGAGATCGACATGGCTTCGCCAAAGAGGTTGTACACTTGTTGCATCTCTTTTTTACTCTACATGTTATATATATTGTCCACTGAGCACACAGATTTGTTCCTTTAGTGTCTCCTTGAAAGAAAAAACGTAGGAATTTTAATTTTCTCTTGTCCTCCTTTTCAATCCTATTCATGAAGCACAAGAGTAAGAGATAGTAGCATAATAGCATTATAACCGTACATTTTCTTGTTGTTTGACTTAATCTCACCATGCTTCTTTGCATCCTGTGATCTTCCAATTGTTGTGAATCAAACACCCAGATTGGCAGAAATCCTGTGTTTTTAAATTCTCTGTTTTGCACGTGCATTCCTATCCTATTCCTGTCTATTTCCTATCCCTGCATTGTTGGAATCCTCCAATTCAAACGAGCCCTTACAGAATTACTTCTCTTATAGATAGTTGTTAAAGAAAACCTTGCGTGGTTTGTCCCGGTCCTGCTGCGCCATCGTCCACCCTAGCTCAGCTTCTCCAACGACAGAAGGGTCCAGCAGAGCAGGGATCCGGCCTCCAGACTGTCTTTCGCCACCTTAGATCTTCTTCCCCACCGCTGGCAGCCATGAAAACTGCATTACCATCATCAACCGAGCAGATGACCTCGAGGATTACACGGGTCCGCAAGAGAGGTCGCACTCTTTCGTGTCTGCTTACTTTATGCATCGCTTAATATTACATGCTACTTTATCCTCCTGTTGGCCGATTAGACTCTGAGTCAGATCCAAACTAATGGTCAAACTTGAGTTTTAAATGGTTGTGGGGTACATATCGGGGCCGCTATCAATAGTATCTATCTACTATCTGGTTAATCTCCGGTGTCTACTATGAGTTTCATGTTGGGTGGGAAACAAACAGTAAAGAAGCCATTATCTGCCTGCTATTATTGGTTTTGGGTCTATCCACAGGTTGCTACCATCACTCTGGATTTCTGCATGCACTCCTTACATTATCTCACTATGTTTTATTCCTATGCATGACAGTTATTGTAAACAATGGAACTGAACATGTAGAGCAAAAGAGATGAGCCTTGCGTGGCAATATAATTTCATGCAGACGTCGCTCCATGGTAGGCGCAAAGGCAGCCCCCCCTCCACGCATTTCGGATTGTAATCGAGAGAGGAAGATATCTGTTCTGAGGGGGATTCAGAAGGAGAAGATAACTCCTATTTACCCCCTGAGGTCTTCGCTCTAACTTGGCATGCTGATGTTGGTTATATCATGCATATGGTGTCTTGCATTGCTTACTTTATACATCAAATATGTCATCTGCTTAGTTTAGACATCCTTTGTGTGAATGCCATCTGTTTAGTTTATTCATCGTTTATGTGAATAATGCAACGCCACCTTGTTTAGCCAGGCATCATATATATGAATTTTGCAATGCCATCCTGCTTAGCCAGTCATCTTATATGTAAATTATATCAGGCCATATTTTTTTCTCATTACATATTACATTCGTCAACAATGTTAGTACATTCAACTGCTCTTCGTGTGCATCAGCCATTTGACACGGTGATGGCAAATTCTGGAGTGAAAACAAGGTCTTCTGAGCAGACTATGCTATCTGACGAAGCGCATATCTCGCTGGTTACGGATAGCTCCTCAGAGGAGGATTCAGAGATAGATGACCAGTCCTATTCCCCCCCCCCGCGAGGTGTATGCTCTAACTTAGCAGGGTTATGTTGCTCATATCGTGCGTATGGTGTCTCACATTGCTATGCCATTTGATTAGTTTAGACATGCTTTGTGTGAATGCCACCTGTTCAGTGTCTAATTACCATATATGTGAATTATGCATTGCCATCTTGTTGCAAGACATTATATATGTGAATTATACAATGCTATCTTGTTGCAAAGGCATTATATATGTGAATTATGCAATGCCATGCTGTTTAGCCAATCATCATGTATGTGAATTATATCATGCTATCATTTTTTTGTATTACGTGTTCCATTTGTCGACAACGTTTGTATATTCAACTACTCTTCCTATGCATCAGCCATTTGAAGCGGTGATGGAAGTATCTGGAGTGAAAACAAGGTATTCAGAGCAGACAATGCTACCTGCTGAAGCAGACATCTTGCTGGCTATAGAGAGCTCCTCAGAGGAGGATTCAGAGACTGATGAACAGTCCTATTTCCCCCCTGAGGTCTATGCTCAAACTTGGGAGGGTTATATTACCCATGTCATGCATGTTGTCTTGCATTGCTTAGTTTTTACATCATATATAGATTGCCATCTTCTTACTTGCTTACTATATAAATCATATATTTGAATTATATCATGCCATCATGTTTACATAGTACATACACATCATCTATCTGAATTATGGCATGGCAACCCATTTAATAAAGACATCATATAGTTATATCATTTCATCCTATTTAGTGTTTACAGTCATCATATTTAGAATTATGGCATTCTATCCATGAATGTATGTGAATTATGGCATGCCAACCTATTTAATAAACACATTATATAGTTATGTCATGTCATCCTGTTTACATAGTCTCATATTTTGAACTATGTCTTTCCATCTTTTTTAGTTAGCCATCATAATGTGAAATTGTGCCATGCTATCCTGTTTAGTTGGCCATCATATATGTGAAATTGTGTCATGCTATCCTGTTTGGTTAGACAACATAAATATGAATTATTTCATGCCCTCTTTTATTCCCCACTATCCATTGCACCTGTCTATCATACAATGTCTATACTTTCAATTACTTTTCTTGTTTATTAGCCATTTGAATTGGAGAGCGTGATGGCAGTATCTAAGGGAGTAACAACACGGTCTTTAGAAAAGATAGTGCTACCAGTTGATGCAGATAGAACCACGGTTGTACTTGCCCAAGGACCAGATCCACCACACATAACCCAGACTCTCGCAGATTGTACCCCTACCCAGTTGGACAGAGAACCAGCTACACCCCTTTTAACCCCAACCCCGGCAGATAGTAACCCAGTTCGAGTTGACACAGCACCATCTCCACCACAAAGCACCCAAACACGAGCGGTTAGTAAGGGAACTGCAGTGCCCAAAGCACGAGGACCACCACTCCGAATCCCAACTCAACGCTTAAAGGAGAAGAAGATTTGTTCTCAGGTCAGGTTCTGTAGCTATGGTTCATACTCCTTTGCTCTTGCATTACTGTATTTACTCATACCAACTATTTTCAAATTTGAAGGATGGAATTGAAACTCCAATGGTGCAACAGGTATGTTTTAAACCTGTTTCTTTAACTGGTTTGCTGTTGTAACCTGCTCTATGTTGATTTCAGTTTCAAGTGAAAAAACAGTTATGTTCTCATGTCATGCACATTACAAGTGTTGTTGTTGCTCTATAGTTACCCACACTTATATTCTGTCTATTCTGCTTTGTCTTGAACAAATATTATTTGAACTGTGTCTCTATCTTGATTTGGCAATAAAAACTAGAATGATATAGACCATAAAGTGACCATGGCACATAGATATATGTTTGTTTCATGCTGTTATCCTGTCCACTTTACTACTGAACTCATTTACCAAAATGAGTTTCATATACAACATGGTAAACATGTGATGTGTCTGCTTGTTTCTCTTTTAGAATACGGACAAAATATTGGAGAACAGTACCGCGTTATCCAATGGTAAAGGAAGTAATGCAGTTAAGGTTCAAGATAGTGAGACATCCCTGTTGGTCTCCAAGAAAGCTGATAAAAACTATCTTGACGATAGTGAGGGAACCCAAAAGTCATGTCTTGATGTAGTGTTCGAGTTACTGGCCACTACTGCTGGCACAAGCTCTTCGAACTCGCTGCCTGAATCAGTTCGTCTTCTTAAGTCTCAACTTCAAGTTGAAAGACATCAATCAGATGTGCTATGACAGGAAGCTGAAGGACTGAGGAAGTCCCTGCAGAATTCAGATGCATATTTTCTGGTGCAACAGCTAGCGCTGGAGGATTTAAGCACCAAACAAGAGAAAGTTAATAAGCTTGCTAAGCATCTTGCCAACATTATGGGTACCCAGGATATTGTTTCTTGAGATCTTCTGAAGTGGTTTCAGTTCTGGATTTGTTTTGCTCTGGCGTTTATTTGCGCTGGTCGCCAACTTTGACAACCAGTGTATATGATATGCTGCTTTGTTCCCTATATTTGCACTAGTGGCGAACTTTGATGCCCTGTGGATGTAATATGTCTAACAGCCGTGATAGCCTAGCATAAGTTGCTTGCTTATTTATTTCCTTGTTGTCTTGTTTATTTGTTTGCTTGTAGTCAGTGCAGTTCTTTTTAAAACTAGGCCACAATAACCATGGGCTAATATTTACTGTAGTGACACTGGGCCTCATACGGGCCGTAGAAACAGTGGGCCTTCTACGGGCCGTAGAAATAGTAGGCCTTCTACGGGCCATAGAAACAATGGTCCTTCTACGGGCCGTAGAAACAATGGGCCTTCTACGGGCCGTAGAAACAATGGGCCTTCTACGGGCCATAGAAACAATGGGCCTTCTACGGGTCGTATCATCAATGGGCCTTATACGGGCCGTATGACCATAACGGGCCATCGTTAATAGGCCGTATTTGATGATGCTATGAAAACGTCCCAACGTATTAACGGACCACAAACGGGCCGATGTAACCACAGGCTGAATTTGGCCCACAAGCAGAAAATGACAGTAACGGGCCGTAAGTAAACGAATGCTGGAAATGAGCCCAAGAATAAATGGGCTCTGAGAAGGCTGAACGATAACATTTGTTGGAAACGGCCCAACTGAATAACAGGCCCTTAATGGTACAAAGTGATATACTGTTCATTACGGGCCAGTTTCACCACGGGCCGTTAGTGGGTGTAAAGTGATACACTGTTCATTGCGGGCCAGTTTCACCACGGGCCGTTAATAGGCCAAGAGTTACATAGGGCCTCATATGGGCCGAAAGACGTCATGGTCCATACATGGTCTGAAAGTGAAAACAGTCTGGAATCATATTGGATGGCCCAGATGATGCTACTGGGCCTAATTCGGATAGGGCGTAATGGGCCTTGGGTTAGCGGGCTGTAAATGGGCTATATACGAACAGGTCGTTAACAGGCTTTCCATGGGCCGGCCCGCCACCTTTTGACCAAGTCAAACGGGCTGGCCTTTTCACAGGAATGGGCCTCTGTTGGGCCGTGCCACGTGTTGACGTATCATAGGCGCCTTTTGTCCAATGAGTGGATGACATCTGTCCCAACGGTGAGCCGACACATGTTTCCTCCAGCCAATGATGATTTTACACGTGGAAAATCCCCATTGGTCGGGGCTGTTAATGGGTTATCGGATCCAAAACCCGACCCGATAGCTTAACGGCGTTCCGTTACGGTGGATGCCACGTGTCGGTCACCCTTGACGAAAGCAGTTCTATGACGCGCGATTTATCGTCATGGAAGTGGACACTTCCGTGATGATAATTTTGGTAATGTCATCGAACACTTCTACGACAGCACAGGTATGACTATCTTGATTCTGTCATAAATTTGTCATGGATGTACATGCATGACAAAAAACGCGACCTACTGTGACAAACACGTATCATCAAGTGTATTTTTTGTAGTGAAGGGAATCAACCCCCGTGCGCGTGACTACCCACGACCCCTGCGCCTGTCATTCGCTCTGCATGTAGTGAACGTGGCGCAAGGGGCGGACACAATGGGACGCGTGGAGCGACGATTCCCGAGCAAGGGCAGTAAATGGGGGGCGGCCCTGTGGTCTCAAAGAGACACGCAAGCCGCCTCTTTACTGTCCACCACAAGGTGACGCCAGCATCCCCACGTCATGCGTGCACGACCCCCACATCGCGCGTTCGACGCGGGGCGTGGGGAAGCACAGCGGGCGGGACAGTGGCCGCGATAAAATCCGCCTTGACTGCCCGCGCACCGTTCTGGGCCTGGACCAACAACGTGTTGCGCCTATGTGTGACCCAGGCCCGGGGGATCCTATTGGTGTACAAAAGTAGGGGCCTAGCTTTTGACCCCTTTACTTGTGCACGGGTAGTCAAAGTCACCTGCCATGACCACACATGAGCAAGGTAATAGAGGGAAGCCGGAGAAAAGCCAAAGCCACAGGGACAAGCAAAGCAAACAACAAAGGACCAAGACCACAAAGGTTGCATGGGCAATGCGGGTTGCCCCGGCAAGGACCCTTGCCGAGGGCAGCCTCAGCAGCCCCGGCAAGATCCTTGCCGGGGCAGATTGTCCACACCCGCCGAGCAAGCCACCTTCGAGTCCACCAAACGCTGAGCAGTCGCGTTGGGACAGGGCTCGGGAGGCACCTCCATGGTGGCATGCAGATCTTTGTGAAGACAAAGAGCAATCAAGATCAATAGAGGATAGGGAGGCAACCATCCCCACCGAAGAAACCCACGGGGCCCCCCAGCAAGATCCTTGCCCGGGAAGCCAGCGCGCCACGGCAAGACCCTTGCCGGGCCACCCGGCAAGACCATCATCAAGCGCACCGGCTAGGCCACTGCCAGGCCCGCACCAGCCAAGTTCCTACCGCCGTTCGTGCGCAATTGCCAATCCAACCAGCTGGGCAGGCACCTATTTGGCAGAATGCGATCCTTCGTGGAGGCTCCACCACCGCGCCACCTCAGCTGCCTGCGTGCCTACATGGTGCTGCATGCGTTGCTGGCCGGGCGCGTGTCGAAGCCAGGAGGGGCGGCGACGGACTAGACGAGCCTCACCCCCGTCCCCCAATAAAGCGAAGGACACCTAAGCCCCGCATTTAATGCCCCTTGTCCTGTAATACAGGCGATAAGCTCGTGCTACTCTATCACTTTCCACCTCCTGTGTGCCACTATGGCAGCCCCTTTCGCCTAGAAAAGGAGGCCCATGGCACACAGAGAAGGGATTCGGCTCTTTTGAACCTCGCGGCACCTAGAGCTAGTTCGAGAGCTCAAGAACACTAATACAACCACGAAAGCAGGATCGTAGGGTTTTACGCATCTTTGCGGCCCGAACCTGGGTAAATCCCCTTTGTGCCATCCGCTAGTCCTGCTCTTCTCATGATTCTGTGCCCCGCAACCGTAGAAGGGATTCCAGTGATCCCATAGGTGTCATTTCCCATTGACACATTTCCTTGGAGGGTATGCTCCTACGAGCAATAAACTTTGTAGCTTGTCCATCTTGTCCTATGAAGTTGACTTCTCAGGTCGCACAATTTATGCATACTTGGTACTGAGTCAGCCAATTCATACCCAAGATAACATCCAATTTATCAGACTCAATAAGTATCAAAGACGTTGGGAAACGGATTCTGTTGATACTGAGTTCTAGATTGCGGCAGACAAGATTGCTTTGAATAAGAGATCCCGGGGTTTGTACCTGCATATTCTTGCCCAAAAGCGAGCAAAGAAATTTGTTTTGGGCAACAAAACTCCGAGAAATAAAAGAGTGGGAAGACCCAGAGTCAAATAAAATTACTGTAGGTATGTTATTAACAGGGAACATACCAATGACGACTTCGGGATTTTCTTGGGCTTCGTCGGCTGAAATGTGATGAAGGTATCCCGTGACGTCGTGCTGACTTGGACCGGCTTCCAAATAATGGATTTGAGGCTTGAATGTAGCATTGGTCCGGTTGTTCTTGGGACACTGTTTGGCATAATGTCTGGTTTGCCCGCAACTGTAACAGGAATTGTTGCACAGGCGATTCTCCATAACGGGGTTGAGCACGTCATTCTTGACTTGGGTTGTGGTCTTGTTAACATTTTGTTGCCAATTAGGCTGGTATGCCACCGGAGTTGGCTGCCAGGTACGAAACTTCTGCACTGGTTGCATTTCTTTCTTGGGCTCAAACTTGCGCTTGTGATCATTATGGGCAGACTTTATATCTGACACAAGCTTGTGTTCCCTTTTAGCAATGAAAGCCTTGTTCACCAGGGTTTGGAAATCTAGAAAATCGAACACACTGAGAGCACAACAAAGTTGCGGGTTTAATCCACCAAGAAATCGATCTATCTTCCTTTCTTCAGTGACCACGTCATATTCAGAATAACGTGACAGGTGATTGAATTTCTGCAAATATTCTCCCACTGACTGACTTCCTTGGAGGAGCGCAAGAAATTTCACGCTGCTTAGTCTTCATAATTCCCGCAAGGATGTGATATTTCCGGAATTGCTCCTTGAATCTTGACTAGGTAATTGCTTCATTCTTAGTCACTATGGCTTTTTCATTTTCCCACCATATGGCAACAGCGCCTTCCAGATAATGTGTTACAAATGGAACTTTATCCTCTTCATCAGTTCGAGCAACCTCAAGTTTCTTTTCCATAGTTCTCAAGCAATCATCTGCATCCAAGGGATCAATGGCCCGACTGAAACTGGGAGGCTTAGTCCTTTGAAAATCAGATAACTTGGAGTGAGGGATGGGCTGATTTCCATTCTGTCCAACCATTGCTTGAATACTTCTGAATATTTCCATCAGATCATTGTTTCGTCGTTCCTCGAACATACGCATAATTTGCTCGGTGGAGGGCGAATTTGGCGGTCGAGGCGGTGGTGGAACGTACGGTTCGGGTGATTGTCCTACCTGTCATGCGGAACGCCGAACAGGAGAACCCTCGCGAACGTTGCCACTGTAGCCTCCTCGCGTCATCCTAATATGATTTTTCCCAAGTCAACACAACCGAGATGAGAAGCATTCAAGAAAAACTGGGGACAAGCCAGCAACAAAATCCAGAGAAACATAAAAGAAGAAAATACGCGAATAAAATAAAGTCCAACATAATTATACATAGACTCATACATGAAAGATAACAACATGCCAGGTCCAACTACCCTCATACATGAAACAAAACATCATGACTCATACGACTACATCCATACTCCATCCGTCGACGGAGAATACTCGGAAACTATACTGCTCTGCTGGTGGTGCGGGGTCCTCTCGTGAAGCGGACTCGGATCCAGAACTGACGGGGTTAACGGAGACCTCCGGGTTAAAAGTGACACGACGACGCTGCCTCGAGGGATCTCCCTCTAGGGCAGGTGGAGGGTGGATCATCGGGGCTGCAGGAGTGGCGAGGAGTGAAACCCACTCCACAGGAGCACTAAGTGGACTCGCAACAGCAGTGCCCGAGCTACTCGGAGGAGTAACCGGAGAAACAGGGGATCTAGACCTGGTAGGAACGTAGGGAGTAAATCCTACCGATGGAGAAGTAGTGATTGAGTGAGCAGAGATTAAAGTAGAGGCTAAAGCAGTGCGGGCACGACTCTGCTCACGAGCCAGCTCATAGATCAGAAGATAGCTAGCAGTGATGTAGCGAGAAAGGTGGCTAGCTACACTATCAGACTCCGGATCAATGATAGGGAAACGGACACGACCATTATCGTGGAGGGAAGGGTAGTAATGGAAACCTGGGTGGTTATGCATCCAGACCTCGTTGTAGCGGAGCTCAACAAGTACCCCGAATGCAGCAAACTAGACAACATGAGAAGCGGTACAAGCGTAGCCGCTACGAGAGGTATGAGTGTAAGAGCTGGAATCAGAACTGGTGCGCAGAGTAACCACGACGTGATACTCATACACTGAGTCAGCTAGGTGCTCCCGGTACACACGATAGACTGGATTATCTCCGTGAGGGTACAACCGATGCCACACATTACAAAGGAGATGCGGCAACGTGTACGGCATCAGCTGTAACTGGCACGGATACAGCACCGGAGCCATCTACACTCACAACCATTAGCAGGTTAGCATAGAAAAAAAAATAAAATCAGTGCATGCAATGCAACAACCAGCTACAGTTATTACCGACACTCAGTTACAACTCATATCTAGCGTCTAGTTAACTCGGCTTAGTCTAGAGTGGCCTACAGTCAGCGTGGCTCTGATACCAAGCGTTGTGGCACCCCGGCTCAGAGCAACCAGTTTACCTTGCATTGCCAGCCAAGAGACCTTGTCTTCTGGCAACACACAACAACGTGGTACAGAAAACAACCGCTTTATTCATGCTAGCGGAGCATAGTTTATATTACAACAGTTAGCGAGGCCAAGCGGCACACACGGTGCGGCTGAAGAATATGTACATTATTTAGTGAACATAAAGGGGCCTCGATCATGACAACTACTCGGCAGCAGAACAACGTCGTAGCGGGACTCCATAGCACAAGGACACCGATGTGGACACGGTCTAGACTTGGACAACACTCCTTTCCAACGAGACTTTCCTGAAATCTGGCATGACACGCCAGGTCAGTACATTGAATGTACTTGCAAGCTCACAATAAGCATAAACATAATGATAGACAATATCATGATATTTAACCAATTAAGCAACAATGCAATCCTATATCAAACATGCTGTGACTATGCTCAACTGGTACTCATTCTCCAGACTTGCTTACGAGAGGTGATCAATAAACATGATAATTCCAAAAACACACTCGTGATCCTTACGGTGATCACAATCCGACCAACTCGTGGCCCGTGATCCTTACGGCGATCACAACCCGACCAACTCGTGGCCTGACTTAACATGATGGCCTCCCTGCCATCCTCAGTACAACTTAGTGTGCATATTTTATTAAGTGTTGACCCATGGTGTACCCTACTTTCGAGCGTGTCCGTAAGCATGGACTCGACTATCGATAGATCAAAAACACTCTACAGAGGTTAGTACACTGTACCCACACTACGGAACCCATGGCCTCGCACTCCCATTCGGGTGGACCAACAGCGTTCCGACGAAACCATTTCATTGTCATGGCACTCTCCCAGCCCTTCCGACTGAGACCCCAACGGGTTAGTCCCGGGTGGCCCCATGTCTACCTCCAGACACCTCGACCACCGTCGTGGCCACGATCCACTCTGGGACCCGGTACCAAAACTTAACTTAACAACAGGCTGACAAGGTTATGCTTGCCTACCAGGCCAGGGTACAGCATGCCCATAACCTTCCCTAAATGGAGGCCCCGACCAGAGGCACGACAATGAAACGCATTAAGGCTGTCCCATACCGGCAAATGTGGTTGCACTGGGAAAGACTCGTTTCAGCGACACCATGACCCGGTCAACAACATATTCAAGTTGAGTTATTAATCAGGTTCAATTTAATGTGAAAATAACCAGTGTCATAATGCCATACTATGCATCACTTAACATATGCACCACATAACCATGCAAACAACTGAATCAACCACACTCCTACAGAGCCATCATCAACTAATGCTTCTACTCTAGTTAAGATCACACCTCACTTATACCAGAATCATTACTAGCAATCTCATCACTTTTCCTCATGCAAAAATATTAATTAAACTAATTACCCAACTCTATGATCATATTATTTATTCATCTCATGCAACTAAGTTCTCCTTAGCTTATCAACAAGATTCACTTCAAACATTCTGTAGTTCAAGTATTTTAGCATGACAAACAGTTAACAGAATATAATCATATAAATAATTTAAATGCATAAATACTCATAAGTTCAAGTAGGCAAATCACAAATATTTAAGTGGCACCATGATAATGTTACTGTGGCTTGCCTTAGTACTGATGAGGTTCACAAAGCTCCTGGTGATCCTCAAGACAAGCTGGCTCTACTGAAAATATTCAAAACCACAAAAATAAAATATCAAGAAACCTTCTGAAAATTGCCAGAAAATCTTGACAGCAAGGAAAATTCCCATCTTTTGGGTGATGTTAGATTTTTTTGACACATAACACGATGCAAAAAGAATCAATGCATTTGGACTTGTAGATAAAAAGTTATGGCCATTTGAAGTCTCCTGGAATTTAAATGGATTTGAAATAATAAAACAGAGGGGGTGACATCGAAAGCGTAAACTCCCGGGGCACCACCACTCATACCGCTTCACGCGCGTAATGAGTGGCCGACTAGCGGGCCCCACTAGCCAGGCTGGAGGGAGGGGAGAGGGAAACAGAGGGGCGCGGTGCTTTGCCGGAGCTCACGCCGGCGGTGAGGCTTCTTGGAGGCAAACGAGAGGGAGGGATTGACGGAGAAGACGATTGCGCACCTACCCGTACCCGTAGCGTAGCTAACGGTGGCCAGTCGGCATCGGATTTGACCTCTCCAGCGGCGACAGAGGGCGGAGGTTGCCGAAGTTGAAGAAGACGGCGGCTTGGGGCGGCTCCAGGGGCTTCGGCTAGGTGGGTTGGCTTCACGGAGGAGAGGCGGAGGCCTTGGCGGGGTCGCCTTGGCTTGGGAGGGGCCGGAGCTGTGGGAATGATCCAGAGGGGATCGCCAGCGAGCTCGGCTCCGGGACGGCAGCCCGCGGCCTGCCCGGCCGGGCTGCGGCTTCTACTGGCTCTAGGAGGGAGTGGGAGAGGTTGAGGTGCTCCAAGAGGCTGTGGAGGGGCTGCTTTTATAGGCGGGGCGGCGAGGAGGGCTCAGGCTCTGCCGGAGGACACGTGTCCCTAGCGCCCGGCGACGAACGGTGCCAGAGAACGATGGAGAAGGTGACGGAGGTCACGCAAGCACTGTACGCGGGCGCGGACGAGCACAGGAGCGAGGGGGAAGAGACGAACACAGTGTGCGTGCACTGTGCCGTTGGCCGGACCGTGCCCATGCTCATTGCGGCGAGCTCTGGCATCGGCCAGCGGCAGGGGGGAGTTAAGGAGGTGGAGACAAGGATGGTGGCGAGGGGTGGCACGCTCTGGCCGGCCGAGCAGTGAGCACGCGCTCAACAGAGGCGCTAGCGATGCGCAGAGCGTGCGTTTTGCATGCCAGCACGCTTGGACGAATGCGGTCACCGCGTGGACCGTGACATCAGGCCATCCTATGCACTAACAAAGATGTCTGGCGTGTAGTCCCTAGTAAACCGAGATGTTACCACGGTTTAGTTTGGTTCCAAGTGCAGTAGAATAGAATGGTGCTGTTGACAAGTTACTGGACAGTAACTTTGGGGAGTTACTGTGGTCAAACCACTGGGATTCAATGGCTGAGCTTCGGGGTTTTACTATCTCTTACTAAGGTAAATAAGCTCAGGGAAAACCAGCTACAATGGAGCTAGTAAAAAGGTAGTTGCTGTAGAAACTACCATTTCAGCCCAGAAGTGACTTTATTTTTTGTAGCCAAAATATTCCAAAGAGTGGTGAAATATTTTTGCTCAATAAGGTGCCCTAGGGTCCAAAGAATAATTGTGATTTTTCTCAGGATTTTTGGGGCAAGAAAAATTAGGGTTGCTTTGGAGCTCAATGAGTTAGCTAGGTTTAGGAGGCCAAAATGAATATTTTTCATTTAAGAAAAATATTCCGAGCAATATTGTTGGGTTGGCCAAGGGTGAAATGATGGTTGTGAGGAGGAGAGGGAGCACTTGGGTGAAAATCAAGGGATACCCAAGTGGTTAAGTCCAAATGAAATGATCCAAAACTCCAAATCCAAAATCAACTCAACTGAAAATCAAGCCAAGAAAAGAGGGCAAAAACCAAGCTGTAACATATGACATTGTTCATAGTTAAGACATTGCAGAATATGACATTGTGCTGTAATGGGTAGGTTCACCACACCTCTGGATTACAGATGAAGAACAGAAGCATACATACAGTGCAAAAGAAGATCACTTGCTCTGTATTGTTTAATTTCAATGGTATGAAGAAGGAACTCAGTTGTACAACTGAAAACTTAAATTGAGAAGGACAAACTTTTGTTTATGAACTACATAATAAACTTTAAACATGCAATTTGATGCAAACACCAAAAATAAATAGCTGTTGCAGTCATGCCTAACCAAATATACACAACAAAGTTTGAAGGCTTGAGAAGGACAAACATACATTATTGGTGAAGACAGGCTCTATAAAACCCTTGTCCATGCTGATGGGGGGGGGGGCAATTCAAGAAGTTTGCCACAACATCTTCTTCATAAGCATTTCCTTTATTCTACATTTTGTTAAGAGTAAATATAGATGTGATAATATACGAAAAAATGGAGAATGTTTAAGATAAGATGAAGAGTGATGCTACATAACCAAGTAGCTATAAATGTAAGTGCGGTGATACAGGCAAAAGGTACAGCCAAGAGCAATGCACAGCTAAACTTCTTCAGTACCAACCTTATGGTAAGAGCAAATATAGATCTGATCTGTAGAAAATGGAGAGCAAAGGAAAATAAGCTGCAGAGTGATGGTACATGACCAACTACCTGTCAATATAAGTACACTGATAAAGGACAGCATGTACTTACAAGAACAATGTAGAGCTAAAAAAATTCATTGGCATTGGATATATTCTACACTAATGTAACCATTCATATAGATCAGATAATTTGGAGCGAACAATTGATAAGCAAGCTATCATGCATACTGCTGTCACATAATGAACCAGGTATGTATTCAAGTATAGCGATACAGGACAATAGGTACTAACAAGAGCAAAGCAGCGGGCAACATATTAGCGACATCCTGTCGTTCTTTTCAAATCAAAATTCTTCCAAGCAGATTTCCTGCAAAAAAGATCCGTAAGGCACATGCGGAAAAGTAGAAGTTCAAATTGTCATGTGATTTCATAGACGGTACCTCATCCTGGGAACAAGACCAGTGCATAACAAGGTTTTTCCATTCAATATCTTCTAAATTTAGCACATGAGACTTCACTGGAAATTCGTTTATAGACTTGCCATCAAAGTGTGATTTCCTCAGGTAACACCGATACTACTGCAATGCTTCCTTGAAAAGCTCAAGCAAGCTTTGCTCGTCATGACTATCTAGATTGACCCTCGCCTAGTTACAACAATGTAATGTAAATCATTGATGTGTTCAATCAGCAGAAAACAGGAAAATAATAACCATGAATAATAGCACTTACACGTAAATTGGACTGGAAGATGTGAAGAAGGTGTTTGTCTTCACTATAATCTTCCCATGATGGGAATATATGCACGTAGTCCCTAACAACATTGAAAGCATTGTCTTTCAAACTGGGAATAAATGGAATGGGGTTCCAATCTGCAGGAATTGGCCGTCTCTGCAGTTGGAATAGGTCTTCGGCCGGTGGACTTGCTGTACTTTTTGCTAGTGGGATTTTTCTGTGGTACGGCTGGTGCTATGGCAAATGAAATTGGTATACCTTTTGCTGGAGTCAGGTCCCGTGTGGTGGGGCTAGTGGTGTGGCCAGTGAAGTATGGGTACAGTCTGCTGGAGTTGGTCCTACGTTTTGCGTCACTGGTTGTACAGCCAATATAAGTGGGGTGCTGTCTGATTTCTCTGGCACCACCACATTTTTCAAGGACTTTGCTGGTGCTCCATCAGGTTCGGCAATCACCCTCTTCCTTTTTGATGTCTGATGCACAAGAACAACATTTGAGTGCAAAAACATGGTACGATGACAGATATGATGAGTAAAGTAAGCAGATGGCGGTGCAACAAAGTAGAAGAAATGCAATATAACATATGCAAGATACGCGCAATCAATAAAACCTTGCCAAATTAGAAAAGGCACCTTGATGGGTGAACAGGACATGCCATCTGCCTTTGACTCCCCGAGGTTAGAATAGTCATTAGGATCATATTCTGAACAAGAATCAACAGGTGGGGAGCGTATGAGTTTTATTGCATCCAGAATGGCACTCAATGCCTTGGTGCCAATTTGTAAGTCATTGCAGTGTTTAGCTTCAAGAGTGGACTGCTGCTAGTGCGACACAAAGTAGCTACACAGATCATAGTGTAGATATGACAGGGAAAACCGTAAGCATAAGAGTAAAATCAGCAAAGTGGAACTTGCTGGAATATATGTGCTAGTACTGCCGGTACGGCTAGAAAGGCTTTGGATACCAGTTCTCTTCAACTGAAGGTGCGGTACTGTTAATATCAGTGTAATTCTCGAAGGCGACACAGCTCCCCGCATTTCCTTGCTATTCTTATAGGATTCAAGTGGGCAGGTCACTACAAATCCTATTCCTATGTTTACAAAATCCTACGAATCAAAGAGGCTCAAAGTGTCCATCACAACCGACCGTATAGACCTCTACACTGCAAATGTCCCTGCTCATCTTCAGTACAACGAACACACTGTACTACTATCATACTCCCTCCATTCCAAAATATATGTCTTGGTAGAGATTTCCACTATGGATCACATACAGATGTATCCAGATACATTTTAGAGTGTAGATTCACTCATTTTGCTCCATATGTAGTCCATGGTGGAATCTATACAAAGACTTGTATTTAGGAACGGAGAGAGTACATATTAAAGAAGAACGGAACAGGAACATGTGAAAGAAGAGCAAGAAGATTTTGGATAATAAAATGTTGGTTGCGCAGTGCCCACACATGATGAACCAGAGCGCATTAAGAATGCAACTCCTAGCTGTCTCTTGACCATGTTAGGCGGTTGGATGAAGATCCTACGTCTCCTAACCCTTCTTCGTCCTCGTCTCTGATTCTTCCCATACAGAACACCGCACGGGCCGCCGGTCGGAACACTGGGCCCCACCGCCTGTGTTCTTCCGCCACCCCCACCCCCACCCCCGCCCCACCCCCACCCGCGTCCAGTTTTCTTCGTTCGGCGAGGCCCCACAACCACCCGAGCCCCTTCGTTCACACCGGCGAACTCCGGCGAGCTCTGAAAAATCGACTGACCCAATTTTGAAATTTAGTCTACTGTGATTTAACTAGTGTGGAATGTAAAAGGGGAAAGCCATAAGCATTGGGAATATAGTGTTGAGCGTGCCATGGCGGATCTGAAGGTACAAACCGGACAAAGGAAACTTCGCAACCAAGACAAGAAATCAGCGTAAAGCAGTGGCGATCTATTTTCTTATTGCGATAAATAAGTTGAGCAGATACGAAAGAGTACCGCCTCTGGTGCGGCGCCATGTATGCATCTGCTGAGAATTTGACGGTGCTGCGGTAGCAATGACTGTCAGCGGTGTGGAAGCAGATCTAGGAGGGTAGACGGTGGTGGCGGGGCGCGGTGGACGAGACGGTCATAGGAGCAGCGCCGGCAAGGTGGACGACGACGGGGATGAAGTGAGAGGACGGGATGCAAGGATCCCGGTCTGAAGCCGTGGATGAGAGAGGTCGATATCTTGTAATGGACGGCGGCGTCGGGGTATCACCTCCAGCATGGTGGAGGAGGACGGCGGTCGATGGGGTGGCGCACGGCGGCGGACGGAGGATGCTGGGGTGGAGAGGGAGTTTTGGTGCCCGCGGAGTACGAATGGGGAAAAGGGAGGTAGAGATGAAGGGGGGAACCATGTATTCAGGGCGCGCCTGTCTCAAATGCGAGGAAATTTACAAACTTAGCCCCTGTTTCAAATTTCCTACATCACAGCAACATTAGTAGGTTGGGGATAGGACGGTAATCTCGCATACACCGAATATTTGCCGACGAGAGTTTGTTTTTGGCGCCCACCGTGTATGAATATGAATCGGGGAGGGAGTCGATTTCGGCCGAGCACACACTGTGTTTTGGCGCCCACCATGTATGAATCTGGGTGAGAGGCGGTTACGTCATGTTTGGGTGAAATTACAAATGTACCCCTATCGAAACCTATAGAATTCCAGCAGATAGGCTTTGCGTGGCAGGGATAGGCAGTAGTAATTTCCATCTCGCGGATTTTGGTTTCGGGCGGTTACTGCGACTTACCGTGCCAACTCAATTCGAATACCATTTGTATTCTTTTTTTTAACGGGATCCATTTTCAATTGGAATTAAATTCTATATACATCATTTTTTATATATACTTTCAAAAGCACAACAAAGAATTCTGCTCCTTTATATGTATAATATGATTTACAAACAAAATGATCTCAAAATCTTAAGGCTGAATTCAAAAAAAAATTAACCAAATTATGTTCTATGAAAATGTATGGATCAGTAATATCTACATATTAAATAACAAAGATGCGCGTGAATTCATATGAGTATGCATGTTTGATAGATCAATTTTGGTTCGAGTATGGATTACATGTATCATCATGTCGAATTCAAATATTTGAATCCCTTTTATGTTCACTCCTTTCACACCCATCTCTCTCGCGTGCATGCTCCTTCATGTAGCTATCACTCTCTTTTCTCCAGCTCACCCACACGCTCACTTCATGTTTCTCCTATCCTCGCAAACATGGTCTCTCGATGTCTCCCTTGAGAAGTGTCACACTCTTCGTATCATTATACACTACACGGTTTTCATTATCTCTCACGTCTCTACTGTTCTCTGGTATCACTCGGTACCTAAGCTTTCTTTTTCACCGCCACACACATAGTCTCCACTCATCTTTCACTTTCTCTTTCTCTCTATGGGATTCTCTCACCCACCCTATATGTCGCTAGATATGACTCATACCACTAAAATTACTCTCTCTCTCTCTCTCCTGTAGACACAACATTTGTTGCGGTCTCCTTTTCGTCTCCATCCCAGACTGACATTATTCATTTGTTTACCGATCACATAACCCCCCCCCCCTCTCTCACACAGGCACACACACACACACACAACTCCTGCTTCCACTCCCCTTCCCGACTACCGTCTCTCTCTCACACACACAAAACTCTCGCTTTCGCACTCCGCCTCATATTTCTCTCACAAACATTTATCGACTAGCCTCTAGATAGGTTTATACGCCCGCACACTCGTGCTTCCACTATCTCATACATGTCTCTCTCCCGCTCCTTGTATCTATGTAGATTTTTCTTCCCTTCTTGAGACACGCCCTCTCGATCATCCACACACACACACACTACCGCCTCATTTTAAGCTGATACCTATCGCACACACACTCCTTGTGTCTTTGTCACACATGCACTCCGTACTCCTCCACTCTCCCTCTTTCTCACACACACATGGGATTTTTGCAACAACTAGCAAGATGCCCATGCGTTGCACGGAACATTAAGATACATTTGTATGAGTAGTTTATCTTGTGGGGGAAAAGGATGAACGAGGGAAGGCCTTATTTGCAAATGTGGAGAGGGTTGTGGGTATCTTTTTGCAAAATTGCCATAGATTCCTTCCTATCCGTTAGATATAGATCGGACAACCTATATTGCAGGATGGCAGGCACACGATCATCACCGACAATGCTTTTTATAAGAGTAGGGATAAAAAACAGAGTTGGTGATGATGGTGGGCCTGCCATCCTGCAATGTAGGTCATCCGATTTATATCTGACGGATAGGAAAGAAAATATGGCAATTTACCCGCACTCCTCACCACATTTGTAGATAAGGCCTTCCCTCGTTCATCCTTTTCTCCCACAAGATCTTGATGTTCCATGCAACGCACGGGCATCTTGCTAGTAAGAGTAGAAATTAGACACATACCACTTCTCAAATCTTGAAACCAACAACATTCCTCCCTTATCTCATCAAAACCGCCAAAGGAATATATTTTGAGTGAAACATAACATATTTTTAGTGATATACATATTTCAAAACTAGACTTTTTTCTATCAAATCAGTGAATATGTATTAATCTACTTTGATCGCGTGGCAACGCATTGGCACATTGCTAGTAGTTATTATAATTTTTTGGACACCAGACAAACGGTGGAGTACATATATGAAGAGAAGAGGCGCACGCACGCAGTCGGCCTCTCGCTGTCTCGCACACATGAGTGTTACGTAAAGGCGATGTTAACAAATAAACCCTAAAACTCTAGGTGCACGATTGCTGCATTCGCGGGTACGGGGTACGTGGTGGACCACCTTTGTAGGAATAGTCAGCTCGGGTGATAATTTGATCCGTAGGAGTTGATGGTTGGGACCACAGGTGAACGACTTGGAGGCGGTGGCTCGCCAGTTGCCACAGATTGAGTAGCCACGTTTAAAATATCATTTTTAGCGGGTTTAAGAGTTCTGATTTTCAATGGCGTGTTATAAGTACTAAGTAGTTTTTAGAACGATTGGTATGGAGCGAAAGTGGAATTCATAGTACTACGTCCTCCTTGGCGTATGGTTGTATGGGTTTATGTTGCGAGATGTTGAACCTGGTAGTTCTAGGGCAAATACTATGGTTTAGATTTAGATGTTGGTTTTCAGTAATGAAAATCGAAAGGGGAAACCCTTCTTTGATTAAAAAAACTACTACCTCCATTCTGGTTTACTAGTCCCATCATATTTTGGGTCAAAGTTTGTCCACGAATTTTAGTTGTCAAATGTTAATGGAAAACGATATTTTGTTATACCCAAACAAAAAAGGACTAGAGGGAGTGATTGCTCTGACACGGACGCGATCTCTCATAGCGCAGGCATTGAACCGGCACGCCAGCCAAGACGGCCCCACTCGCTGTAGGCCCGGCTGAGCACGCCTCCTCGCCGCCTGTAACCAGCTTAAGACTGCCACGCCTGCCTTCTTTGAATTCATGCGTGTGCCAGCAACACGTCCTTCTGGGAGCCGACAGGCATTTTAGAACACAAAAAATGACTAAAATATAATTAATTTACGCATGGTCTTGACTTGTTGTGCTCGCACTGGTAGGAGGAACTAGTAGATGTTTTTCTTTATTTATAACTCTCCTCACATTTTTTTTGGCTTTGAAGTGAATCATGGTTGTGGACATTATGTATGAATGTGCAGATATCTGTGAGCATGAGTTTGATGTGGAAGTTGAACTTGGAATATCGGGCTTGCGCGTGAACTATACCATGTCCAATGCTTTGTCTGTTATTGTTTGGAAAGTAATTGCTGTTATTACATGACCCAGAAAAAATATTTTGTGCCACATCAGTAGATGCACGGACATCACATCAGGCATGCTGAATGGATAAACATTTGAACCTAGCTATTATGAAGGAAATTTTGTATTGACAACAGTCTTAGATAGCAGGAGACGCCTAGCCTGCTCTGCCTCTGCTAGCTTATTTCTGGCTTCTTCCATCTCTTCTTTGGCTTGGGTGAAGAGAGCATCTGATTGCTCTTTTCGCTTCTTCAGGAACTCAGCTACATTCTCAAGGGCTGTTGCACACTTTCTTTCAGCCTTTACTAGAGCCACGAGGACACGAACAGTTGACGACTCCACCTGGCTTGTGTGTAATCCAGCATCATCTGGGAATTCGCACCTTGTGTCTAATCCAGCATCATTAGGGAACTGACACCTTGTGTGTAATCCAGCCTCATTTTAGAAACATGATCTCGAGGATGACCATACTTCCCTCCTTGCAGGAACTGCATCCTGACATGAAGTTACTTCTTTTTTAGATCAATACTCAGAGCAACCCAGATCCATTTAGTAGAAGCCAGATAAACAAAACTCGGAGAAGTGAATTCAAAAGGAAACAAATATAAAAACAGACTACAAGGTGAGAAACCCCACTTCCTACATCAAGCTAAAAATGAAAGCATTAGGACGATTAAGACTCTTCTTATTATAAATCGAAGAACACCAGGCTTAAGAGAAACAGAAACTACAACATATACACATCAAAGAACATGAGGCTAAACAAAAGTCATTGAAAGGGTGTTACTTACCAAAGCTCGTTTTATAGGTTCGGTGTAGCTCCTCTTTAACTTGCCATGCTCCTTGAAGATGTCCCCAATATCCCGTGTTTGGTCTTCATTGCTACTCTGCATGTTCGCACTCATGGTTTTAAAATTTCAACATGACAAGAAAAATATACTACTAGTAATACTCGCACATCTTGTGGGCAACATTAAAGCACTCGTCTGCCATCTTAGAGCATCTCCAACAGAATCGCAACGCGTGGCACTTTAAAAAAGCATTTATGTGGCGACCGGTTTTCCGGGTGTTAAATTCCAGAAACTGGCCGTTGTGCTCACCAACCCCAGGATAACTGTTAGCTGATGAGGCACCAACTTGATACAGAAATTCCAAGCAAAATACAAAATATGTAGTACAAGACCATTCTGTCCTGTGAGTAGAACAAATGGTTTCAAGTGGTTGATGGTGGAAGCGGGTTGTGAAACATCAGTGTCTATGGGACTCCATTTCCCACGGGAACAGCTAACCAGGTTAACTCCTATCTTCGCGAGACTGCTATCACCGTTGCTTAGGTTCCGGTGTGTCAACACGGTCGCTTCTTTCCGCGCAAGAAATCTGGCCAAGACAATAGCCAGGGACAAGCCTGTGAGTACTTTGAATGTACTCGCAAACATTATGAACACGGGTATAATATAACAACGATGTGCTGAAAATATTTTATACTCATGACGTCAGTCACAAAATATAAATATAACTCTGATGCGTGCAAGCATGTTAATTATGAATATGCAATAACTTAGCAATATTAAAATTATGAAATAAATAACAAACATTCCACAGTCAGGCGTCTTAGCGACACCGCATAAAGGGCTTTAAAAGAAATGCCACAGTCGGGCGTCTGAGCGACACCACATAAAGGGCTTTAAGAGAAATACCACAGTCGGGCGTCTGAGCGACACCACATAAAGGGCTTTAAAAGAAATGCCACAGTCGGGCGTCTGAGCGACACCACATAAAGGGCTTTAAAAGAAATGCCACAGTCGGGCGTCTGTGCGACACCACATAAAGGGCTTTAAAAGAAATGCCACAGTCGGGCGTCTAAGCGACAACACATAAAGTTCTTTTAAAAGAAACAATCATAGTGAATATCCCGGAGGTAAAACCATCCCAGGGATATTCGATAATACCAAAAATATTATGGGTTAGTCCACAACAAAATAATAATCATCATTATCACATGTCACAAGTTGTAATATCAGTTCTGATTTAACAGTTTCACCTCCGAAGACCGACACTAAGACCGACACTTGACCCATCCCAGACTGTAATCCTTAACCAGGGACACGGCTATTCGAATTGGTTTAATCTCTGCAGAGGGTGTACTCTTTACCCACGAGTAACGGATTTCTTTAGTCCATCGGGACTAATTCCGTCTACGGTCTTTTTGTTGAAAACACACCTAACTTGCACACACCAGCTTATCTCACACGTGTCTGGAATCACCCACGACACCTGTCAAGCAAACTCTAAGTGGGGAGGCTACAACCTCGCGTAGCATGGGATCAAATTTATATCGCGCGCTCTAAGGGGTGGCCTCCCCTCTCGGTCTCAACAGGAAACACCCATGCCCCCGGACCAGGTGGCCTGCCTACCAGCTACAACCGGTATCTTCCACCATGGCCTCTCTGTACGGTGTGTGCTAGAAAGAGGTTGACAACTTACTGAACCGTACTCTACTTGTTGTAGAGACGAGTGGTAGTATGAAACAAGTATGGGGGTTACTGGAACAAGACTCAATCTACGGTGGACTCAGGAGGTTTATGTATTCCCTGCATGATTAGCATAACGAATATATTTCAACCAACAGAGTCACCGCTCATATTACCTTACCATGCCATACCAGACATAACCGTCCCGACGGAGACCGGCGACAAACTCATGCCTACCCAAGGCAGAGGTTTTCCCGGGTTCCTGCCGGTATGCATGCAAGGCACATGAGGATGATTATCATCACAAGTGTGTTCTTTTCCAATAGCATGGCAATCACTAACATGCACCCATGCATATGATCTTATCACATGAAATAACAAGTTTCTCCAAAATGAGGTAGTGTTATAAACGTGTCATCAAACACACAAAAATATTTATGCCGGGGTTCAGAATGCTTGCCTTCAAGTCATGGGAAGGCAGGGTGCATTTCAAACTTTTGAAATACTTCTCCTCTCTTCAAAAATCCTATTTTAGAAATATAAATGAATTAACACACAAAAGAAAAACAGCACAAAAAGTTGTTCTGAATTTTTTTCAAATAAATCTTAAAATAAACTAGACAATATTTGAGAGAAGTAGGAAAAAGAATTAATTCATTTGGAGTTATATTTAAAAAGATACAGCAGGTCAAAGTTTGGTCAAAGTCTGATATTTAAAATAAAACAGAAAAGAAAAACGTTTCAAATAAAACGTGTACACGTCGAAAGCGTACTTCGGAAGTGCGCTTCCATTTACTCCCGCGTGGACAGGCGCTGGGTCACTGACGGTGGGCCCGCCTGGCCCACTGGTCAGGTTTGACCAGCCACGCGCGCGTCGTCCCCCTCCGACCGAACAGAGGCGGAGCTCCGGCGAGGATTTGCCGGCAAACGGGGGCGTCCCTTGGTGATCTGAGGATATGGGTGTGCTCAGGGGGTCGAGACGAGTCTGTGGGTACCCGCCATGGTCGCCGAGGTGAACGGAGTCGCCGGCGACGAGCTTCGCGGCGGAGGAGGCGTTCGGGTGGATAGTGAGTTTGGGGCTGCGGTGGTCTCCGGCCAAAATTGAGCGAGGGGTTGTGCTCGCGAGAGGAAGGGAGAGTTCTTGGTGGAGAGAGTCGAGAGGGAGAGGCACTGGTGGCGATGGAATCGGCCGGGGCTTGGCGGCGACCGAACCGGCCGGACTCGGGGAAGAAGGCCTTCCCTTGCTCGACTGCTGGCCAAGGCAACACTAGGAGGATCATATGAGGTTGCTCAAGGTCTTGTTTGAGCTCCGCGGTCCTTATATACACGGTGGAGGTCGGTTCCGGGGTGGCCGGCGATAAGGACGACGGCGAACCACCTCCCTGTAGCTTGGGCGACGTGGCGGCGACGAGCCCAGAGGACGAGGCTGCGGATGAGCTCGCACTGTTCCAGGGGCAGGTGGCAAGCCGGGTGGCTTTGGCGGCGCCGACCGTGGCAGAGGCGCGCTGCGGACGCCGGCATGCCATCAAAAGCTCTATCGGCGGCGCTGTTGGCTGCCAGGGCGGCTTGGCGCGTTGCTGTGAGGAGGTTAGTGCGTGGCGTGGCGCTGCAGAGTGGGCCAAAACCAGGGGGCCAGCGTGTCGGCTCGGGCGCGGTTCGTGCAATACGTGCGCTCTGGGTGCGTCCAGTGCACGCACGGAAGGTGTTCGATACAATGCCGTGGCATGCTACAGGTCACAGGTGAGGTTGGCAAGCAACAGAGCTAGGTTGTTGATAGAGTGAAGCTCAGGGGACAAGGTGGTTTGGTCAGGAGACCAAGTTCACAATGCCAACAACAACTCATGTCAAATCTGGTCATGCTCTCAAGGTGTTTGACAAAATGCCACAGGCACTTAGGCTTTTCTTGGAGTGGCCAAATCTTCCAGATTCAGTGTCTCTTTGGATGCACAAGAGGGTGGTGAGGTTAGTTGGTGAAAAGCACAAACTTGCTAGTGCAAGTTTTGCAGAACTTCAAATCTGGACAGGAGGTGAATGGCATTATTTCATGAACCAAAAATATGCCAATGGTTGCATGCTCCTGGACTTAGGGGTTTAGCATGGAGGACTACAAGTAGGAGAAAGAATCAAGGGCCAAAGAGCAAGCAATAATATGGTTGCTGTACAAACCATCATGTTGGACCAGAATGGAGATGAGGTTGATTCACTCAAAATTTTCAAAGAACATCCCTGGATTTTTGCATATAATGGAATCATATGCTCCTACTGACATCCCATAATTTTGGTGGAAGCTAGAAACAAATATTTGAAAGGGTTGTAGTGCAAGATTGTCTACTGGACCAGAGAGGAAAAGCATGTGTAGCACTCAAAATATGCAATGAATGAAATATATTATTGCACAAAAGTGATTTAGAGACATCACATGACATCTCCAAATTTTGGTTGGATTTTTAGTTAAATTTATCAACTGGTTGTAGTACAAAAAGAGCTCCAAAACTTAAAACAAGTCATTTTAATGAATATAGCTCAGGGTGAAATAAATTAATAAATAAATCTACTAATTGAGAGATTTTTTTAAAGAGAGGGCATAAAAGTTCAATATGTCTTGGAAGGATCCACTTGGAAAAAAAATTCCTTAATATGAAAGGAAAAGTTTTGAAATCAACAGAGATATTCTTGCAGGCAAAAAATTTAAACTCTTGGCAAAATTTTAATAACTAAAACCTGGTTAAATTTATGGGGTGTTACAATTACTACCCCCCTTAAAAAAATCTCGTCCTCGAGATTTGCTAAGAGCCGATGTGAAAAACAAACACTCCATATGTGTCCGAGTGGTTGTGAGTCTGCTGTCGTGGTGCTGCATAAATAAAAGTAATCCATGCAGTGAGGGGATAAATGATGCAGCAACTTAGGGAAAAGAAATCTCAGTCTAGGATCTTTGCAGTTACACAAGTTAATCACGAAGAAAACTAGTCATACTAGTAGAAACTGAATACACGACTCGTCGCACAAATTCGAGGTACCATGCACAAGTTACAACGTAATAGTAAATGCTGAAATAACAAACATAGCAGTGACGTCTAAAATGAAAACGGTAACTGGACGGGGTCCTGATAAAATGTCTCTGGAAAAGGGATACACTCCTCTTCTATCGGAGGAAGTGGATTGACCAGTCGATGTATGCGTCTCTCCGGGTCAGGCCTCAGTGGTCTGCCGATGGCAATCTGAGGATTTAAATCAGCGAGACTCTAGAGATAATCCATCACTCGCTGGTTCAAATGTTCATGAGTGATGATGTACTGGATAAGGTTGGCTAGCACTGGGTCTCTCTCAATCCGTCCACCAGGAAAAGATGTTACTCCTCCGGGTGCTGCATGGCTCAGAAAGTAATAATATCCTCGTTCGCGGGCATAGGGTACTGCGGATCGAAGGCGAGCAATCGCTTCTTTCGCAGCAGCTTCTATGGCTAGGCGTGGGGTTGGCATAGACTCCCCCACGAAGGAAACTTCCGTTGGATCTTGATTGGAGTTTACGGGAGGGATGTGTACTGCTGCCCAATATTCCGAGGTGGAAGGGGTGATTCTCGATTTGAACAGCTCATACTGGGGTGGTTGGGTAGAACCCATGGTACTGCAGGTAAAGTCCCACAATATTTTGACAAAGCTACCTGGGGTTGCATCTGGGGTTCTCAGATGAATACTGGGGCTCGGCATGACAGGAAAAGGTTGTGAGGGTGGTGCACAAGGTGTGGGGTGCTTGGTAAGGTCACGAGGTGGCCTTTATATAGCAATGGAGCTGGGTCATTTTACCGTGGTGAAAGGTAATAAATTTGCCAGCTTAGCTCCAAAGGTCGGGTCAGTGTCAGAGATACACATATCTCATAAAGAGACGTGTTACTGTGGTTGTCGCCGGGGTTGGTTTTGGTAGCTGTGCCCGGAAAACATGCAACTATGCACTGACAAAATACGCAAGGCTACTATTAAAACAGAGGCACAATGACAGGCTGCGTTTTATGTATATGGTTACGCGATTACAAAGCGAGGATACACTGAGACTCGGTACTACTCGTACAACTTAGTCTACCTTGTTTACGTCTAAACGGGCGTGCCTGGTGGATGACGAGGCTTCTCCACGTGCCTCACTGCCGGGATTAGTCGGAGATGGCGGAGGAACTGCAGGGTCGGGGTAGCGATGATGACCATCGCGGGGATTGTTAGCCACAATCCCGTTGGAGTGTGTTCCCAAAAGGCGACGAAGCACTTCTGGGGTCATCAAAGCATCTCGGTTGGTGGCTGGAGCTGACCTCAGGGTTTCGATCGGGTGTCCGAACAGCACGACTGGGTTGTCGGCGTCGGGCTCGTCTCCTCTTCTTGCTAGGGCTCGACGAACCAGCTCTCCTCGAGCTGCGATCAGATCAATAGTGATCTGATCAAACACTGCCTCTAGTGCACTTACATAGCGCACTAGCTGCAATAATGCGGGATCTATCTCGTGGTCTCCGTTGGCAACTTGGGGTGGTCTACCATACCCTTCACGCCTGGGGTAGTAGTAGAACGAGCGACAGTTAACTCTGGGTGACAACTGCCGAAGTTGAACTATAGCCTCTCGAGCAGCTAGTTGGACGGCTTGTGGCTCGAAGGAAGTTGTTCTTCCAGTGAATCTGTAGGGGCGTTCTGGAGATAGACCCCTACCGTAGATGTGCACAATGGCCCAAAATTGACGGCTTTCACCGCCCATGGGTCCTTGGTACACAAAATATATTCTGGGGGCTCTTCTAATGCGTAGGCATGACGGGTGAGGTTTGCGAGTATGGTCACAAAACCTCCAAGGTTGGTTGCTGTGGTCTCGTTGTGCACGACGGGGCCAGGCATTATGGCTCGGTTTGGGGTAGAGGTTGTGCTGGGTTGGGGCTAGTGTGCCCTTTTTATAGAAAAGGGAACGGAGTCTTCCATCACACGCTTGTGGAGGAGACATCTTGGGTGCTGGTTACTGGCGCGTGATCGACAGGCTAGGTTGATAGGTTGGGCACCGACTGCCAAAAGTGTCGGGGTCACTGTGTGGCTATCTTGCACGAGAAGCTTGGCTGGGGTTTGGTTAAGGTCTGGTGGGTTGGTTTGCCTAATATTTTCGACCTGGCTAAGATAGGATTAGCCAATGGTCAGCCTGGCTCTGATACCAAGTCTGTGGCGACCGGTTTTCCGGGTGTTAAATTCCAGAAACTGGCCATTGTGCTCACCAGCCCCAGGATAACTGTTAGCTGATGAGGCACCAACTTGATACAGAAATTCCAAGCAAAATACAAAATATGCAGTACAAGACCATTCTGGCCTGTGAGTACAACAGATGGTTTCTAGTGGTTGATGTCAGAAGCGGGTTGTGAAACATCAGTGTCTATGGGACTCCATTTCCCACGGGAACAGCTGACCAGGTTAACTCCTATCTTCGCGAGACTGCTATCACTGTTGCTCAGGTTCCGGTGCTATCACCACGGTCGCTTCTTTCCGCGCAAGAAATCTGGCCAAGACAATAGCCAGGGACAAGCCTGTGAGTACTTTGAATGTACTCGCAAACATTATGAACACGGGTATAATATAACAACGATGTGCTGAAAATATTTTATACTCATGACGTCAGTCACAAAAGATAAATATAACTCTGATGCGTGCAAGCATGTTAATTATGAATATGCAATAACTTAGCAATATTAAAATTATGAAATTAATAACAAACATGCCACAGTCGGGCATCTTAGCGACACCGCATAAAGGGCTTTAAAAGAAATGCCACAGTCGGGCGTCTGAGCGACACCACATAAAGGGCTTTAAAAGAAATGCAACAGTCGGGCGTCTGAGCGACACCACATAAAGGGCTTTAAAAGAAATGCCACGGTCGGGTGTCTGTGCGACACCACATAAAGGGCTTTAAAAGAAATGCCACAGTCGGGCGTCTGAGCGACACCACATAAAGGGCTTTTAAAAGAAACAATCATAGTGAATATCCCGGAGGTAAAACCATCCCAGGGATATTCGATAATACCAAAAATATTACGGGTTAGTCCACACAAAATAATAATCATCATTATCACATGTCACAAGTTGTAATATCAGTTCTGATTTAACTGTTTCACCTCTGAAGACCGACACTAAGACCGACACTTGACCCATCCCAGACTGTAATCCTTAACCAGGGACACAGCTATTCGAATAGGTTTAATCTCTGCAGAGGATGTACTCTTTACCCACGAGTAACGGATTTCTTTAGTCCATCGGGACTAATTCCGTCTACGGTCTTTTTGTTGAAAACACACCTAACTTGCACACACCAGCTTAACTCACACGTGTCTGGAATCACCCACGACACCTGTCAAGCAAACTCTAAGTGGGGAGGCTACAACCTCGCGTAGCATGGGATCAAATTTATATCGCGCGCTCTAAGGGGTGGCCTCCCCTCTCGGTCTCAACCGGGAACACCCATGCCCCCGGACCAGGTGGCCTGCCTACCAGCTACAACCGGTATCTTCCACCATGGCCTCTCTGTACGGTGTGTGCTAGAAAGAGGTTGACAACTTACTGAACCATACTCTACTTGTTGTAGAGACGAGTGGTAGTACGAAACAAGTATGGGGGTTACTGGAACAAGACTCGATCTACGGTCGACTCAGGAGGTTTAAGTATTCCCTGCATGATTAGCATAACGAATATATTTCAACCAACAGAGTCACCGCTCATATTACCTTACCATGCCATACGAGACATAACCGTCCCGACGGAGACCGGCGACAAACTCATGCCTACCCAAGGCAGAGGTTTTCCCGGGTTCCTGCCGGTATGCATGCAAGGCACATGAGGATGATTATCATCACAAGTGTGTTCTTTTCCAACAGCATGGAAATCACTAACATGCACCCATGCATATGATCTTATCACATGAAATAACAAGTTTCTCCAAAATGAGGTAGTGTTATAAACGTGTCATCAAACACACAAAAATATTTATGCCGGGGTTCAGAATGCTTGCCTTCAAGTCATGGGAAGGCAGGGTGCATTTCAAACTTTCGAAATACTTCTCCTCTCTTCAAAAATCCTATTTTAGAAATATAAATGAATTAACACACAAAAGAAAAACAGCACAAAAAGTTGTTCTGAATTTTTTTCAAATAAATCTTAAAATAAACTAGACAATATTTGAGAGAGGTAGGAAAAAGAATTAATTCATTTGGAGTTATATTTAAAAAGATACAGCAGGTCAAAGTTTGGTCAAAATCTGATATTTAAAATAAAACAGAAAAGAAAAACGTTTCAAATAAAACGTGTACACGTCGAAAGCGTACTTCGGAAAGTGCGCTTCCACTTACTCCTGCGTGGACAGGCGCTGGGTCACTGACGGTGGGCCCGCCTGGCCCACTGGTCAGGTTTGACCGGCCACGCGCGCGTCGTTCCCCTCCGACCGAACAGAGGCGGAGCTCCGGCGAGGATTTGCCGGCAACGGGGGCGTCCCTTGGTGATCTGAGGACATGGGTGTGCTCAGGGGGTCGAGACGAGTCTGTGGGTACCCGCCATGGTCGCCGAGGTGAACGGAGTCGCCGGCGACGAGCTTCACGGCGGAGGAGGCGTTCGGGTGGATAGTGAGTTTGGGGCTGCGGTGGTCTCCGGCCAAAATTGAGCGAGGGGTTGTGCTCGCGAGAGGAAGGGAGAGTTCTTGGTGGAGAGAGTCGAGAGGGAGAGGCACTGGTGGCGATGGAATCGGCCGGAGCTTGGCGGCCACCGAACCGGCCGGACTCGGGGAAGAAGGCCTTCCCTTGCTCGACTGCTGGGCAAGGCAACACTAGGAGGATCATATGAGGTTGCTCGAGGTCTCGTTTGAGCACCGGGGTCCTTATATATGTGGTGGAGGTCGGTTCTGGGGCGGCCGGTGATAAGGACGACGGCGAACTGCCTCCCTGTAGCTTGGGCGACGTGGCGGCGACGAGCCCTAGAGGACGAGGCTGCGGATGAGCTCGCACTGTTCCATGGGCAGGTGGCAAGCCGGGGTGGCTTTGGCAGCGCTGACCGTGGCAGAGGCGCGCTGCGGATACCGGCATGCCGCCAAAAGCTCTATCGGCGGCGCTGTTGGCTGCCAGGGCGGCTTGGCGCGTTGCTGTGAGGAGGTTAGTGCGTGGCGTGGCGCTGCAGAGCGGGCCAAAACCAGGGGGCCAGCGTGTCGGCTCGGGCGCGGTTCGTGCAATACGTGCGCTCTGGGTGCGTCCAGTGCACGCACGGAAGGTGTTCGATACAATGCCGTGGCATGCTACAGGTCACAGGTGAGGTTGGCAAGCAACAGAGCTAGGTTGTTGATAGAGTGAAGCTCAGGGGACAAGGTGGTTTGGTCAGGAGACCAAGTTCACAATGCCAACAACAACTCATGTCAAATCTGGTCATGCTCTCAAGGTGTTTGACAAAATGCCACAGGCACTTAGGCTTTTCTTGGAGGGGCCAAATCTTCCAGATTCAGTGTCTCTTTGGATGCACAAGAGGGTGGTGAGGTTAGTTGGTGAAAAGCACAAACTTGCTAGTGCAAGTTTTGCAGAACTTCAAATCCGGACAGGAGGTGAATGGCATTATTTCATGAACCAAAAATATGCCAATGGTTGCATGCTCCTAGACGTAGGGGTTTAGCATGGAGGATTACAAGTAGGAGAAAGAATCAAGGGCCAAAGAGCAAGCAATAATATGGTTGCTGTACAAACCATCATGTTGGACCAGAATGGAGATGAGGTTGATTCACTCAAAATTTTCAAAGAACATCCCTGTATTTTTGCATATAATGGAATCATATGCTCCTACTGACATCCCATAAATTTGGTGGAAGCTAGAAACAAATATTTAAAAGGGTTGTAGTGCAAAATTGTCCACTGGACCAGAGAAGAAAAACATGTGTAGCACTCAAAATATGCAATGAATGAAATATATTATTGCACAAAAGTGATTTAGAGACATCACATGACATCTCCAAATTTTGGTTGGATTTTTAGTTAAATTTATCAACTGGTTGTAGTACAAAAAGAGCTCCAAAACTTAAAACAAGTCATTTTAATGAATATAGCTCAGGGTGAAATAAATTAATAAATAAATCTACTGATTGAGAGATTTTTTTAAAGAGAGGGCATAAAAGTTCAATATGTCTTGGAAGGATCCACTTGGGAAAAAAATTCCTTAATATGAAAGGAAAAGTTTTGAAATCAATAGAGATATTCTTGCAGGAAAAAATTTTAAACTCTTGGCAAAATTTTAATAACTAAAACCTGGTTAAATTTTTGGGGTGTTACAATTTATAGTGCTGAGATCGAGAAGTAGAGAGACTAGAGAGTAGAGGATAGTTCTCAGCATTGATAGATAAAAAAATAGATAATTCAACTACTCCTCGTCGTCCGACTCCTCCTCGGTGATGTCCTCCTCCGATGTCTGACTGTAAGCGTGAAGATACCGATCGTCATCGGATTCCCAGGGCGACGTTGCTCCTAGCCTCATGTTGAATTGAGCGTCCGCTTTTCTCCTACACTTGTCCTCACGATAGGCGGCTCGCTCCGCCCTCCTCTTATCCCTCTCCGCCCTCCTTTGCGCGTAGAACTCGCGCTCGTTGATGATGTCCTACGGGAAGTGTTGGCACCACAGCGCCATGGCTTCCTCGTACATCTCGGTGATGCCGAGACGGTGCTCTCGCCTCCGGTTGTCGCGACGATCCTCGTCGGTGCTAAGCCGTGGAAGAGGCACGAGCTCCTGCGCCCACTCCCATGTCGGCACGTTGGGGAAGTTCAATGTTCTATGAGGCCATTGGAGGCGCAACGCCGCCGTGTCGTATGCGTGGGCAGCCTCGTTGGCGGTGTCGAAATTGCCGAGGCCGAGGCCCATCCCGCGGAACCGGATCTCGGCGGAGAAGCCGCCGGAGGGGCGCGCGCGGACGCCGCGGTATCCCCAAGTTTCCCGGCGACGCGGCGGCATGGTGGTGCGGCGGCGGCGAGGTGAGAAAGAGCGGGGATAGAGTGGTGGCGAGGCACAAAGCAGGGAGAGAGCGGTGGCAAGGCACAGAGCGGCGGGAGCACATTGGATTTTATAAAGCACGTCGGACGCCGCACGCCAAAACTAGTGCACGCCCAGCCACTTTTTCCCGCGCGCGCGCGATCCTTTCCCGATGTCTCTGCTATCTCTACTCTCTTCTCTACTGTTATTTATTTTATAATTAATATTTATCTCTACTGTCTACTTTTTTTCTCTATACTTATTTTTCTTATAAAAAAATAGAGTTGGTGATGATGGTGTGCCTGCCATCTTGCAATATAGGTCGTCTGATTTATATCTGACACATAGGAAGGAAACAATGGGAATTTTGCAAAAAGATACCCATACCCCTCTCCAGATTTGCAAATAAGGCCTTCCCTCATTCATCCTTTCTCCCACAAGATAAACTACTCATACAAATGCATCTTGATGCGTGCAACGCATGGGCATCTTGCTAGTTCTAAAAAACTTTCCATCATTTGCCACACTACTGGTTGCAGATGAAAAACCTACCCAAGCACAACACGATACAGTTGCGACGCACAATTACAAGCTGATATTCTGTTGAACAATGGAGGATATAACCAATTACTTTTACGAAAACAATAGCACCCAGGAAATTTGAAGGGTAGGTATGAACAGAATTGGAACTGCACATGTACTGCTAAGTGATTCAATACACACATTACTAATCGAGGAGGAGAATGATGGTCGCAGCAGCCTCTGTGAGTCATGGTCGGCAACGGGAGTCAGTTCATTGTCCACGACGGTGGTGCTTCTGCGCTTGGCGTCGGCTTCCGGGAAGCAGATCCGAGATCGTGGAAGACGATGCCGGGGAAGAGGCTCCATGTACGACGACGACGGTGGACCGACTCCAGTGCGGCGTACGAGGTTGTCGATGAGGCAGATGCGCTGTGGTGGACGAGTGCGCTAATGTAAAGGGGAGGAGCACGAAGGCTGCGGTGCCGTGGAGAAGTCTATTTTGCGGTGGGAATAGAAAATGGGGAGTATTCAGGTGTACTACTCTGGGTGCCGGTGTGGGGTTGGCTGGGTAGGGTGAACCTAAAGTTACGAAAACAGCCCCCTACCAAGCGTCATCCGTAGGACTGTTCCAAAGGCTATGATGGTAACTTCCCACTGCTCGAATCAGGGTCGTGGGAGATTTTCCCGCCGACCTCAAAATTTTGTGAAATTGAACTCCTCGTGTGGCATGTTGAGTGATTCGGCTAAGAAACTAGCGAGTAGTAGTAGTAAACTCTGCATATTAGGTTTTACCGAAGTCAAACTTCCTAAAGTTTGACCAAGTTTATATAAAAATATAAACATTTACCCTAACAAATATGTATGATGTGAAAGTACATTCAATAATGAATCGAATGGTATTTATTTGTTATTATATATGTTAATATTTTTTGTTATAAGCTTTCTGAGAGTTTACAAAACTTGACTTTGACCAATGCTAATACGCGAACTTAAATAAAAACGGAGGGAGTACACATTTGTTTTCTTAGTTTGTAGTGAACTAATCATTTGTTGAAATTGTGAAATAAATATATTAGGCTATTGACTTCGAATGTAACGGTCTATACAATTCAATAGTTACAATCATTGTCGAATCCCAAGATGTATACAAGGTCTATAGTACTTCACAACATGCTCAAACTCACATAATCCCAGTCAAATGAGAATCTAAATGCATTTCATAGTTATTACTTTGTAGGATGCAACAAAACCAACCATAACTCTACATCAGCCATTATAGAAGCAACATTTTGAACATATCCCAATGTGTGAATGAAACGTGCAGAGAGAGCTTGCGAAGATGGAGCAGATAGGGTGGGAAAGATTGTATGTATGTGGACGAGAGAGTAGGAGACAAACCTAATGAGAAAGAGAGAGAGATAGAGAGAGAAAGAGAGAGAAAGAAGTTAGGTCTGTGAGAAAGATGGAGACATGTAATATACGTGAGATGTGTGTGCATCCGGATTCTGTATATGTGGAAGGAGAAGAGACAACATGTTTGATGAGATATCTGGAAAAACATGGACGAGAGGGGAAGGATCTCGTGGGTTGAGAGATTGATAATTTTGTGTGGGGGAGAGAGGGATTGGTAATTTTGTGCGAGAGAGAGAGAGGGTAGGGGGAGGAGTCAATCAGTCGTCGTCACATCATCCTACTTCCAAATGGCCCCGCATTCTCTAGCACGGTGTGGTCACCATCTTCGATCTCCTCAATGCCCTCTTTGAAGATTGAGGTGTTGTGCATGTTGGGGGTGCAAAGAAGCACAAGCGAGAGTGGTCGCCGTATAACCTTGGATGGGGATGAATTGTGTGCTCGGGGGAGGGTATGTGTGTGTGTGTGTTGTGTTGTGTGTGTCTCTGTGTGTGTGTGTCATATATTGAGAGAAAACAAACCTGAGGAGAGAAATGGGTATTCACGAAGAGATTGTGCAGGCCTTGAGGTGGGCAGGGGCCGGGTGAGAGTGTCAAAATGTGCACGTTGATGCGTGTGTTACATGCGATCGTGCGAGGGACGGACGAATCGAAAGATATGGTTGTTGTGTTACGGATGCTCCTCTCTCTCTCTCTCTCTCTCTCTCTCACACACACACACACACACACAAGTAAACTATAAGACCGTTCTCTCATGTATACACAACGTATCGGCATCTGTCTATGTCTCACTCATGCATGATCATTTGCACATTCACACCTCTCTATGTCTGTATGACACGCACACCGTCTCCACATTGCCCTTCCGCCACACAACGCACATATGGACACATACACACGTTCTCTCTCAGTCACACACACAAAATCGGTATTAAAAAAACTAGGGCGCACCTAAAACGTCCAAATCCAAATAAACACGAACTGGAGCTAAATTCAAATATATGGAAATATTGCAGCGTCAAGAACTTTTCCAGGAAAAAAAGTTGAGTAATATTCGGGGATTGTTTTCACACACACAAAAAGGTTCGGTGGATGTCCTTCAAGCGCGACATGGTGACGCACCGTTCGATCGACCGCGCGGCCGCGGTTCACGTGCTTGCACAGGATTCCGTATCGTGGCTGTGGTAATAACTAATAAAAGCACTGCCCAAGTCTAATGTTTACGTGTACTAGTACGTTTTTCTTTTAAGTTTGACCAACCTTATGTAAAACTAAAGTAAGCTCCCATACGCGCACTCATCAATATGCCTCCGCCGCCGTTGCGCATGCCAGCACCTGCCTGCTCCGGCTAACAATTTCTTGCCCATCACCATCGTGTCACCGCCATCCCTGTGCCATGAAGCCGGCTCACGTCGTCTGCAATTTCTCCTCGTGATGCCGCCGCGCTACCAAGCACGCGAGCAGCTGGTGGAGCCGCGTCTATGCACGCAGCGTGCGAAGAGGAGGACGAGTGCGTGCTCCAGCACGCCAGCGAGGAGGAACTAGCGTGTCAGTGTCGTCTCCGCCCGCGCGGAGGAGGCGCGCATGGTGGCTGTCGCGTCGGAAGCCGGTCGTGCACGCGTCGAGCCCGCAAACCGGGTGCGGATGCGGAATCTACCTTCAGACCTTGAATGCCACGTGGATCCTGTAATATGAAGGAGCAATTTGGGTCAGTCGACTCTTGTGAGCCGTTTGATGCAACGTGGATGGCTAGAAGGGCTTCTTCCACCTCTTCTGCCGTCTTTTTCCTTTGCTCCGTCGAACTTTTTCACAAATCGACTAACCCAAATTATACTACTAGTATGAACGTATTAAGTACAGTAGGAACACGAAGATACGAGCAGTGGTACCAACTACAAGAAGAACAGTAGTTAGACATAGTACTAGTACTACTGTACGTACTAAAGAGTTCAAATAATGAGAAAGAACATAAACATAGTTCTGCTGGGGCCTCAGCATAACACACCCTTGAAAATAAACTAAGCAACTAGTCCGCTTGACACTACAGTAGAACCAACATGAGCAACGACACTGCCACCTACTCGGAGTCCGAGTCCACGTCCTCGACTTCGTCCTCGTCCCTCTTACTCTTCCTCTTCGCCAACGCTTCTTTGCTTGAACCGGACACTGGGCTCTGCTTCTTCATCCAACCCTTGTAGATATTTAAACAAAGGTAGGCATCCATTGCTGCGTACAGGATGTGATCTTCATCTAATGTCTTCGACTCCCATGCATGATGAAACTCGTGATGGGGTTTCTTCAGTTTAGCGTACGAAGTATCAATCATGGCTGCTGCCAGGGTCAGCATTGAAGGTTGAGAGGAGGACACCAGGCTTGCCTTCTGGAGATCGAAGGGCTGGCCTACAACGAGACCTATCCGACGCAGGACATCCCTGTCGTTCCTAAAGTCTACAGTAACGAATTTCACTCTTTTGTCCTTGAGGAAGTTCTTAAAATCCTGGCACTCAACGTCGGCATGGCATATGTGGTAGACCAAGCAAACGTTATGTACGCAAACCTGGATCACGGCGGGCTTCTTCCTCTCTGCCTCCTTTAGAATCTTCTCTCTTTCCAGGACTGTGGTGTACTCAACATCTAGCCCAGCGACCCACTCATCCGTTGAACTGTTGAACATGCGTAGGAAGCGAGCAAGCCATGCTTTCACCGTCGCGGATCCACGTGTGTAGATGACGATGAACTCATCGCCGGTGATGGCTCTAACCTGGTACTCAGCGGCGACCATGGAGATTTGGGAGGCCATGGATTTTGGAGGAGGGTTAGGAGAAGTTGAACTGTTGTACCCTGCAAAAAAAACTGGGAGCGAACTAATGTGAAAGGACGGGACGACTGGGAGCGAACTGTTGTAAGGTAGAAGACGGGGACGAGTAGGGCGTGCGAACGGCGTGGGGTTGCTGGCTTGCCCGGTGGATAAACGGCTGCAAGCCCCCAAAGAGTTCTCGAGAACTATGCGGGACCCACTAGATGTCATGTCTACTAGACCCATATCGTAGGCCTGACGGTATAGCTTCTGCCTCTTCGCACGCCATGCCGGCGCGTGGATGTAACTTCACTTAATTCCGTCAACCGTCGTGCCTCCCACGACCTTCGCCTCCCTCGCGCGGTCGCGCCCTTTGAGACTTCGACCGGCTATAAATGAGCAATTTTTTTGCCTACTCCGCATGCATGATACTCCCTCTGGTCCTTTTTACTCCCGTCAACCGTTTGCAAAGTGTTTGACCAAATTTATACTAAAAATATCAATATCTACAATACTGATTATAATGAGTATAAGAACTACATTTTATAATGAGTGTAAAAATATTGATTTGACATTGTGAATGTTGATACATTTTTCTATAAGTTTGGTCAAAGTAGAGGTACATTGACTTCAGACAAAACTTAAATGCACAATGCAGACTAGTTCCTCCGTCCAGGTGCGTGCCATGTCCTATCTTGTCATCACAACAAGGTTAGCTATTAGAGTACTACTACCTCCCTTCTAGTTTAAAGGGCTCGATTCAAAATTTTCACCTACTCTTAGCAAGATAGTAGAGGCGGTGGAATAGTTTTTGAAGTCTGCAAAAGTACTCAACTAATACTATGGTTCTTCACAAAAAATGTGTTTACCAATGCATGCATGAACACTAGTTACTCTAACCCCCCTCTCTTCTTTAATTCTTTGCCACATCAGCATGTTTGCTATTCCCGTGTGCATGATACCAGCTAAGATACCACCATTATGGCCAGCCTTAATCATCGCATGCAATAATTTAGTGCACCTTGAAATATGAACATGTGTGGGGCGTGTATGTTTTTAATGACTTGAGACTATACCTAGCCCGGCATGCAAGATGACTTATTATGCACCATTCCCCATACCTGCAGGAAGCCCGTTCATCTCCAAATCTTTTCCTCTCCATGTGTGGAAACAATATGCCTGCCAGACTCT
Organism: Triticum aestivum; assembly: GCF_018294505.1. Taxonomy (NCBI): domain Eukaryota; kingdom Viridiplantae; phylum Streptophyta; class Magnoliopsida; order Poales; family Poaceae; genus Triticum; species Triticum aestivum. The sequence continues at coordinate 34,963,869 of NC_057813.1, read as the reverse complement.
CCTTCTCCCTCCGGCGGTCCCACCACTCCACCCCGTGTGGAAAAAATCTGCATGCATGACTCTCCTCCCCCCACGCTCGTCCAATCCATTGTGACCAACAATATTTCCACCCCTTCCCTCCCCCATAATTTACTCCACCAAATATGCCCACATAGTTGTTACGTTAATCACGCAACATATCTTCCGGGACGCTGCTTCAGTTACTTAACTGCAGGTGCATTGGGTCACTGACATATGGGCCCAACAAGGGTCTGGCCCAGATGTCAGTGACGCAACTAGACCTGCAGTTAAGTGAGTGCAGCTCAGTCCATATCTTATGTAGGTGTGCCATTGCTCGCTATAAATACTACGCCTCCCACGACATTTAGAAGAACGCTCACGTTCACCGCTATCTCCTCCCCCTCCCTCTCATGTCGACCACCATGGCATCGCCCCTCCCAAGCCTTAAGAACCCCTCGCTGCATCGGCCGGACGGTCACGCATCGCCGTTCCGTTCCTCGTCGCCACTAGTTGAGGAGGATGCGTCGGCGTTCCACTCCTCGCCGTGATGCGTCGAGGTGGACGCGTCGGTGTTCCCAATCTCGCCAACACGCGCGTCGGAGGACGTGTCGGCTGCCCGCTACGAGGAGAATGCCGCGCCGCCCGCCGAGCCCCCCAGCCTTGAGGAGCTTTGGAAAGGAAAGGATGTCGCCATGTGGGAGGCTTTGCCGCCGACAGAGCACGCCAAATTGAGGCAGAGAAGAAGGACAAGGAAGAGAAGCGCGCCATGGGGAAAGCTGCCTGGCAGGTCTATGTCACATCCGAGAGAGTCAAGCAATTGGCTCTTTGGCAGAAGGCTCGTGCAAGGGCCGTGAGGGTGGCGGAGGACGCCCGTGCCAAAGCCCTGAGTGCAGTCCGGCCCAAGCGCCTCATCCACACTTGGTAGTACGTGGACCGGGTGCACACTTCCAGCAAGGAGAAGTACCTGCTAGCGCCGGATCACCACACCGGTGAGAACACGCTCGCCCGCCGGCAAGCTGCCAATCAGCACCTCGCGAGTTGTGAGGCTGAGGAAGAGGCATTGTGTCGGTGCGCTGGGAAACGGCCGCACACCAGGGCACTCGTGGCACGCTGCAAGCGCTCCTGCGAGCACCGTGGCTTTTAGTAGGGAGAATAATTTAGTTTCGTAAGGTGATCTCATTAGTTTTGGGAAGCAAATGATAAATCGCGAACATTCGGGAATTATTAGCGTCCTTAATTAAGTATGTAAGAGGGAAAGTTTGGAAACCTTGTGTATCCGTACGCATTTTTTAAGTAGGTGCATACAGCACAAACTTTAGTACTATATACTATCGCACTACACGTCTCTCTCTATATATGCTTGCAGACTGTGCTACTCCCTCCGTCCAGGTGAATAAGTCATCTTTGGTTGTGCATCGTGACCAAGTAGGAGGGAAGACTTTATACACCTAGACGGAGGGAGTACTACTATTACTTATGTACAGGCAAATGCACATTTTAACATTACGATGCGGTTTTTGTAAAAGTAGAAAAACAACACTAGTCAAGCTTGTGAAACGATTCAATGCAAAACAAATGCAAAAATGCTCGTTTGATTGTTTACTTTTAGCTTCCTTCTCTGTGGTTATTTCTCTGTCGTACTTTGTACGGAGTATCTCACTGGTCGGAAAGGCATGCAAATTCCCAAACCGCTTCCTACACCCTGTATCGAATTTTTTGCCTAACAAGTTGTGCCGTGCAATTGGAATTCCAACTTGAGTACTAGTACTACTAGTAGGAGTACCAGGGGCCAGTTCGTTTAGGCTTCTAGATTAGTAGTAATCCCTTTACTACTAGCTCCGTCCTGGTTTATTGGTCCCCATTGTAATCTGTGTCAAATTTTGATCATAAATTTAACTAATGAAATGTTTGTGATGTCACATGCACTAACATTTTATCAGTTAAATCTTTGGTCAAAATTTACCACAAATTACAATGGTGACGAATAAACCAGGACGGAGGTACTCCCTCCATTTTTGTATACAAGGCCACTATAAAAAATACATTTTGCATCTATACAAGGCCACCAACAGTAATCGAGACAAATATTAATGATGTTTCCTCGTACTAGTAACCCATGGCTTAATTACTAGCATGCATGTAGTGGATGATAATGACAAACTCATCTACTTCCTCTCTCACGGCCACTCAATTTCTTCTAATGTGCATGCACCCTATTAATTAACCCGGTAAACGAGAAAATAAATTGACTTGTAAAGCACACATTGATTTTTATCTTGGTACCTGTAATTTGAGTTTGTGGCCTTGTATATAAAAATGAAGGGAGTACTAGTAGTAGTTTAGAAGCCCAAATAAATGAGTGAGGCGCCTTAATGTTACTCTCCACTGTGACTAGTCTTATGGGAAAAGCTGGGGAAGAGACGGCTTATTTTTTAAGCCGCCAAAAGAACTGGCCCTAGGAGTAGTAGCTAGGGATACTAGGAGTAGTAGCTAGGGATCGAGTGTGCGAGATGAACCGGAGAAAGTAAATGCAGAGAGATGAAATGCAAAAAAGACGGAGGGATGTGATGGTTGCTTGTCCGTTTATTTTACCAGGCCACTTATTACTGGCAGTGGTTGGGTTTTGTGATATGACGGCTTTACTGCCGCGCCACGAGCGGGGTGAGACTCCCGTGCAGCGCCGCCCTCTACACTTGTACTACATCGGTCGTGGTTTATTAGTCCCCCATTGAATTTGACTGAAGATTTAACTGACAAAATGTTAGTGCATGTCAACAAAAACTATATCGTTGGATTCGTATTTGAATATAGTTTTGAATGATATAATTTTAGGAGACATGCATCAGCATTTATCGTACTATATATAATATTGGTTCAATTTTGGTCATACTAATCTATAGTAGTAAGGTGCCCGTGCGTTGCACGGAAGAGTGAAATGCATTGATCGGGGAGTTGTTTATTTTGACAAAGGATGTGGGGGTCATCTCATGTGTAACGGGTATCGATAGGTTTCTTCGGATATTATTTCATCTCTAGAGCTCACAAACATCCGGGTGAAATAGATAAAAAGGTATCTTTTGCAAACAAAAGCGTTCAACTGTTCAACCTGCATCCAAAACTTGTGAAGAAATAACACTTATTGTGCTTTGCAAGAAATGATCTTTAAGAATTAGTTTTTGAGTATCGATTGTTATACATGTTGGCTACAGATGACTTGGCACTTTCTTATAGTCAACAGTTGGCTATACTATTAAGTATTAACCATGCCCTTATACACCTAGACGGAGGGATTAAATCAGGATGCTTGGAAGGGGTAGAGGAGATGTAAGGAATGGTTCATCGTAAGTCTTTCACCAGTACTGTAGTAAAAAATCATACATGGAAGATTCTAGACTAAACCATAAATGGATACACTTTTATTCATGCGCGATACTCCAAAAGAGCAAGATCATGCATGCAAGTCTCCACATGCTTAGACAGCGGATTTCATTGAGCGAAGACTAATGATCAACATTTAACTTGGTAATGCATATGTCCAGGTGAACCTCCTTGGAGTCCCCGTGCACCGTGTTGCGGGGTAAATCATACCATGCGTCTTCCATGTCCACATCGGCGGGAAGGTCCCAGCTCTGCACAATCCTAGTCAGCATGATGGAGCCGGTGTCACCGCCCACGTACCTCTGAGGGGTTGTAACAGTGAGCACGCACCCGTACATCAGCCTCATGTCAGTGTTAGCGTCAGCGGCGTCGCCCCTGACGCACACTACAGAGACGGGGCGGCGGCCTGCACGGGCCTCTCCGGTGCCCACGATCAAGAGGAAGACGCTGCCATCCTCCTCTGAGACTAGCAGGCGGCGGTGATCCTCCAGCGACTCCGGCATGGTGAACGGGTAGCATGTCTCGTACTTGATGTTCTCCGCCAAGGACCAGTAGTGACCGTTGCACGCATCCGTGAGGTGATGCACCATGTCCACTGGCGAGCCCCAAAACAGCATCGGGCACTCATAGTAGTAAACGAAGGGCTCCTTGGAGGCATCGACCAGGCCGTCCATGAAACGGGAGTGGCTGTATTGGACGTTGCGCCAGTGGAATATATGAGCAAGTTACTACGAGATTTAATCTGAATAAGCACAAAATAAATCATGACGGCTATAACAGAGATGAAACTAATCATGTGGACTAGCATAGTAGTAGGATACAGAGTAGAAACATGAATTCTACCATGATTTCGAACAAGAATGACAGAAACATATACGGTGCAACGGGAGCAGCACAGTTGGCGTTGAGGTTGTCGCCCATGTCATTGAGGAAGAGGTTGCCGAGGTCGGGGAAGAAGTCATCGTCGATGAAGTCGTGGCTGCCAGCAGTCGCGAGAGTGCACTCCCCAAATTTCAACAGCGCCCGCCGAATGGAGCGCGGGAGGGAGTGGCTATAGGGGACATTGGGTCCACCGAATGGAGCGCAGGAGTAGCACACGAAGCAGTAGATGGTGTCCTTACTAGTACTCCCTAGTCTCTATCTATCTACTCTTATAGAAAACCAAGTTGGCGATGATGGTGTGCCTGCCATCTTGTAATATAAACCATCCGATCTATATCTGACGGATAGAAAGCCAACTATGACAATTTTACAAAAGATACCCGCACCTCTCTCCACATTTATAGATAAGGCCTTGCCTCGTTCATACTTATCTCCCACAACCTCGTTCTCCTCCCTAAGTCTATATCTCTACTCTTATTTCTATCTCTACAACTCTTCTTTGTTTTTTATAACAAATCGAATAGTACTGTGCCGTCCGTTACACGCCCGGCTGAACATGCCTCCTCTCCTCCATCATCACCAACTAAGTCTTTTATAGGAGTAGGAGTAGAGAAAAACTGAGTTGGTGATGATGGTGTGCCGTGCAATGCATGGGCATCTTGCTAATTTTTTTTCATATAATTCCAAAGACCACATAGACACGGTCTTTGAGCATGGTTCGTAGTCGTTCCACGCTCGGGCATTGAAGTTTGTAAGTATTTTAGATTAGAATATACTACTCCTCCGGTGCTAGTAGTAGAGCAGAGTCCTACTCTACTACTCTACTCAAGCAAGTTAGGGCATAGTAGTAGGTACTGTAGGGAGTACCAGTACTGTGATCACTCAAGAAAGTTGTCTGGCATCGATATGACCCTACACTGCTGGTATGTGTCTCGTAAGTCAAGCGGCGTGCTATAGTCATCATCACCTGTACCCTTCCCGCAACACATATTTGCTTCTCCATCTTTGTCCGCACATAATCTCGTCCACTCTTCCATCCCCGCTAAGGCGCCTCCCCCCTCGTCTGAAATCCAAGCACTAACAATGGCAGAACCGAGCAGCGTCCACCGAAAGAGTGGCTGGAATTCACTCCCCACAGAGGTAATCAAGCTCATTGTTTTGCGTGTGGACAATCTCAGTACCATGCCGCTCGCCGCGTGCTCGTCGGGGCTGTACCGTTTACTCAAAGCCCTCAGGAGGAGCTTTTTAAGCCAGCTCCTTGCTGGCTGATGCAGCCTGATCTTCAGAAACGGCATGTCACGCAGCATAACGATTGTAGGGTGGCGAGCATCAACCCCCTTGACTGCGATCCGATCCCCGTCACCCTCAACTACATTAACAGTATGTATTGGGTCGGCATGAACACGTCTTGGATGGTGCTCGTCGACGGTCGCGGCAGCTGGATGCTCGTGGAGGTCTACACCCGACGATTGATCCCCCGTCCTTCGATTAACACTGCACTGCTTTGGCACCGCGGCCCAGAATACTCGGAATCTGACAGTAGCCAACATGATACCAAGTTTGATTTCCTCAAGGTTGTAATCTACCAAGTGCCCACAAGATCTGCAAATTATAAAGACTTCAGGCTAATTGTGTTCTTCAACCGTGGTCTCGCCTATCTAATAGGTCACTGCGGTAACTGGATAAATCTGCACGTCCATCGCAGGATCATACATCCTCAATGGTTCTCTGATGTCATTGAACACAAGGGCTTCATTTACGCTGTCGACTCCTTCTATGGCTGGACGTATTGCTGGCCTACTCCAGTCATCGCTACAATCGGCTGTTACAGCAGTATGTTACTTTCCTATGATGTCATGATGGCTTGCTTATATTACTGTCAACATTTACTAAAAAAATATTCCTGCTCATAACATGTTGTTCTTAAGATTGACAACATCAAGAGCCCTTTTTTATTTGACTCCAACTTGATATGATGTTGTAGGCCGCCTGGTGTCCCTACCCTTCCTAATCCAAGAACCTTTCAAAGAAAAGCGGCACGATAGTTGAAGTTGGTTCCTGGCTTGATCAGACGATCAATCGTTCGCACGTACCGGACGTGTTGTTTCATGGAATACAATCACAGTCACTGCAAGGTCTTTGAGCAAAATCCCAGCTTCTCTGGGCCTTCAAGAATTTTTGTCTGGAGGCCGGTAAGTAGCCTTGGTACACGCTCTCTGTTTGTCAGACTGAATTATCCGATTAACCAGGAGATAACTTACGGCAAGGATCATGATGGCAGCGCGGTTTTGTTCATCAGGAAAAATTGTGTGTACACAGCATACCATGCGTCTCTGCATGCACCATACTCTGATATGTGCCACCACGCTCTGCAGCCCAAAGTAGGAGAGAGGGTCGCAAGTATCAGACTTCGACCTGCTGGCTGGAGATTCCCCCGTCAGGCACCCATCTGGTTCAAGCCGTCAGCCAATCTCCACAGCTTAATAAATAGTAACATCTAACTGAGCCAGTTAGTTAGATGCGTACACTTGGTGTAGTAGGATATTTATTTAGTTTGATGCATACACTTGTTCTTTTTTGGTAGCCCTTTTGTAATAATGGCTGATGTTTGGTTTGGAAGAGAGAGCTGCGTCTTCACTCTTCTGGCCTGCTTACTGCTTCTGTTGCACCCCCAGCCCTGGTTGCTGCTGCTGCTGTTTTCAATGTACAATCAGTAGTATATTTCGTCTGTTGGTTGAATAAATGTGTTGTTAGAACGACAAACACAATGTTTTGGAAGTCGTTGCACGGTTCGATCCTTAGTGCCCCGTACCGTACGTAACGCATACTATTTTTCGTACGGAACACATTTTCCACTTGTTGATAACATGCAGCCCACTGATGAAGGCCCAATAGAGGAGCCCATAATTAACTGGAAGGGAGGCTCTCACATGAATCCGGCCCAGGTACATGCTCATGGTCCCCTAAACATAAATAAGTAAATAAATAAATAAAGCTAAATGCTCATGCACCAGTTCTTTAAATTCATGATTTAACAGGAGGATATTATTTCCTATGATAGTGTCGTTACATTCAGTCGATATTATTCTTAGGCAAAGATAGCGACCAGTCTTCTTTCTCCCAGCATTTTCTTCCTGCAACCAGCGGACCCATGCAAATCGTAGTCAACGTCGTAAATAGTTCCGGTCCATTTTTATTTTTCAATAAGAATGTCCAACCCAGCCCAGCACATTGGCGACAACACTTTATCCTCCGCCTTGGTGCGCTCGCCGCGGCGTCGCCGTCCGGCCCTGTCAACATAGTTTTTTCTCGAAACGGTCCCTGTCAACATAGTCAATCGGGAGAGAACTGTAGTTGTGAGTATGACAGTACGGACCCACCAGGTCCACTCCCGAACACAAGCAAGCGCCTCTTTTACTACTCAGATGCACCCCTCGTTTTTTACTCTAATCCACCCTGCTGATATCCGGGACCCACATCATTTTTAACGTATAGTCAATTAACGACAGAATTGCACAACTTTTTTTGAGTAGTAATTCGGAGGAGCAGGCTATAAACTGGGTTGTGCGGTCTCTGTGGCCCGTCTAACAACATGACCAGCCCAGCAGGTTTTTCTTTGGGAAAATAGGTAGCCCAGTATTTCTTTTTGAAGAATACCCAAGCTAGGCCTATTTGTTTTCTTCGACTTACTGGGCTGCAAATCTTTCAAGACGAGGAGGGATGCATTCCGGCCTGGCCAAAGAGTATGGTCAGTGTCTGTTAAAAGTAATATCAAAGGGGTTGAAAATTCCAAAAAAATTATAGCAAATGGGATATTAGTTTCTTTTTTTGTTTTTGTTCTTCACTGATATTTTATAGTATTTCATTGGATTTAACATGACATAGTACTAATTTATTTTTAAATTTGTTTTAGTATGGCTACTAATTTTTGGATTAAGAATATTTTGTTCCCCAGCCAAAATTTGCGAATTTTCAAAATTTCGCACATATTTAGTTAATTTTTTAACCCTGGTACTGACCAGAAAATGGGCAGCAATTCTAAAAATGGAAAACGGGCTGCAATAAATTCCATATGAATTAGAAAATGAGTAAAAATTATAAAAATAATAGCAAATGGGTTGTACACGCCACAGATTTCGAGGCTGACTTGTTTACGCAAGGCTTTGTCAGTCAACACACGATTCTAGCAGCAGTGACTGTTGGATGTCCATCCAACGGCCGACGTGCTTCTTCAATCTCTGATCTTCCTGCTCCAGCCGCTTAAACTAGTGCCGGTGGGACTGCCTACTCCCTCCTCTTGTGGCCCGCTGTGATGCCGCGCAGGCTTCCCCGGCCCACCCTACTCCCTCCGCTGGCCTGGCCGCACGCAATCAACTGCCTCCTTATTACGCGAAAAAAATGATTCCTCCCACTGACATCTGGGGCGCACCGGTTGGGAGGCTGACCTGTGGGCCTACTAAGTTGACGCGTACGCAGGGCTTGTCAACTTAGTCAACAATTGTAGCAGCAGTAACCGTTGGATTTGAATCGAACGGTCCTGCTACTTCTTCAAGTGCTGCTCTTCTTGCACCAGCCGCCCAAACCAGCGCCGGCGAGACCGCCTGCTCCTGCCTCCAGTGGCCGGCTGTGCTGCCGTTGAGGCCTCACCGCCCCCTACTACTCCCACCGCTAGCCAGGCCCTGCGGCGACGGCAGCCTCACACCGCAGCCGAACCAGTGAACCCTCGTACTCCTCTCCGCGTGGGCATCCACTGCCGCGTCTTCCCCGGCTCCGCGTCGTCCCCTTCCTAGGCCTCTCCGTCGTCCACCGCCCTGGTGCTCTCGGCGCGGCGTGGTCAACATGGTCATGGAATGACTTCCATCGGACGTGGACTGTACGTGGAGAGGCTGACAGTTGGGTCCACGGCCGCACACAAGGAAATGCCTCCTTATTATGCACAAAATAATAATTCCTCCAGCTGACATCTGGGACCCACCGGAAGGGCCTCTGTATTTCGCGAAAAAACGTTCCCCCCGCTGACAGGTCGGACCCACCAGCTATATCTTCGCACGCAAGGAAGTGTCTCCTTATTACGCACAAAAAATGAATACCCCCTGCTAGCTGGGACCCACCATAGTGGGTGGCTGACTTGTGGGCCTACTAAGTTGACGGGGACGGAGGGCTTTGTCAACTTAGTCAATACTCCAGTGACCGTATGATGTCCATCCAACGGCCATAGTGCTTCTTCAACCTCTGGTCTTCTTGCTCCAGCCGCCCAAAGCAGCGCCAGTCGTGCCGCCTGCTCCTGCCTCCCGTGGCCGGCTGTGCTGCCGCGGAGGCCTCACCGCCCCCATACTACTCCCACCGCTGGCCAGGCCATCCCTCTACTCACCCACACCCCCTGTTATTCTGCAGCGATGGCAGCCTCACACCACAGCCGAACCAGTGAACCCTCGTACTCCTCTCCGCGTGGGCATCCACTGCCGCGTCTTCCCCAGCTCCGCGTCGTCCCCTTCCTAGGCCTCGCCGTCGTCCACCGCCGTGGTGCTCTCGGTGTGGCATGGTCAACGTTGTCAAGGAACGACTTCCATCGGACGTGGACTGTACGTCGAGAGGCTGACAGCTGGGTCCACGGCCGCAGCAAGGAAGTGCCTCCTTATTACATGTAAATTAATGATACCTCCACCTGACAGCAGGGACCCACCGGACGGGCCACTGTATTTCGCAAAAAAACATTTCCCCCCTGACTTTTGGGACCCACCAGCTACATCTTCGCACGCAAGGAAGTGCGTCCAGGCAAAAAAAATGATTCGCCCCCTGACTGCTAGGACCCACCAGCTACATCTTCGCACGCAAGGAAGTGTCTGACAGTCGGGACCCACCTGGTCGAAGCGTATGTAGCATTGTCATTCTGGTCGCGAACATGTACGTACATACTGGTGGATGTAGAGGCGCGCATGTGTCGTAGTAGAGGCGCGCACGTAGCATGTACACGTACGTAAAGCGGACAATGTGCAAGAAAGAAAAATATGGCCACGTACGTGTACATACGAGCAGGGTCTCAAGCACCTACTCGCGCATACGTACGGCCAGGGCTCGTGTACATGGCTGGGTCGGAACGGAGAAATAGCATCGTCGTCGTGTTCATGGGGAGCCAACCGGCTGGGTCAGAACGGAATGCATCATCGCGTTCATCGGGAGGGCTTGGACGGAACAGGCGATGGAAATGAGGCCTGGCGTACCGAAGAACGGAGGAAACAGCCTTGTGTTCGACCGACCAGGTTCGAAACGGGATCCTGTTCATCGGGAGGGGTCTGGCGTACCGCAAATCGGAGGAAACGGACTTGTGTTGGACCTTCTATGGTCGAAACGGGGTCGTGTTGATTGGGAGGGGTGTGGCGTACCGCAAAACGGACGAAACGGACTTGTGTTGGAGCGCTATGGTCGAAACGGGGGTCCTGTTCATCGGGAGGGGTGTGGTGTACCGCGAAACGGGACTCCACGGGATACTGTTCATCTCCACCGTCGACCTCCTCCAGCCTCCACGGGCTACTGTTCATCCACCGTCGACCTCCTCCAGCCTCCACATGTGATTGTTCATCCACGGGCTCCTGTTCATCCAGCCTCCACCGCGCGCTACTCCACAGGCTACTATTCAACCACCCCTCTCCACGGGCTCCTGTTCAACCACCCCTCCACAGGCTACTATTCATCCACCCCTCCACCGTCTACTGTTCATCCAGCCCTCCACGGGGTCATGTTCATCCAGCCCCAACCGACTCGATCGATCGAGGTCCTGTTCATCCAGAGGCAACGCCACGTGGTCCTGTTCATCCAGCCCCACCGCTCATTGTTCATCCACCCCCCCCCCCGCAACGCTCACCATTCATCCAAAGGCAGCATCGATCGACTTCAGTTAGCAGCAGTAGTGAAGGAATCGCTCGATCGGGTTCAGTTAACAGCCATCGATCGATCGCTCAGGTTCAGCAACGCGTAGCCTACAGTGCAATCGCTCGGGTTCAGTTAGAGCCCAATGCCTCGCACACACGCACGTACGTGTATGAGAGAAATGCGCATCGCTCGGCCCCCAACCACCCACCGTAACCGAGAACTCGCCGAAATTTTCCTCGCCCTTGCTTCTACCACGGTTTTTTCCGTCATGGACGGCCCAAAGAATATCATGCAGTTGTGTCTCCGGCCCGCCCAGGACGAAAAGCCCATTTTCTGTCATGATTTTTTGTCATAGAAGTAGGAGCCCACCACATCTATGATGATACCGGCTTTTGTCACAATTATCGTCATAGAAGTGTCATAAGTATGACAGAAAAAAATTGTTCGGCCCAAAATGTCATGGATGTATCTTTTTTTGTAGTGAAGGAGTTCTTGCCTGAGTTGTAAGGTATGAGTAAGACTCAAAACCTGACCACGGCAGAAAATAGAAAGAGAATGAAAGTCATTCCCTATGCCTCAGCCGTAGGTTCTATAAAGTATGCTATGTTGTGTACCAAACCTATTGTGTACCTTGCCATGAGTTTGGCAAGGAGGTACGATAGTGATCTAGGAGTGGATCACTGGACAACAGTCAAATTTATCCTAAGTTACCTAAGAGGACTAAGGAAATGTTTCTCGGTTATGGAGGTGACAAAGAGTTCGTCGTAAAGAGTTACGTCGATGCAAGCTTTGACACCGATCTGGATGACGTACTCTAAGTCTTGATCTAGATACATATTGAAAGTGGGAGCAATTAGCTAGAGTAGCTCCATGCAGAGCATTGTAGACATAGAAATTTGCAAAATACATACGGATCTGAATGTTCCAAACCCGTAGACTAAAATTTCTCTCACAAGCAAAACATGATCATACCTTATTACTCTTGGGTGTTAATCACATAGCGTTGTGAACTAGATTATTGACTCTAGTAAACCCTTTGAGTGTTGGTCACATGGCAATGTGAAGTATGGGTGTTAATCACATAAAGATGTGAACTATTGGTGTTAAATCACATGGCGATGTGAACTAGATTATTGACTCTAGTGCAAGTGGGAGACTGAAGGAAATATGCCCTAGAGGCAATAATAAAGTTGTTATTTATATTTTCTTATATCATGATAAATGTCTATTACTCATGATAGAATTGTATTAACCGGAAACTCAGTACATGTGTGAATACATAGACAAAACATAGTCTCCCTAGTATGCCTCTACTTGACTAGCTCGTTAATCAAAGATGGTTAAGTTTTCTGACCATGGACATGTGTTGTCATTTGTTGAACGGGATCACATCATTAGAGAATGATGTGATGGACAAGACCCATCCGTTAGCTTAGCATTATGATCGTTAAGTTTTATTGCTATTGCTTTCTTCATGACTTATACATGTTCCTCTAACTATGAGATTATGCAACTCCCGGATACCGGAGGAACACCTTGTGTGCTATCAAATGTCACAACATAACTGGGTGATTAGAAATATGCTCTACAGGTGTCTCTGAAGGTGTTTGTTGGGTTAGCATAGATCGAGATTAGGATTTCTCACTCCGAGTATCGGAGAGGTATCTCTGGGCCCTCTCGGTAATGCACATCACTATAAGCCTTGCAAGCAATGTGACTAATGAGTTAGTTACGGGATGATGCATTACAGAAAAATTAAAGAGACTTGCCGGCAATGAGATTGAACTAGGTATGATGATACCGATGATCGAATCTGGGGCAAGTAACATACCGATGACAAAGGGAATAACGTATGTTGTTATGCGGTTTTACCGATAAAGATTTTCGTAGAATATGTAGGAGCCAATATAAGCATCTAGGTTCCTCTGATTGGTATGGACCGAAGATGTGTCTCGGTCATGTCTACATAGTTTCTCGAACGCGGTAGGTCCGCATGCTTAACGTCGATGACGATTTGTATTATGAGTTATGTGATTTTGAATGACCGAAGTTTGTTCGGAGTCCCGGATCAGATCGCCGGACATGACGAGGGAGTCTCGAAATGGCCGAGAAGGTAAATATCATATATTGGAAGGCTATATTCGGACATCAGAAATGGTTTCCGAGTGATTCAGGTAATTTTCGGAAGTACCGGGGAGTTACGGGAATTCACCAGGGAGAAGTATTGAAGCCCGATTGGGCCTTATTGGCCGGAGAGGACAAAGGCCATGTGAGAGAAGGCGCCCCCTTGCCCAAACCCCAAATTGGGACTAGGAGAGTGGGTTGCCTCCCCTCTTTCCTTCTCCCGCCTCCTCCCATTCCCCTTTTTCCTCTCCGGTGGAAGGAAGGAGGGGGGGGGCGAATCCTACGTGGACTAGGAGTTGATGTGTCTCCGTCGTATCTACTTTTCCAAACACTTTTGTCCTTGTTTTGGAATCTAACTTGCATGATTTGAATGGAACTAACCCGAACTGACGTTGTTTTCAGCAGAATTGCCATGGTATTATTTTTGTGCAGAAATAAAAGTTCCCGGAATGACCTAAAACTTCACGGAGTCACGTTTCGGAATTAATAAAAAATATTGGCAAAAGAATCAACAGTCGGGGACCCACACCCTGTCCATGAGGGTGCAGGGTGCGCCCACCCCCTGGGGCGCGCCCCCTGCCTCGTGGGCCCCCTAGTGCTGCACTGACCTCAACTCCAACTCCATATATTTACGTTCAGGGAGAAAAAAATCAAAGAGAAGGATTCATCGTGTTTAACGATACGGAGCCGCCGCCAAGCCCTAATCTCTCTCGGGAGGGCTGATCTGAAGTCTGTTCGGGGCTCCGGAGAGGGGAATCCATCGCCGTCGTCATCATCAACCATCCTCCATCACCAATTTCATGATGCTCACCGCCGTGCGTAAGTAATTCCATCGTAGGCTTGTTGGACGGTGATGGGTTGGATAAGATTTACCATGTAAATGAGTTAGTTTTGTTAGGGTTTGGTCCATAGTATCCACTATGTTCTGAGATTGTTGTTGCTATGACTTTGCTATGCTTAATGCTTGTCACTAGGGCCCGAGTGCCATGATTTTAGATATGAACCTATTATGTTTTCATGAATATATGTGAGTTCTTGATCCTATCTTGCAAGTCTATAGTCACCTATTATGTGTTATGATCCGTTAACCCCGAAGTGACAATAATTGGGATACTTACCGGTGATGACCATAGTTTGAGGAGTTCATGTATTCACTAAGTGTTAATGCTTTGGTCCGGTACTCTATTAAAAGAAGGCTTTAATATCCCTTGGTTTCCAATAGGACCCCGCTGCCATAGGAGGGTAGGACAAAAGATGTCATGCAAGTTCTTTTCCATAAGCACGTATGACTATATTCGGAATACATGCCTACATTACATTGACGAACTGGAGCTAGTTCTGTGTCACCCTATGTTATAACTATTGCATGAGGAATCGCATCCAACATAATTATCCATCACTGATCCAATGCCTACGAGCTTTTCACATATTGATCTTTGCTTAGTTACTTTACCGTTGCCACTGTTACAATTATTACAAAACTGCTATTGTTACTTTTGCCACTGTTACCGTTACTTCCATCTTACTTTGCTACTAAATACTTTGCTGCAGATATTAAGTTTTCCAAGTGTGGTTGAATTGACAACTCAAGTGCTAATACTTGAGAATATTATTTGGCTCCCCTTGTGTCGAATCAGTAAATTTGGGTTGATTACTCTACCCTCAAAAACTGTTGCGATCCCCTATACTTGTGGGTTATCAAGACTATTTTCTGGTGCCGTTGCCGGGGAGCATAGCTCTATTATTTGAGTCACTTGGGATTCATATCTGCTGATCACTATGAGGAACTTGAAAGAGGAAAGAACTAAGATTTTTCCCTCAACTACGAGGGGAGGTAAGGAACTGCCATCTAGCTCTGCACTTGATTCTACATCTGTTTTGAGTAAACTTGCGACACTTAAACCTGCTTCTGCTATTAATTCTGATATGTTGATGTTATTAATGATGCTACTTCTGCTATGCGTGATGCTTATGATGAAACTACTTCTATGCTTGACTATACTGTTCCATTAGGTGAATTTCTTGATGAACAACTTGCTAGGGCTAGAGAGAATGAAATTAGTGAAACTGATAATATTGATGAAAGTGATGATGAAGATTCTCCCCCTAGATATGAATTGCCTATTGTGCCTGAGGGTTATGTTATGGATGAAGAAGCTGCTAGAGATTTTCTTGCTTGCAATGAGAGATCTGATCTTAATAAATTATTAGCTAAGCTGAAAGAAAAGTCTCTGAATGCTAGAATGAAATATGACCCTCCTTTTGCTACTTCACCTATCTGTGTTACTGATAAGGATTATGATTTCTCTGTCGATCCTAAGAATTACTTTGGTTGAATCTGATACTTTTTATGGCTATGAATCTGAAAGTGTTGTGGCACATCTTACTACGTTAAATGATATAGCCACCCTATTCACTAATGATGAGAAAACTCGTTACTACTATATCCTTAAATTATTTCCATTCTCATTAAAGGGTGATGCTAAAACTTGGTTTAATTCTCTTGATCCTGGTTGTGTGCGTAGTCCCCAGGATATGATTTATTACTTCTCTGCTAAATATTTCCCCGCTCATAAGAAATAAGCGGCCTTAAGGGAAATATATAATTTTGTGCATTGAAGAAGAGAGTCTCCCACAAGCTTGGGGGAGGCTTCTCTAGTTACTTAATGCTTTGCCCGATCATCCTCTCAAGAAAAATGAAATACTTGATATCTTTTATAATGGACTAACCGATGCTTCCAGAGACCACCTGGATAGTTGTGTTGGATGTGTTTTCAGGGAAAGCACCGTTGATCAAGCTGAATTGTTATTGAATAATATGTTGACTAATGAAAATAATTGGACACTTCCTGAACCAACTCCTAATCCAACTCCGAAGAAAAGGGGTATTCTATTTCTCAGTCCTGAAGATATGCAAGAGGCAAAGAAATCTATGAAAGAAAAAGGTATTAAAGCTGAAGGTGTTAAGAATTTACCTCCTGATGAAGAAATACATGGTCTTAATTTACCACCTATTGAAGAAATACATGGTCTTGATAACCCGACACAGGTAGTAAAGGTAAATTCTCTCTATAGATATGATAAAGCTTAAATCCCGTCTACTAAGTTTGCTAGCCAATGCTTGGATGAGTTTGATGACTTTATGGCTAAACAAGAAAACTTCAATGCTTATGTTGGTAGACAATTGAAACGTAATGCTTATATGGTTGAACACTTGAGTGATTATATGTCTAGAGTTAAAGGTGAACTTAAACTCATTAGTAAACATGCTTCTATGGTTACCACTCAAGTAGAACAAGTGCTTAAAGCTCAAAATGATTTGCTCAATGAATTAAATGATAAGAAAAATGATAATGTTGTTAGAGTTATGACTAGAGGGGGTAAAATGACTCAGGAACCTTTGTATCCCGAGGGCCACCCCAAGAGAATTGAGCAAGATTCTCAGAGAACTAATGTTGATGTATCTAGTCCTTCTAAAAAGAAGAAAAAGAAAAATGATAGGACTTTGCATGCTTCTAGTGAACCTGTTGTTGACACACCCGAGAATCCCAATGATATTTCTATTTCTAATACTGAAACACAATCTGGTGATGAACATGAACCTAGTGATAATGTTAATGATAATGTTCATGTCGATGCTCAACCTAGCAATAACAATGAGGTAGAGATTGAACCTGCTGCTGATCTTGATAACCCACAATCAAAGAATCAACATTATGATAAGAGAGCCTTTGTTGCTAGGAAGAACGATAAAGAAAGAGAACCATGGGTTCAGAAACCCATGCCTTTTCCTCCTAAACCATCCAAGAAAAAGGATGATGAGGATTTTGAGTGCTTTGCTGAAATGATTAGACCTATCTTTTTGCGTATGCGTTTGACTGATATGCTTAAAATGAATCCTTATGCTAAGTACATGAAAGATATTGTTACAAATAAAAGAAAGATACCGGAGGCTGAAATTTCCACCATGCTTGCTAATTATACTTTTAAGCGTGGAATACCAAAGAAACTTGGAGATCCAGGAGTACCAACTATACCATGCTCCATTAAAAGAAACTATGTTAAAACTGCTTTATGTGATCTTGGAGCCGGTGTTAGTGTTATGACTCTCTCTTTATATCATAGACTTCATTTGAATAAGTTGACACCTACTGAAATATCTTTGTAAATGGCCGATAAATCAACTGCTATACTTGTCGGTATTTGTGAGGATGTGCCTGTTGAGGTTGCAAACGTTACTATCTTAACGGACTTTGTTATTCTTCATATTCCCGAGGATGATAGTATGTCAATTATCCTTGGTATACCCTTTTTGAATACTGCAGGGGCTGTTATTGATTGCAACAAGGCAATGTCACTTTTCATGTTAATGGTAATGAGCATACGGTACACTTTCCGAGGAAACAACCTCAAGTTCATAGCACAATTCTATTGGAAAAATTCCAACTATCATTATTGGAGGTTTTGAATTTCCTCTTCCTACTGTCAAGAAAAATATGATATTCTTATTATTGGGGATGTTCATATCCCCATTGAGGTAACCTAGTGTTATTCGAAATTCTCCGGTTCCATGTTATTCGGAATGAGTTTGTTAACAAGACTTGATCAACCTTGTTAGTGGATTCATTTTGATGATCATGAGATGGATGAAACTAGAAGGCACAACCTTCTATACCCTCTTTTACTTTCTATTATTTAGATAAATAAAGCAAAAATAGTATTATCTGTCTGTTTTCTGAATTATCCGTGCAATAAAAAATATCCCGAAAATAAAAGTGCTCCAAATGCCCTGCAAATTTAGTATGATTTTTATGAATATTTGAGGATTTTAGGCACTAAGAACACATCAGGGGGGCAAGCACCTGGCCACGAGGGTGGACGGCGCGCCCACTCCCCCTAGGCGCGCCCCCTGTCTCGTGGGCCCATGATGGCCCCCTCCACTTATTCCTGCACCCACACACTCCATCTTCCTCTCAAAAAATCCCCATCTAGCTCAAGCACGAGTTCTAGCTCATTTTGCTGCAATTTTCGATCTCCTTGCTCAAAGATCCATTCACAAAACTGCTTTGGGAGATTGTTGCTTGGTATATGACTCCTCCATTGGTCCAATTAGTTTTTGTTCTAGTGCTTTATTCATTGCAAATTTTTGCTGCATAGGTAACCCTGTTCTTGAGCTTGCATGTCAAATTTATGAGGTCCCAAATAATTCTAATGCATGATATAGGCACTAGGCACTTGTGGGAGTAGTTCCTACCAATCTTCTTTAGTTTGATTCGCTTTTATTTTGAAGTTACTAAAAATTTTTAGAAATTTTTCAGAGAAAGAAATATGTCTAGGAAAATTACCAAGGAGGTTATTCAAGGAAGCAAGGACCCAGGCTCACAATACGTGAGCAGGACGATGAACCACCGAGGGAAGCTCAAGTGCGGCCTTGTGAAGGCCGTCAAAGGAGTTTATGGTCCAAGCAGCATCAAGGATGAATTTGATGCATATGTGCATAATGCTGATCTTGAGGACTTCATGCTAGATAAGTGCCCTCAATATTACCACTTAACTGATTCCTTTGTGAGGAGGTTTAGACTTACATCTTCACGCAATTCTCACAATGTCCTATTTGATCTTTATGATAAATCTTATACCATGGACTTAGAAGATTTTAATACTGCTTGTAAACTCCCGCAATGGGGTAGTGTTAGTGAACCTCACAAATTTGAATTTAAAAATTTTCTTGCTAGTATCACTATGGGGGAATCTAGAGAAATAGCACAAGCTACCATAGGGAGCATTCATTTTCCTGCTATAATTTATTTTGCTCTCTTTATAGTTAGATGCATAATGGCAAGGACGAGGCATGTCACATGTGTGTTCCAGATCTTAGTGTTCTCAAGAGTGATGTGCTAGGAGATAAGCAACATAACTTGGGGTCCATTATTGCATGTAGGTTGCATAATAATAGTTTAATTGGGGACTTGTTTGGTGGGATTTATGCAACCCGTGTGGCTAATTTTCTTGAAATACCCATACATGAAAATGATATGGAGTTGCCTCCCGCTTATCTAGATTATGATGCTATGGTTCGTCATCAGTTTCCTGAGAGGAATGAACAGTTCCTCTAGTACCGACTAATCTTTGACAGACGTCGCACTGTCCATGCTGCTCTCCCTGCTCCTGGTTTCTTTGACTTTCAGGCAAAAAGAAGATATATTATAACCAGGGAGGAGGCGAACGAGTACGAGAGGAGGACAGAGGCAACTCGCCTCCAGGTTGCAGCTCGTGAGGCGATGGCTGCTCCATCTCAGTACGCCCCCAGCTACAACTTCAAACCATGGGCATAGACCAACTTAGGCCAAAATCCTAAGCTTGGGGGAGTACGTATTTCTCACCAACATTACATTCATGTTCACAGACTATTGCTAGTTCTCGGTGCTCATACTTTTTCATTGTACTATCCATGCTAGTTTATTTTGTTTTCTCGCTTTCTTCTTGTGTGTTTGAATAACCTTAAGAAAAACCAAAAAAATTAATTATAGCTTTTAGCTAGTTTACTTTCCATGCCTGTAGTAGTAGTAATTAAAAGAAAACTCAAAACGATTTCTCGTTCTTCTTTTGTTTGTTGGGAGCTTTCCCATGTAAATAGTTTTAGTTCTTTTCTTTTCTTTGGGGGTCGAGAGGAGAAGACCACGATGAAAATGTTGAGTGGCTCTCATATGCATTATTGTTGATTTAACTAAGAGCCCATATTACCTTGTCTTCTCCCTTGAATTGAATGCTTGCAGATTCCAGCTTAGTCCAATGTGCACTATTATTATTATCCACACCGTTTGGTCGTGCAAGTGAAAGGCAATAATGACGACATATGATGGACTGATTGAGATGAGAAAAGCTGGTATGAACTCGACCTATCTTGTTTTTGTAAATATGATTAGTTCATCATTCCTGATTTAGCCTATTATGAATAAACATGTTTGCAATGACAATTAGATATTATAGTTGCTTATGCCATGCTTAATTAGCTAGGAGTTTATAATGGTTTACCTTGCATGCCAACAAGCTATTAAAATGGTTGTGATGTGGTATAATAGGGTCGTATCCTCCTTTGAATGATTCGAGTGGCTTGACTTGGCACATGTTCACGCATGTAGTTGAAACAAAATCAACATAGCCTTCACGATATTGATGTTCATGGTGATTTATATCCTACTCATGCTTGCACTCATTGTTGGTTAATCTTAATGCAAGTTCATGACTGTCGTCGCTCTCTAGTTGGTCACTTCCCATTCCCTTTCTAACCTTCACTTGTACTAAGCAGGAATACAGCTTGTGCATCCACTTTCATAAACCCCAAAGTTATTCCATATGACTCCATCATACCTTCCTATATGCGGTATTTACCTGCCGTTCCAAGTAAGTTTGCATATGCCAAACTCTAAACCTTCCAATGAAATTCTGTTTTGTACACTCGAATAACTCATGTATCAACTAGGGTTGTCTATATATTCCATGCTAGGTGGGTTATTCTCACGATGAGTGGACTCCGCTAATCATTCACGAAAAAATGGCCGGTAACCGGGATGCCCAGTCCCATGCCCAAATCAAATCAAAATAATTGCAAACAAAACTCCACTGGGATTGTTGTTAGTTGGACCGTACCCGTTGTTTCGGACCAGTGGCGAATCTAGGAAGAAAATGAAGGGTAGGCTCAAGTCAACGGCGAGAAAGCTAAGCTCTCTTTTGAAAAAAACATGATGTCCTAATCTTGATGTCAAACTAACCTTAGAATTTCCCAAATTACTACTTAAAAAACATGTAGCATTAACTAGATTTTTTCAAGGATTTTTGAAAAAATATATGAAATTTTTAATCAAAATTTGAATTTATCTTGCAACATAACAATTATCTCCACATCCTGTTGTCCATATAAGTTGTAGGAGTGATTACAATCACAATAGATAAGGGAAGGGTATCTGGGTTCATATTAGCTAGGATGGGTTCAAGTTCAGCGTGAGAAGTACATGCATGCATAGTCATTTTTGTACTCTTCTTTTTTTGCAATTAAGTTGCATTGGACACTAAATTAGTTAACAGTACATGAACTAGTAATTACACAGTAGATGGGGGCTGGGCATTCGTTTGTAGTGCCTGTTCGCTGTGCCTGTGTGGTGTTGTGTGTTGCTACTCAATAGTAGATGTACTATATATTGAGCTGGGATGAAAGTAGTAGTAAAAAGTATTGTTTTTCGGAGGGTAGGCTTGAGCCTGTTTAAGCCTGTCTAGTAGACTCGCCGCTGTTTCGGACCAGCCGTGGAATGTGCTTGTTGGTGGTGGGGGAGTATAAACTTTACCATTCTGTTTGGGAACCGCCTATAATGTATGTAGCATGGAAGATATCGAGATATCTAGGTTGTTATGTTGACAATGAAAGTATGCCGCTAAAAATATTATTTATCTCTATTTCAAAACTCGAGCTCTGGCACCTCTGCAAATCCTTGCTTCCCTCTGCGAAGGGCCTATCTATTTACTTTTATGTTGAGTCATCATCCTCTTATTAAAAACACCATTTGGAGAGCACCGCTGTCATTTGTACGCATTACTATTAATTTATATTGAGTATGACTATGACTGGATCTCTTTTACCATGAATTACAATGTTTAGTCAGTCCTTGATCTTCAGAGGTGCTCTGCATTTATGTTTTGCGGTCTCAGAAAGGGCTAGCGAGATACCATCTTATTATATCATATTATGATTGTTTTGAGAAAGTGTTGTCATTCGAGATTTATTATTATTGCTCGCTAGTTGATTATGCCATTGATATGAGTAAACATGAGACCTAAATGTTATTGTGAATGTGGTTAGTTCATAATCTTTGCTGAAAACTTGAATGATGGCTTTACATAGTTACAACAACAAGAGCAAACAGAGTTTGCAATAGTTTTTCTTTATCACTTTCAGTTTGTCAACTGAATTGCTTGAGGACAAGCAAAGGTTTAAGCTTGGGGGAGTTGATACGTCTCCGTCGTATCTACTTTTCCAAACACTTTTGCCCTTGTTTTGGACTCTAACTTGCATGATTTGAATGGAACTAACCCGGACTGACGCTGTTTTCAGCAGAATTGCCATGGTGTTATTCTTGTGTAGAAATAAAAGTTCTCAGAATCACCTAAAACTTCACGGAGTCACGTTTTGGAACTAATAAAAAATATTGGCGAAACAATCAACAAAAGGGGACCCACACCCTGTCCACAAGGGTACAGGGCGCGCCCCCTGCCTCGTGGGCCCCCGGTGCTCCATCGACCTCAACTCCAACTCCATATATTCATGTTCGGGGAGAAAAAAATCAGAGAGAAGGATTCATCATGTTTTACGACACGGAGCCGCCGCCAAGCCCTAATCTCTCTCGGGGGGCTGATCTGGAGTCCGTTCAGGGCTCCGGAGAGGGGAATCCGTCATCGTCGTCATCATCAACCATCCTCCATCACCAATTTCATGATTCTCACTGCCGTGTGTGAGTAATTCCATCGTAGGCTTGCTGGACGGTGATGGGTTGGATGAGATTAACCATGTAATCAAGCTAGTTTTGTTAGGGTTTGATCCCTAGTATCCACTATGTTGTGAGATTGATGTTGCTATGACTTTGCTATGCTTAATGCTTGTCACTAGGGCCCGAGCGCCATGATTTCAGATCTGAACCTATTATGTTTTCATGAATATATGTGAGTTCTTGATCCTATCTTGCAAGTCTATAGTCACATATTATGTGTTATGATCCGTTAACCCCGAAGTGACAATAACCGGGATACTTACCAGTGATGACCGTAGTTTGGGGAGTTCATGTATTCACTAAGTGTTAATGCTTTGGTCCGGTAATCTATTAAAAGGAGGCATTAATATCCTTTAGTTTCCAATAGGACTCCGCTGCCACGGGAGGGTAGGACAAAAAATGTCATGCAAGTTCTTTTCCATAAGCATGTATGACTATATTCGAAATACATGCCTACATTACATTGATGAACTGGAGCTAGTTCTGTGTCACCCTATGTTATAACTGTTCCATGAGGAATCGCATCCGACATAATTATCCATCACTGATCCAATGCCTACGAGCTTTTCACATATTGATCTTTGCTTAGTTACTTTACCGTTGCCACTGTTACAATTACTACAAAACTGCTATTGTTACTTTTGCCACTGTTACCGTTACTTCCATATTACTTTGCTACTAAATACTTTGCTGCAGATATTAAGTTTTCCAAGTGTGGTTGAATTGACGACTCAACTGCTAATACTTGAGAATATTCTTTGTCTCCCCTTGTGTCGAATCAATAAATTTGGGTTGAATACTCTACCCTCGAAAACTGTTGTGATCCCCTATACTTGTGGGTTATCAGGAGTCCAAGTAGGACTCCCCCCTTTTGGCGCGCCCCCTTAGGCCGGCCAGCTCCTCCTCCCCCCTTTATATACGGAGGCGGGGGGGGACCCCAAAGGACACCAAGTCTTCTCTTAGTCGTGTGCGGTGCTCCCCTCCACAGTTACACACCTTGGTTATATCGTCGTAGTGCTTAGGCGAAGCCCTGCGCCGGTAACTTCTTCATCACTGTCGCCACGCCATCATGCTGATGGAACTCTCCCTTGTCCTCAACTGGATCAAGAGCTCGAGGCACGTCATCATGATGAACGTGTGCTGAACACGGAGGTGTCGTACGTTCGGTACATGGATCGGTTGAATCGTGAAGACGTTCGACTACATCAACTGTGTTACTAAACGCTTCTGCTTTCGGTCTACAAGGGTACGTGGACATGAAGGAAATATGCCCTAGAGGCAATAATAAAGTTATTATTTATTCCTGAATTCATGATAAATGTTTATTATTCATGCTAGAATTGTATTAACCAGAAACATAATACATGTGTGAATACATAGAAAAACAGAGTGTCACTAGTATGCCTCTACTTAACTAGCTTGTTGATCAAAGATGGTTAATTTTCGTCGCCATAGACATGAGTTGTTATTTGATAAACGAGATCACATCATTAGGAGAATGATGTGATTGACATGACCCATTCTGTTAGCTTAGCACTTGATCGTTTTAGTTTACTCCTATTGCTTTATTCATGACTTATACATGTTCCTATGACTTTGACATTATGCAACTCCCGATTACCGGAGGAACACTTTGTGTGCTACCAAACGCCACAACGTAAATGGGTGATTATAAAGGTGATCTACAGGTGTCTCCGATGGTACTTGTTGAGTTTCCATAGATCGAGATTAGGATTTGTCACTCTGATTATCGGAGAGGTATCTCTGGGCCCTCTCGGTAATGCACATCACTGTAAGCCTTGCAAGCAATGTGAATAATGAGTTAGTTGTGGGATGATGCATTACGGAACGAGTAAAGAGACTTTCCGGTAACGAGATTGAACTAGGTATTGAGATACCGACGATCGAATCTCGGGCAAGTAACATACCGATGACAAAGGGAACAATGTATATTGTTATGCGGTTTGACCGATAAAGATCTTCGTAGAATATATAGGATCCAATATGAGCATCCAGGTTCCGCTATTGGTTATTGAACGGAGACGTGTCTCGGTCATGTCTACATAGTTCTCGAACCCATAGGGTCCGCACGCTTAATGTTTGGTGACGATCTGTATTATTAGTTTATGAGTTTTGATGTACCGAAGGTAGTTCAGAGTCCCGGATATGATCATGGATATCACAAGGAGTCTCGAAATGATCGAGACATAAACATCGATTTATTGGATGACTATGTTTGAACTTCGGAAGAGTTCCGTGCATGTTCGGAAAAATACCGGAGTACCGGGGGGTTACCAGAACCCCCCTGGGAGTGTAATGGGCCTATTGGGCCTTAGTGGAGAAGAGGAGGGGCGGCCAGGGCAGGCCGCACGCCCCCTCCCCCTCTAGTCCGAATTGGACAAGGAGGACTCCCCCCTTGGCGCGCCCTCCTCCTTGGCCGGCCACCTCCCCCCTAGCTCCTTTATATACAAGGGCAGGGGGCACCCCAAGATAGACAAGTTGATCATTGATCTTTAGCCGTGTGCGGTGCCCCCCTCCACCATAATCCACCTCGGTCATATCATAGAGGTGCTTAGGCGAAGCCCTGCGTTGGTAGCTTCATCAACATCGTCATCACGCTGTCGTGCAGACGGAACTCTCCCTTGAAGCTCTACTGGATCGTGAGTTCGTGGGATGTCACCGAGCTGAACGTGTGCAAGAACTCGGAGGTGCCGTGCTTTCGGTGCTTGATCGGTCGGGCCGTGAAGACGTACGACTACATCAACCGCGTTGTGCCAACGCTTCCACTTTCGGTCTACGAGGATACGTGGACAATACTCTCCCCTCTCGTTGCTATGCATCACCATGATCTTGTGTGTGCGTAGGATTTTTTTTGAAATTACTACGTTCCCCAACAGTGGCATCCGAGCCAGGTTTTATGCGTAGATGTTATATGCACGAGTAGAACACAAGTGAGTTGTGGGCGATACTAGTCATATTGCTTACCAGCATGTCATACTTTGATTCGGCGGTATTGTTGGATGAAGCGGCCCAGACCGACATTACGCGTACGCTTACGTGAGACTGGTTCTACCGACGTGCTTCGCACACAGGTGGCTGGCGGGTGTCAGTTTCTCCAACCTTAGTTGAATCGAGTGTGGCTACGCCCGGTCCTTGTTGAAGGTTAAAACAACAGTAACTTGACGAAATATCATTGTGTTTTTTATGCGTAGATAAGAACGGTTCTTGCTAAGCTCGTAGCAGGCACGTAAAACTTGCAACAACAAAGTAGAGGACGTCTAACTTGTTTTTGCAGGGCATGTTGTGATGTGATATGGTCAAGACATGATGCTATATTTTAATGTATGAGATGATCATGTTTTGTAACGAAGTTATCGGCAACTGGTAGGAGCCATATGGTTGTCGCTTTATTGTATGCAATGCAATCGCCTAGTAATTGCTTTACTTTATCACTAAACGGTAGCGATAGTCGTAGTAGCAATAGTTGGCGAGATGACAACGATGCTTCGATGGAGATCAAGGTGTCAAGCCGGTAATGATGGTGATCATGATGGTGCTTTGGAGATGGAGATCAAAGGCACAAGATGATGATGGCCATATCAAATCACTTATATTGATTGCATGTGATGTTTATCCTTTATGCGTCTTATTATGCTTTAATTGACGGTAGCATTATAAGATGGTATCTCACTAAATTTCAAGGTACAAGTGTTCTCCTTGAGTATGCACCGTTGCCAAAGTTCATCGTGCCGAGACACCACGTGATGATCGGGTGTGATAAGCTCTACGTTCACATACAACGGGTGCAAGCCAGTTTTGCACATGCAGAAATACTCGGGTTAAACTTGACGAGCCTAGCATATGCAGATATGGCCTCGGAACACTGAAACTGAAAGGTCGAGCGTGAATCATATAGTAGATATGACCAACATAGTGATGTTCACCATGGAAAACTACTCCATTTCACGTGATGATCGGACATGGTTTAGTTGATTTGGATCACGTGATCACTTAGATGATTAGAGGGATGTCTATCTAAGTGGGAGTTCTTAAGTAATTTGATTAATTGAACTTTAATTTATCATGAACTTAGTACCTGATAGTATTTTTCTTGTCTATGTTGTTGTAGATAGATGGCCCGTGCTATTGTTTCGTTGAATTTTAATGCGTTCCTTGAGAAAGCTAAGTTTAAAGATGATGGTAGCAATTACACGGACTGGGTCCGTAACTTGAGGATTATCCTCATTGCTGCATAGAAGAATTACGTCCTGGAAGCACCGCTGGGTGCCAGGCCTGCTGCAGATGCTGCTGATAACATTAAGAACGTCTGGAGAGTAAAGCTGATGACTACTCGATAGTTCAGTGTTCCATGCTTTATGGCTTAGAACCGGGACTTCAATGACATTTTGAACGTCATGGAGCATATGAGATGTTCTAGGAGTTGAAGTTAATATTTCAAGCAAATGCCCGGATTGAGAGATATGAAGTCTCCAATAAGTTCTACATCTCTAAGATGGAGGAGAACAGTTCTGTCAGTGAACATACACTCAAAATGTCTGGGTATAATAATCACTTAATTCTCCAATCACTGCCACCAAGCTACAAGAGCTTTGTGATGAACTATAATATGCAAGGGATGGATAAGACTATTCCCGAGCTCTTCCTGATGCTAAAGGTTGCGGAGGTAGAAATCAAAAAGGAGCATCAAGTGTTGATGGTCAACAAGACCACCCGTTTCAAGAAAAAGGGTAAAGGGAAGAAGAAGGGGAACCTCAAGAAGAACGACAAATAAGTTGCAACTCAGGAGAAGAAACCCAAGTCTGGACCTAAGCCCGAGACTGAGTGCTTCTACTGCAAAGGGACTGGCCACTGGAAGCGGAACTGCCCCAAGTATTTGGTGGATAAGAAGGATGGCAAGGTGAACAAAGGTATATGTGATATACATGTTATTGATGTGTACCTTACTAAAGCTCGCAGTAGCACCTGGGTATTTGATACTAGTTCTGTTGCTCATATTTGCAACTCGAAATAGGGAGTATGGATTAAGCGAAGATTGGCTAAGGACGAGGTGACGATGCGCGTGGGAAATGGTTCCAAAGTCGATGTGATCGCGGTCGGCATGCTACCTCTACATCTACCTTCGGGATTAGTTTTAGACCTGAATAATTCTTATTTGGTGCCAGCCTTAAGCATGGACATTATATCTGGATCTTGTTTGATGCGAGACGGTTATTCACTTAAATCTGAGAATAATGGTTGTTCTATTTATATGAGTAATATCTTTTATGGTCATGCACCCTTGAAGAGTGGTCTATTTTTGTTGAATCTTGATTGTAGTGATACAGATATTCATAATATTGAAGCCAAAAGATGCAGAGTTGATAATGATAGTGCAACTTATTTGTGGCACTGCCGTTTAGGTCATATTGGTGTAAAGTGCATGAAGAAACTCCATATTGATTGAATTTTGGAATCACTTGGTACTTGCGAACCATGCCTCGTGGGCAAGATGACTAAAACGCCGTTCTCGGGAACAATGGAGCGAGCAACAAATTTGTTGGAAATCATACATACTGATGTATGTGGTCCGATGAATATTAAGGCTCGCGGCGGGTATCGTTATTTTCTCACCTTCACAGATGATTTAAGCAGATATGGGTATATCTACTTAATGAAACATAAGTCTAAAACATTTGAAAAGTTCAAAGAATTTCACAGTGAAGTGGAAAATCATCGTAACAAGAAAATAAAGTTTCTACGATCTGATCGTGGAGGAGAATATTTGAGTTACGAGTTTGGTCTTCATTTGAAACAATGCGGAACAGTTTTGCAACTCACGCCACCCGGAACACCACAGCGTAATGGTGTGTCCGAACGTCGTAACCGCACTTTATTAGATATGGTGCGATCTATGATGTCTCTTATTGATTTACCGCTATCGTTTTGGGGTTATGCTTTAGAGACGGCTGCATTCACGTTAAATAGGGAACCATCTAAATCCGTTGAGATGACGCCTTATGAAATGTGGTTTGGCAAGAAACCAAAGTTGTCGTTTCTTAAAGTTTGGGGCTGCAATGCTTATGTGAAAAAGCTTCAACCTGATAAGCTCGAACCCAAATCGGAGAAATGTGTCTTCATAGGATACCCAAAGGAGACTGTTGGGTACACCTTCTATCACAGATCCGAAGGCAAGACATTCGTTGATAAGAATAGATCCTTTCTGGAGAAGGAGTTTCTCTCGAAAGAAATGAGTGGGAGGAAAGTAGAACTTGATGAGGTAACTGTACCTGCTCCCTTATTGGAAAGTAGTTCATCACAGAAACCGGTTCCTGTGACACCTACACCAATTAGTGGAAGCTAATGATATTGATCAAGAAACTTCAGATCAAGTTACTACCGAACCTCGTAGGTCAACCAAAGTAAGATCCGCACCAGAGTGGTACAGTAATCCTATTCTGGAGGTCATGTTACTTGACCGGCGAACCTACGAACTATGAGGAAGCGATGATGAGCCTAGATTCCGCAAAATGGCTTGAGGCCATGCAATCTGAGATGGGATCCATGTATGAGAACAAAGTGTGGACTTTGGTTGACTTGCCCGATGATCGACAAGCCATCGAGAATAAATGTATCTTCAAGAAGAAGACTGACGCTGACGGTAATGTTACTGTCTACAAAGCTTGACTTGTTGGGAAAGGTTTTCGACAAGTTCAAGGGGTTGACTACGATGAGACTTTCTCACCCATAGCGATGCTTAAGTCTGTCAGAATCATGCTAGCAATTGCTGCATTTTATGATTATGAAATTTGGCAAATGGATGTCAAAGCTGCATCCCTGAATGGATTTCTAGAAGAAGAGTTGTATATGATGCAACCAGAAGGTTTTGTCGATCCAAAAGGTGCTAACAAAGTGTGCAAGCTCCAGCGATCCATTTATGGACTGGTGCAAGTCTCTCGGAGTTGGAATAAACGTTTTGATAGTGTGATCAAAGCATATGGTTTTATACAGACTTTTGGAGAAGCCTGTATTTACAAGAAAGTGAGTGGGAGCTCTGTAGCATTTCTAATACTATATGTGGATGACATATTGTTGATTGGGAATGATATAGAATTTCTGGATAGCATAAAAGGATACTTGAATAAGAGTTTTTCAATGAAAGACCTCGGTGAAGCTGCTTATATATTGGGCATCAAGATCTATAGAGATAGATCGAGACACTTAATTGGACTTTCACAAAGCACATACCTTGATAAAGTTTTGAAAAAGTTCAAAATGGATCAAGCAAAGAAAGGGTTCTTGCCTGTGTTACAAGGTGTGAAGTTGAGTCAGACTCAATGCCCGACCACTGCAGAAGATAGAGAGAAAATGAAAAATATTCCCTATGCTTCAGCCATAGGCTCTATCATGTATGCAATGTTGTGTACCAGACCTGATGTGTGCCTTGCTATTAGTTTAGCTGGAAGGTACCAAAGTAATCCAGGAGTGGATCACTGGACAGTGGTCAAGAACATCCTGAAATACCTGAAAAGGACTAAGGATATGTTTCTTGTTTATGGAGGTGACAAAGAGCTCGTCGTAAATGGTTACGTCGATGCAAGATTTGACACTGATCCGGACGATTCTAAATCGCAAACCGAATACATGTTTATATTGAACGGTGGAGCTGTCAGTTGGTGTAGTTCTAAACAAAGCGTCATGGCGGGATCTACGTGTGAAGCGGAGTACATAGATGCTTCGGCGGCAGCAAATGAAGGAGTCTGGATGTAGGAGTTTATATCCGATCTAGGTGTCATACCTAGTGCATCGGGTCCAATGAAAATCTTTTGTGACAATACTGGTGCAATTGCCTTGGCAAAGGAATCCAGATTTCACAAGAGAACCAAGCACATCAAGAGATGCTTCAATTCCATCCGTGATCAAGTCTAGGTGGGAGACATAGATATTTGCAAGATACATACGGATCTAAATGTTGCAGACCCGTTGACTAAGCCTCTCTCACGAGCAAAACATGATCATCACCAAGACTCCATGGGTGTTAGAATCATTATTGTGTAATCTAGATTATTGACTGTAGTGCAAGTGGGAGACTGAAGGAAATATGCCCTAGAGGCAATAATAAAGTTATTATTTATTTCATTAATTCATGATAAATGTTTATTATTCATGCTAGAATTGTATTAACCGGAAACATAATACATGTGTGAATACATAGAAAAACAGAGTGTCACTAGTATGCCTCTACTTAACTAGCTCGTTGATCAAAGATGGTTAAGTTTCGTGGCCATAGACATGAGTTGTCATTTGATAAACGAGATCACATCATTAGGAGAATGATGTGATTGACATGACCCATTCCGTTAGCTTAGCCGTTGATCATTTTAGTTTACTGCTATTGCTTTCTTTATGACTTATACATGTTCCTATGACTATGAGATTATGCAACTCCCGATTACCGGAGGAACACTTTGTGTGCGACCAAACGTCACAACGTAACTGGGTGATTATAAAGGTGCTCTACAGGTGTCTCTGATGGTACTTGTTGAGTTTGCACAGATCGAGATTAGGATTTGTCACTCTGATTGTCAAAGAGGTATCTCTGGACCCTCTTAGTAATGCACATCACTATAAGCCTTGCAAGCAATGTGACTAATGAGTTAGTTGCGGGATGATGCATTACGGAACAAATAAAGAGACTTACCGGTAACGAGATCAAAATAGGTATTGAGATATCGACGATCGAATCTCGGGCAAGTAACATACCGATGACAAAGGGAACAATGTATAGTGTTATGCGGTTTGACCGATAAAGATCTTTGTAGAATATGTAGGGGCCAATATGAGCATCCAGGTTTCGCTATTGGTTATTGACCGGAGATGTTTCTCGGTCATGTCTACATAGTTCTCGAACCCGTAGGGTCAACACGCTTAACGTTCGGTGACGATCGTATTATGAGTTTATGAGTTTTGATGTACTGAAGGTAGTTCGGAGTCTCGGATATGATCACGGATATGACGAGGAGTCTTGAAATGGTCGAGACATAAAGATCGATATATTGGATGACTATGTTTGAACTTCAGAAGGGTTCCGCGCATGTTCGGACAAATACCGGAGTACCAGGGGGTTACCGGAACCCCCCGGGGAGTGTAATGGGCCTATTGGACCTTACCGCCTTAGTGGAGAAGAGGAGGGGAGGCCAGGGTAGGCCACGCGCCCCCTCCCATTCTAATCCGAATTGGACAAGGAGGGGGGCGGCACCCCCCTTTCCTTTCCCCTCTCTCCTCCTTCCCCCTGCTCCTACTCCTACTAGGAAAGAGGAGTCCTACTTCCAGTGGGAGTAGGACTCCCCCCTTGGCGCACCCTCCTCCTTGGCCAGCCGCCTCCCTCCTAGCTCCTTTATATACGGGGGCAGGGGGCACCCCAAGACCGACAAGTTGATCATTGATCTTTAGCCGTGTGCGGTGCCCCCCTCCACCATAATCCACCTCGGTCATATCGTAGCGGTGCTTAGGCGAAGCCCTGCGTCGGTAGCTTCATCAACACCGTCATCATGCCGTCGTGCTGACGGAACTCTCCCTCGAAGCTCTACTGGATCGTGAGTTCGTGGGACGTCACCGAGCTGAACGTGTGCAGATCACGGAGGTGACGTACGTTCGGTACTAGGATCGGTCGATGGTGAAGACGTACGACTACATCAACCGCGTTGTCATAACGCTTCCGCTAACGGTCTATGAGGGTACGTGGACGACACTCTCCCCTCTCGTTGCTATGCATCACCATGATCTTGCGTGTGCGTAGGAATTTTTTTTGAAATTACTACGTTACCCCAACAGGACACACTCTCCCTTCTTGTTGCTATGCATCTCCTAGATAGATCTTGCATGATCGTAGAATAGTTTTTGAATTACTACGTTCACCAACATATACTTCCTTATTAATCAAGATCTGATTGAGCACAATATTAATGCCAACTCTCCAACAATATAATTCAGGGTGAAGAGGACCTAAATTTTCCAACTCTACCAATACATAGAGTTCCACTCCAAGTTCCTCCTTTCTACTTCTAGCATGGCAAAAGTAATTTGAGCCCTAGCATTTAATGATTTTTATTAATATTTTAATCTTCGTGTGCAGTACATCAATAGAATCTGGTGATCTCATAGGTTTACTACAAATCTTATGAACTAGGGGAAGAAAATTAGCTTTTTTCATCTAATTAACCTCAAAATGAAAGTCCCTCTTTTAGGACATGTAACATGGTTATTCTTGGTGGATGATAAGAGGTGATTATGGTCACAGACATCTCTCGGAAAAAAAATTGCCGAGTCATCAAAGGAAAAACGTTCGCCCAATCACTAGGCATGAGGATCCTATAAAGTTTTCTCAAGACTCGGATGCTTTTGATTATTAGTCCATGTGTACTTTCCACCGCTTACAAAAGGTTTTCTCAAACCAGAAGTATGAATGATTGAGTTAAAAAATATCATTATACCGAAAACATTGCATTCTCTTATTCTTATTCCCACTATGCCTCAAGATATTAAAATAACCCCCATAAGAAAAGGAATTTTTACATTACCACAAAAACTAGCTAGCTCTATTAAAAAAATCTAACTTAGCATCATCTTGAGCTACCCCATAAACAACAAGTAGGGCCCATCTAGTTTTAACAATTAAATCCTCTAGAATGAGTTGCAAAACATATTTTCCTTTAACATGGGGAACAATATCAACTTTCTCTTTTTTTAACCAACAAAGGACACCACCGGCTCTACCTCTATAAGGAATCCATTCCCAGGTAATCACATAATAGGAATCAACATTGCTGAAATAACTAGCAGAGAACTTTTGACTAGTTTCTTGTAAACAAATAAAATTTCGGAAATGATCAAAACTAATATAAGAGATACAGGTACACATCCCCTTCTTCCCTGCCCCTCTGCATTTCCACAATAGACCTCTCATTTATATTTCTAGTTATTTTATGTTGTCATGTACTTCTGTTAGGGGAATGGGAAGAATTACCCTCACTTTTAGCGATCTCAACTACAACTTTCTGACTCCTGGTAATAGGTCTATGTACAATCACACACACTTCCTATTTCTTTTTTCTTGGATCTCCTTTATAGTAGAATCATCCATCTCTAAATCTCTCTTAAGGCACTAGGTCATATTAACAGGGGTCTTATCCCCCTTTTCATTGATAAACATTAACTCGTCATCCATGACATCTTGGATAGGATTACTCTTATCATCCAAGTTATTCCTAGATTTATCAAGTTCTCTAACAATATCTATGTAGGAAAAATCATTTCCAGGTACTAAAACACCCATTTTAGTGCCCCTTAACATAAGATCGTTATCAGACAATATATTGAATGCATTAGAACTTTAAATTGGAAGACTACCTTCCAAATTCCTCTTCTTGGTAGCAATTGTAGCCCTCTCATTTACTCTTTTCATATTATTTTGTGCATTTCCCAAGTCGAACCTCAAATTCATCTCAGAAGCTAGCGGAGTAGTAGGGAGGATATCATCAAAAACATCGGGAGAGGTAACTCGATATTGCACCACATAATCAGTAGAGACATCCAGGTTGCTATCATCAGCACAATCCGCCTCCATCACCTGAGGGGTAGAGGTAACAACATCCACAAATGAGTTCCTGATTAGGGGAATTGGATGGATCACATAATTATGTATTTCAAGAACTACCTGGTCCTTGTTGTGCCCAGTAATACCAACACAGGAAACAAAAACTGGATTCCGATGAGACAACACCACTTATGCCGCCCCCTGGATAACCCCAACAAACAGAAACAAGGACCTATCTATGCCCCGGAGATCACCCTCCCGAGGGCCTGAGCGGCCATTGGAGGCCGATGAGAGCGGCGAGCCGGCGAGGGCGTCGACGGAAGGACAAGAAGACGAGTAATCCTCTGGACCGCCTCTCTCGGTGTGGAAGGTTCGAGAAGGACATGGTAACAGAGTTGACGCCGGCCCACAAAGTCGGTCTTGGTTGATCGTGACTTGTCCGGCGCCGTCCTGCTGCGCTGGCGATAGAGACAAGCATATAACAAGTCGCTGGTCGGCGGAAAATTCCTCATAAACTAGAGTCTCGCTCAACCCAATCAACCCAGCGCCAACTTTGCGCGGCCAGTAGACGCCCACGTGCCCTCCCGGGCGCGTCACCAACCCCACCTTCTCCGACCTCCCTCCCCCTCCACCTCAGCTATTTATACAGCTCAGCAGCTCACTCGCGCTTCACACTCACTCGCACACACTCGGTGATTTTCCCGTTGACCAATCAAGCCAAGAAATCCTCCTCAGCGCAGTGGCAGAGCCAGCAGAAGCCACGGGCATGGAGAGCGAAGGCAGCACGAGCCCCAACGGCGGCGCCCCCTGCGCGGTCTGCGGCGGCGCCGCGGCCTTGTACTGTCCGGCGGACGCGGCGGCTCTCTGCGTGCCCTGCGACGCGGCTGTCCACTCGGCCAACCCTCTGGCCTCCCGCCACGAGCGCGTGCCGCTCGCGGCCGCCGTGGCGGCGACCTCCGGCGTCTACGACCTCTTCGCGGCTGACGACGAAGGCGGCTCGTCCTGGCCGGGGCAGGGGAGCCCCAGCAGCGGCTCGTCCGGCTTCAGTAACGGCGGCGGCGTCGAGATGAGCCTGTTTGACCTGCTCTCCGACGTCGACCTCGTGGCCACCGGCGCCGGTGGAAGCATGCTATCGGACGGCCCGTTGTGGCTGCAGCCAGGCCTCGCCGCGGACGCCTCTGCTGCATGGACCTCCTCGTGGTCGCCGGCAGAGGCAGTCGTCGTCCCGTCGGCGGCGGACAGGGCGGAGAGGGTCAGGCGGTACCGCGAAAAGCGCAAGAACCGCAAGTTCCAGAAGACCATCCGCTACGCCTCCCGCAAGGCGTACGCCGAGGCGCGGCCCAGGATCAAGGGCCGCTTCGTCAAACGCCCCGCGGCGGTGTCGGTCGACGACGACAACACGAGCGCCGCCGAGGCGGCGGCCAAATTCTGGCTCTCCTTCTCCGACAACAGTGTAGGGTTCCAAGTTGCATCCCATGGAGTCGTGCCAAGCTTCTAGACGGGCGAAGGTACTTGATCGTGGCAATGGCGTCTGCCCAGCTCGAGACAAAATCCAGCAAAGTGCAGATGCCATGCGCCATGGTCTTCCTGTCGTGTCCGTGTTCCTGTCGTGCCGTCGTTGCAGTCAATATTCATGGTAAAAACCCGCCATCGATTTTTTTTAACTGATGACGCGGGTTTTTCGATCGATGGGCACAATTTCATGTCCATCGGTGAACTAGGCGATTACTGTACTTCCTCGGTTTGTTGTTAGTTTCATGTGCTAAGATAAATAAAGAATCATGCTGAATTCTTGTGGCCACACTGATGTTCATACTCCGCATTTTACCGTTGCCAGTGTTTATGGATAAAGCTTTTTTTTTCTGAGAGCGGCTATTCTGCACCTAGGTGTATCGGCAACTGGATGATATACCCCACATGTTACTGCAGGAATTGATTATTTTTTGATAATATGAGAACTGAAAATACATATTATTTACTGTATTTGATTATTATTTAGTTGTAAAATATTTATTGGATATAATTAAGCAGCTTAATAAAATAGGAATAATCTTTTTCATGCATGATTGCATATTGAAATGTTATATTTGCATGCGCATAAATAGGTTAGTGTATATAGGATGGGAGGTTAATTTAGTCTAAGATAGCTCGTGTGCAGTTGTTCGCATGTAGCTTTCATGGTTTAATTTCCTACGCGAAGATAATAAAGCCAATGTGATTTTTGTATGAACAGATAGCTAGCCATGACGACTCTATTTATATTTAATTAGCGTATAGAGATGTGACTCTATCATTGGTGCTTAGTTTAGGTTGTCTGCTAATAATGATTGCTAGT
The DNA here is from genome assembly GCF_018294505.1 of Triticum aestivum. NCBI lineage: Eukaryota > Viridiplantae > Streptophyta > Magnoliopsida > Poales > Poaceae > Triticum > Triticum aestivum. The sequence goes on along the minus strand of NC_057813.1, from coordinate 34,927,148 downwards.
ATCTTTACAATTTGGGAGTGCCCCGAGTTCGAAAATAGTAATCCGGGTGTGCCTGAGTCTATGCGCGCTCGTACTGTGGAAATGGTTGCTTATGCATTTGTTGGGTCACTGAAAACGACAACGACCATGACATTTTCAATTTCCTAAATATGAAACTGGGGTGACAAAGGATGACTATGTAGACGATATTTATTTAATGATAGTGAGGTATGTGGGGTTTATGATTGCCTAATGCTCCACAAAACAATTAAGTTGAAGTTGTGCCAGTATGGGACTGGTCGACAGATTTATGCAGGCCTATGCATGATTCTAATTACATTGCACTTTCTTTTTGTCTTGGAAGAAAAATGACGAGAATTCATCAAAGTACTACAAGAACTAGAGTAAATAACATAAAACTATACCATTATATAGCAGGTTAGGGTTTAAAAAATCTACAACTTTTAAAACTGAGTATGATTATGAAGATTGGGCCTACTCATCAGGTTCAGATGGCATCTAAATGTCAATTCCGCTTGGTTGACCATTAAATTGGATGTGGGCTCACATGTCAACTTCTTATTTACCCCTTCTTCCCTTCCTTTCCCGGCATTGGTGACCCCCTTCTCCTCCGGCATTGCGTCCATGCACTATAGAAAAACAAACATTAGCAGCGCCGCCCAAGGCGGTTATGTATGTAGGTCCCAGAGCCGCCTATAATATTCCAGCGGAGATGGCCATATCTATGGTCAAGGCGGTTGGAAATTTGAAATGACCTATAGTAAAAGCCGAAGGTGGTGGTGATTTTGAAACCGCGCATATTGTGTGAACATTGGAGGCGGTTTTAGAAATGAAAGCGCCTACGATACTTCCACCACCTATCTACGTAACTAATCCTCCCGCCACTCACTTTCTCCACTCCTACTCGAAGAAATGGATCTGTCTCCGTCACATCCGCCGGGCCACCGCCATCGTCGCCAGTGATGCTAGTGTCCGACTCCGAAAAGGCCTCTGCGGCGGCGCCCAAGACCGGACCAAAGAAGCGACATGCGACCCATCGTACCGGAGGGATGAGGCTAGAGGCGAACAAGCGTTGAAAATACGTATAGTAGTATCGTGTATATACTAGCAAAACTTAGTACCTAATTCCAACAACCATTTTATGATCAAAATAATGTATTTTCATATGGAATCAGGCTGTTCTTTTCCACTTTCATGCATCTCAATGTATTAAATAAAACCGAGTATTGCATTAGGTGTTGGGCCCTCGAGTGCAAGAGTTTGCAAGCCGCAATTTCCCTGAAGTGGATGAGCTTAAGGTTTATCAAACCAATAAGAGCTGCAAAATAACCAATTATCAACATAGGCACACACAAATACAAAAATCCTTTGTCCCCTAACGAAACTAAGGTTGTCAATCTCACTAAGTTTGCTAGTTATAGGGACTGAATGCATGAGTGTATGGAAGATTTGATTGCAGCAAGAAAGTAAATGTAAGGAATTGTAAAAGAGTGTTCGATCGAGGTTCAAAGAAATAGGAAGAAGAATGAACCAGTGTCCATAGGTTCACTAGTGGTTTCTATCCAAAAGATAGCATGGTAAGGTGAACAAACTACAGTTGCATATCGATTAAATTTTTGTTTTTATAACTACACTAACTATCCATTTCATAATAAACATATGAGCATTACGTCCCAATATCCGTATACCACTATCCAACTGCATCTATATCTATTACTCCACCCAAGACCGCTATCCAACATGTATCTAAAAGTATTAAGTAAACAATAGAGTATTTCATTAAGTATGTGTCGTCGTGGGCGCACAACAGATGCCACAGGGTGGCTAAAGAGAGGGATAGGCGAGAGGCAATCGGTGGGCTCCAGAGGCAAGGTTGGCACGAGCGAGCGGGAGACGCAAGACGTACCCAGGTTAGGGGCTCTCCGGAGAGATAATACCCCTAGTCCTACCGAGTGTGGTTTATATGTGGAGTGTGTAACAGTATAGAGTTGCTTCTAGAGCTGTATTTAGAGAAGACAGAAGAGAGCTATCAGCTGCTAGTCTCCTGTACGCGAGTGTGTATGGAGCCTTGTGGCTATGTGGGTGCGGATGGATGTTGCGGCCAAATGTGACCGTGGGTGTGTGGCCAGCCCCCTTGGTCAAGTATGTGCCTTCTTGGCCAAGGGGATGACTCCTTCTCCAAGGAAATGCTCCCCTGGGTCACTTTATAAACTAGTGCCCAGGGACAAGTAGCGCTGTACATGATGTTGCACATGACGAGTGAACAGTGTATGATTTATCAGCAACAGTGGCCACGGTATGACTGAAGGAAATATGCCCTAGAGGCAACAATAAAGTTATTATTTATTTTCTCATATCATGATAAATGTTTATTATTCATGCTAGAATTGTATTACCCGGAAATATAATACATGTGTGAATACATAGACAAACATAGTGTCACTAGTATGCCTCTACTTAACTAGCTCGTGAATCAAAGATTGTTAAGTTTCCTAACCATAGACATGAGTTGTCATTTGATTAACGGGATCACATCATTAGGAGAATAATGTGATTGACTTGACCCATTCCGTTAGCTTAGCACTTGATCGTTAAGTATGTTGCTATTGCTTTCTTCATGACTTATACATGTTCCTATGACTATGAGATTATGTAACTCCCGCTTACCGGAGGAACACTTTGTGTGCTACCAAACGTCACAACATAACTGGGTGATTATAAAGGTTCTTTACAGGTGTCTCCAAAGGTACTTGTTGAGTTGACGTATTTCGAGATTATGATTTGTCGCTCCGAATGTCGGAGAGGTATCTCTGGGCCCTCTCGATAATGCACATCACTATAAGCCTTGCAAGCAATGTAGCTAATAAGTTAGTTGCGGGATGATGCATTGAGTAACGGGTAAAGAGACTTGCCGGTAACGAGATTGAACTAGGTATTGAGACCGACGTTATAATCTCGGGCAAGTAACATACCGATGACAAAGGGAACAACGTATGTTGTTATGCGGTTTGACCGATAAAGATCTTCGTAGAATATGTAGGAGCCAATATGAGCATCCAGGTTCCGCTATTGGTTATTGACCGGAGACGTGTCTCGGTCATGTCTACATAGTTCTCGAACCCGTAGGGTCCGCACACTTAAAGTTAGATGACAGTTATATTATGAGTTTATGTGTTTTGATGTACCAAAGGTTGTTCGGAGTCCTAGATGTGATCATGGACATGATGAGGAGTCTCAAAATGATCGAGACATGAAGATCGATATATTGTACGACTATATTTGGACACCGGAAAGGTTCCAGGTGAGATTGGGACAATACCGGAGCTCCGGGAGGTTATCGGAACCCCCCGGGAGGTATATGGGCCTTAATGGGCTTTAGTGGAAAGGAGGGGAAAGGAGCAAGGGAGGGGGCGCCCCCCCAAGCCCAATCGAAATTGGGAGGGGGGCCGCCCCCCCTTTCCTTCCTCCCTCTTTCCTCTTCCTTCCCTCTCCCTCTCCAAATAGGAAAGGGAGGAGTCCTACTCCCGGTGGCAGTAGGACTCCCCCCTTGGGCGCGCCTCCTCCCATTGGCCGGCCCCCTCCTCCACTCCTTTATACACGGGGAGGGGGGCACCCCATAGACACAACAATTGATCATTGATCTCTTAGCCGTGTGCGGTGCCCCCCCTCCACCATAGTCCTCCTCGATAATATCGTAGCGGTGCTTAGGCGAAGCCCTGCATCGGTAGAACATCATCATCGTCACCACGCCGTCGTGCTGACGGAACTCTCCCTCGACACTCGGCTGGGTCGGAGTTCGAGGGATGTCATCGAGCTGAACGTGTGCAAGAACTCGGAGGTGCCGTGCTTTCGGTGCTTGATCGGTCGGGCCGTGAAGACGTACGACTACATCAACCGCGTTGTGCCAACGCTTCCACTTTCGGTCTACGAGGGTACGTGGACAACACTCTCCCCTCTCGTTGCTATGCATCACCATGATCTTGCGTGTGCGTAGGAATTTTTTTGAAATTACTACGTTCCCCAACAGTGGCATCCGAGCCAGGTTTTATGCGTAGATGTTATATGCATGAGTAGAACACAAGTGAGTTGTGGGCGATACAAGTCATACTGCTTACCAGCATGTCATACTTTGGTTCGGCGGTATTGTTGGATGAAGCGGCCCAGACCGACATTACGCGTACGCTTACGCGAGACTGGTTCTACCGACGTGCTTTGCACACAGGTGGCTGGCGGTGTCAGTTTCTCCAACTTTAGTTGAACCGAGTGTGGCTACGCCCGGTCCTTGAGAAGGTTAAAACAGCACTAACTTGACGAACTATCATTGTGGTTTTGATGCGTAGGTAAGAACGGTTCTTGCTAAGCCCGTAGCAGCCACGTAAAACTTGCAACAACAAAGTAGAGGACGTCTAACTTGTTTTTGCAGGGCATGTTGTGATGTGATATGGTCAAGACGTGATGCTATATTTTATTGTATGAGATGATCATGTTTTGTAACCGAGTTATCGGCAACTGGCAGGAGCCATATGGTTGTCGCTTTATTGTATGCAATGCAATCGCCCTGTAATTGCTTTACTTTATCACTAAGCGGTAGCGATAGTCGTAGAAGCAATAGTTGGCGAGACGACAACGATGCTACGATGGAGATCAAGGTGTCGCGCCGGTGACGATGGTGATCATGACGGTGCTTCGGAGATGGAGATCACAAGCACAAGATGATGATGGCCATATCATATCACTTATATTGATTGCATGTGATGTTTATCTTTTATGCATCTTATCTTGCTTTGATTGACGGTAGCATTATAAGATGATCTCTCACTAAATTTCAAGATAAAAGTGTTCTCCCTGAGTATGCACCGTTGCCAAAGTTCGTCGTGCCCAGACACCACGTGATGATCGGGTGTGATAAGCTCTACGTCCATCTACAACGGGTGCAAGCCAGTTTTGCACACGCAGAATACTCAGGTTAAACTTGACGAGCCTAGCATATGCAGATATGGCCTCGGAACACTGAGACCGAAAGGTCGAGCGTGAATCATATAGTAGATATGATCAACATAGTGATGTTCACCATTGAAAACTACTCCATTTCACGTGATGATCGGTTATGGTTTAGTTGATTTGGATCACGTGATCACTTAGATGATTAGAGGGATGTCTATCTAAGTGGGAGTTCTTAAGTAATATGATTAATTGAACTTAAATTTATCATGAACTTAGTACCTGATAGTATTTTGCTTGTCTATGTTTGTTGTAGATAGATGGCCGTGCTGTTGTTCCGTTGAATTTTAATGCGTTCCTTGAGAAAGCAAAGTTGAAAGATGATGGTAGCAATTACACGGACTGGGTCCGTAACTTGAGGATTATCCTCATTGCTGCACAAAAGAATTACGTCCTGGAAGCACCGCTAGGTGCCACACCTGCAGCAGGAGCAACACCAGATGTTATGAACGTCTGGCAGAGCAAAGCTGATGACTACTCGATAGTTCAGTGTGCCATGCTTTACGGCTTAGAACCGGGACTTCAACGACGTTTTGAACGTCATGGAGCATATGAGATGTTCCAGGAGTTGAAGTTAATATTTCAAGCAAATGCCCGGATTGAGAGATATGAAGTCTCCAATAAGTTCTACAGCTGCAAGATGGAGGAGAATAGTTCTGTCAGTGAGCATATACTCAGAATGTCTGGGTATAACAATCACTTGATTCAACTGGGAGTTAATCTTCCGGATGATAGCATCATTGACAGAATTCTTCAATCACTGCCACCAAGCTACAAGAGCTTCGTGATGAACTATAATATGCAAGGGATGGATAAGACAATTCCCGAGCTCTTCGCAATGCTAAAGGCTGCGGAGGTAGAAATCAAGAAGGAGCATCAAGTGTTGATGGTCAATAAGACCACCAGTTTCAAGAAAAAGGGCAAAGGGAAAAAGAAGCGGAACTTCAAGAAGAACAGCAAACAAGTTGCTTCTCAAGAGAAGAAACCCAAGTCTGGACCTAAGCCTGAGACTGAGTGCTTCTACTGCAAGCAAACTGGTCACTGGAAGTGGAACTGCCCCAAGTATTTGGCGGATAAGAAGGATGGCAAGGTGAACAAAGGTATATGTGATATACATGTTATTGATGTGTACCTTACCAGAGCTCGCAGTAGCACCTGGGTATTTGATACTGGTTCTGTTGCTAATATTTGCAACTCGAAACAGGGACTACAGATTAAGCGGACACTAGCTAAGGACGAGGTGACGATGCGCGTGGGAAATGGTTCCAAAGTCGATGTGATCGCCGTCGACACGCTACCTCTACATCTACCTTCGGGATTAGTTTTAGACCTAAATAATTGTTATTTGGTGCCAGCGTTGAGCATGAACATTATATCTGGATCTTGTTTGATGCGAGACGGTTATTCATTTAAATCTGAGAATAATGGTTGTTCTATTTATATGAGTAATATCTTTTATGGTCATGCACCCTTAAAGAGTGGTCTATTTTTGATGAATCTCGATAGTAGTGATACACATATTCATAATGTTGAAGCCAAAAGATGCAGAGTTGATAATGATAGTGCAACTTATTTGTGGCACTGCCGTTTAGGTCATATTGGTGTAAAGCGCATGAAGAAACTCCATACTGATGGACTTTTGGAATCACTTGATTATGAATCACTTGGTACTTGCGAACCATGCCTCATGGGCAAGATGACTAAAACGCCGTTCTCCGGAACTATGGAGCGAGCAACTGATTTGTTGGAAATCATACATACTGATGTATGTGGTCCAATGAATGTTGAGGCTCGCGGCGGGTATCGTTATTTTCTCACCTTCACAGATGATTTGAGCAGATATGGGTATATCTACTTAATGAAACATAAGTCTGAAACATTTGAAAAGTTCAAAGAATTTCAGAGTGAAGTTGAAAATCATCGTAACAAGAAAATAAAGTTTCTACGATCTGATCATGGAGGAGAATATTTGAGTTACGAGTTTGGTTTACATTTGAAGCAATGCGGAATAGTTTCGCAACTCACGCCACCCGGAACACCATAGCGTAATGGTGTGTCCGAACGTCGTAATCATACTTTACTAGATATGGTGCGATCTATGATGTCTCTTACTGATTTACCGCTATCGTTTTGGGGTTATGCTTTAGAGACGGCCGCATTTCACGTTAAATAGGGCACCATCAAAATCCGTTGAGACGACGCCTTATGAACTGTGGTTTGGCAAGAAACCAAAGTTGTCGTTTCTTAAAGTTTGGGGCTGCGATGCTTATGTGAAAAAGCTTCAACCCGATAAGCTCGAACCCAAATCGGAGAAATGTGTCTTCATAGGATACCCAAAGGAAACTGTTGGGTACACCTTCTATCACAGATCCGAAGGCAAGACATTTGTTGCCAAGAATGGATCCTTTCTAGAGAAGGAGTTTCTCTCGAAAGAAGTGAGTGGGAGGAAAGTAGAACTTGATGAGGTAACTGTACCTGCTCCTTTATTGGAAAATAGTTCATCACAGAAACCGGTTCCTGTGACGACTACACCAATAAGTGAGGAAGCTAATGATATTGATCATGAAACTTCAGATCAAGTTACTACAGAACCTCGTAGGTCAACCAGAGTAAGATCCGCACCAGAGTGGTACGGTAATCCTATTCTGGAGGTCATGTTACTTGACCATGGCGAACCTACGAACTATGAGGAAGCGATGATGAGCCCAGATTCCGCAAAATGGCTTGAGGCCATGAAATCTGAGATGGGATCCATGTATGAGAACAAAGTGTGGACTTTGGTTGACTTGCCCGATGATCGGCAAGCCATCAAGAATAAATGGATCTTCAAGAAGAAGACTGACGCTGATGGTAATGTTACTGTCTACAAAGCTCGACTTGTTGCGAAAGGTTTTCGACAAGTTCAAGGGGTTGACTACGATGAGACTTTCTCACCCGTAGCGATGCTTAAGTCTGTCCGAATCATGTTAGCAATTGCCGCATTTTATGATTATGAAATTTGGCAAATGGATGTCAAAACTGCATTCCTGAATGGATTTCTGGAAGAAGAGTTGTATATGATGCAACCAGAAGGTTTTATCGATCCAAAGGATGCTAACAAAGTGTGCAAGCTCCAGCGATCCATTTATGGACTGGTGCAAGCCTCTCGGAGTTGGAATAAACGCTTTGATAGTGTGATCAAAGCATATGGTTTTATACAGACTTTTGGAGAAGCCTGTATTTACAAGAAAGTGAGTGGGAGCTCTGTAGCATTTCTAATATTATATGTGGACGACATATTATTGATTGGAAATGATATAGAATTTCTGGATAGCATAAAAGGATACTTGAATAAAAGTTTTTCAATGAAAGACCTCGGTGAAGCTGCTTACATATTGGGCATCAAGATCTATAGAGATAGATCAAGACGCTTAATTGGACTTTCACAAAGTACATACCTTGATAAAGTTTTGAAAAAGTTCAAAATGGATCAAGCAAAGAAAGGGTTCTTGCCTGTAATACAAGGTGTGAAATTGAGTCAGACTCAATGCCCGACCACTGCAGAAGATAGAGAGAAAATGAAAGAAGTTCCCTATGCTTCAGCCATAGGCTCTATCATGTATGCAATGCTGTGTACCAGACCTGATGTGTGCCTTGCTATTAGTTTAGCAGGGAGGTACCAAAGTAATCCAGGAGTGGATCACTGGACAGCGGTCAAGAACATCCTGAAATACCTGAAAAGGACTAAGGATATGTTTCTCGTTTATGGAGGTGACAAAGAGCTAGTCGTAAATGGTTACGTCGATGCAAGCTTTGACACTGATCCGGACGATTCTAAATCGCAAACCGGATACGTGTTTATATTGAACGGTGGAGCTGTCAGTTGGTGCAGTTCTAAACAAAGCGTCGTGGCGGGATCTACATGTGAAGCGGAGTACATAGCTGCTTCGGAAGCAGCAAATGAAGGAGTCTGGATGAAGGAGTTCATATCCGATCTAGGTGTCATACCTAGTGCATCGGGTCCAATGAAAATCTTTTGTGACAATACTGGTGCAATTGCCTTGGCAAAGGAATCCAGATTTCACAAGAGAACCAAGCACATCAAGAGACGCTTCAATTCCATCCGGGACCAAGTCCAGGTGGGAGACATAGAGATTTGCAAGATACATACGGATCTGAATCTTGCAGACCCGTTGACTAAGCCTCTTCCACGAGCAAAACATGATCAGCACCAAGGCTCCATGGGTGTTAGAATCATTACTGTGTAATCTAGATTATTGACTCTAGTGCAAGTGGGAGACTGAAGGAAATATGCCCTAGAGGCAATAATAAAGTTATTATTTATTTCCTCATATCATGATAAATGTTTATTATTCATGCTAGAAATGTATTACACGGAAACATAATACATGTGTGAATACATAGACAAACATAGTGACACTAGTATGCCTCTACTTAACTAGCTCGTGAATCAAAGATGGTTAAGTTTCCTAACCATAGACATGAGTTGTCATTTGATTAACGGGATCACATCATTAGGAGAATGATGTGATTGACTTGACCCATTCCGTTAGCTTAGCACTTGATCGTTTAGTATGTTGCTATTGCTTTCTTCATGACTTATACATGTTCCTATGACTATGAGATTATGTAACTCCCGCTTACCGGAGGAACACTTTGTGTGCTACCAAATGTCACAACGTAACTGGGTGATTATAAAGGTGCTCTACAGGTGTCTCCAAAGGTACTTGTTGAGTTGACGTATCTCTGGGCCCTCTCGGTAATGCACATCACTATAAGCCTTGCAAGCAATGTAGCTAATAAGTTAGTTGCGGGAAGATGCATTGAGTAACGAGTAAAGAGACTTGCCGGTAACGAGATTGAACTAGGTATTGAGACCGACGATCGAATCTCGGGCAAGTAACATACCGATGACAAAGGGAACAACGTATGTTGTTATGCGGTTTGACCGATAAAGATCTTCGTAGAATATGTAGGAGCCAATATGAGCATCCAGGTTTCGCTATTGGTTATTGACCGGAGACGTGTCTCGGTCATGTCTACATAGTTCTCGAACCCGTAGGGTCTGCACACTTAAAGTTAGATGATAGTTATATTATGAGTTTATGTGTTTTGATGTACCAAAGGTTGTTCGGAGTCCCAGATGGGATCATGGACATGACGAGGACTCTCAAAATGATCGAGACATGAAGATCGATATATTGTACGACTGTATTTGGCAACCGGAAAGGTTCTAGGTGAGATTGGGACAATACTGGAGCTCCGGGAGGTTATCGGAACCCCCCGGGAGGTATATGGGCCTTAATGGGTTTAGTGGAAAGGAGGGGAAAGGAGCAAGGGAGGGGGCGCCCCCCCAAGCCCAATCCAAATTGGGAGGGGGGCCGCCCCCCCCTCCTTCCTTCCTCCCTCCTTCCTCTTCCTTCCCTCTCCCTCTCCAAATAGGAAAGGGAGGAGTCCTACTCCCGGTGGCAGAAGGACTCCCCCCTTGGGCGCGCCTCCTCCCATTGGCCGGCCCCCTCCTCCACTCCTTTATACACGGGGGAGGGGGGCACCCCATAGACACAACAATTGATCATTGATCTCTTAGTCGTGTGCGGTGCCCCCCTCCACCATAGTCCTCCTCGATAATATCGTAGCGGTGCTTAGGTGAAGCCCTGCGTCGGTAGAACATCATCATCGTCACCACGCCGTCGTGCTGACGGAACTCTCCCTCGACACTCAGCTGGATCAGAGTTCGAGGGACGTCATCGAGCTGAACGTGTGCAAGAACTCAGAGGTGTTGTGCTTTCGGTGCTTGATCGGTCGGGCCGTGAAGACGTACGACTACATCAACCGCGTTGTGCCAACGCTTCCACTTTCGGTCTATGAGGGTACGTGGACAATACTCTCCCCTCTCGTTGCTATGCATCACCATGATCTTGTGTGTGCGTAGGATTTTTTTTGAAATTACTACGTTCCCCAACAGTGGCATCCGAGCCATGTTTTATGCGTAGATGTTATATGCATGAGTAGAACACAAGTGAGTTGTGGGTGATACAAGTCATACTGCTTACCAGCATGTCATACTTTGGTTCGGCGGTATTGTTGGATGAAGCGTCCCGGACCGACATTACGCTTACGCTTACGCGAGACTGGTTCTACCGGCGTGCTTTGCACACAGGTGGCTGGCCGGTGTCAGTTTCTCAAACTTTAGTTGAACCGAGTGTGGCTATGCCCGGTCCTTGAGAAGGTTAAAATAGCACTAACTTAACGAACTATCATTATGGTTTTGATGCGTAGGTAAGAACGGTTCTTGCTAAGCCCGTAGCAGCCACGTAAAACTTGCAACAACAAAGTAGAGGACGTCTAACTTGTTTTTGCAGGGCATGTTGTGATGTGATATTGTCAAGACGTGATGCTATATTTTATTGTATGAGATGACCATGTTTTGTAACCGAGTTATCGGCAACTGGCAGGAGCCATATGGTTGTCGCTTTATTGTATGCAATGCAATCGCCTAGTAATTGCTTTACTTTATCACTAAGCGGTAGCGATAGTCGTAGAAGCAATAGTTGGCGAGACGACAACGATTCTACGATGGAGATCAAGGTGTCGTGCCCGGTGACGATGGTGATCATGACGGTGCTTCGGAGATGGAGATCACAAGCACAAGATGATGATGGCCATATCATGTCACTTATATTGATTGCATGTGATGTTTATCTTTTATGCGTCTTATTATGCTTTAATTGACGGTAGCATTATAAGATGGTATCTCACTAAATTTCAAGATAAAAGTGTTCTCCCTGAGTATGCACCATTGCCAAAGTTCGTCGTGCCCAGACACCACGTGATGATAGGGTGTGATAAGCTCTACTTCCATCTACAACAGGTGCAAGCCAGTTTTGCATGCGCACAATACTCAGGTTAAACTTGACGAGCCTAGAATATGCAGATATGGCCTCGGAACACTGAGACCGAAAGGTCGAGCGTGAATCATATAGTAGATATGATCAACATAGTGATGTTCACCATTCAAAACTACTCCATTTCACGTGATGATTCGTTATGGTTTAGTTGATTTGGATCACGTGATCACTTAGATGATTAGAGGGATGTCTATCTAAGTGGGAGTTCTTAAGTAATATGATTAATGGAACTTAAAATTATCATGAACTTAGTACCTGATAGTATTTTGCTTGTCTATGTTTGTTGTAGATAGCTGGCTTGTGTTGTTGTTCCATTGAATTTTAATGCGTTCCTTGAGAAAGCAAAGTTGAAAGATGATGATAGCAATTACACGGACTGGGTCGTAACTTGAGGATTATCCTCATTGATGCACAGAAGAATTACGTCCTGGAAGCACCGCTAGGTGCCAAACCTGCTGCAGGAGCAACACCACATGTTATGTACGTCTGGCAGATCAAAGTTGATGACTACTTGATAGTTCAGTGTGCCATGCTTTACGGCTTAGAACCGGGACTTCAATGACGTTTTGAACGTCACTGAGCATATGAGATGTTCCAGGAGTTGAAGTTAATATTTCAAGCAAATGCCCAAATTGAGAGATATGAAGTCTCCAATAAGTTCTACAGCTGCAAGATGGAGGAGAATAGTTCTGTCAGTGAGCATATACTCAGAATGTCTGGGTATAACAATCACTTGATTCAACTGGGAGCTAATCTTTCGGATGATAGCGTCATTGACAGAATTCTTCAATCACTACCACCAAGCTACAAGAGCTTCGTGATGAACTATAATATGCAAGGGATGGATAAGACAATTCCCGAGCTCTTCGCAATGCTAAAGGCTGCGGAGGTAGAAATCAAGAAGGAGCATCAAGTGTTGATGGTCAATAAGACCACCAGTTTCAAGAAAAAGGGCAAAGGGAAAAAGAAGGGGAACTTCAAGAAGAACAGTAAACAAGTTGCTGCTCAAGAGAAGAAACCCAAGTCTGGACCTAAGCCTGAGACTGAGTGCTTCTACTGCAAGCAGACTGGTCACTGGAAGCGGAACTGCCCCAAGTATTTGGCGGATAAGAAGGATGGCAAGGTGAACAAAGGTATATGTGATATACATGTTATTGATGTGTACCTTACCAGAGCTCGCAGCAGTACATGGGTATTTGATACCAGATCTGTTGCTAATATTTGCAACTCGAAACAGGGACTACAGATTAAGCGGACACTGGCTAAGGACGAGGTGACGATGTGCGTGGGAAATGGTTCCAAAGTCGATGTGATCGCCGTCTACACGCTACCTCTATATCTACCTTCGGGATTAGTTTTAGACCTAAATAATTGTTATTTGGTTCCAGCGTTGAGCTTGAACATTATATCTGGATCTTGTTTGATGCGAGACGGTTATTCATTTAAATCTGAGAATAATGTTTGTTCTACTATATGAGTAATATCTTTTATGGTCATGCACCCTTAAAGAGTGGACTATTTTTGATGAATCTCGATAGTAATGATACACATATTCATAGTGTTGAAGCCAAAAGATGCAGAGTTGATAATGATAGTGCAACTTATTTGTGGCACTGCCGTTTAGGTCATATTGGTGTAAAGCGCATGAAGAAACTCCATACTGATGGACTTTTGGAATCACTTGATTATGAATCACTTGGTACTTGCGAACCATGCCTCATGGGCAAGATGACTAAAACGCCATTCTCCGGAACTATTGAGCGAGCAACTGATTTGTTGGAAATCATACATACTGATGTATGTGGTCCAATGAATGTTGAGGCTCGCGGCGGGTATCTTTATTTTCTCACCTTCACAGATGATTTGAGCAGATATGGGTATATCTACTTAAAGTTCAAAGAATTTCAGAGTGAAGTATAAAATCATCGTAACAAGAAAATAAAGTTTCTATGATCTGATCATGGAGGAGAATATTTGAGTTACGAGTTTGGTTTACATTTGAAGCAATGCGGAATAGTTTCGCAACTCACGCCGCCCAGAACACCATAGCGTAATGGTGTGTCCGAACGTCGTAATCATACTTTACTAGATATGGTGCGATCTATGATGTCTCTTACTGATTTGCCGCTATCGTTTTGGGGTTATGCTTTAGAGACGGCCGCATTAATATTCACGTTAAATAGGGCACCATCAAAATCCGTTGAGACGACGCCTTATGAACTGTGGTTTGGCAAGAAACGAAAGTTGTCGTTTCTTAAAGTTTGGGGTTGTGATGCTTATGTGAAAAAGCTTCAACCCGATAAGCTGGAACGCAAATCGGAGAAATGTTTCTTCATAGGATACCCAAAGGAAACTGTTGGGTACACCTTCTATCACAGATCCAAAGGCAAGACATTTGTTGCCAAGAATGGATCCTTTCTAGAGAAGGAGTTTCTCTCGAAAGAAGTGAGTGGGAGGAAAGTAGAACTTGATGAGGTAATTGTACCTGCTCCTTTATTGGAAAATAGTTCATCACAGAAATCGGTTCCTGTGACGATTACACCAATAAGTGAGGAAGCTAATGATATTGATCATGAAACTTCAGATCAAGTTATTACAGAACCTCGTAGGTCAACCAGAATAAGATCCTCACCAGAGTGGTATGGTAACCCTATTCTGGAGGTCATGTTACTTGACCATGGAGAACCTACAAACTATGAGGAAGCGATGATGAGCCTAGATTCTGCAAAATGGCTTGAGGCCATGAAATCTGAGATGGGATCCATGTATGAGAACAAAGTGTGGACTTTGGTTGACTTGCCTGATGATCGGCAAGCCATCAAGAATAAATGGATCTTCAAGAAGAAGACTGATGCTGATGGTAATGTTACTGTCTACAAAGCTTGACTTGTTGCGAAAGGTTTTCGACAAGTTCAAGGGGTTGACTACGATGAGACTTTCTCACCCGTAACGATGCTTAAGTCTGTCCGAATCATGTTAGCAATTGCCCGCATTTTATGATTATGAAATTTGGCAAATGGATGTCAAAACTGCATTCCTGAATGGATTTCTGGAAGAAGAGTTGTATATGATGCAACTAGAAGGTTTTGTCGATCCAAAGGATGCTAACAAAGTGTGCAAGCTCCAGCGATCCATTTATGGACTGGGGCAAGCCTCTCGGAGTTGGAATAAACGCTTTGATAGTGTGATCAAAGCATATGGTTTTATACAGACTTTTGGAGAAGCCTGTATTTACAAGAAAGTGAGTGGGAGCTCTGTAGCATTTCTAATATTATATGTGGACGACATATTATTGATTGGAAATGATATAGAATTTCTGGATAGCATAAAAGGATACTTGAATAAAAGTTTTTCAATGAAAGACCTCGGTGAAGTTGCTTACATATTGGGCATCAAGATCTATAGAGATAGATCAAGATGCTTAATTGGACTTTCACTAATTACATACCTTAATAAAGTTTTGAAAAAGTTCAAAATGGATCAAGCAAAGAAAGGGTTCTTGCCTGTAATGCAAGGTGTGAAATTGAGTTAGACTCAATGCCCGACCACTGCAGAAGATAGGGAGAAAATGAAATAAGTTCCCTATGCTTCAGCCATAGGCTCTATCATGTATGCAATGCTGTGTACCAGACCTGATGTGTGCCTTGCTATTAGTTTAGCAGGGAGGTACCAAAGTAATCCAGGAGAGGATCACTGGACAGCGGTCAAGAACATCCTGAAATACCTGAAAAGGACTAAGGATATGTTTCTCGTTTATGGAGGTGACAAAGAGCTAGTCATAAATGGTTACGTCGATGAAAGCTTTGACACTAATCCGAATGATTCTAAATCACAAACCAGATACGTGTTTATATTGAATGGTGGAGCTGTCAGTTGGTGCAGTTCTAAACAAAGCGTCGTGGCGGGATCTACATGTGAAGCGGAGTACATAGCTACTTCGGAAGCAGCAAATGAAGGAGTCTGGATGAAGGAGTTAATATCCGATCTACGTGTCATACCTAGTGCATCAGGTCCAATGAAAATCTTTTGTGACAATACTGGTGCAATTGCCTTGGCAAAGGAATCCAGATTTCACAAGAGAACCAAGCACATCAAGAGACACTCCAATTCCATCGGGGACCAAGTCCAGGTGGGAGACATAGAGATTTGCAAGATACATATAGATCTGAATGTTGCAGACCCTTGACTAAGCCTCTTCCACGAGAAAAACATGATCATCACCAAGGCTCCATGGGTGTTAGAATCATTACTGTGTAATCTAGATTACTAACTCTAGTGCAAGTGGGAGACTGAAGGAAATATGCCCTAGAGGCAATAATAAAGTTATTATTTATTTCCTCATATCATGATAAATTATTATTATTCATGCTAGAACTGTATTACCTGGAAACATAATACATGTGTGAATACATAGACAAACATAGTGTCACTAGTATGCCTCTACTTGACTAGCTCGTGAATCAAAGATTGTTAAGTTTCCTAACCATAGACATGAGTTGTCATTTGATTAACGGGATCACATCATTAGGAGAATGATGTGATTGACTTGACCCATTCCGTTAGCTTAGCACTTGATCGTTTAGTATGTTGCTATTGCTTTCTTCATGACTTATACATGTTCCTATGACTATGAGATTATGTAACTCCCGCTTACCGGAGGAACACTTTGTGTGCTACCAAATGTCACAACGTAACTGGGTGATTATAAAGGTGCTCTACAGGTGTCTCCAAAGGTACTTGTTGAGTTTACGCATTTCGAGATTATGATTTGTCACTCCGAATGTCGGAGAGGTGTCTCTGGGCCCTCTCGGTAATGCACATCACTATAAGCCTTGCAAGCAATGTAGCTAATGAGTTAGTTGCGGGATGATGCATTGAGTAACGAGTAAAGAGACTTGCCGGTAACGATATTGAACTAGGTATTGAGATACCGACAATCGAATCTCGGGCAAGTAACATACCGATGACAAAGGGAACAACGTATGTTGTTATGCGGTTTGACCGATAAAGATCTTCGTAGAATATGTAGGAGCCAATATGAGCATCCAGGTTCCGCTATTGGTTATTGACCGGAGACGTGTCTCGGTCATGTCTACATAGTTCTCGAACCCGTAGTGTCCGCACGCTTAAAGTTAAATGACAGTTATATTATGACCTTATGTGTTTTGATGTACGTAAGGTTGTTCGGAGTCCCGGACGTGATCATGGACATGACGAGGAGTCTTGAAATGATTGAGACATGAAGATCGATATATTGGACGACTATATTTGGACACCGGAAAGGTTCCGGGTGAGATTGGGACAATACCGGAGCTCCGGGAGGTTATCGGAACCCCCGGGAGGTATATGGGCCTTAATGGGCTTTAGTGGAAAGGAGGGGAAAGGAGCAAGGGAGGGGGCGCCCCCCCAAGCCCAATCCGAATTGGGAGGGGGGACGGCTCCCCCTTTCCTTCCTCCCTCCTTCCTCTTCCTTCCCTCTCCCTCTCCAAATAGGAAAGGGAGGATTCCTACCCCCGATGGGAGTAGGACTCCCCCCTTGGGCGCGCCTCCTCCCATTGGCTGGCCCCCTCCTCCACTCCTTTATATACGGGGGAGGGGGCACCCCATAGACACAACAATTGATCATTGATCTCTTAGCCGTGTGCGGTGCCCCCCTCCACCATAGTCCTCCTCGATAATATCGTACCGGTGCTTAGGCAAAGCCCTGCATCGGTAGAACATCATCATCGTCACCACACCGTCGTGCTGAAGGAACTCTCCCTCTACACTCAACTGGATCGGAGTTCGAGGGATGTCATCGAGCTGAACGTGTGCAAGAACTCGGAGGTGTCGTGCTTTCGGTGCTTGATCGATCGGGCCGTGAAGACGTATGACTACATCAACCGCGTTGTGCTAACGCTTCCGCTTTTGGTCTACGAGGGTATGTGGACAACACTCTCCCCTCTCCTTGCTATGCATCACCATGATCTTGTGTGTGCGTAGGATTTTTTTTGAAATTACTACGTTCCCCAACAATGACCGTCTTGTCGGTGTCGGGTCGAAGGGACGTCTTAGTTGACTTGGCCAGATTCCAACCGGACGGGCTCAACCCAGATGGCTTAACCTGGACGACTCAACCCGACCAGGCTCAACCCGGCTAGGCTCAACCCGGCCAGGCTCAACCTAGCCAGGCTCAACCCGGCCAGATTCCAGCCAGCCAAGTTCCAGCCAGCCAGGGGGCACTCTCCTGGCAATGTTTTGAAGCGTCATTCACCATCTTGGGTCTACCTGGGGGTCATCCCCCCGACAGTATGATAACATTTAGTCAATGATATATCGTCTCCACGATGAGTTCAAAAAACAACTACAAAATCATATTTTAATACCTAGTGGAAACAACACAATACAAACATTTTCTGCTTACCGCCACTATGGTAGATTACTTGCAAGGTTGAACCCAACTATCATACATAACTCTCTCTTGGAGATCAATCATCAAACTTGGACAAAGAAAGATAAATAGACTGAAGAGCATATATGAATTGTAAGGGCATATTTATACCCAAGATGTTTTGGTGATTGATGACAAAGCTTTTGCGGACTAATTGTGTGCGCTGAGTTCTTTCAGAGATTCATCCTTTGTCATGAGACGATTACCTCCCCTTGGTGTTTTATTCAAGACGGTGTAGCTCCTTCGTTTCTCTGTTGGTGGACTAGTTTCGTGGGAGTCACCGTACTATCAAGAGGGGATCCGCTTTGGTAAGGCTAGGGTGGAATCAACACGTACACATCCTTATCACACCCGATGTTTCTTTCCGCTTCATTGGAGCTACCTTTCCTATCTGTGCCTGCCCTGTCCTGTCCCAGCGGTAGTACCGCGGTCCTCAGCGGTAGTACCGCCGAAGCACGTCAAGCGGTAGTACCGCTCCCCAAGCGGTAGTACCGTTCCCCGAGCGATAGTACCTCTTGCGGTCTTCGGCCGTAGTACCGCAGTGGTTCCGGGCTACTACCGCCTCGACTCGAGACCGCTGTTTTTCGTGTCGGGTTTTACGGTACTAGTAGCGGCAGTAGTGGCGGTAGTACCGCTCCAAGCGGTAGTACCGCCAATACTTCCGCGGTAGTACCGCTCTGGGGCCAGGACCCTGCATCCCTCGTCAGCGTGGCAGTACCCCTGGGAGGGAGCGGTAGTACCATCCTGCACAAGCGGTAGTACCGTCCTGCCCAAGCGGTAGTACCGCTCTGTGCGTGGCTGTTTGGGGGGGGGGTAATGGTTGGATTGTTTCCCCCACTATATAAAGGTGTCTTCTTCCTCAAAGTTGACCTACCTCTTCCCCCAAAAGCTCCATTGTTGCTCCAGGCTCCATTTTTGCCCGATCTCTCTTCCTAGCCAATCAAACTTGTTGATTTGCTCGGGATTGGTTGAGAAGGCCCCGATCTACACTTCCACCAAGAGAAATTTGATTCCCCCCACTAATCCCTAGCGGATCTTGTTACTCTTGGGTGTTTGAGCACCCTAGACGGTTGAGGTCACCTCGGAGCCATAGTCCATTGTGGTGAAGCTTCATGGTGTCATTGGGAGCCTCCAATTAAGTTGTGGAGATTGCCCCAACCTTGTTTGTAAAGGTTCGGTCGCCGCCTTCAAGGGCACCAATAGTGGATTCACGACATCTCGCATTGTGTGAGGGCGTGAGGAGAATACGGTGGCCCTAGTGGCTTCTTGGGGAGCATTGTGCCTCCACACCGCTCTAACGGATACGTACTTCCCCTTAAAAGGAAGGAACTTCGGTAACACATCCTCGTTTCCACCGGCTCCACTCTTGGTTATTTCGTGCCTTTACTTTTGCAAGCCTACTTGTGTTGTATCCCTTGCTTGCTTATGTGCTAGTTGTTTTTGCATCATATAGGTTGCTCACATAGTTGCATATCTAGACAACCTATTTTGTTGCAAAGTTTAAATTGGTAAAGAAAAGCTTAAAAATTGTTAGTTGCTTATTCACCCCTCTAGTCAACTATATCGATCCTTTCAATTGGTATCAGAGCCTCGTCTCTTTATTAAGGACTTTGCCGTCTGAAGAGTATGGTTGACACCACAGACGGTGCGGAGGAGCACTCCGGTGTGAATCCTATCTCGTCTACGGCCGATGGGGGAACCTCGGTCTCTCGTGAGGAATTGAATGTGGCTCTAGACACATTGAAAGACTCCATGACAACCAAGGTTGAAAGCATGTTTACTAAATTTCTTGAAGGGCTTAAACTGTCCACCTCGCCGATGAAAGTGGGTGATCCCACTAACAAGGTGACGAATGCTACCTCCGACAAGGGGGAAGCTAACAGTGAAAAGCGTCCTTCTACTAGCGGTAGAAATGGCACCGACATCTTTGCCCATGTGGAACCTCCAATTTATGGAGGACCGATTCCATCTACTCATTTAAATCATGCCGGTCCTCCTCCTAAGATTGTGAAAAATGAGGATTTTGATTCTTGGGTGTATCGCTTCAAGCGTCACTTAAAGCATGTTAATACTAATCTTTGGAGAATCATTGAAGAAGGTTTCTATCCTCAAGACCCGAGCAACTTCACCCCTCGAGAAGCCGTGGACAATCAATTCAATGAGAATGCTCTCTTCATCATCCAAGAGGCAATTCTTCCCGAAGATCTCCCTCATCTTCAACCCTACGCCACGGCCAAAGACGCATGGCATTGCGTTGTCTGTCTATCGAGGAAGTGCGAGCATTCAACGCTCCAACTATGAAGTGGTGCAAGATGAAGCTGATGAGTTTGCTATGAAGGAAGATGAAGAACCTCGTGAGCTCATTCGGAGGGTAACCAAACTTGCGGTCTCGCTCCGAGATCATGGGAGCAAGGACACGGATGACAATTGGATCAAACACAAGTTCCTTAAGGCCATGATGCCCTACAACAAGGCCATGTCCTCAGTCATTCGTCAAAGACCGGACTTCCACTCCATGACCTCAAGTGAAGTGTTGGATGAGTTTGTTGCCATGAGCATCTTGTACAATACCGCCGACAACGCGGTACTCCGGTATCAAAGGGCAAAGAAGCCCAACCTTGCCTTGAAGGCCAAGGTTACTGTGGAAGAAGAGGAAGAGGACGAGAGCAACCCCGAAGACACAAAATATGATTATCACAAGCACATGGCCCTTGCTTCGAGGCAATTTTGGAGCAAGAAGAACTCAAGACCCAACTTCAACAAGAACAACTCAAGTGTCTTCAAGAGCAAGCAACGAGTTAGAACTTGCTTCAACTGTGGCAATGTGAGCCATTTCATTGCGGATTGTCCTTACGAGAAGCGGGAAGACAATGGTGGCAAGCTCATTCAGAGAGACAAAGCCAAGTCCTTCCCAAACAAGAACAACTTCACCAAGAAGACTCCTACTCGAGGGTTGGTGGTTCAAGAGGAATACTGTGAGGATGACGATGATGATGAAGATAGTGAAGCAATGGCCATGGCATCCGTTGCCATTGCCACAACTCCCCGGGTGTCTCTCTTCGACTCACCCAACGAGAACATCACCGCCAAGTGCCTCATGGCTAAAACCACCAACAAGGTAACCCCAACATCAAAACCACTATTATTCCAAATCCATCTTTGACGGTTGGCACATATGATGATAAGGGGACTAATTAGGAAGTAAATGATTTTGAGTCCTTTATGAGTAAGCTCAAGGGCAAATCCAAGAAGCACTTTGTTGCTCTCTTGGAACAACTTGGTGAAGCCAATGACATGATCGAGGCTCACGAAGAAACCATCTCTAAGATGGAAGGTCATAGTTGTGACTATGCCGATGAGATATCGGATCTCTCTAATGCTCTTGAGGAAGAACATGGGCATCGTTTGGCTCTTGAGGAGTCACAAAATGATGACCATGCCAAGTTAAAGAAAGATCTTGATCATGCTCTTGTTGTGTCTCGTGTGCTAACTTCCGAGAAGGCTAAACTTGGGGTTGATCATGCTAGACTCAAGGAGGAGTTTGATGTACTTGACAAGGCCCACAAGGTCTTGAAGGGTGCTCATGCAAACCTCAAGGAGTCTCATGCTCAACTCCAAGTTAAGCTAACCAAGGAAAAGGCCACCTTTCCTCATATGGTATTAATTGATAATGCATATGCTACTAACCCGTGTTGTGAGCATGTGCATCTTGTGGAGGAGAATGCCAAATTTAAGGATCAACTTGAGAAAGGCCTTGTGGCATGCATTCAAGGTGAGAAGAACCTCAACGACCTTTTGAGCAATCAAAAGGAAGTTGTGGCCAAGGAAGGAATTGGATTCGCACCCAAGTCCAAGAACAAGAAGAAGAACGACAAGACCAAACGACCTCCCCCTCTCAAGCAAACCTTTGTGAAAGAGGGAGAGGGTGCTCCTAAGGAGAAGAAGAACAATGTGAAGGGTGTTGATGTCAAAAGGGGCAACACCACCTCCCCCTCCTCCAAGGCCGACGACTTTAACCCATCATATGTGTTATGCCGTGCTAGTGATGGACATGTTTATGCTAAATTTGTTGGTTCTCCTTATGAGTACATTGAGTTATCTATTTGGGTTCCTAAGACCCTTGTTACTAACATCAAAGGACCCATTACTAAATGGGTACCTAAAACCAAGCATTGATCTCTTGTAGGTGTTCGCTTCAGGTGGGGGGTCATGGTTGCTCGATAGTGGAGCAACAAATCATATGACCGGGAGCAAGGACTTGTTGGTGGACGTGCAAAAGATTCCATCTATGCCCACCAATGTTGAGTGGGGTGATGCCTCACATTCTAAGGTATTGGGTCTTGGCAAGGTTGTCATTTCTCATGATCTAACGATCGAGAAAGTCATGCTTGTTGAGTCCCTTGCATACAATTTGCTTTCCGTTCGTCAACTTGCACTCATGGGTTTTGCTACTTTCTTTGACATTGATACCGTGGCCCTCTTGTGGAGCAAGACTCTTAAAGTAGCCTTTGTTGGGCATGTCGAGAACGGTCTCTATGTGATTAACTTTTCGGAGCGACCCACTAAGACCGCGACATGCCTAATGGCTAAAGTTGACGTGGGATGGCTTTGGCATCGCCGTTTAGCCCACGTCAATATGAGATCTTTGCAAAGTCTTCTCAAGGGGGACCATGTCCGTGGACTAACAAATGTTAGTTTTGCCAAAGATCGTGCTTGCAGTGCTTGTATTGAAGGAAAGCTCCATGAGAAGGCTCACCCTCCCACGACCATTATCTACTCGAAGAGACCCTTGGAGCTCCTTCACATGGATCTTTTTGGTCCTCCATCTTTTGATAGTCTTGCATGTAGAAAGTATTGCTTGGTGATTGTGGATGATTATTCAAGATACACTTGGGTATACTTCTTTAAGAGGAAGAGTGAGACTCAACAAACTGTCATCGACTTTGCAAGTGAAGCTCAACGTCAACATAATGCAAAGATCTTTACAATAAGGAGTGACAATGGCACCAAGTTCAAGAACTACACCTTGGATGAGTTTCTTAGTGATGAGGGGATCAAGCATCAATATGCTGCTCCATATACCCCTCAACAAAATGGTGTTGCGAAGAGGAAGGACCGGACGTTGATGGATGCGGCAAGGACCATGATGGCGGAGTTCAAGTCTCCATACAACTTTTGGGCCGAAGCCATCAACATCGCATGTCATGCATCAAATCGGCTCTATCTGCGCAAAGGCTTGAACAAGACTCCTTATGAGATACTCACCAGCAACAAGCCCAATCTCAAGTACTTACGGGTGTTCGGGTGTCAGTATTTCATTCCCAAGAAAGGTGTTCGTTTGTCTAAATTTGAGGCTAGAGCTTATGAGGGCATATTTGTTGGTTATGCTACAAACTCTCATGCTTACCGTGTTCTCAACAAGTCCACCGGACTCATTGAGGAGACGTGTAACATGGAGTTTGACGAAAATAACGGCTCCCAAGTGGAGCAAAGTGGTACTTGTGAGGTAGGTGATGAAATTCCACCCCAAGCCATAAGAATAATGGGTATTGGTCATATTCTACCCATTAAGGAACCCCTTGTGGCCGAAGGAGAAGGACAATGCTCCACTCAAGTGGAGCCATCACCTCCCCAAGACCCACACGCTTCCGAAGAACAAAGTGAAGGCCCTCAACCTCGTGAACAAGACCAAGGGCAAGATCAATCTCAAGATGGTGGTGATCCTCTAAATGATGCCCAAGGTCAAGTTCTCCCCCTCGAGCAAGTTCAAGATCATGAGCAAGCTCAAGACGACGCTCAAGATAATCAAGTTAACCCTCCTCCTTCCACATCCGAGGAGGAATTAGAGCGTCGTGCCGCGAAGATTGCTTCCAAGCTCACCAGCAAAGGCCATCTCATGAAAAATGTGGTTGGAAGCCTAAGAAAGGGGGTAAGCACTTGTAGACAATTAGCAAACTATTGTGAACATCACGCGTTTGTCTCTTGTGTTGAACCCCAAAAGGTCTATGAGGCGCTCGAAGACTCGGATTGGCTCAATGCCATGCATGAGGAACTCAACAACTTCGAGTACAACAAGGTGTGGAGATTGGTGCCAAGGCCATCAGGGAACCACAACGTCATTGGAACCAAGTGTATTTTCAACAACAAGCAAGATGCTCATGGGAACATCATTCGCAACAAGGCAAGATTGGTAGCACAAGGCTACTCCCAAGTTGAGGGTGTCGACTACGGTGAAACCTTTGCTCCCGTTACTCGTCTTGAATCCATACGTTTGTTGATTGCTTATGCTTCCCATCACAACTTTAAGTTGCAACAAATGGATGTGAAAAGTGCTTTTCTTAATGGTCCTATTAATGAGTTGGTCTATGTCAAGCAACCCCCCAGGTTCGGGGATCCCTACTTACCGGATCATGTGTATCAACTCGATAAGGCACTCTATGGCCTTAAACAAGCCCCACGTGCGTGGTATGACCACCTTACCGAGTTGTTACAAGATCGTGGATTTGAGGTGGGGCAAATCGATCCCACTCTTTTTACTAAGAAGGTCAAAGGGGAGTTGTTTGTATGCCAACTATATGTTGATGATATTATCTTTGGTTCCCCTAACAAAGCTTTCAATGAGGAATTTGCCGCTCTTATGACCTCCAAGTTCAAGATTTCTTCAATGGGAGAGTTGAAGTTCTTCCTTGGTTTTGATATCAAACAACAAAGAGAAGGTACCTTCATCAACCAAGCCAAATACACTCAAGACATGCTAAAAAGATTCAAGCTAAATGATGTCAAGCCGGCTACTACACCAATGCCTACCAAGTGCCAACTTGACATTGATCCCAATGGTAAAGCGGTGGATCAAAAGGTATATCGCTCCATGATTGGCTCCTTGCTTTACCTTTGTGCATCTAGACCGGATATCATGTTGAGTGTGGGTATGTGTGCACGGTTTCAAGCCACACCAAAGGAAAGTCACTATGTGGCGGTCAAGCGAATCTTTCGATATCTGGCTCATACCCCAAACTTTAGCTTATGGTACCCAAGAGGAGCAAACTTCAAGCTTGAAGGATTTACGGATTCCGATTGGGCGGGAGACAAAGTGGATAGGAAGTCCACTTCCGGAGGGTGCCAATTTCTTGGGTGCTCTTTGGTGAGTTGGTCTTCCAAGAAGCAAAGTTGTGTGTCTCTCTCATCCACCGAAGCGGAATATGTGGCGGCCGGTAGTTGTTGTGCACAATTCTTATGGATGAGGCAAACTTTAAAGGAATACAGTGTCATTTGTGACAAAGTGCCTCTTTGGTGTGATAACGAAAGTGCCATCAAGATTTCTCTCAACCTGGTGCAACACTTCAAGATGAAGCATATTGAGATTCTGTATCATTTCATCCGGGATCACATTAGGCGAGGAGAGATGAAGCTCAAGTATGTCAACACTCATGATAACCTCGCAGATATTTTCACGAAGCCCTTGGATGAAGCAAGATTTCGTGAGTTAAGGCATGAGCTAAATATCATTGATTCGAGCAATGTGACTTGAACCCTTGTACACCCCACCTCACTCAACTTGTTGGCTAGCTTAGATGTAGGCATGGACATAGGGGGAGTGTTGTTCTCTCAATGAACTCTCCCTCCCCCCATTATGCATAAATTGGTCTAGTCTTTCACTTTAACCATTTTTTTATTATGGTACTAGTGCTTCAAGGACGAGTTTTCATCATGCGTCCAAGGTTAAAATCTTCGCGACGCCATACCTCTTGACTCAAACATAGGTGGCCTCGGCCACCGTCCTCTCTTGAAGAGGTGTGTTCTGGACCGTTATTAGTGTGTTTGTGGCCGTGTTGGTCTGTCCTCCTTCTTGGCTATGTTTTTCGTTTCTTCTTGAGCTTTTGTCGTCTGTCTAGAGGCCTGTAGGTTGCTGAGCGGTACTACCGCTGGTGGTGCGCGGTACTACCGCTCCAAGCGGTACTACCTCCCACCAGCGTGGTACTACCGCTGTGTGGCGGGGGCAGGGGGTTATATCGGGGGCAGGGGGAGTTTTCTTCTCACCCATACCTATTCGCTCGCCCCCTCGCTCTGTTCGTCTCTCCAGCAACCGGCTCCGCGGGAGGGCTCCGGCGGATCTCCTTCTTCGGGGCGTTCCTCTCCATTTCCTTCGGTGGAGACGATCCCCACCTTGTCCTCTTGCCATGGATGTCGGTATTGCCCCCATTCCCTCTCTCTTCTTGTCTAGACTTCCAATCTAGCATCTTAGGGGCACTAGTGGTTGCATATCTAGATTTTTGGCCAAATCTAGGCTTGAGTAGGATGAAGAAGGCATCTAGGCAGTTTGGATTGGTGGTTGGTAGAAGTATTTTTGAATTTGGTAGGACGGTAGTGCCGGATCTGACCACGGTAGTAGGAAACTGTTGTTTCCCCATCTCGAGCGGTACTACCGCTCCCTCTAGAGTGGTACTACCGCTTGGAGCGGTAATGTCGCTCACAGGTCGCGATACTACCGCCCTCTACCAGGTTCCACCATACTCTTACTACCCAGTGATCCTTTTTGGTTGTGTTTGGTGGCTTATGCTCATTCTTTCTAGTTGTTTGCGTGTTCTTGTGTGTGGTTCCAGGTGATGAGCTTCCTGAGCATCGGGCTCGGTGTATCAACCCCGGTCGTGCCACGTCAAAGCGTTACCGCACAACTGAGTCTGCAGGAGGTTCCTCAAGTGCTCCACCTCCACCTCAACTCAAGAAGAAGTCTGCTGTCAAGCCAAAGCAATCTGGAAAAAACCATGCCAGAAATGCAAGCCAAGGAGTACTGGGCAAGGCGTCGCCGCAACCCCTATGAGGCAGACCAAGATCCCACTTTGGTAAAACCGTCCATTCTGGAACAGGTTTCAGTTTGCCATCTTCTTTGATGTACTCAAAGCCAAGAAGAACCTCTTTGTTAACATGCACTCCATCGACACCGACCATATGGAGAAGGATCCTGAATACTTTGGTGAAGCTCTTCAGATGTGCACTCAACTGAACATTCTTGGTGTCATGCAATTCAACAAAGATTATGATGCTGACATTGTGGCCCAATTCTATGCCACAGTTCATCTCGGGACTGATGAGAACATGACACTGACTTGGATGACCAATGGCAAGTTGCTTTCAGTCAAGTGGAAGGCGTTCATAGAGTTGATTGGGGTGGAAGATCAAGGGCTTGCGTCTCCTGTCGGCTTTCGCCCACACCGCAACACCACCTCCACTCACAAGCAAGCTCTATGGCCCTACTGCACTTTGAAGATCAACCCTGAGACGAAGAAGGAAACGTATGAGCTGCCTGCCTTTCTGGACATTCTTCACTGTGTCTTCCATGAGACTCTTTTCCCTCGCATCGGGAATCTGGATATGGTTCATTCTTATCTCATGGACATGCTTCTCTTCTGCCAGCGTGAGAAGGAACAAAACACCGGAGAGTCCCTGATATCTCTCATGTTATGTGGTCTGAGCTTTTATCTTGCTATCTCCGAGCGCAAGTGCCCGATTTATGGTCCGTTCATCATGCTGCTTATTGAGAAGGCCTGGGATCGTGTCTATCCCAAGGTGATGCTAGAGACTGGAGAGTTGGTTTCTCACGACATCAAGCGTCTGAGGAAGAAGGACAACTGGGGCACTCAGGTCCCTAAATCTGGAGGTCCTTCATCTGCTACTGCCATGGAGATCGAGGAGGAGGCTGAGGCTGAGGATGATGATGATGACTATGTGCCTTCTGCGGCAGAGCCCTCTTGGGCAAAGAAGCTCAAGCTCAAGATGAAGAAGCTGTTCTGCATGGAGTCTCACGGTCAGTACATGACTCATGTGGCTGAGAAGAAGGCCCGAGGTCGTCACAAGGAGCTCATGCGTCAGTTGGGTGCCACCGTTAACAGTGGATCTGAGGACCAGCTTACTGAGGAGGAGGAGTGGATTCAGCAGCACTGCCTGTGGACCGATTTTGATGCCGAGCACTTCCCGACCGACGACGGTGGCGCAGACAATCCCGCTGAGATCTGATATTTGAGTCCCTCTCTTGCTATCACATGGAGCCGTAGCAACACTCCCTCTCCTTTTTGGTGTCTCGATGCCAAAGGGGGAGAGAGTTTAGGGATTTGTGTTTTGTGTCTTTCGTCTTCTGTGTTTGTGTTTTCTCGCAGTTTGCTTTGTTTGGTTTGTGTTAGTGAGACCTAAGTTCCAGTCATATGGTGTGAGACATATGCTACCTTATCTTTCGAGACATATGCTACCTTATCTTTCGAGTATCATTATCTATGTCTATCTAGCTTATGAGTTGCATGCTTATCCTGTTATCTATGTTGCTCTCATATACCCTGCTTAGGTGGTTGGTCTCTAAAATGCAGGGGGAGCGTTGATCCTGGTATGTGTGTCGTGCAGTCCAAAGCACTTATCCAGATAACACACATCTAGGGGGAGCCCATCTACATTTTAGGACGGTGGGGTTTTGCGCTTGTCCTATATCTTTCCTGTTTGTGCAAATCCCGTATTGTCATCAATCCACCAAAAAGGGGGAGATTGTAAGGGCATATTTATCCCCAAGATGTTTTGGTGATTGATGACAATGCTTTTGCGGACTAATCGTGTGAGTTGAGTTCTTTCAGAGATTCATCCTTTGGCACGAGATGATTACCTCCCATCGGTGTTTTATTCAAGACGGTGTAGCTCCTTCGTTTCTCTGTTGGTGGACTGTCACCGTACTATCAAGAGGGGATCCGCTTTGGTAAGGCTAGGGTGGAATCAACACGTACACATCCTTATCACACCCGATGTTTCTTTCCGCTTCATTGGAGCTACCTTCCCTATCTGTGCCTGCCCTGTCCTGTCCCAGCGGTAGTACCGCGGTCCTCAGCGGTAGTACCGCCGAAGCACGTCAAGCGGTAGTACGGCTCCCCAAGCGGTAGTACCGTTCCCCGAGCGGTAGTACCGCTTGCGGTCTTCGGCCGTAGTACCGCAGTGGTTCTACCGCCTCGACTCGAGACCGCTGTTTTTCGTGTCGGGTTTTACGGTACTAGTAGCGGCAGTAGTGGCGGTAGTACCGCTCCAAGCGGTAGTACCGCAAATACTTCCGTGGTAGTACCGCTCTCGGGCCATGACCCTGCATCCCTCGTCAGCGCGGCAGTACCGCTGGGAGGGAGCGGTAGTACCGCTTGTCAGTGGTAGTACCGTCCTGCCCAAGCGGTAGTACCGCTCTGTGCGTGGCTGTTTGGGGGGGGGGGGTAACGGTTGGATTGTTTCCCCCACTATATAAAGGTGTCTTCTTCCCCAAAGTTGACCTACCTCTTCCCCCAAAAGCTCCATTGTTGCTCCAACCTCCATTTTCGCCCGATCTCTCTCCCTATCAAATCAAACTTGTTGATTTGCTCGGGATTGGTTGAGAAGGCCCCGATCTACACTTCCACCAAGAGAAATTTGATTCCCCCCACTAATCCCTGGCGGATCTTGTTACTCTTGGGTGTTTGAGCACCCTAGAGGGTTGAGGTCACCTCGAAGCCATAGTCCATTGTGGTGAAGCTTCGTGGTGTCGTTGGGAGCCTCCAATTAAGTTGTGGAGATTGCCCCAACCTTGTTTGTAAAGGTTCGGTCGCCGCCTTCAAGGGCACCAATAGTGGATTCACGGCATCTCGCACTGTGTGACGGCGTGAGGAGAATACGGTGGCCCTAGTGGCTTCTTGGGGAGCATTGTGCCTCCACACCACTCTAACGGAGACGTACTTCCCCTTAAAAGGAAGGAACTTCGGTAACACATCCTCGTTTCCACCGGCTCCACTCTTGGTTATTTCGTGCCTTTACTTTTGCAAGCCTACTTGTGATTGTATCCCTTGCTTGCTTATGTGCTAGTTGTTATTGCATCATATAGGTTGCTCACATAGTTGCATATCTAGACAACCTATTTTGTTGCAAAGTTTAAATTGGTAAAGAGAAGCTTAAAAATTGTTAGTTGCCTATTCACTCCCCCCCCCTCTAGTCAACTATATCGATCCTTTCAAATAACAATTATGCAGCAAAGAAATCAAATAGGTCTAAAAAATATTCATGATAAATCTGATCATAAAGTGAAAATTCATCACAACACAACAAACATACCAGCAGATTACATCAGAAGCATCACAATCATGTAGGGTAGCTCATGTGATCTTTGTATTGAGAAACATGGGAGAGAAAACCAACTAGCGACTGCTATGGACCCGTAGTCCAAAGGAAATTGCTCACCGGCAATCGTGGTGACCTTCAAGTTGATGGAGATGGCAACCGTGATAATTTTGTTCTTTGGCAGAGTACCAAAAAGGCCTCCAAATTGGATCATCGTGGAACAAAGAGGTGCAATGGTAGGAGTTGAATAACTCCTCAATATTTAGGGTTTTCGGTGCGAACGGAAAATGTAGACGTCGAAAGGTGGTGGAGAGGTGGACCACGGGCTCCATGCGGCCCCACCATGTGCCCTTGGCCATGTGGTGGGGGCACCTGGAGGATGTGGGTTGTGGGCGACCCCTAGCCACCTCTTGTGTCCTCCAGAAGCTTCCCGATGACAAAGATTTTCTGGAACAATTTTGGTATTTTTGGAACTCTGATTGATTTTCATAGAAATGTAAAAACATGTAGAAAACAACAACTGACCCTAGGCATTAAGTTAATAGGTTTGTCTAAAAAATAATAAAAATTGATGCCAAAATGATATAAACCTTGACATGAAACAAACAAAAATTATAAATACGCTTGAGACGAGTTACTATGCAACTATCCTTTTATCCTTAGTGGCAACAACAGAATACAATCATTTCACATCTTCTATCACCGTCGTAGATCACTTGCAAGATTGGACCCAAGTAACATACACAACTCCCTCTTGGAGATCATTCATCTTAACATGGCCAGTGCAAGACTAATAGATCAGAAATCATATATGTCTATAAATTATGCAACAAAGAACTCATATGAATCCAAGAATAAACCATATAAATCTGACCATAAGGTGACAATCCATCGCATTGCAACAAACAATCCCTAAAGGTTACATATGATGGCAAGGCGCCCATCAGGGTGACCGGCGCCACCTCGTTTCACGCCTCCTTCCGCCTCGCCTTCTGCCTTGCCGAGCGCCGCTCATCTGACGCTTGTACGCGCAGTTCCCGGGCTTCCCGGATCCCATGGAACAGAGGCCCTTAGCCATCCAGACGACCCACCGCCATATCTTCCTGTTTCACGTCGGTACCTGTACCCCGACACTAGGCGGGGTGGTGCTGCAGGACTTCTTCATCTACAACGCCAACAACCCTTCCTCGCTCATAGCGCTCCCAACTTGTACCAAGCCGTACCCAGATAATTCCCGCTCTGATTACCGGCTACCTCGTCAACCTCCTGGCCAGAAGGAGGAGTGGCGCCTGCTGACCGTCGGATCCATGGGCCTCTTGTGCCGAGGCGAAGGCGAAGAGTTTGCGGTGGCAGAGCTCAGCGTTTCCCTACCCTCCATAATAAGGTCTATGCCGACATCTGCATTTTGTACTCAAGTACTACGTCAGCTAGCCTCAGACCTGACGGCAAATGGAACTCCATGCGTGTGCCAATCCTCGGCGTTGAAGATCTTGATGATGTCGTGTAGCTCTGTTATTGGCAGACCGACGCCGTTATTCCCTTCAAACATTTCCTATGCTGGATCGACTACTACCGAGGCATCCTCCTTTGTGATGTGTTTGCAGAGGCCAGTCCCGCCGTCTCCTTTCTCCGGTTCCCCTTGAACAAGTTCCCTTCCACTCGCGGCAGGGAATCCAGCTGGGTGTATCGTGGTGCTTCGGTTGTCGATGCAGGCCGTGCACTCAAATTTGTTAATATCGCCCGCAATGATGGTGTTGGCTACGGACCACTTAAACCCGGTGCTGGCTTCACTATCATCTGCCACACCCTCATGACCCTTACGTCGGGCCAAATGGTGTGGAACGAGGACTACAAGATCAGCTCGGATGAGCTCTGGTCGCTCAACTCTTCTGAGTGTCTCCCTCGTGACATCTTGATGTTCCCTCAAGTGAACATCGACAACCCACAGAAAGTGCACTTCCTTATGACCGAGTTTGAATGGGTGCTGAAGAAGATGTGGGTGGTCGTCATTAACATGAAAACCAAGACCGTGGTTTCATTCTCTAAATATATCAATGGAAAAGAGGGCCTTGAAACTGACGATGGTGACTTAACCGAAAAAAGGTCCGAAGCACCCATGTCCTTTCTCCCTTGTGAGGTCTCCAAGTTCCTCCAGTCCTTGAGTTGATCATCTGTTGTCTTTTATATATTATCTTTTTAGGAACATTTTATATATTACCTACTCAATACGTTTTTGTTCGGTTGCATATTTGTTACTAGATACATACAAGTTGTTTATCATTTTTTTTATCTTGTTGGCATTTTAATTTTGTCGTCAATGCCTTCTTTTATTCCTCCTTCGTTCCATAATATTTGAAGTTTTAGTTTTGTTTAAGTCAAATATCTTCAGGTTTGAGCAAGCCTATAGAAAATATAGTTTGTACATAAACCTACCACTTAATTAAGGATATGAATGTGTTAAGTGAATTTCAGCGTATTGGCCATGTTTGTGTAATATTCAGTTGCTAAATTAGATTTTGTTGGTAGTGTTCATTGAATGAACACTTCACTTCAGTTCCCAAATTGACAAATGGGAAAGTTCCCACAATGACACATGGCAGTGTTTCAAAGTGACCAATGCCAATCTTACAACCACATACTTATCTATTTAATAAACAATGTGTGATGAGCGTCCTTTGCCCCACATGCTTTAACGGCCAGATGGCTTGAAATTATGCCTCCGCATCTGGGTCCGTGGCCGGCAATGTGGGAACATGCGCGGGCACGGGGACAAGCGCTACTGGGATGGGGACGAATGTGGGCATGGAAGCGAGGACATGCGCGTCCACAGAGTCTTCGTCTGTCGCCGCGAGGAGGCCCAGAACGAAAACGTAGTTTTCTCAATGTTGCATCAATGTATCCGACTTCTTCGACGCAAACTCGTCATCACTAAAGCTGAAGATGAGGGGCAGCTCATCTTACTGTGCCATGGCATCAAGGTGATTTGAGTGGGATAAAGATAGGATTGGGAGGCGTCGGCCAGTAGATTCAAATATGGGAGGTAGGATAGGGCGACCACCTTTTATAGGACACCTTGGGCGCCATAATTAATATGACATTTAAGGAGGTGAAGGCGATGGGCAATCATAAAAGAGTGCACTACCCAATGAGAAACGCTGTCGCGCTTAGTTGTCTCCCGGCTACTCACATGCACCTCCCGGGCTTCGCACACGCAAGCTTATTAACGAAGGTATTAGCACCATAGCGCACACGATTCTACAAAAGTAAAGTGTTCAAAAAATTGTAAATAATTGGGTACCCTTATGTTTGGAATATCTTCCCATTATACTCCTATAATAGTACCCGTCTTATGGGATCCTCCGCGCGCAAGAGTGCCCTTCGTGGCATCCCTTGCACTAGGGTCTCGCATGACTCGCTCCTTGGCGCGCTCTGTGCCGTCCGATCTTTCCGGGCACGCACCATGTTGGTTTTCTCGGAGGTCCATGACACGTGGGCTCCGGGTGCTACCGAGGTTAGCTCTCTATGGGTAATTGCATCATGCCGTGACCATAAATATGTTAATTGGTTAGTCCGTAATTTACATGATCATATTAATTTGATTTGATTAAGTAGAAAATATAATTTAATTTTGATAGTAAACATATATTTGGTAAACGGTTGCCAAAGAAAACATAAATTCATTTGATAAGTCAATAAGACTTTCGAAAGTTGAACCGGGTTTCCCGGTCAAATAACCAGAGACGAACAGGAAAATCAACATGGATAATTGAAGGAGAGGATACTTGGAGTAGGTAGAGAAAGGATAAAATGTTGACTAAACCTTATGTCTTCTTTAAATAGGAGAGATTTGCTTACCTGAAAAGAAATGCTAAATTATGCTATTACCTCTACGGCTCTGCTTATAAGTTATAACTGCACCCCAATGCATAAACACCAGTTGTCTATCTGATAAGGCATAACGATGCTAAGAGCATCTCCAACAGTGACGGTAAAAAACGTGCCCGCGAGGTAAAAGTGTGATTTAGCGTGCGCGGGGCGGTTTCGCATGCTCCAACGAGCGCGGGAAACTTACGCGCGCGGGAAAGGATCGCCTGCGCGGGGAAAAGGCGGCCGGGCGCGCGCTAGTTTTGGCGCATGGCGTCCGGCGCGTGTTATAAAATCCAACGCCTCCGTGCGTCCTCCCACCGCTATGTACCTTGCCGCCGGGGAGCTTCGGGCTACCGCGGCGTTCGCGCACGCCCCTCTGGCGCCTTCTCCACTGAGATCCGGTCCTGCCAGATGCGCCTCGGCCTCGGCACTTTCGACATCGCCCACGAGGCCGCCCGCGCGTACGACGCGGCGGCGTGGCTCCTCCGACGGCCTCGTCGGGAGATGAACTTCCCCGACGTACCGACGTGGGAGCGGGTGCAGGAGCTCGCGCCTTCCCCTCGGCTTATCACTGACGAGGATCGTCGCGACAATCAGAGGCGGGAGAGCTGAGGGAGTCCTGGGTTAAGGGGTCCTCGGACAGCCAGACTATATACTTTGGCCGAATTGTTGGACTATGAAGATACAAGATTGAAGACTTCGTCCCGTGTCCGGATGGGACTCTCCTTTGCGTGGAAGGCAAGCTTGGCAATTGGGATATGTAGATCTCCTTCTCTATAACCGACTCTGTGTAACCCTAGCCCCCTCCGGTGTCTATATAAACCGGGGGGTCTAGTCCGTAGGATGAGAACAATCATAATCATAGGCTAGCTTCTAGGGTTTAGCCTCTACGATCTCGTGGTAGATCAACTCTTGTAATACTCATATCATCAAGATCAATAAAGCAGGAAGTAGGGTATTACCTCCATTGAGAGGGCCCGAACCTGGGTAAACATCGTGTCCCCCGCCTCCTGTTACCATTAGCCTTAGACGTACAGTTCGGGACCCCCTACCCGAGATCCACCGGTTTTGACACCGACATTGGTGCTTTCATTAAGAGTTCCACTGTGTCGTCGCCATAAGGCTCGATGGCTCCTTCAATCATCTTTAACGATGCGGTCCAGGGTGAGGTTTTCCTCCCCGGACAGATCTTTGTATTCGGCGGTGTCGTACTGCGGGCCAACTCACTTGGCCATCTGGAGCAGATCGATAGCTACACCCCTGGCCATCAGGTCAGGTTTGGAAGGTTGAACTATACTGCCGACATCTGCGGAGACATGATCTTCGACGGATTCGAGCCCATGTCAGGTGCACCGAACAGTCACGACGAGCATGACTTAGATCTGCCATCGGACAGGGTTTGGGAGATCGCGCCTGTGGAGGCCCTGGGAATCAATCCGGAGCAGATCGTGCCATCCGAGGACGGATGGATGGACCCCGCCAAGGAGGCTGCACCCTCAGCGGCGATAGAGCCGAACACTGACCCCACCTCCTATGAGGCCGGTGTCATCGGACCCTCGGACTCGTCTCCGACTACAGGCTCCGAACCGCGTGCATCCGTGGCTATCGAATCTGATTGGGCACCGATCATGGAGTTCACCTCCGCGGATATCTTTCAGCACTCGCCCTTGGGCGACGTGCTAAATTCATTGAGGTCTCTCTCCTTGTCAGGAGGCTCTTGGCCGAACTATGTCCGGCTGGAGTGGGAAGCAGACAACGAAGAAATTCATTCCCCGCCCACCACCCACGTAATAGCCACTGTCGATGACTTAACCGACGTGCTTGACTTCGACTCCGAAGACATAGACGGTATGGACGACGATGCAGGAGAAGAACAGGAACCACCGCCCACAGGGCGCTAGACACCCACCTCATCATATAATATATATATATATATATATATATATATATATATATATATATATATGATGGACACCCCCAAAGAAATTAATGGCGATGAGGCTACGGAGGATAATCCCTTGGAGAAGCAATCTAGGCACTAGCGTCACAGGCGTCGCTCTAAGCCCCGCCATAGCAAAAATAGTGATACCGGCACAAGAGATGATAGCAATCCGGATGGTGCCAAAGACGAAAACAATCCTGCCCAGCCAGGATTCGAGCAGGCCGAGCAAGAAGATGGGCAAGCTAGCCCTAAGGAACATGCAACAGATGGAGAATCAGAGGGTGATAATTACATGTCTCTCTCCGAAGACGAAGTGAGCCTTGGCGACGAAGAATTCATCGCGCCTGAGGACCCCGTCGAGCAGGAGCGCTTCAAGCGCCGGCTTATAGCCACTGCAAAAAGCCTGAAGAAGAAGAAGCAGCAGCTTCAAGCTGATCAATATTTGCTAACTGATAGATGGACCGAGTTCCTGGCAGCCGAGGAATAGGGACTCGAGCGCCCAACCAAAAATTACCCAAAGCGCAAGTTGCTACCTCAACTCGAGGAGAAGGCATCAAAGCCCACACTACCAGCGCACGATGCGGCTGACCGGCCACCTCGTGGCTGGGACAAAGCGGCGTATCAGCCCGGACTTCAGCCCGCACCCCGTCGCCAAACAAACAATAATACTAAGGCACGGGGCTACACGAAGGACCTGCAAGACGTATTGGAAAACAAAGCAGGACAGTCAAGATCGATCTACGGATCACGGGGACGTGCCACAATGCGTGATGATGACCGCCACGCCGAATACACTAAACACAAGTCCGGCCGGGCCGAATACAACAGACCAGACTCATTTGAACTGCATCGTGATGTAGCCCGGCATAGAGGCACCGCACACCCCCTATGCTTCACTGATGAAGTAATGGATCATGAATTCCCAAAAGGGTTTAAACCCGTGAACATTGAATCATATGATGGCACAACAGACCCTGCGGTATGGATTGAAGATTTTCTTCTCCACGTTCACATGGCCCGCGGCGATGATCTACATGCCATCAAGTACCTCCCACTTAAGCTCAAAGGACCGGCTCGACATTGGCTGAATAGCCTGCCAGCAAACTCCATTGGCAGTTGGGAGAACCTGGAAGACGCATTCCTTGATAACTTCCAGGGCACTTACGTGCGACCACCGGATACTGATGACTTAAGTCACATAACCCAACAGTCTGGAGAGTCAGCCAGGAAATTCCGGACTTGGTTCCTAACTAAAAAGAACCAAATTGTCGACTGTCCGGATGCCGAAGCCTTAGCGGCCTTTAAGCATAACATCCGCGACGAATGGCTTGCCTGACACCTCGGCCAAGAGAAGCCAAAGTCCATGGCAGCCCTCACGACACTCATGACCTGCTTTTGCATAGGCGAGGACAGCTGGCTGGCTCGTAGCAATATCACACCAAGAAATTGTGACAATTCAGATGCCAGAGATAGCAACGGCAAGCCACGACGCAATAGACACAAGCGTCGCAACAATGGTGACAACGCCGAAGACACGGCAGTCAATGCCGGATTCAGTGGCTCTAAATCCGGTCAGCGAAAAAAGGCATTTAAAAGAAAGAATCTGGGCCCGTCCAGTCTGGACCGCATACTCGATCGCTCGTGTCAAATTCACGGCACCCCCGATAAACTAGCCAACCACACCAACAGAGAATGTTGGGTGTTCAAATAGGCCGGCAAGTTGAATGCCAAACACAAGGAAAAGGGGCTGCATAGCGATGACGACGAGGAGCCCCGACCGCCGAACACAGGAGGACAGAAGAAATTTCCTCCCCGGGTGAAAATGGTGAATATGATATACGCAACCCATATTCCCAAGAGGGAACGGAAGCATGCACTAAGGGACGTCTATGCGATGGAGCCAGTCGCCCCAAAGTTCAACCCATGGTCCTCTTGTGCGATCACTTTCGATTGCAGGTACCATCCTACCAGTATCCGTCATGGCGGTTCGGCCGCATTGGTCCTCGACCCCATCATTGACGGATTCCATCTCACACGAGTTCTTATGGACGGTGGCAGCAGCCTGAACCTGCTCTATCAGGATACAGTGTGCAAAATGGGCATCGACCCCTCAAGGATCAAACCCACAAAAACCACCTTTAAAGGTGTCATACCAGGTGTAGAGGCCTGTTGCACGGGCTCAATCACACTGGAAGTGGTCTTCGGATCTCCGGACAACTTCCGAAGCGAGGAGTTAATCTTTGACATCGTCCCTTTCCGCAGTGGCAAGAAAAGTCCGAACACTTTTTGATGCGGAGCATCCCACGTTCATCCCCATGTACACTCCGACTACTCTCCAAACCCCAAGTGGACATATGACGAGACCTCAAACATACGCCATTGGACACAAGGTGAACTCCTCCCCTCCAAACCTTCACTTCCCACATGTGAGACATGGTTACTGGCTCATATATATGTGCTATGCATGACTAGGAACAAGGAGGAAGACCATGGACAAGACGGCGAGGACACCAAGTACAAGGACCAAGAGAAGAAGCTGCCCGAAGCTACAGCGGCCGGACGTCCAACCAGGACCGGACGTCCGACGACTCCCAGGCTCCGGACGACCGGCCCCCTCCGGACGATCGTGCCAGCGACCACCGAACCGAATCTGCGGACATCCGAAGAACTCCGGACGTCCGGGACCCCGCGAGCCTCTGGACGTCCGATCCCCTCCGGACGTCCGACCAAAGCGCACCCGAGCCGAATCTACGGAAGTCCGAAGAGCACCGGACGTCCGGACCTTCCCGAGCCTCCGAACGACCGGAACCCTCCGCACGTCCGACGCCTGTCTGCGCACAGTGTGTTGGGCCGCAGCCCATGTACACCTTCACTTACCCCTTCGTGGCCCTAGACTATATATACTCCTCCACCTCCTCCTAGTTAGAATTAGCGTTGATTTAGCTCAACTTAGAGATAGAGCTTCGCTCATTCATCGGATCTCCTCCTCGTTAGAGACCACGGCCTCTTCGGAGAAGATCCTATCGGATTCAAGACCCCCTCGTGGGAAGATCCCCTTGTGGATTCAAGACCTCCTCACGGAGAAGATCGGTTACCTTTGTATCCTTACCTTTGTTGACTTTGGATCTCATGTATCTTTTTGTGTTCTTTGATCTAGCACTTGTGTGACCGATTCCTTGTTGGTTGAGTGTTTTCCCTCATTCCTCCCCGTGATTTCCTTGTGTTCTTCCGCACGTTCTTCGTGTGTCCCCGTAGGATCCACTCCAAACGTGAAAGATCGTCCACATAGGGTTCCACCCTACATCATCTTGATATCAGAGCAAGGTTGATCACGTTTTGGAGCCCCTACCCCTCTTTTTCTAGCTTGATTTTGTTGTGTTCTTGCCTAAATCCGAAAATCCCCACCAAAAATAGCCCTAATTTTTTTTGTGATTTGTTGGTTTGAGGAAGTTTTGTTGATTTTGATCCATGGATTTGCTTGGTTTCGAGTGGATCTGGCATTTCTCTAAGTTTCCCCATCTTTCATCTGCGAAATCTCGTCAATTTTGACCCCAAAATCTCCATTTTCCGCTCAAAATCGCGCCCCCGAACTCGGATCTCGCGTTGACCCCGACCCACCGGATGACTGGAGTTTTACGGACGTCCGGAGCCCCTGGAACGACCGGACGTCCAACCTTTTCCAGACGACCGGAACCCCTAACCCGAACCGAATTTACGGATTTCCGACTTTTCCGGACGTCCGACGCCCCGAACATCCGACCTTTCCGGACGTCCGTAACCTGTAGGTTTTGACTTCGGCTGATTCTTGTTTCGGCCATAACTAATTCATCCGAACTCTGATTTCGACGTTCTTTAGCTCATTTTGAAGCTCTTGACATCCCCTATCCCACAAAAATACCACCAACACCATTTGACTCCATCAAATTTTTGGAACTTTGGCATCTTTGCCTAGGCCTTCCACCATATAATCCGCATAGCCACCACCGACTTCCGCAACCTAACCCATTTTCCTTGCCATAGCATTAGTGGTTGCTTGAGTAGTGATTCGAGTCTCCTAAGGTGTTTCGGCTACTTAGGGACAATTCCTTCTTCATCAACCACCACCACCATTTCTGCATAGGCTTACCCGCCATACACTTCCACCCCAACTTAACCCAATTTTGTTTGAGTTGTGGCTTGTGTCTCCTAAGGTGTTTCGGCTACTTAGAGACAGCAACTTCAACTCGGACACGTGTATAGCCATCATTCCACTTCCGCATTGCCAAGTGCAAACCACCACCGCTTTCCGCTACCACCATTTGACATTTGTCATTTGAGATTTTGAGTTTGCGGTTTTTCTGTTTCCTAAGGTGTTTCGGCTACTTAGGGACGAGTCTCCATCATCTTGGTATCTACATCAAAGACACCACCACTCATCATCGCAAAGGACGGTAACCTCGACGACACCATTGTATATTCCCCTTGCAAATTGCATTGATAACCGCTAGCCCATTTGCGTTACTTACCTATCGAGACTAGCCATTTGAGTATTGCCGGCAATGTTACTTGTGCACATTAGTGATCATACTTCCCATAGCATACATACCATACCATTGTGGTGCATATATTGGTATCATATCTTGTGTCACAAGTTTGTTCCCGCATATACACAATTGCTATCTTGGTTTGTGCATTGTGCAAAAGCGGCCATAGAAAAAAAAGAAATAAAGCTTTTAAGCAAAAGAAACAGAGCAAAGAAGCTTGCACTAGTAGAAAAAGGACCTAATATGAGACACATCAGTGCCGGTTGGGTTTTGAGCCGGCACTAATGTGTCCATTAGTGCCGGTTCCAACGGCTAGCCGGCCGTTCTCATTAGTACCGGTTCATGGCGAACCTATAGTACCGGTTCGTGCCACGAACCGGTACTAAAGAGGGTTGTGGCAGGGTGTTGTCAGTCTGGGGCCCGTCCAGCACCTTTAGTACTAGTTCGTGGCACGAACTGGTACTAAAGGTCGACGTACATAATGTTGGGGAACGTTGCAGAAAATTAAAATTTTTCCTACGGTTTCACCAAGATCCATCTATGAGTTCATCTAAGCAACGAGTCAAGGGAGTGAGTTTGCATCTACATACCACTTGTAGATCGCGTACGGAAGCATTAGAGGGAGCGGTGATGATGGAGTCGTACTCGCCATGATTCAGATCACCGGAGATCCTAGCGCCGAACGGACGGCACCTCCGCGTTCAACACACGTACGGAGCGTGTGACGTCTCCTCCTTCTTGATCCAGCAAGGGGGAAGGAGAGGTTGATGATGATGGCTCCAACAGCAGCACAACGGCATGGTGGTGGTGGAACAGCAGCACTCCGGCAGGGCTTCGCCAAGCACGTGACGGAGGAGGAAGAGGTGTAGCAGGGGAAGGGGGCGCCAGGACTTCAGGGTGCGGCTACCCCTCTCCCTCCCTCCCTTTATATAGGCCCCCAGGGGGGGCGCCGGCCCTGGGAGATTCAATCTCCCAAGGGGGCGGCGGCCAAGGGGGGAGGAGTGCCCCCAAGGCATGTGGTGCGCCCCCACCCCAGGGTTTCAACCTAGGCGCAGGGGGTGGGCCTAGGGGGGCGCACCAGCCCACTATGGGCTGGCTCCCCTCCCACTTCATCCCATGGGGCCCTCCGGGATGGGTGGCCCCACCCGGTGGACCCCCGGGACCCTTCGGGTGGTCCCGGTACAATACCGGGTGACCCCGAAACTTTCCCAATGGCCGAAATACCACTTCCTATATATAATTCTTTACCTCCGGACCATTCCGAAACTCCTCGTGACGTCCGGCATCTCATCCGAGACTCCAAGAAAACATTCGGTATACTGCATACTCATATTCATACAACACTAGCGTCACGAACCTTAAGTGTGTAGACCCTACGGGTTCGGGAGACACGTAGACATGACCGAGACGGCTCTCGGGCAATAACCAACAGCGGGATCTGGATACCCATGTTGGCTCCCACATGCTCCTCGATGATCACATCGGATGAACCATGATGTCGAGGATTCGAACAACCCCGTATACAATTCCTTTTGTCATTCGGTACGTTACATGCTCGAGACTCGATCGTCGGTATCCCAATACCTCGTTCAGTCTCGTTACCGGCAAGTCACTTTACTCGTACCGTAATGCATGATCCCGTGACCAAACACTTGGTCACTTTGAGCTCATTGTGATGATGCATTACCGAGTGGGCCCAGAGATACCTCTCTGTCATACGGAGTGACAAATCCCAGTCTCGATCCGCGTCAACCCAACAGACACTTTCGGAGATACCTGTAGTGCACCTTTATAGTCACCCAGTTACGTTGTGACGTTTGGTACACCCAAAGCACTCTTACGGTATCCGGGAGTTACACGATCTCATGGTCTAAGGAAGAGATACTTGACATTGGAAAAGCTCTAGCAAAACGAACTACACGATCTTGTGCTATGCTTAGGATTGGGTCTTGTCCATCACATCATTCTCCTAATGATGTGATCCCGTTGTCAATGACATCTAATGTCCATAGT
This sequence comes from Triticum aestivum, assembly GCF_018294505.1. Classification (NCBI taxonomy): domain Eukaryota; kingdom Viridiplantae; phylum Streptophyta; class Magnoliopsida; order Poales; family Poaceae; genus Triticum; species Triticum aestivum. The sequence continues at coordinate 34,884,362 of NC_057813.1, read as the reverse complement.
CAGGAAACCATGACTATCTGTTGACCAACGAGCTAGTCAACTAGAGGCTTACTAGGGACATGTTATGGTCTATGTATTCACACGTGTATTACGATTTCCGGATAATACAGTTATAGCATGAATAAAAGACAATTATCATGAACAAGGAAATATAATAATAATCTTTTATTATTGCCTCTAGGGCATATTTCCAACAGTCTCCCACTTGCACTAGAGTCAATAATCTAGTTACATTGTGATGAATCGAACACCCATAGAGTTCTGGTGTTGATCATGTTTTGCTCGCGAGAGAGGTTTAGTCAACGGATCTGCGACATTCAGATCTGTATGTACTTTGCAAATATCTATGTCTCCATCTTGAACATTTTCACGGATGGAGTTGAAACGACGCTTGATGTGCCTGGTCTTCTTGTGAAACCTGGGCTCCTTGGCAAGGGTAATAGCTCCAGTGTTGTCACAAAAGAGTTTGATCGGCCCCGACGCATTGGGTATGACTCCTAGGTCGGTGATGAACTCCTTCACCCAAATAGCTTCATGCGCTGCCTCCGAGGCTGCCATGTACTCCGCTTCACATGTAGATCCCGCCACGACGCTCTGCTTGCAGCTGCACCAGCTTACTGCTCCACCATTCAACATATACACGTATCGGTTTGTGACTTAGAGTCATCCAGATCTGTGTCGAAGCTAGCGTCTACGTAACCCTTTACGACGAGCTCTTCGTCACCTCCATAAACGAGAAACATGTCCTTTGTCCTTTTCAGGTACTTCAGGATATTCTTGACCGCTGTCCAGTGTTCCTTGCCGGGATTACTTTGGTACCTTCCTACCAAACTTACGGCAAGGTTTACATCAGGTCTGGTACACAGCATGGCATACATAATAGATCCTATGGCTGAGGCATAGGGGATGACGCTCATCTCTTCTTTATCTTTTGCCGTGGTCGGGCATTGAGCCGAGATCAATCTCACACCCTGCAATACAGGCAAGAACCCCTTCTTGGACTGATCCATTTTGAACTTCTTCAAAATCTTATCAAGGTATGTGCTTTGTGAAAGACCTATGAGGCGTCTTGATCTATCCCTATAGATCTTGATGCCCAATATGTAAGCAGCTTCTCCAAGATCCTTCATTGAAAAACACTTATTCAAGTAGGCCTTAATGCTGTCCAAGAATTCTATATCATTTCCCATCAAAAGTATGTCATCTTCATATAATATGAGAAATGCTACAGAGCTCCCACTCACTTTCTTGTAAACCCAGGCTTCTCCATAAGTCTGCATAAACCCAAATGCTTTGATCATCTCATCAAAGCGAATGTTCCAACTCCGAGATGCTTGCACCAGCCCATAAATGGATCGCTGGAGCTTGCATACTTTGTTAGCGTTCTTAGGATCGACAAAACCTTCCGGCTGCATCATATACAGCTCTTCCTTAAGATAACCGTTAAGGAATGCTGTTTTGACGTCCATCTGCCATATCTCATAATCATAGTATGCGGCAATTGCTAACATGATTCCGACGGGCTTAAGCTTCGCTACGGGAGAGAAAGTCTCATCATAGTCAATCCCTTGAACTTGCCGATAACCCTTAGCGACAAGTCGAGCTTTATAGATGGTAATATTACCATCCGCGTCCGTCTTCTTCTTAAAGATCCATTTGTTTTCTATCGCTCGCCGATCATCGGGCAAGTCAGTCAAAGTCCATACTTTGTTTTCATACATGGATTCTATCTCGGATTTCATGGCTTCTAGCCATTTGTTGGAATCTGGGCCCGCCATCGCTTCTTCATAGTTTGAAGGTTCACCGTTGTCTAACAACATGATTTCCAGGACAGGGTTGCCGTACCATTCTGGTGCGGAACGTGTCCTTGTGGTCCTACGAAGTTCAGTAGCAACTTGATCCGAAGTACCTTGATCATCATCATTAATTTCCTCTTCAGTTGGTGTAGGCATCACAGGAACATTTTCCTGAGATGCACTACTATCCTATTCAAGAGGTAGTACTTCATCGAGTTCTACTTTCCTCCCACTTATTTCTTTCGAGAGAAACTCTTTTTCCAGAAAGGATCCGTTCTTGGCAACAAAGATCTTGCCCTCAGATCTTAAGTAGAAGGTATACCCAATGGTTTCCTTAGGGTATCCTATGAAGACGCATTTTTCCGACTTGGGTTCGAGCTTTTCAGGTTGAAGTTTCTTGACATAAGCATCGCATCCCCAAACTTTTAGAAACGACAGCTTAGGTTTCTTCCCAAACCATAATTCATACGGTGTCGTCTCAACGGATTTAGATGGTGCCCTATTTAAAGTGAATGTAGCTGTCTCTAGAGCGTATCCCCAAAATGATAGCGGTAAATCGGTAAGAGACATCATAGACCGCACCATATCCAATAGAGTGCGATTACGACGTTCGGACACACCGTTTCGCTGAGGTGTTCCAGGCGGCGTGAGTTGTGAAACGATTCCACATTTTCTCCTCCATGATCCGATCGTAAGAATTTTATTTTTCGGTCACGTTGATTCTCTACTTCATTCTGAAATTCCTTGAACTTTTCAAAGGTCTCAGACTTGTGTTTCATCAAGTAGACATACCCATATCTACTCAAGTCATCAGTGAGAGTGAGAACATAACGATATCCTCCGCGAGCCTCAACACTCACTGGACCGCACACATCGGTATGTATGATTTCCAACAAGTTGGTTGCTCGCTCCATTGTTCCGGAGAATGGAGTCTTGGTCATTTTGCCCATGAGGCATGGTTCGCATGTGTCAAACGATTCATAATCGAGAGACTCCAAAAGTCCATCAGCATGGAGCTTCTTCATGCGCTTGACACCAATGTGACCAAGGCGGCAGTGCCACAAGTATGTGGGACTATCGTTATCAATTTTACATCTTTTGGTATTCATGGTATGAATATGTGTAACATTACGCTTGAGATTCATTAAGAATAAACCATTGACCATAGGGGCATGACCATAAAACATATCTCTCATATAAATAGAACAACCATTATTCTCGGATTTAAATGAGTAGCCATCTCGTATCAAACGAGATCCAGATACAATGTTCATGCTCAAACTTGGCACCAAATAAAAATTATTAAGGTTTATAACTAATCCCGTAGGTAAATGTAGAGGTAGCGTGCCGACAGCGATCACATCGACCTTGGAACCATTCCCGACGCGCATCATCACCTTGTACTTCGCCAGTCTCCGCTTATTCCGCAGCTCTTGCTGTGAGTTACAAATATGAGCAACGGCATCGGTATCAAATACCCAGGAGTTACTATGAGTACTGGTAAGGTACACATCAATTGCATGTATATCAAATATACCTTTAGTGTTGCCGGCCTTCTTATCCGCTAAGTATTTGGGGCAGTTCCGCTTCCAGTGACCCTCCCCCTTGCAATAAAAACACTTAGTCTCAGGCTTGGGTCCATTCTTTGACTTCTTCCCGGCAACTGGCTTACCGGGCGCGGCAACATCTTTGCCGTCGTTCTTGAAGTTCTTATTACCCTTGCCCTTCTTGAACTTAGTGGTCTTATTGACCATCAACACTTGATGTTCTTTCTTGATTTCAACCTCTGCCGACTTCAGCATTGAAAATACTTCAGGAATGGTCTTCACCATCCCTTGCATATTATAGTTCATCACAAAGCTCTTGTAGCTTGGTGGGAGCGACTGAAGGATTTTGTCAATGACCACCTCATCCGGGAGGTTAATGTCCAGCTGGGACAGGCGGATGTGCAACCCAGACATTTTGAGTATATGCTCACTGACAGAACTGTTTTCCTCCATCTTACAACTATAGAACTTGTCAGAGACTTCATATCTCTCGACCCGGGCATGAGCTTGGAAAACTAGTTTCAGCTCCTCGAACATCTCATATGCTACGTGTTGCTCAAAATGCTTTTGGAGCCACGGTTCTAAGCTGTAAAGCATGCCGCACTGAACGAGGGAGTAATCATCAGCACGTGTCTGCCAAACATTCAAATCGTCTTGCAGTGCTGGGAGAGCAGGTGGGTCACCTAACGGTGCTTCGAGGACATATGCTTTCTTGGCAGCTATGAGGATGATCCTACGGTTCCGGACCCAGTCCGTATAGTTGCTGCCATCATCTTTCAGCTTGGTTTTCTCTAGGAACGCGTTGAAGTTCATGTTGACATGAGCGTTGGCCATTTGATCTACAAGACATATTTTGCAAAGATTTTAGACTAAGTTCATGATAATTAAGTTCATCCAATCAAATTATTTAATGAACTCCCACTCAGATTTGACATCCCCTTAGTCATCTAAGTGTTACACGATCCGAGTCGACTAGGCCATGTCCGATCATCACGTGAGACGGACTAGTCATCGTCGGTGAACATTCTCATGTTGATCGTATCTTCCATACGACTCGTGTTCGACCTTTCGGTCTCCGTGTTCCGAGGCCATGTCTGTACATGCTAGGCTCGTCAAGTTAACCCTAAGTGTTTTGCATGTGTAAAACTGTCTTACACCCGTTGTATGTGAACGTAAGGATCTATCACACGCGATCATCACGTGGTGCTTCAAAACGACGAACTTTAGCAACGGTGCACAGTTAGGGGAGAACACTTCTTGAAATTGTTGTAAGGGATCATCTTATTTACTACCGTCGTTCTAAGTAAACAAGATGCATAAAACATAATAAACATCACATGCAATTATATAAAGTAGTGACATGATATGGCCAATATCATATAGCTCCTTTGATCTTCATCTTCGGGGCTCCATGATCATCTTGTCACCGGCATGACACCATGATCTCCATCATCATGATCTCCATCATCATTCTTCATGCAGTTGTCACGCCAACGACTACTTCTACTTCTATGACTAACGCGTTTAGTAATAAAGTAAAGTAGTTTACATGGCGTTCTTCAATGACACGCAGGTCATACAAAAATAAAGACAACTCCTATGGCTCCTGCCAGTTGTCATATTCATCAACATGCAAGTCGTGATTCCTATTACAAGAACATGATCTCATACATCACAATATGTCATTCATCATTCATCACAACTTCTGGCCATATCACATCACATGACAATTGCTGCAAAAACAAGTTAGACGTCCTCTAATTGTTGTTGCATCTTTTACGTGGCTGCAATTGTGTTCTAGCAAGAACGTTTTCTTACCTACGAATAACCACAACGTGATTTTGTCAACTTCTATTTACCCTTCATAAGGACCCTTTTCATCGAATCCGCTCCAACTAAAGTGGGAGAGACAGACACCCGCCACCCACCTTATGCAACTAGTGCATGTTAGTCGGTGGAACTGGTCTCACGTAAGCGTACGTGTAAGGTTGGTCTGGGCCGCTTCATCCCACAATACCGCTGAAGCAAGATAAGACTAGTAGCGGCAAGCAAGTTGACAAGATCTACGCCCACAACAAAATTGTGTTCTACTCGTGCAATAGAGAACTACGCATAGACCTAGCTCTGATACCACTGTTGGGGAACGTTGCAGAAAATTAAAAAATTTCCTACGGTTTCACCAAGATCCATCTATGAGTTCATCTAAGCAACGAGTCACGGGAGTGAGTTTGCATCTACATACCACTTGTAGATCGCGTACAGAAGCGTTAGAGGGAGCGGTGATGATGGAGTCGTACTCGCCGTGATTCAGATCACCGGAGATCCTAGCGCCGAACGGACGGAACCTCTGCGTTCAATACACGTATGGAGCGTGTGACGTCTCCTCCTTCTTGATCCAGCAAGGGGGAAGGAGAGGTTGATGATGATGGCTCCAGCAGCAGCACAACGGCGTGGTGGTGGTGGAACAGCAGCACTCCGGCAGGGCTTCGCCAAGCACGTGACGGAGGAGGAAGAGGGCGCACCAGCCCACTATGGGCTGGCTCCCCTCCCACTTCAGCCCATGGGGCCCTCCGGGATGGGTGTCCCCACCCGGTGGACCCCCGGGACCCTTCGGGTGGTCCCGGTACAATACCGGGTGACCCCGAAACTTTCCCGATGGCCGAAATACCACTTCCTATATATAATTCTTTACCTTCGGACCATTCTGAAACTCCTCGTGACGTCCAGGATCTCATCCGGGACTCCGAACAACATTCGGTATACTGCATACTCATATTCATACAGCCCTAGCGTCACCGAACCTTAAGTGTGTAGACCCTGCGGGTTCGAGAGACACGTAGACATGACCGAGACGGCTCTCGGGCAATAACCAACAGCGGGATCTGGATACCCATGTTGGCTCCCACATGCTCCTCGATGATCTCATCGGATGAACCACGATGTTGAGGATTCGAACAACCCCGTATACAATTCCTTTTGTCATTCGGTACGTTACATGCCCGAGACTCGATCGTCGGTATCCCAATACCTCGTTCAGTCTCGTTACCGGCAAGTCACTTTACTCGTACCGTAATGCATGATCCCATGACCAAACACTTGGTCACTTTGAGCTCATTGTGATGATGCATTACCGAGTGGGCCCAGAGATACCTCTCCGCCATACGGAGTGACAAATCCCAGTCTCGATCCGTGTCAACCCAACAGACACTTTCGGAGATACCTGTAGTGCACCTTTATAGTCACCCAGTTACATTGTGACGTTTGGTACACCCAAAGCACTCTTATGGTATCCGGGAGTTACACGATGTCATGGTCTAAGGAAGAGATACTTGACATTGGAAAAGCTCTAGCAAAACGAACTACACGATCTTGTGCTATGCTTAGGATTGGGTCTCGTCCATCACGTCATTCTCCTAATGATGTGATCCCGTTGTCAATGACATCTAATGTCCATAGTCAGGAAACCATGAATATCTGTCGACCAACGAGCTAGTCAACTAGAGGCTCACTAGGGACATGTTATGGTCTATGTATTCACACGTGTATTACGATTTCCGGATAATACAGTTATAGCATGAATAAAAGACAATTATCATGAACAAGGAAATATAATAATAATCCTTTTATTATTGCCTCTAGGGCATATTTCCAACACATAAACCCTTCGTCCCCCCGAGCCACTCTGTTCTTCCCCTTTCCCCTCACTTCCTCTGTTCTTCCCCCTCTCTCCTCGAGCTCCTCACAAATTTTTCCCAAAATTTGTCAAGATTTGAAGGCCCCCATCCATTCAAATGATCACAAAGGTTAGCAACTTTGTCCTTTCAACTCTCATTGCTAGATTAGCTCTTGCAATGCTTTGTATAGTGATTAATTTGGGAGGAATAATTATATTTGCTATTATTTGATTTATATGCAATTTGAGCACAAAAATAACACTTAGTTTGCATATGTAGGTGTGGTTTACTTAGTGCCTTCTAAATCTCCGTCGTAACCACCGTCGATCGCCTGCACCGTCCCGTCGCTGGCACCACCTTCTGGTGAGGCTCTTGTTCATGAATGTTTTACATTACCAAATTGATGTTTATGTGATTTGGATATATAGTTACTCGTATAATTATCTTACCCGTATGTTGTTTGTTATACATAGTGCCATGGTTTTCATATCCGTCCCCGTCGGCCCTCGTCCTTGTTATGATTCGGAGTGGTATATTCTCTTTTAAAACTAGTTGTTGCATTTCGTGTTTATGACAAATTGTGCCCATCAAGTTGACATAGATATTTTTATCTAGGAGGTATGTGAACCGGAAATTCCAACCGACCCTATTGTCGAGAGGATAAATTTAGTTGAAAGAGAAAACGAGTATTTGAAAGAAAAATTGAAAAGAATTGAGGGGGAGAAGATGGAATTGGAGTTTCATGTTGCCGATGTCGTCGATGATCACAAGATCAAGATGGAGAAAATGAGGTTGAAGATTAGAAAGATTAGAAAATATGCCATTGATAGTGTGGCTTGGTATCATTATGCTGTTGGATCAATTGTTACCTTAATTGCGATCTTCATCGCATTTGTTGTTGCATTTAAATTCTTTAGCTAGAGAGTTATTTGTATGTTGCATTTAATTAAGTGTTGTATATGAACTTTATGTATGAACTTGTATTAATTTGGTCTATTCGGTGTTGTGTTATGAAGATGAGCCGACAATGGATGTATGATGATAGATGCTCTCCCGAGTTCATTAATGGCATGCATACTTTTCTGCTTGCCGCTGAGGCAAACAAGCGGGCGGATGGTTTTATGCCTTGTCCATGTGCTAGCTGTAAGAATGGTCATAGTTACTCTACGTCAAGAACCATTCACGTCCACCTATTTGAGTCCGGTTGCATGCCCCACTATAATGTTTGGACCAAGCACGGAGAAATAGGGGTTATTATGGAAGACAATGAAGAAGAAGAGGACGACGACGGCTGTCCTGGCCATGGGTTCCCTGAATACGATGATACAACAATGGGGGAAGAAGCTGAGCCGGCAATGCAGAAAGAAGCTGAAGAAGAGGCATCAGATGAGCCCGTTGATGATCTAGGTCGGGACATTGCCGATGCAAATAGAAAATGCGCAAGTGATCTAGAGAGGACGAAGTTGCAGCGCATGTTAGAGGATCACAAGAAATTGTTGTACCCGAATTGCGAAGCTGACAAAAAAAAGTTGGGCACCACACTTGAATTGCTGCAATGGAAGGCAGAGAATGGTGTATCTGACAAGGGATTTGGAAAGTTGCTGGTAATGATAAAGAATATGCTTCCAAAGGACAACGAATTGCCCGAGAGTACGTATGAAGCAAAGAAGGTTGTCTGCCCTCTAGGGTTAGATGTGCAAAAGATACATGCATGCCCTAATGACTGCATCCTCTACCGCGGTGAGTACGAGGATTTGAATGCTTGCCCGGTATGCGGTGCATTGCATTATAAGATCAGTCGCGATGACCCTGGTGATGTCGAGGGTGAGCTCCCTAGGAAGAAGATTCCTACCAAGGTGATGTGGTATGCTCCTATAATACCACGGTTGAGACGTTTGTTCCAAAACAAAGAGCATGTGAAGACGATGCGGTGGCACGCAGAAGACCGTAAGAAAGACGGAAAGTTGAGAGCACCCGCTGACGGTTCGCAGTGGAGAAAAATCGAGAGAAAGTACTGGGAGGAGTTTGCAGGTGACCCAAGGAACGCATGGTTTGGTCTAAGCGCAGATGGCATTAATCCTTTTGGGGAGCAGAGCAGCAACCATAGCACGTGGCCTGTGACTCTATGTTTGTATAACCTTCCTCCTTGGTTGTGCATGAAGCGGAAGTTCATTATGATGCCAGTGCTCATCCAAGGCCCTAAGAAACCCGGCAACGACATTGATGTGTACCTAAGGCCATTAGTTGAAGAACTCTTACAACTATGGAATGGAACAGGTGTACGTGCGTGGGATGAGCACATGGGGGAAGAATTTGACCTAAAGGCCTTGCTGTTCGTGACCATCAATGATTGGCCTGCTCTCAGTAACCTTTCAGGACAGACAAACAAGGGATACCACGGATGCACGCACTGTTTGGATGATACCAACATTATATATTTGAATAGTTGTAAGATGAATGTGTACCTGGGACATCGTCAATTTCTTCCGAGCAGGCATCCCATAAGAAAGAAAGGCAAGCATTTCAAAGGTGAGGCGGATCACCGGACGAAGCCTCGCCACCGTACTGGTGCTGATGTACATGATATGGTCAAGGATTTGAAGGTAATCTTTGGAAAGGGTCCTGGCGGACAACCTATTCCGAAGGACGCTGACGGACGCGCACCCATGTGGAAGAAGAAATCTATATTTTGGGACCTGCCATATTGGAAAGACCTAGAGGTCCGCTCCGCAATCGACGTGATGCACATGACGAAGAATCTTTGCGTGACCCTGCTTGGCTTTTCGGGCGTGTATGGGAAGACAAAAGATACACCAGAGGAACGGGAGGACCAGCAACGTATGCACGGAAAAGACGACATACATCAGGGTCAGGCCAGCTACGCTCTTACCAAAGAAGAGAAGGAAATCTTCTTCGAATGCCTGCTCAGCATGAAGGTACCGTCTGGCTTCTCGTCGAATATAAAGGGAATAATAAATATGGCAGAGAAAAAGTTCCAGAACCTAAAGTCTCATGACTGCCACGTGATTATGACGCAACTCTTTCTGTTTGCATTGAGGGGGCTTCTACCGGAAAACGTTCGATTGGCCATTGTGAAGCTATGTGCATTCCTCAATGCAATCTCTCAGAAGGTAATCGATCCAGAAATCATACCAAGGTTACAAATGATTTGGTGCAATGTCTTGTCAGTTTCGAGTTGGTGTTCCCACCATCCTTCTTCAACATCATGACGCACGTCCTAGTTCACCTTTGCGAAGAGATTAACGTTTTGGGTCCTGTATTTCTACACAATATGTTCCCCTTTGAAAGGTTCATGGGAGTCTTGAAGAAATATGTTCATAACCGTGCTAGGCCAGAAGGAAGCATCTCGAAGGGCCATGAAAATGAGGAGGTCATTGAGTTTTGTATTGACTTTATTCCTGACCTTAAGCCGATTGGTGTTCCTGAATCGCGGCATAAGGGCAGACTGGAAGGAAAAGGCACGCTAGGAGGGCATCAAATAATATGTATGGACGGGCATTCTCTCACTGAAGCACACTACACAGTTCTACAGAATTCCGCCTTGGTGGCTCCGTATATGGAGGAAGACAAGAATTTTCTACAGTCCAAACACCCGGAGAAGTCTGACGACTGGATTACACGCGAACAAACGAGGACTTTCGCCGGTTGGTTGCAGAAACGTGCCCTGAATGATGGCGATATTAAAAATGACATGTACTCGCTGTCCCAGTTACCATCTTCGAATATAATGACTTTCAAAGGGTACCAGATAAATGGGAATACATTTTACACGATCGCCCAAGATAAGAAGAGCACCAACCAAAACAGTGGTGTCCGCTTTGATGCAACAACCAACACGGGAAAGGAAACATATTATGGTTACATAGAGGACATATGGGAACTTAACTATGGATCAGGTGATTTGAAGGTCCCTTTGTTTCGGTGCAAATGGGTCAATATGACACGAGGCGGGGTAACGGAATACCCGCGGTACGGAATGACAATAGTGGATCTCAACAATCTTGCGTATGCAGACGAACCATTCGTCCTAGCCAATGATGTGGCGCGGGTTTTTTATGTGAAATACATGTCTACCAGGCCGAGAAAAAGAAAAGATAAGGAGGCGAATGGATCATACGACGAGCCAAAGTGCCACATAGTTCTTTCAGGAAAAAGAAACATCGTGGGAATGGATGACAAGACAGACATGTCAAAAGATTATGAAAAGTTTGAGGAAATTGCTCCATTCACAGTGCATATTGACCCGAGCATCCAGTTAAATGATGAAGATTTTCCCTGGCTACGGCGCAAAGGGACACACGAGAAGAAAAAGTTTCACACCCAAATATCTGGTATGTGATCGGCTTCACTATCATCACTTTCTTCTGTGTTTCACACCCAGGAGGGAATGTCTGTAATAGTTAGGGTAGTTAATTATGTGTTTTGGCATTTGAAACGCGAAGAAATTTTATGTGCAAACAAATTCTTTTTCATGCATTTACTGATTTTTTTTCCAGCTAAATGACCCTGAAATTGAAAAGCATTTGAAATGAACTCAGAAAAGGTTGAAAGTTGGCATGGTATCATAATTTCATACAAATAGCATGTGCAAAAAAGTAGAGAGGGTTACGGCAAAAACTGGATACACTTCGTGTACAAAATGGACAATCTTTTTCGAAGTATCAGGGTTTCCGACGAAAACTGAAATGTTACAAAGGCATTTCATTTTTTAAATAACCTAAGCATTACCAAATTGAATATAATGATAAAACACACTAATATTAAACATAAGAAAAAGAATCACTGAAAAATCTTTTTCCAAAGTTAAGTTATTCACAAACTAGTGATTCACACAAATTTCAAATAATTCAAAATTTAAACTATTCAAATTTGAAAACTACCGGCACTAACAGATCAAAGTTTGTAAAATTTTGTACCTAAAGCAAAAATATTCACAAAGAAACTCTAAATACAGCAAAAAACAACTCAAAAATAAATAAAACAAATAAAAAAGCAAAAAAAATTAAGAAAATAAAAAAAGCCCGCCTACTGGGCCAAAGCGGCCTGCATACGACTAGAAACTCAACCTTTTGTTGGGCCAAGATGCAGGCCCGCAAAGGCCTAGTAGGCCCACATGGCAGCAATGAATTGGTAGGCCCAGTAGGCCTGCTTAGGAGAGGAGCTCGAGAGAGCTACCGCACTGGGGCTTATAAACCAGTGCGGTAGCCCTTCGACTAGCAAGGTGGGACTAAACTTACCGCACCGCACTGTGCCAGCGCACCACCTTTAGTACCGGGTGGTGGCACAAACCAGTACTAAAGGGGGGGCCTTTAGTACCGGTTGGAGCCACCACCCGGTACTAAAGGGGGTGCGCTTCCCGCCGCTTGGCCTGGCCAAAACAGACCCTTAGTACCGGTTGGTGGCTCCAACCGGTACTAAAGGTCCATCCTATATATACAACACTTGAAAAAATCCAGTTTCCCTCTCTGTTCTTCCCTCTGTTTTCTCCCTTCGTCGCGCCGCCCTGCCCCGATCGTCGCCGCCCCCGCCCCTCGTCGCCGACCCCGGCCGTCCGCACCCCTCGTCGCCGCCCCCGTCGACGTCGCCGCCCCGGCCGTCCCCGTCCCCGTCGTCCCCGTCGTCCACGTCGCCGCGCCCCGCCCCGCCCCGTCGTCGCCGCCCCGTCCCGTCGCCCCGGCCGCCCCGCCCCGTCGTCGCCGCCCCGTCGTCGCCGCCCCGTCCCGTCGCCCCGTCCCGTCGCCCCGTCGACGCCGCCCCGTCCCGTCGTCCCTTCGTCGCCGGTGAGCTCGCCATGGCCGCCAATGTCCACACACACACACAGTACTACACACACACACACTACACACATTAGTTTGTTTGTTATAAATTTTTCTGTTTTTTAGTTATAGAAATGTTAGAAATTATTCTGTTTTTTAGTTATATAAATATTAGAAATGTTAGTTTTATAGAAATGTTATAAATGTTTTCTATTTTTTAGTTATAGAAATATTTATAGAAATGTTAGCAATTTTTCTGTTTTTTAGTTATATAAATATTAGAATTGTTATGGAAATGTTATTTATATAATCATGAAATTTTAGAATTAGTTTTAGTTAGATGAATTAGATTAATGTCAAATTGTTAGAATTTGCATATATATAGAATTTTAGTTATCACAATCCAATCATTTAAAAAATGTTACTTTTTGCAGGCATATAGTATTTGTTCTCGACGATATGCCCGGCCCGCATCCTCGCCGTCGACCCGTTCGCGACGACATCATGCTTCAGGGGACCCATGTTCGGGACTGGGCTCCGTCGGGCTGGCACTAGGAGGTGCTACCTAGAGGGGCGCGCCGCTTGGTGAGGAACCCGACCTCGGGTCCCGTTGTCGGCCCTGATCTTCTTTGATGGCATTCGCGTGGGCCACATTCGGTGCAGAGGCAGCCGGCCCCGTCGGAGGTGGTGCGTCGCCGTGTCAGGGAGGAAGATGAGCACGTCCATCGCTACATGGCTGCTATGGACGACGTCAGGTTCTCCACTACTTGGCGAGTTCTTTGGGCAGATGACCGGAGATATGATCCTGTGATGGTTCCTTCTCTTTGGGTGTGCACTGCCCGCGCCCCAGGAACCGCGAGTGGCGCCCTAGATTCTTCTGTAGTAGTCGATCTTTATTAGGTACCTAGCCAGTGATGTATTCGATATATAGTATTTGAGACGATGTATTCGAGATTATATATATTAAGACGATGATGTATTCGAGATTATATATTCAAGAGGATGTATTCGAGATTCAGATTTTCCTTATTGATTAATTGCATCCATGCATTGTAATTTGAATACTAAATTGTTTTATATTTCTTCTGTATTATTAGTAAAGTCAAAGCTATGGCGGACAATACCGGCAGAGAGAGAAGAGGAATTGTTCGACATCATACGCAGCCCTCACAGGCTAGATGATCTGAATGAAGCAGATGACGGCTCCCAATATCTTAACAATACCGGAGAGGGTGATGAAAAGATATTCGATCTCGACGACCGGGCTGATGAAGTCATGAACTATGATTATGATTATGACACAGACAATGCTGATCTTCAAATAACAAACACTACCGGCGAGGTATATTTATATAAGCATGCATCATGGTGATCATCACATGTTTTTTTATTGAAGATATATTAACGAATCGATCTTTCTTCTTTCAGCCCTCCGGATCGAGCAAATCTGCTTCTACAGACAGCAAGACAAAGCGAGGCCCGGGCAGATTGTTGAAGGATGGTGTAAAGTACCACATCGAATCCATCAAACCTAGTGGCGAACCCCTCACGCCTAAGAACATTGCGAACAAGTGGACTCGTCAGTGCGGAGTTCTTGTGAAGGACAAACTCCCGATCTCCATTCAAGAATGGAAAGAGCCAAAGACTAAACGTCCAGGTGTTACTTGGGTCGATGGCAGAGCCAAAGAAGACCTGGTGAAATCTCTGATGGAACATTTCACCCTACCAGATCATTTCACTAAAGCAGATGTGGACAAAGTCAAGGCCGCTGCTCTTAAGAAGATGGCAATTGCATTCAACACCCACAAGAAAACTGTATGGGCCAACTACCTCGCTAATGAAAGGAAGACTCCAGATTTCAAGGGAACACTGGAGAAGCAAAGAGAACATTGGGACGATTTCGTGACCTTCAAGGATTCAGAAATATCTAAGGAACGGTCGATGAAAAACAAGGCAAATGCCGCAAGAAAGACGCAGTTCCATAGGCTGGGTCCAGGTGGCTACGCGGTGGCATTGCCTAAGTGGGATAAGTCTGAGCAAGAGATGGAGGATGCAGGGGTCACTCCGGTTACCCGGCACTGGCCCCCCAGGTGCAGAACTTGGTTCTATGCGCATGGGGGGGCGTTGGACCCGAAGACAGGCATGGTTTCGAAGAAGGCAAGTCTAAAAGGAGCCGAACAAAAGATAATTGACGCAATAGAAGAAGCTCGAGCGGGGGTGTTCACGCCCAATAGAGAGAACGACGAGCTTACGCGCGCCCTGGGAAATCCTGAACACCCGGGAAGAACACGAGGCATGGGTGTTATTCCCTGGTATGAGGGCTTTTCGGACTGGAATGACGACTACAGGTCCCGTGCAAGAAAGAAGATGGAGGAGGAGAAGAAGAGGAAGCTGGAGGAGGAGCAGAGGAAGCAGGACGCAGAACGCCTTCAAGGCCTAGAAGCAAGGCACGCGGACCTGGCACTCAAATTCCAGCAGCAGCAGCAGCAGATCGACTCACTTAGCCAGGAAAGGGGGTCTCAGCAGCGGCAGCAGCAAGCGGATGATCGTCCAGCATTGGATAGCACCGTCCCATCCATGCCGAGAAGCAGCGTTGGTTCTGCCCCGGGCGACACACTGCTGGATAAATACCCTGTGGATGACATCATAGAGAACACTAACTGCGAGCTACACTCCAAAATGAAGAACATATCCATGAAGGTGGCGGACGGCGTTGCTTTTCCAGTTACCCCCGAAGCAACCTACCATTGCATCCCGATTCCAGAGGGCTATGCTCGTGTCATGGTTGATGAAGTGGTGGACCCATATTCGGGGCTAACGCTTGACATTCCTGGAGGTGAAGACGAGCGCACACTCGGAGAGGCCATACATCGTATCATCCTATGGAGAAAGGATTGCATAATCTTTCGAAGTCCACCGACACCGCGTCGTCTGCCGACTCCTCGAAGTCCGCCACCGAGTCAGCAGACTCCCGCTCCTCCAAGTCCACGAACGCGTGAGACGACTCCTCCTCGAAGTCCGCCACCTCCTCCAAGTCCCCGAACGCGTGAGCTGACTCCTCCGGTTTCAAGCCCGGCACAGCGTCATGCCACTTCTCCGGTTGCAAGTCCGGCACCGTGTCAGGCCACACCTCCTGCTTCAAGTCCGGCACATCGTCAGGCCACTTCTCCTGGTCCAACTCCACGTCAGCCGTCTCCGCCGTCTCAGCAATCGCAGAAGAGACATCCCGCAGCTTTGGTGCGTAGCGGTACGAGTCGAGGTAGTTCAGGAAGTACAGGCGAAGGCAAGCGATATAAATATGGTCCAAGCCTCGCTCCTCTTCCTCAGAGGCCTTACGACATGACTAAGGAGCAAAACACAGCCATAGTGCAAGCCCAAGTGGACGCCCATTTTGGACCGAAACCGGCACCGCCGCCAAAGGAGAAAGTGCCTGAGAAAGTAATTGACCACTTCATTCGTATGGCTAGAGAACCAGCTCCCAAGCCTGTTGACTCGGACTATGAGCGCCAAATCAGGAAGGCACATCGAGCACGACTACAGAAGGAAGCGAGCTCAAGCTCGAGCCAACAAGCAGCTGGCAAAAAATGCGGGAAAACCGTTCCCCAGTTGGGAGAACAGGCGGCGCAAGCGATCCCCCCGCTTGTTGTGCCAACAACACATGAGAGGAGTAGTACGCGCGCCAAATATTATTGTGGGCAAACCGTTAGCGTTCCCCAGCATGGCGATGTGGTAATAACAGAGGATCATATAATGCAGGCTCAAATGCTCAATATCTCTGTTGGACAACTCCTCGAAATCGAGCCCATGCCTACGCTTAAAGAATCGGAAAAAGCATGGCAATATGTCCGGGGCAAACCTTTGGTCCATCCAGACAAGGTCAAGGACCTCCCAACGAGAATGTATCAATTGCATCAATGGTACATGAACATTACCAAGATTTCCAATCGAGAGTCCCTCATGGTGAATGTCAAGCATGAGCATTATTACCATGAGAAAGCTCTGGCCATTGAGTATCCAGAACTATTTCAGTTATTTAATCAAGACGCACTCGACAAGTCTATCGTCAGTTGCTATTGTCTGTAAGTGATTTCTTTCTGTAACTTAAGTCTCAAGCTAGTTATGTAGTGATAATTTTGATCAATCATTACATGTAATTATCCTCACTATATTCTTTTTCTGTGGTATTATATGCAGGATGAAGATGTATGAAATGAAAAAAGCTGGACGCTATGGCGTTGGGTTCATTGACCCAAATACCATTAATCAGGACATATGGGAGATTGACCATTGTAAAGCTGCTGTAGAGGAAAGCATGCTAGAGTTCTTGAAGCGCCTCAATACCTTCGAAGATATACTACTTCCTTACAACTTCCCGTGAGTCACACTGTCTTGTACTACAAATTCTGTTTTTGCTTACTAGCTAGCTAGATGTTAATAATTAAGTGTATACGGTTTACGGTAGTTGATTAATTTTATGCACATGCCCGCTTAATTAAGACATGCAAACGTGTGCGTATGCAGTTGGCACTGGGTCTTGATAGACATTAAAGTTGAGGAAGGAAAAGTTGAATTACTGGACTCACTAACTAAAGAAGATAAAGACTACACCATCGTGAAGGGGATAGTCAACAGGTAATTTCAATCATTATTAACTATTAGTTCCTGATATGAACTATTTAATAACCCCTTTATTAATTTTCTTTGCCGGCGGGCAGGGCATGGGCAAAGTTCATCGCGGTGACTCCAGGAGAATGGCCAAAAAAATTGTTTTGGCATCGACCCAAGGTAAGTAATTAAGTAGTACTAGCTAGCTACCATCTCTTTAATTCTTGTTTCAATATTATTAATTAATTATTATGCTTGATTAATCATTATCTGATTCAATTCCATTCTCGTAAAGGCCTTGAGGCAGGCGAAAGGGAATAAGCTGTGTGCATACTACGTTTGCGAGAACATTCGCATGATGACGTGCGAAAGGAGCAGATCTGATAGACAGGACTGGGTACGTTTTTGTCAGAACACTATTCACACCATTATCGATATCTAGTCACACAACTAACACACATGCATATTGATCTCCTTCTTAACAGTTCAGATCGGTGCGGGATAAGCTCCTACCATCGGACCGCATACAAGCACTTCAAGAGGAAATAGCCGGATTTTTGCTCGACCAGGTCATAGATCCGAAAGGAGAATACTATTATCCGCTACCGCCCCATGAACCACTTGTCATCGTGCTCCGAAGGCACCAAGGCAACATGTAGTAGAAATTGTATATGTATATACATGTGTATATGTGTGAATAGTTAATGGTGTTGGTTGTGAGACATTCGATGATATATATATATTATATATATATATATGCGGTTCTACGTACGAGAAAATCTATTTAATATATATGCATAACATGTACAATTTGTAGTATCGTGAAATACCAGCAAACAAAAAAATTAAATGGAAAATAAAGCCAAATTGAAAACACAAAATTAAAGCAAAATTTTTAAAAAAACACCCAAACATTTAGTACCAGTTGGTGTTACCAACCGGTACTAATGTCCTACACGCACATGGGCCTGGCTCGTGCCACATGTTTGCACTTTAGCGCCGGTTCGTGACGAACTGGTACTAAAGGGGGGGGGGCTTTAGTCCCCACTCTTTAGTGTCGGTTCGCCAACCGGCACTAAAGGCCGTCACGAACCGGCACTAAAGCCCGGTTCTGCACTAGTGTTGTAAGAAAGTGCCATAGCATCATACCACATTGCACATAAGATTTTCATATCCGATCATCTTGGATCATCTTGAGAGAAACACCGGGAACCATACGTACATAGCATACTTGGGATAGAAAGTATATCCATTTTGCATCTTATAGGTTGTGCACAAGTGTCGTATCCGCCTATTGAGCAATCGTGCTGGCGTCTCTCTTGAGTTGTGCAACACGAGCGTTTTCCGTGGATTCCACATTTTGTGCTCATTCCTTGGTTGCACGACCCCATTTATCTATCTGTGTGTGTGTTTCCGTGTACCTTTCATTGCTATTGGTCCATTTGTTTCACTTGCGAATTTGTGAATCTCTTTCAACATTATTGACTCTTGCTAACATTTTGCATTAAATTTTTGTGCCACTATCCTCACCGAGCTCCACCATAAGCTTTACTTGTGTAGGTGTGAGAACCGACAAGGATTGGTACCAATAGTGCTATTTCATTGTCCGCATTTGAGTGAACTTGATTCATTGTCAACTTCGGTCAAGGTACATTGGTATAAGTTCTTCTCTTTCTCCCACTCATATTTGCTCGAGTCTTGTGATGGATAGGCAAGGCATTTCCTCTCCGGTCCTCGACAACAACGACGGCGTGAACAACTACATCACCAAAGCATCTATCTTCGATCTACAACGACAAGTGCAAGGCGCACAATCAAGATTGCGAGAGCACATCGAGAAGAAGCTTTTTGCAAATAAAGAGGAGCAAGATGCAAGGATGGAGGAGATTAGAGCCTTGATCAAGTCTACTTCCCCTTCGTCATCGTCAAGGCGGCGGCGACCAAGTCGATCATCTTCGGAGCGCAAACAAGATGCAAGCGCAAGTCGTCCAAGTCAACATCTACATGGCGACCACCATCACGTTTGTGATCCACATTGTCATGAAGGGCAAGTCACCTCCAAGCATCATGTGCACGACGACGACGAACGCCTTCAATCTCAAGCGCGACAATGACACCATCATCATGAAGATGCTCCACAAGCGCAAATGCACAAGTCCCAACACACCAAGTCCAAGCTTCAAGAGCACAAAAGAAGACCGCGAGACAACCACTACCAAGAAGGTGCTACGGCTACATCAACCACTTCGGCATCTTCGCCAAGTGTTCTCAAGGCATCTTCGCCTTTGGACGTACGGCATCTTCGCCTACTTCCCACGAGTATGCCTACAACGACTTCATCAAGTCCAAGGCGACCACCTACAAGCGAGGGCGACACTTCCATCTTCGGAAGCCCCCCAAGGAAGATGGCCGAGCATGGGAAACTCTTTCGGTCATGGAAACGAGCTACGAGGTGCCACATCATATGGACCTCCAACAACAAGACGGCGACAAGACGGTCGAGCAAGGGCCATCCCCTTCGACCACGGCGACGAGCGCGAACCTCTTCAACAACATGAAGACGACGCCCACATTGGACTCCTCCTCCGAGTCAAGCTACGCGACCGCGCATGGAGACATTTGCACCTACATCTCTCCGACACCCACATATGTTGAGATGCCCCATTTGTCATGTGAGGAGAGCCACCACCACATGAGTGACATGAGTGACTCCACCATACGTGACATAGAGAGCATTTCCTATGAGAGGATGAGTGTGACCACCACTTGCCCCACACATGAGAGCATGCCACACATCCTATGTGAGGTTGAGCGCCATTTGAGTGACTCCACCAACCATATGAGTGAGAGCATCCTTGAGGGAGTGATTGAGCCACAACACTTAGTGAGTGAGGTAGTTGACACGGCATGTGAGGCACTATGATTTCTAATGACTTAACCTCTACTCCTAGTGTGTTTTCTTCTTTGGTGCTAGGTCTCCTACATGACGACATGCCTACCCTCGACGAGTCCATCCCTCCAATGGGAAAACCGATGGCCATGGTGGACGATGATGCACCCCCCACATGGTTCCATCAAGATGAAGATGACAACGAGACGATCTTCAACACCTCACCTACAACACATGAGCGACACTCCAATGGTAACATAGGTGATGGTGCTTCTCTTGTCCCACTAGTGGACTCTCTTGGCATCGATTGCTCCCATGATGTTGACACACCTATTGCCATGCTTCATGCTAGTGAGACTTCTTCATGCCTTGACTTACCTATTTACGATGAATATGATGATGAGCATGTTGAGTTGCCTAGTTGTGATGCTATGCTCCATAGGATATCATGTGAAAATTCTTTTGGTCACATCATGTTTGACAACCCATTGAACTTGTCATATACTATGAGTGAGATCTCCCATATTGCCTCATTTCAATCTCAACATAGTAACTATGCATGCCCCATTAAAATCAATCCCATTTGCACTTATGGAATAGATGACGATATGATGGTCATTGGCTTTTGTTTTTCATGTGATGATATTGCCATGCTTCCTTTACATGATTTGTGCAATTCATCTAATATGTCATGCCATGATCACATTGTTCCAAATATGCATTGTTTTGGATGTTGTCAATATTCTCCATGTTATGTTTCCGTTAATGCTCATGAGGAGACCCCCATAGTTTCCTCATACATATTAGGCGATCTTGATGCATCCCATCCTCTGCATGATTTCCATGATTGCTTGCACCATATGCATTCCATGAATAACAATGCTCTAGATATTTCTCATGATGCATTACATCCTTTGAGTCTCCATTATGCCATTCATAACAACAAACCTATCATGATGGATGACATGTTTCTATATCATGCATCTCATTTATTTGAGCATTGGATATTTTGTGCTAACCGACACATGCCCGTGTGCATCATGATGGATGATGTGTACATATACCATGCACACACAATTTTCTCTTTGTCTTTGCTTTGTGTAGGTACTTATGAACACTCGTCAACCTCACAATCCCATGAGTTGACGAAACGAGCTCTTGAGAGCAACGACGACTTGGGATCCCGTGGACTATCCTTACCACCGTTCCCTTCGCGCAAGGACTACGCGCATCTCTTCTACTTGGCTCTCACACGGCTATGGGCTATATACCATTTGTCCCCTTATGCTCATTTTACCGTGTTCACTTTGCATGTTATACTTGCCTCTATGCATTTGCCATGCAATTGTGATCCTTGCTTGCATCTATCCATGATTCACCATTATGATACTTCTATGTGTATTTGCATGATTGGTGGAGATCCTTGTTGCTATTGCCATGTTTATCATGTGCCTCATACTATTGTTGATTCTTGTGTTGGGAGAGTCATGATGTTCCATTGCTATTTACATAGGACTTCTTGCCAACACCATGAACCTACTTTCCTCATATCTTGCTTTCATGCTTGTGCTATGACATGTGAATTATTCATGCCCACAATTTTCACACATGACATGCTTGCCATGATTCCTTCTAGTATGTTGCATCTTCGCACTACTAGCATGCTTGACTTGATCGCTATGATTGCTTGCTATGTTGCATCACCCATGTTCCAGTATCACTTGCTTTCTTGGGTTGATGACATATATGTTCATGCCTCTCACTTGATTTGTCATGATCATTGCCTCTTGTCTCCATTAGTTGCATCTCTCATATCACCTTCTATTGAGTGCCAACTTGCTATGCTTATTCATCTTGGAGACTTGGACACTTTACTTGTGATGCATGATTGTTTGATTGAGCCTATTGCATTTGGTTGTTCTCGTATCATATGCCTCCATACTATGCAATACTCCCTTGTCATTTCTTATGATGAGCATGATGCATACACTTGTTGGGTATCTTACCACACGAATGATTGCACTTCCGCTAACCTCATTTGTTTTTCCGAGTGTTTGTCATGTTCTTTCATTTTGAAGGATTCACAAGGCAGTAACATCACGAGACAACTTGGTTATGTGAAGGCATACAAGATGCGCAACTCCATCATCCTTGAGAACCTCCTAAAGGTGACCTCCTTCCATTTGAGCCATCCTCAAATACACATATTGGACGGGTCATTCTTTCATTGTTGTTTCCTTCTTATTGTCTACATGATACATATATTGGATGGAGGACCGACTTTGAAGATGGACCCTATGGACCTTCAAGTTGAGGAGTGCCACGACATCGAGCTTTGGTACAACACCACCCATGACAAATTTGCACCCTATGCATGGATTGACACACATTATGATTGTCTTGTTGCACCTATTCCCATGTCATCCATGATATATGAGCTTGTGCATTTTCTTAGCAAATTTGTTGTGATCTTCCTTGATGGCATATTCATACATAATGATCACATTGCTTTCCATCAATTGCATGATAACATACACATATTGAGCATCCATTGCCATATTCATGCTATTGACAAACCGTCTCACTATGACATCATTTTGCACCGTGGTTGCATTGATCATATTTACAACACATTTGTGTGCACAATGATTGCATTTCCTCCCATGAATGCTTTGCATCTCATTCTAGATCATCTTGATAAGCTTCATGCATTTTGTCACGACCAATCTTGCCGCACGTACTCATTCTTACATGATGGACACTTTGTGTGCGCTAACCATTGTATTTCCGAGTGTTGCTTGTGTTTGCTCTTTTTGCATGTCTATTACTCCGGCGACACCTTGGACTACTCGGATGGCGCCATGTCTTCAACTTTGTCCAACTACAAGTCTGTCTACGACAACCATTTCCATGGTGATGAGGATCACGATCCGAGGTTGGATCTTTCCCAAGGGGGGGGGAGATGATGCGGAGCATCCCACGTTCATCCCCATGTACACTCCGACTACTCTCCAAACCCCAAGTGGGCATATGACGAGACCTGGAACATACGCCATTGGACACAAGGTGAACTCGCTCCTCTCCGAACCTTCACTTCCCACATGTGAGACATGGTTACTACCTCATATATATGTGCTATGCATGACCAGGAACAAGGAGGAAGACCATGGACAAGACGGCGAGGACACGAAGTACAAGGACCAAGAGAAGAAGCTGCCCGAAGCTACAGCGGCTGGACGTCCGACCAGGACCGGACGTACGACGACTCCCAGGCTCCGGACGACCGGCCCCCTTCGGACGACCGTGCCAGCGACCACCGAACCGAATCTGCGGACATCCGAAGAACTCCGTACGTCCGGGACCCCGCGAGCCTCCGGACGTCGGACCGAACTGCACCCTAGCCGAATCTACGGAAATCCGAAGAGCACCGGACGTCCGGACCTTCCCGAGCCTCCGGACGACCAGAACCCTCCGGACGTCCGACGCCTGTCTGCGCACAGTGTGTTGGGCCGCAGCCCATGTACCCCTTCACTTAGCCCTTCGTGGCCCTAGACTATATATACTCCTCCACCTCCTCCTAGTTAGAATTAGCGTTGATTTAGCTCAAGTTAGAGATAGAGCTTCGCTCATCCATCGGATCTCCTCCTCGTGAGAGACCGCGGCCTCTTCGGAGAAGATCCTATCGGATTCAAGACCCCCTCGTGGGAAGATCCCCTTGTGGATTCAAGACCTCCTCACGGAGAAGATCGGTTACCTATGTACCCTTACCTTTATTGACTTTGGATCTCGTGTATCTCTTTCTGTTCTTTGATCTAGCACTTGTGTGATTGATTCCTTGTTGGTTGAGTGTTTTCCCTTGTTCCTCCCCGTGATTTCCTCGTGTTCTTCCACGCGTTCTTCGTGTGTCCCCATAGGATCCACTCCAAACGTGAAAGATCATCCACATAGGGTTCCACCCTACATCACTTTTGACAGTGCAACACCCCGAACTTATAGCATTATATGCATCAGCTCCGAATCATGTCTTGGGTCAATAGTTGGGTTTTCCCGGCTGCTATGTTTTGGTACCTTACGTTCCGCTATATCGGCTAAGGTAGCATAGGGAGAACTACTGCGATTGTGTCCCGGTTCTTCCGGACGGGCACCTCAGTAGAGAAAGCCGAAAACTGACTATCATGATGAGGCGAGAGCTGGTCGCTGTTCGAGAGGTCTCAAATCCTTAAAGATTTTTTCCGCTTCGGGCGAGGAATCGGCCTTGTCCGATTTAGGCGTATATAGCGCCCCAAGTTCGGCCTTCCGAATACTAGGGGCTTCGCCAAAATTTAAAATTGTAGACTTCTATGGCCAAGTGAGAGTGATAAAGCCGTATAGTTCGATTGCCTTGTTCGTTGTGCTAAACACCTCCTTAAAAGGACCAAAAATTTGGATAAAGAGTGTGTATATTTATCCTGAACACCCTAGTACTAGTTACATGGGGGCAGAAGCCGACGACTGGCCAACTCTCAAGATTTTATAAACGGACGCACAGAAGGTAATATTTTAAATCAACAAGCGCCATATAGCGCACATGAACTCGTTTTCATATTACAGGATGATATGAGTACATTCATTCAAATAGTACATCCTTAGCACATTCATCCACCACAAGGTGGGTACCCTTCAGGACATTGTCATAGTACTGTTCGGGGTGGCGAACTCCTTGCCCTCGGCGGCCCCTCCGTCACCAGCTTCTCGGCATCCATCTTCGCCCAGTGCACTTTCGCACAGGCCAAGGCCCTGCGTGCACCTTCAATGCAGACGGACCACTTAATGACTTCAAGCTGCAGACAGGCATTTACCATCCGCTTGACAAGGCCGAAGTAGCTGTCGGGCAGGGGCTCACCAGGCCACAGCCGGACTATGAGGTCCTTCATGGCCAGTTCGGCCGCCTTCTGAAGTTCGACCAGTTGCTTCAACTGGTCGCTCAAGGGCATCGGATGTTCGGCCCCAATATACTGGGACCAGAACAACTTATTCGTCGAGCTCCCTTCCTCAGCTCGGTAGAACTCTGTGGCATCAGAGATGTTGTGCGGCAGATCTGCGAATGCTCCTGGAGAGCTCCAAATTTGGGTAAGCAAAAAGAAATTCTCCTTCACATGCTTGCTCTGCATATCGAATGTCTTACCCGCCGCAATCTTCTTGGCCGCTTGAACCTCTTGGAGGGCCTTTTGGGCGTCCACTTTGGCATCCTGTGCACTCTGGCGGGCCTTCGCAAGCTTGGACTCCTGCGTCTTGGAGTCACGCTCCAAGGACTCAAATTTTTTGACGAAGTCCTAGAGATCTTGCTGGACCTCATCAACTGGAGCCTCTTGTTTCTCGCGCTCGCTGCACTCCTTGGCCGCCTTGTCTTCGGCCTCGGACAACGCCTTCTTAAGGGTAGCCACCTCGGTCGTGGCCCCTATTAAATTCATGACGCTTGTCTTAGCATCAACAATTCTTCCTTTATATGACGTACAAACGGGGTATCACTTACCTTTGTTCTCCTCGAGCTGCTTCTTCACGAGGCCGAGCTCTTCCTCGGTCCGCACCAGGTCCCGCTTCAGTTCGGAGACCTCCGTAGTACGGGCGGTAGCGGCCAGCAGCGACGCCTGCTTATTCACATAGACATAATATGATTAGACTCTTGTGGATGTTATTTGATCCCCTATTCGGCTTTTCTTTCCGGACACCAAACAGAGCATCAGGGGCTACTGTCTATACTGTGATATTCTTTCATAATTTAATTACTTACATCAAAGCCTGTTAGGAAGCTGGCGTAAGCTTCGGCCAATCCGCTTTTGGCGGACCGAACCTTCGCAATCACCGTACTCATAAGAGTACGCTGTTCTTCATCAATGGAAGTGCCTTGAAGCGCTTCCAGCAAGTTGTCCGATGCCTCTGGATGGACAGAGGTCATCAGCACAGGCTCTCCCCCCTTAGTGAGGGGCTGCCTGCCTAAGTCCGGAACCACTGGAGGTTCCGGCGCAGTATCCGGCTGGGGGCCAAACTTGTTGCGGCCCCCCTCATCAGAATCCATGGGGGTCTTCCCCCCCATGTGTCCGACATCGGGGATTTCACCTTGGGGCGCCTCTAGAACTGTCTCCCCCTGGCCCAGTAACCTCTGGGACAACACCTCGGTGTCATCCGTGGGACGGGGGGGTGGTGGCCGTCGGGAGCGAGTTGCTGTTCATCGCCGACGCTCTCAAAGACCCATCCGAGGAGGATAAGTCGATGCGGGCTTTGGACGGACTGCACGATCATATTTAACATGATAAGAAGCAATAAAGCGAATCATGCCAGAAGTATTATGGTATCCGAATACTTACGACTTCGCTAGGGGCTTGTCCCTGGGCAGCCACTCCTCGTCGCTGTAGGCGGCTATTGTGGAGTGGTCCGGAGGGAGGATCCTTCCCTTCTTGGACCCTTCGGCCTCCCCAGACGGGGCGGCCTTCCTTTTCTTTTCCCCCTCGATTTGAGGAGGAGGGTTTTCCTCTTCCTCCTTCTCGTTTTCGTTGGAGGAGTGCACCTCGGTGTCTTCGTACGATGAGTCTGATACAACCTTGCTCCGGAGACCTTTCCTGGTCCCCGTGGCCTTCTTCTTGGCCTTCTTCTCCGGCACCTCATAGGGCGCCGGAAACAGCATCTCCGTTAGGAGAGCCGTCGCTGGATCTTCGGGTAGTGTAGCTGGGCAGTCGATCCGCTTCACTGTCGCCACCCAGTCCTGTTAAGTTGTTGTGGAGGCTTAGATTCCTTTCACGAATATACTGGGGAAAGGAGCATCTTGTAAAACATAGAGAACTTACCGGATTGGCGGGGCGCTTTGCGCTGAGCCCGCGATCTTCAGTAACGGGAGGAGGTACCTCGGCGGCCTTGAATAGCACCTTCCAGACGTCTTTGTGCGTCATGTCAAAGAGCTCTCGCAGCGTCTGGTGTTCGGCCGGGTCAAACTCCCACATATTGAATGCTCGTCTATGACATGGGAAGATCCGGCGGAAGAGCATGACCTGGACCATGTTATCAAGCTTGATTTTCTTGCTTATCATATTCTTGACGCAGTTCTGGAGTCCGGTCAGCTCTCCTGGCTCACCCCAGGCTAAACCCTTCCTTTTCCAGGAGGTAAGCCGCATGGGGATGCCAGATCAAAATTCGGGGGCCGCCGCCCAGTTGGAGTCGCGCGGCTTGGTGATATAGAATCACCCCGATTGCCACCCCTTCACGGTCTCCACATAGGCGCCTTCGAGCCAGGTGACATTGGGCATCTTGCCCACCATGGCGTCTCCGCACTCCACTTGCTGGCCGACCACTATCTTCGGCTTCACGTTGAAGATCTTCAGCCACAGGCCGAAGTGGGGCTTGGTGCGAAGGAAGGCCTCGCACACAACGATAAACGCCGAGATGTTGAGGATGAAATTGGGGGCCAGATCGTGGAAATCCAGTCCATAATAGAACATGATCCCGCGGACGAATGGGTGGAGGGGAAATCCCAGTCCGCGGACGAAGTGGGCGAGAAACACAACCTTCTCGTGGGGTTCCAGAGTAGGAACAATCTGACCTGCATCCGGGAGCCGGTGCGCGATGTCTGCGGCCAAGTATCCGGCCTCCCGGAGCTTCGTGATGTCCTCCTCCGTAACGGAGGAAGCCATCCACTTGCCTCCCGCTCCGGACATGTTTGCAATGGCTTTATGGAGAAGGTGATAAGTTGGGCGCTGGAGCTCGAGCGTGCGAGAATGAATGAGCGAAGGAAGAAGAAGGCGTGGGTGAAAAAAAAGGATCCTTATCTCTTTATAAAGGCGGTAGAAACTGTGCGTCTCCCCACTTGCCCGTTAAAATCGCTTATTCCCCAAGCGCCACGATTGATGACGCGGTTGGGTTACCCACACCCATATTAATGAGAATCCCATGATAAGGGGACATGATCTCTGCTTCGACAAGACGTGCCAAAGAAACCGCCTCGCAATATGTGCAGTAGCTGGTTGAGAAAAACAGTTCGAGTAGTGACCGGGTTGTGGCGTGATGTCACGCTATGAAAAGTTTTCAGCAGATGAGATTTGTGGAATATTGTGCTCTCTACGGTGGTATGTGGAATTTGTTTTGCAGAGCTAGACACGATCCTTGTGTTCAAAATCTTCTATGAAGTATTCAGAGAAGGAACCCGCCTTGCAATGCCGAAGACAATCTACGCGTCGGACTCATCGTCATTGAAGCCTGGTTCAGGGGCTACTGAGGGAGTCCTGGGTTAAGGGGTCCTCGGACAGCCGGACTATATACTTTGGCCGGACTGTTGGACTATGAAGATACAAGATTGAAGACTTCGTCCCGTGTCCGGATGGGACTCTCCTTTGCGTGGAAGGCAAGCTTGGCAATTCGGATATGTAGATCTCCTTCTCTGTAACCGACTCTGTGTAACCCTAGCCCCCTCCGATGTCTATATAAACCAGAGGGTTTAGTCCGTAGGACGAGAACAATCATAATCATAGGCTAGCTTCTAGGGTTTAGCCTCAACGATCTCGTGGTAGATCAACTCTTGTAATACTCATATCATCAAGATCAATCAAGCAGGAAGTAGGGTATTACCTCCATCGAGAGGGCCCGAACCTGGGTAAACATCATGTCCCCTGCCTCCTGTTACCATTAGCCTTAGACGCACAGTTCGGGACCCCCTACCCGAGATCCGCCGGTTTTGACACCGACAAGCGCCGTCTCGGCATTGCCGAGATGGACGAGGAAGCCATGGAGCTATGGGGCCAACGCTTCCCGCGGGACGTCATCAACAAGTGCGAGTTCTACGCGCAAAAGAGGGCGGAGAGGGAGGAGAGGAGGGCAGAGCGAGCCGCCTATCGCGAGGACAGGTGTATGCGGAAGGCGGCCGCTCAATTCAACATCGACCTAGGAGCAGCGTCGTACTGGGACTCCGACGACAATCGGTTTCTTGACGCTTTCATTGAGACGTCATAGGAGGACATCACTGAGGCGGAGTCGGAGGAGGAGGAGGAGGACGACGAGGAGTAGTTGAACTATCTTTTTTTATCTATCTATGATAAACTATCTATGCTATTAACTATCTATGTATCATTTATGGACTGTGATATTTGGCACATGTGTGCCATATAAGAAAAACTGTCACACATCTATTTCTTTCACTTTAAAGTACCACACGATCCCCCTTCCTTCGGCCCCACCTTCTCCCAAACTACCCCGCAGGCTTGCCCGAGGAACCTGCTTCTCCCGCACATCTCGCGCGCCCACCCCCGAGAGAACTGCCACTTCTTCACGTTTATCACATGATAAAAAATATTGAGCATGTGGGATTCGAACCCACACCTCCTTGGCACGAAAGCGCCCCACCACAACCAAATCACCCTTAGGTATTTGTTGCTCAAATTAAAGAAACTAATTGTTTTGACCCCCTTTTTTACAATTGTGTTACTAAAAAGAGTACAGAAAATTACCACAATTTCCCCTCAGGACAAAGTTACCATGGTATTTGCCTGCAAGTTATCAGGCCTGTGTTGCGTAAGTTATCGTGCTATTTACATAGAACTTACCAGGTACTATGTTTCAACAACTACACCCCTTTCGAAGTTACCACTGTGTTTTGTACACAAGTTATAAGGTCTTCAATGTGTAAAATACCGTGGTACTTACACATAAGTTATCACGGTATGTGTACATCAACCTCGCCCCTGGTCAAAGTTACCATGGGGGATTGTACATGAGTTACCGGGTCTACAGTTCGTAAATTATCATGGTACTTACACCTAAAAACCTAGGTGTGTTTTAGTAACTTTTTCCATAGGTCAAAAATTACCACGATGTTTTTGCGTAACTTATCATGCCTATAGCGGGTCAAAGTGGGCCATTTTTCTGAGCCAACCCACGAGCACGTGTGCCCCTCATGACACTAAACATTGTGTGGATTTTCTGTGGCACATCATGTGTTGTGTTCATCTAGGAGGCCCCGCGAGGCGAGTGTATGTTTTTAACAACTTGTTTTCCTTTGGTAAAAAGTTATCATCATGTTTATATTATAAGTTATTGGTTATGCGGTGCCTATATTATCATGTTATTCACACAAAAATTATCGGAGATGTTTTGAACTACTTTTCTCGGAACAAAAGGTCATCATGGTGATTCTAGGTAACCTATCAAGCCTGCAGTGCTTAAAATATCATGCTATTTACACAAAATTTATCAGGGGTGTGTTTCAGCAAAATCCCCCCCCCCCCGGTCAAAAACTTATCATGGTGTTTAATTATCGCGATGCATATATTTTCCTGCTATTTACACATAAAAATACCAGAGGAGGGAGGTATAGTACCGTGCTATTTACACAGAAGATACTAGAGTATCTTTTAAAAAAAATCTTCCCTATGGTCAAAGTTACCATGGTGTTTCTACCTCAGTTATTAGATGTGCACTGCGTATATTACCATCTATTTACACATAAATTATCTGGTATCTTTTCACATTTTTCTTCCCCAATGGTTAAAGTTACCACGATGTTTGTATCTAAATTATCAGGTATATGGCGTGGATGTTATCGTGCTATTTACAGAAATTACCGGGGGTCGGGGTTCAACAAATTTCTTCTCAATGATCAAAGTTACCACGATGCTTTCACCAAAGTTATCACACCTTCAATGCTTATGACCATGCTACTTACACATAATGTACCGCGTGGTATACAAAAGTTATCATGTTGGTGGTGCGTCATTTATCGTGGTGGTTACCACGGGAAAAGTTTATGTGCCAGGTTTGATAGGTGAAACAAAAGTTTTTTAGTGCTAAAATATTAAAGGAAAAACATGTCAAAAACAGTATTTTCCTTAGCTTATTCAATAATGAGTGTCATATGCGAGGATGGATGCGCCATGCAGTGGCCACTTACATATTTCGATCATTTATTTATCTATGTATGCCTATCTATGAGTATCGAGTCGGAGTCGAATGTGTATCAAGTTAGAGTAGAAGGAGAAGATGAGATAGCGCGCGTGCAATTTTTTGCAGCGGCAGCTGGAGCCAGCACTCCGCGGCGCGCTAAAACTGACTATTCTGGTGCTGTAAACTAGTATTTTTTAGCGCGCCGAGATGCTCTAAAACAGGAGCAACGCCATGAATAGATCGAATCATACAGGTGGTGTAAGGGACTCCCTCGGCTTGTTCTCCAAGATAGACATTTGCAATGTTGTTTAGACGGTTTTCAGACGTTAATTAAAAGAAATGCAGCTTTGTAGTGCAGCAACCGATCTGGTCAAACAATGAAGTGGAAAATAGGAAGTCCTACTCATAAATCCAGCTTAGTAGTGAAGCAACCGATCAGCTGGTCAAACATTGAAGTGGAAAATAAGAAGTCCTACTCATGGTCATGTACAGTCCACGTTTGTGCACCACACACAAACTTACATACACATCAGGGTGGACACGGTCCGGGCCGGTCCGGTCCCGGTCCGAGCCGTCGTTTGGACCGGCCGCCGGCGGTCCGGTCCGGACCGGACCGAGCAGTGCGGCGGTCCCAATTTCAGGGACCGGACCGGCAGATGCAAAGCTCGGTGCGGACCGTCGGTCCTCACGGTCCTGACGCATACCGTCACTGCCATGTAGGCCCAAGCTATCGGAGCGGTACTCGGCGCAGCAGCACGGTGGCCGGAGACGGAGAAGACGAACGTGATGCGCGGCGGCACGGCGGCGCGAGGGACAGAGACGGAGAGGCACGGCCGCGAGTGGGAGAGGGGAGGAACAGCAGCGCAAGGGAGCGGCGGCGCGAGGCAGAGGCACGGCGGCCGGCGGCGCGGACTGGTGCTAGTCCAGCCCGCATGTGGAAGGAGCAGCGGCGGCGGCGCAGTGCGTCCTGGTGGAAGCGGCGGCGCACACACGCACGCACGGGATGCGGGATGAGTTTAGGTCAGGCACACACGCACGATCTATATGTGTGATGCGTGATGGGCTTCCTGATTAGATCTAATTGGGCTGGGCCGTCGGTCCTTCGAGCCGGACCGAGCTAAGACCGGACCGGACCGGTCGATTTTCGGGCCGAAATTGCCAGCTCGGACCGGCCAGTTTTCCTAGCGGGCCGGGACCGATCGGTCCGGTCCTGGTCGGTCCACGAGCGGGCCCAAAAGCCCGCTCGCTACGTCCAGGCTGACATACACACAGCTAGCTAGCTCCTCTTCAACACGAACACATAGCACAACTAGATTACTAGAGTTTAGACCTTAGATCACACGCACACACAAGTAGTAGAGTACTACAAGATGGCTGGAGGCGGAGAAGAAAAGGTGAAGCTGCTGGGAACATGGGCGAGCCCGTTCGTCCTGCGAGCGCAGCTCGCGCTCAGCTTCAAGGGTGTGAGCTTCGAGAACGTCGACGAGGACCTCAGCAGCAAGAGCGACCTCCTCCTGCGCTCCAACCCCGTGCACAAGGCGGTGCCAGTGCTCATCCACAACGGCAGGCCCGTCTGCGAGTCGCTGGTCATCGTGCAGTACGTCAACGAGGCCTTCGACGGGCCGCCCCTCCTCCCCGCCGACCCCCACGAACGCGCCGTCGCCCGCTTCTGGGCAGCTTTCATCGGAGACAAGGTGCTTACTGGATGTACGATGCACTGTTGTCTAATTACGTTATGGATGATGAAATTCAGTCATGTCGGAGATGTTAATATATTTATGTCGGCGTATCGTGCAGCTAGTGGCACCATGGCATAAGGTGTTCACGGCTAAGATCGAGGAGGAGAAGGCCGAGTGGATGGAGCAGACGCTGGCGGCGGTGGATGTCCTGGAGGGGGGCCTCAAGGAATGCTCCAGGGGCGGGAGCTTCTTCGGCGGCGACAACGTCGGGTACGTTGACGTCGTGCTGGGCGGGGCCGTGCCGTGGGTCTACGGGACGGAGGCGCTCTCCGGTACGAGGCTCTTCGATGCCGGTAGGGTCCCGCTCCTGGCGGCGTGGTTGGAGCGCTTCGGCGCGCTGGACACAGTCAAGGCCGTCATGGCAGACATCCCGACGAGACTGGTCGAGCTCGCCAAGAAGAAGCAGGCCGAAGCCGCGGCCGCAGCTACGGCTGGAGATTGCTAAAGCCCATGACGCAGCAGCGTCACTGCCATTGGGTTGTTAACATCTGAAGGAAGAACTACGATACTTGTTCAAAAATAATTGGATGATTGTTTGTTGTAGAATAAATAATACAATATTTTTGTACTGTAATTCACTCTTTATGTTGGTAATTTCTTCAGTCTTGACTCTATTCAATTTCAGTTAATATAGGATTATTTCTACTTAGTTTTTTTTTTGAAATGACAGAATTTTTGCATTTATTAAAAAGAAAGAAGTTGATCGTGTCAAAGTAATTAAGCGTAGGCAATAGCAGAGCCGGTTGTAGTTATATCGGCGTCAACCCTGTATGCACACAGTTCAGCGTAGGCATAGGACCCTGCAACTGCAGCCTGCAGTCTAGTCAACATCAGTCTGTATTTATGCACGTGAAGAGCACAATAGTGCATGCTACCAGTTGAAGAGCACAATAGTGCATGCTACCAGTACTCATGTGTTTCTGAAGACCTACATTTAACCATAAATTTAATCAACAAAATCAACTATGGTGCGAGTAGTAATTAATACACCTACAGCATGGACCGGTGACCTGGGTTACCTCCTCATGGAATCTATTTTACACAATTACTAGTAAACGCAGAGGGATTCGAGTTGACACATGGGGAGGAGGTAACCCGGGCGATGTGTCAACTTGAATCCCTCCATGTTTACTAATTTTGTAAAACTAATATCATGGGAGCACTTAAGTATCACATGATATTCTCCTGACAAGTCATGAGGGATCAGTTTATTTTTTTGAAATGACAGAATTTCTGCATCCATTAAGAAGAAAGGAGTTGATCGGTTAATTAAGACCTTAAGAAAAAGCAAGCGAAAACCAAAGTGTATGCTTAATTATGAAAAACCGGGTGAAAAACATCACAACAGCTGAGCAGCAACCGCAGGATGCCCAGGCACACCATTTTAAAGATGGCCTTGCCGAAACAGCACGCGGACGTCACCGTCATCGCTCCTTTTCTAGATGGCATCATCGTCATCCCTAAACTACTCCAACTTCACCGGAGTACGAGGCTCTTCGATACCGGTAGGCCCCCGCTCCTGGCGGCGTGGTTGGAGCGCTTCGGCGCGCTGGACGCGACCGAGGCTGTCATGGGGGATGTCCCGACGAGGTTGGTCGAGCTCGCCAACATGAAGCAGGCGGAGGCCGCGGCCGCAGCTGCGGCTGGAGATTGCTAAGCCCGTGACGCAGCAGCGTCACTGCCATTGGGTTGTTAACACCCGAAGAAAGAACTGTGATACTTGTTCAAAAATAATTGGATGATTGTTTGTTGCAGAATAAATAATACAATATATATGTACTGTAATTCACTCTTTATGTTGGTAATTTCTTTGACTCTATCCTATTTCAGTCAATATAGGACTATTTCTATTTAGTATTTTTTTTGAAATGACAGAATTTCTAGGTTCATTAAGAAGAAAGGAGTTGATCGTGTCAATGTAATTAACGTAGGCAATAACAGAGCCCAACTGTAGTTAGGTCCTCCATCATGTAGGTCAAAAACGGTGCCAAATGCACCTTTTGTTCATTTGACATCGATGCCCTCCATTGCACAGTCGGTGCCATCATAAAAAATATCCAGCCGGCGCCAAATGCAAAATGTAGTAAAAAATTAGCTCATGGCCCACTGCAGGGAGCAAACCAGGCTGAAGAAACTCATGTGAATAGGGCATCTGGCTCCCACTTTTTAACAAGCTACCAACACAACATTGTGAGACCAGTGCCAAATTAAATCATCTCGGCATCGTTGCCCAGCCGGTTATCCTTGAAGGCCTCTTTTGGTTTGTAGGAATTTTATAGGAATCCCATAGGATAGGATTTGTATAGGTAAAATTCTTTTAGAGCCCTTTGGTTTATAAGAGTAGAATCCTATTCCTATGAAGGAATTCTTCCTATCCTTCATATTTCATTGAAAAAAAAATAAACATTAGCCTCTTAATGAAAAAAAATTCTATGGCACGAATCAAAGGGCATCTTCTTTTGTATTGCTATTCATAGAATTTTAGAGACATGTCGTCTCATTTTCAATGCCTTTTCTATTCATACGACTTTTCGGCATCGACTACATAGTGGAAGGCCTTATATCGGCGTCAACCCTAGGCATAGGCCCATGCAACTGCAGCCTGCATAGTCTAGTTCACATCAGTCTAGGACATGTTTGATTGCCTGCATATATATGGCCCAGCCTGGCCCGCGCGGGAAGAACTTGACCCGTTTTGTTGCCTGCGTTTACTGTGCGGCCTGCGTCGCACGAAACTTAAAGCACGCCCAGATTAGGCCCAGGAGAAACGCCCAAATGGGCAGTAGCTCGCGAGCCTGGCTCGGGCGAGGCAGGGGAGGACGACGCGCTTCTCTCCTCATGCGAGCAGGAAGATGGCGCGAGCTCGCCCGCGTCGCCGAAAAATCAACGGGAGGATTTCGGCTCACCTCCCGCCGAGTCCAGCCCTATTTAGCCCCCTCCCTCACCGCCCAACTCCCTCCACCATTCTCCCTCCGTTCGAGCTTTCCCGCCGACGCGCATCGGCACCGACGAGCAGGTAAGCGGCGCATCTTCATCGGCCGGCGGTCCATGGCGTCTGCGCTCCTACACCGGCCGACGTTGATCTTCCACGACCGCCCCCTCGTCCTCGAGCTGCAGCCATGGTCTCTGTGAGTTCAACCCCCCTTTCTCTCTGTTCCTTCTAGCTAGATCTGAGCTGCAGCTAGGGTTTGATATAGATGCATGGTTGATTAGTGGTCTGATCTGTGAGCTGATATGGTTGATTGCTATGCCGCGGTTACAATTAGTGGTAGGGGCTAGATGTTCAAGCATGTGGTAGGCTATATTAGTAGTAGAGTTTGAAGTTGAACCTTGTGCTTGTGTTGATTCGTGCTTAGATCTGTGATTTGTAGCTACTGGTGGTCCATTTGTAGCATGTTGTTTGTTGTAGATGTATGTTCGTTCTCATAGATTGTCCGGTATGCTTAGTATGATGGCGATGAACCATATGTGCTTAGTATGATAGCGATGAAGCATGTGCTTTCTATGATAGTGATGAACCATGTACATGTATGCTCCTGCTTTCACGAATTGTCTGGTATGTTGTGTGTTATGCTTATTGTCAATGCGTGCTACGATTGTAGGACATGACCACGTAGATGCAAGATCTTAGTCAGGCCTTTGTCCTGCCCGACAGTCAGTTTGCTCCACCGTTTGTCGAAGACTCGCAACCTATGTCTGAGATGGCGCCTGATTCAGAGGTGTTCGCGTCTGATTCCCTCTATGTGCTGGAATTTTATCTATTTTGGGCCTAGCCCAATAGCAGTTTCAGAAATTCCTATAAATCCTAGAGGCCCACGCAGCCCATTCGTGCAAGGCAAGAGGTGGAACTAAAGTTTAGTCCCACATTGCTAGTTTGGACGGAGTTGGACCTCTTTATAAGTGAGGTTCTTTCCTCACATGTATGAGCATGAGAACAAGAGGGACATCCACGCGCGCTCCTCCTCCGTCGCCCGCCTCGCCACGCCACGCCACGCCACGCCTCGTCACGACGCGCCACGGGTTGCGGGTTGCGGGAATGAGTCGATGTCTAAATTTTTGCCACACACGACGGGTATACGAATGGTCACACGGGAGCTGAAACGTTTTGCTGTAGTGGAGCTTGAATATGAATGGTGCACCTCTTCACATGCTGCATGTTCGTTTCGTCTCCCTCCGTTGCTTCACCTCCCGCGGCAGCCTGTTCGCGTCCTTCTCCTGTGCCTATATAAGAGAGGTCGCTCCCTCTCCAGAGAGACACACAAGAACTCCTTCTTCCTCTTGCCACCGGCTCCTGAGCACTGCGCTGCTGCTACGATCTTCCCCATCCCAGCTTGCGGCGTGCACCGCAGGTCGGGACAGTAGGCCTCCAAAACTGCACCCTTTTGAGTCCTGTACGAGAGAAGGGTGATAAGGTTTTTGGGGAGGGCTCTGCGCGACTACTGACTTCTTCGTCACGGACGCCCGGGACTCCGACGACTACTTCCCCGACGATGACCACTTCCCCGACGTTGACAACTTCCTCGACGACATGGAGGACACCGACCCCAAGTCCAGTGTCTCTGCTCCGGCTTCTGCCCAGTACGTGTTCTTGTTTTTCCTGTTAGAGATCCTGCCACAGTTCCTTGTTCTACTATTTGCCCTACACATGATAGGATCTACCTCATATATTCATCTTGATCTACTGTCTGCTCGAGAGATGATCGGTTCTAGCTCATATATGCAGATATTATTTACCTTCACTTTCTCAAATTGCATGACTTGTTTTATCACTGCTATACTAGTCATGTTTTATCTACTACTTCTGTTAATAACATCATTCGGTAAATTGCTCATATTTCCAACATTCCAAAAACCTTATTATAGGCAATTTACCTCGAATGGTTTTGCTGCTTCCATGAGACCTCCTATGTTTGAGGGTCCACTATAATAGGTGGCACGTGAGAGCAGTCTTATGGTTTCAAACTATGAGTTGCTATGACGCCACTCTCGGTAGACCTAAACGAGAACTTGATGCTCAACAGGCATAAGCTTTTCAGAAAATGGATACTTTGTTTAAGGCTGCTCTCTTGAGTGTTCTTGGCGAGAACATAGTTGATGCTTATGCGTCAATTGATAATGGAAAAGAAATGTGGG
The DNA here is from genome assembly GCF_018294505.1 of Triticum aestivum. NCBI lineage: Eukaryota > Viridiplantae > Streptophyta > Magnoliopsida > Poales > Poaceae > Triticum > Triticum aestivum. The sequence continues at coordinate 34,846,302 of NC_057813.1, read as the reverse complement.
ATGCACTCAAGGCCAAGTTTGGGGTCTCGGATGCTGGCACTGAGCTGTACATCCTGGAGCAATTCTATGACTACAGGATGACTGAAGAGCGCTCCGTGGTTGAGCAAGCTCATGAGGTACGGTCATTTGCTAGAGAACTTGAGCACTTCAATTGTATCCTACCGGACAAGTTTTTTGCCGGGGGTATCATCACTAAGCTTCCTCCTTCGTGGAGGAACTTTGCTACCTTACTGAAGCATAAGAGACAGGAGTTTTCCGTCCTGGATCTCATTGGTACTCTTGATGTGGAAGAAAAGGCGAGAGAAAAGGACACACGTGCTCGAGGTATTGAGGGAGGATCTAGTGCCAATCTGGTACAGAAGAACAACTTCCAGTCCCATAAGTTCAAGAACAAGGGCAAGCTTGATGGTAAAGCAAAGTTTGATGGGAAGAACAAGGCTGTACAACACACAAACTTCAAGAAGAAGAGTGACAAGAAGAAAGGTGCTTGTCATGTGTGTGGAGATCCTGATCATTGGGCTCCTAGTTGTCCTAATCGCTATGACAAGCGTCATCCTGGGAAAGGCGGCAAGACCGCTAATGTTGTCATCGGAGACATTGACATGAAGGATGCTGGGTATGGTATATTTCCGACTATTCTTTCAGTATGTCATTCTCCTGATTGGTTGATTGACACGGGTGCTAATGTGCATGTATGCGGTGATATTTCCATGTTTTTGTCTTACCAGACCGCAGGGACTTCAACCGTGCTGATGGGCAACGGTTCAAGTGCTTCTGTTCGTGGTGTTGGCACAGTCGATCTGAAGTTTACTTCCGGGAAGATCGTGCGGCCGAAGAACGTGCATTATGTCCCCTCCGTCAATAAAAATCTTGTTAGCGGATCTCTTCTGTGTAGAGATGGATACAAGCTTGTCTTTGAGTCAAATAAATTTGTAATATCCAAGTATGAAACCTTTGTTGGTAAAGGGTATGAGTCAGGAGGCTTGTTTCGTTTATCTTTATCAGACGTTTGCAATAAAGTTGTTAATCATATTTGCAACAATAGTGAATCAAATGTGTGGCATTCACGTCTTTGTCATGTTAACTTTGGTTGCATGTCACGACTAGCAAAGTTAAACTTAATCCCTAGTTTCACCACTGTCAAGGGATCTAAGTGTCAAGTGTGTGTGCAAGCTAAGCAACCTCGTAAGTCTCAGGTGACTGCAGAGAAGAGAAATCTTGCACCACTAGAACTTATACATTCAGATCTATGTGAAATGAATGGTGTTTTGACAAAAGGTGGAAAGAAATATTTCATGACGTTAATTGACGACTCCATTACATACTGCCGTGTGTATCTTCTGAAATCTAAGGATGAGGATTTGAACCTTTTCAAGATCTATAAAGCTAAAGTGGAAAACCAACTTGATCGGAAAATCAAGAGGCTTAGGTCCGACCGTGGTGGAGAGTATTTTTCCAATGAATTTAATGCTTTTTTTGCGGAACATGGTATAATCCATGAGAGAACGCCTCTGTTGGGAACGTTGCAGAAAATTAAAATTTTTCCTACGGTTTCACCAAGATGCATCTATGAGTTCATCTAAGCAACGAGTCATGGGAGAGAGATTGCATCTACATACCACTTTGTAGATTGCATGCGGAAGCGTTCAAGAGAACGGGGATGATGGAGTCGTACTCGCCGTGATCCAAATCACCGATGACCAAGTGCTGAACGGACAGCACCTCCGCGTTCAACACACGTACGGAGCGGATGACGTCTCCTCCTTCTTGATCCAGCAAGGGGGAGGAGAGGTTGAGGAAGAAGGCTCCAGCAGTAGCACGACGGCGTGATGATGGTAGAGAGGCAGTACTCCGACAGGGCTTCGCCAAGCACTCAACGGAGGAGGAGAGGTGTTGGGGAGGGGAGGGGCTGCGCCTTGGATCAGGTGTTCAGCCCTCCCCTCGCCCCTCTATTTATAGGGGAAGGGGGAAGGGGGCCGGCCCCCTCTAGATGAGATCTAGAGGGGGGGCGGCGGCCAGGGAGGGGGGCTTGCCCCCCAAGCAAGGGGGCGCCCCCACTAGGGTTCCCCCCCAACCCTAGGCGCATGGGCCCAAGGGGGGGGCGCCCAGCCCTCCAGGGGCTGGTTCCCTGCCCCTTGCGGCCCATGAGGCCCTCCGAGAGGGGTGTCCCCTCCCGGTGGACCCCCGGAACCCCTCCGGTGGCCCCGGTACAATACCGATGTGCCCCCGAAACTTTCCGGTGTCCGTATGACAACTTCCCATATATAAATCTTCACCTCCGGACCATTCAGGAACTCCTCGTGACGTCCGGGATCTCATCCGGGACTCCGAACAACATTCGGTAATCACATACAAGTCTTCCTAATAACCCTAGCGTCACCGAACCTTAAGTGTGTAGACCCTACGGGTTCGGGAGACATGCAGACATGACCGAGATGGCTCTCCGGTCAATAACCAACAGCGGGATCTGGATACCCATGTTGGCTCCCACATGCTCCTCGATGATCTCATCGGATGAACCACGATGTCGAGGATTCAATCAACCCCGTATACAATTCCCTTTGTCAATCGGTACGTTACATGCCCGAGACTCGATCGTCGGTATCCCAATACCTCGTTCAGTCTCGTTACCGGCAAGTCACTTTACTCGTACCGTAATGCATGATCCCGTGACCAAACACTTGGTCACTTTGAGCTCATTATGATGATGCATTACCGAGTGGGCCCAGAGATACCTCTCCGTCATACGGAGTGACAAATCCCAGTCTCGATCCGTGTCAACCCAACAGACACTTTCGGAGATACCTGTAGTGCACCTTTATAGTCACCCAGTTACGTTGTGACGTTTGGTACACCCAAAGCACTCCTACGGTATCCGGGAGTTACACGATCTCATGGTCTAAGGAAGAGATACTTGACATTGGAAAAGCTCTAGCAAAACGAACTACACGATCTTGTGCTATGCTTAGGATTGGGTCTTGTCCATCACATCATTCTCCTAATGATGTGATCCCGTTGTCAACGACATCTAATGTCCATAGTCAGGAAACCATGACTATCTGTTGACCAACGAGCTAGTCAACTAGAGGCTTACTAGGGACGTATTGTGGTCTATGTATTCACACGTGTATTACGATTTCCGGATAATACAATTATAGCATGAATAAAAGACAATTATCATGAACAAGGAAATATAATAATAATCCTTTTATTATTGCCTCTAGGGCATATTTCCAACAGTCTCCCACTTGCACTAGAGTCAATAATCTAGTTACATTGTGATGAATCGAACACCCATAGAGTTCTGGTGTTGATCATGTTTTGCTCGCGGAAGAGGTTTAGTCAACGGATCTGCGACATTCAGATCCGTATGTACTTTGCAAATATCTATGTCTCCATCTTGAACATTTTCACGGATGGAGTTGAAACGACGCTTGATGTGCCTGGTCTTCTTGTGAAACCTGGGCTCCTTGGCAAGGGCAATAGCTCCAGTGTTGTCACAGAAGAGTTTGATCGGCCCCGACGCATTGGGTATGACTCCTAGGTCGGTGATGAACTCCTTCACCCAAATTGCTTCATGCGCTGCCTCCGAGGCTGCCATGTACTCCGCTTCACATGTAGATCCCGCCACGACGCTCTGCTTGCAGCTGCACCAGCTTACTGCCCCACCATTCAACATATACACGTATCCGGTTTGTGACTTAGAGTCATCCAGATCTGTGTCGAAGCTAGCGTCGACGTAACCCTTTACGACGAGCTCTTCGTCACCTCCATAAACGAGAAACATGTCCTTTGTCCTTTTCAGGTACTTCAGGATATTCTTGACCGCTGTCCAGTGTTCCTTGCCGGGATTACTTTGGTACCTTCCTACCAAACTTACGGCAAGGTTTACATCAGGTCTGGTACACAGCATGGCATACATAATAGATCCTATGGCTGAGGCATAGGGGATGACACTCATCTCTTCTTTATCTTTTGCCGTGGTCGGGCATTGAGCCGAGCTCAATCTCACACCTTGCAATACAGGCAAGAACCCTTTCTTGGACTGATCCATTTTGAACTTCTTCAAAATCTTATCAAGGTATGTGCTTTGTGAAAGACCTATGAGGCGTCTCGATCTATCCCTATAGATCTTGATGCCTAATATGTAAGCAGCTTCTCCAAGGTCCTTCATTGAAAAACACTTATTCAAGTAGGCCTTAATGTTGTCCAAGAATTCTATATCATTTCCCATCAAAAGTATGTCATCTACATATAATATGAGAAATGCTACAGAGCTCCCACTCACTTTCTTGTAAACGCAGGCTTCTCCATAAGTCTGCATAAACCCAAACGCTTTGATCATCTCATCAAAGCGAATGTTCCAACTCCGAGATGCTTGCACCAGCCCATAAATGGATCGCTGGAGCTTGCATACTTTGTTAGCATTCTTAGGATCGACAAAACCTTCCGGCTGCATCATATACAGCTCTTCCTTAAGATAACCGTTAAGGAATGCCGTTTTGACGTCCATCTGCCATATCTCATAATCATAGTATGCGGCAATTGCTAACATGATTCGGACGGACTTAAGCTTCGCTACGGGAGAGAAAGTCTCATCGTAGTCAATCCCTTGAACTTGCCGATAACCCTTAGCGACAAGTCGAGCTTTATAGATGGTGACATTACCATCCGCGTCCGTCTTCTTCTTAAAGATCCATTTGTTTTCTATCGCTCGCCGATCATCGGGCAAGTCAGTCAAAGTCCATACTTTGTTTTCATACATGGATTCTATCTCGGATTGCATGGCTTCTAGCCATTTGTTGGAATCTGGGCCCGCCATCGCTTCTTCATAGTTCGAAGGTTCACCGTTGTCTAACAACATGATTTCCAGGACAGGGTTGCCATACCACTCTGGTGTGGAACGTGTCCTCGTGGACCTACGAAGTTCAGTAGCAACTTGATCCGAAGTACCTTGATCATCATCATTAATTTCCTCTCCAGTCGGTGTAGGCACCACAGGAACATTTTCCTGAGCTGCACTACTTTCCGGTTCAAGAGGTAGTACTTCATCGAGTTCTACTTTCCTCCCACTTACTCCTTTCGAGAGAAACTCTTTTTCCAGAAAGGATCCGTTCTTGGCAACAAAGATCTTGCCTTCGGATCTAAGGTAGAAGGTATACCCAATGGTTTCCTTAGGGTATCCTATGAAGACGCATTTTTCCGACTTGGGTTCGAGCTTTTCAGGTTGAAGTTTCTTGACATAAGCATCGCATCCCCAAACTTTTAGAAACGACAGCTTAGGTTTCTTCCCAAACCATAATTCATACGGTGTCGTCTCAACGGATTTAGACGGTGCCCTATTTAAAGTGAATGTAGCTGTCTCTAGAGCGTATCCCCAAAATGATAGCGGTAAATCGGTAAGAGACATCATAGATCGCACCATATCCAATAGAGTGCGATTACGACGTTCGGACACACCGTTACGCTGAGGTGTTCCAGGCGGCGTGAGTTGTGAAACGATTCCACATTTTCTTAAGTGTGTACCAAATTCGTGACTTAAATATTCTCCTCCACGATCCGATCGTAAGAATTTTATCTTTCGGTCACGTTGATTCTCTACTTCATTCTGAAATTCCTTGAACTTTTCAAAGGTCTCAGACTTGTGTTTCATCAAGTAGACATACCCATATCTACTCAAGTCATCAGTGAGAGTGAGAACATAACGATATCCTCCGCGAGCCTCAACGCTCATTGGACCACACACATCAGTATGTATGATTTCCAATAAGTTGGTTGCTCGCTCCATTGTTCCGGAGAACGGAGTCTTGGTCATTTTGCCCATGAGGCATGGTTCGCATGTGTCAAATGATTCATAATCGAGAGACTCTAAAAGTCCATCAGCATGGAGCTTCTTCATGCGCTTGACACCAATGTGACCAAGGCGGCAGTGCCACAAGTATGTGGGACTATCGTTATCAACTTTACATCTTTTGGTATTCACACTATGAATATGTGTAACATTACGTTCGAGATTCATTAAGAATAAACCATTGACCATCGGGGCATGACCATAAAACATATCTCTCATATAAATAGAACAACCATTATTCTCGGATTTAAATGAGTAGCCATCTCGCATCAAACGAGATCCAGATACAATGTTCATGCTCAAACTTGGCACTAAATAACAATTATTGAGGTTTAAAACTAATCCCGTAGGTAAATGTAGAGGTAGCGTGCCGACGGCGATCACATCGACCTTGGAACCATTCCCGACGCGCATCGTCACCTCGTCCTTCGCCAGTCTCCGCTTATTCCGCAGCTCCTGCTGTGAGTTACAAATATGAGCAACGGCACCGGTATCAAATACCCAGGAGTTACTACGAGTACTGGTAAGGTACACATCAATTACATGTATATCACATATACCTTTAGTGTTGCCGGCCTTCTTGTCCGCTAAGTATTTGGGGCAGTTCCGCTTCCAGTGACCCTTCCCTTTGCAATAAAAGCACTCAGTCTCAGGCTTGGGTCCATTCTTTGACTTCTTCCCGGCAACTGGCTTACCGGGCGCGGCAACATCTTTGCCGTCCTTCTTGAAGTTCTTCTTACCCTTGCCCTTCTTGAACTTAGTGGTCTTATTGACCATCAACACTTGATGTTCTTTCTTGATTTCAACCTCTGCTGACTTCAGCATTGAAAATACTTCAGGAATGGTCTTCACCATCCCCTGCATATTGTAGTTCAGCACAAAGCTCTTGTAGCTTGGTGGGAGCGACTGAAGGATTCTGTCAATGACCGCCTCGTCCGGGAGGTTGATCTCCAGCTGGGACAGGCGGTTGTGCAACCCAGACATTTTGAGTATGTGCTCACTGACAGAACTGTTTTCCTCCATCTTACAACTATAGAACTTGTCGGAGACTTCATATCTCTCGACCCGGGCATGAGCTTGAAAAACCATTTTCAGCTCCTCGAACATCTCATATGCTCCGTGTCGCTCAAAACGCTTTTGGAGCCCCGGTTCTAAGCTGTAAAGCATGCCGCACTGAACGAGGGAGTAATCATCAGCACGTGATTGCCAAGTGTTCATAACGTCTTGGTTCTCTGGGATGGGTGCTTCACCTAGCGGTGCATCTAGGACATAATCTTTCTTGGCTGCTATGAGGATGATCCTCAGGTTCCGGACCCAGTCCGAATAGTTGCTGCCATCATCTTTCAGCTTGGTTTTCTCTAGGAACGCGTTGAAGTTCATGTTGACATGAGCGTTGGCCATTTGATCTACAAGACATATTTTGCAAAGATTTTAGACTAAGTTCATGATAATTAAGTTCATCTAATCAAATTATTTAATGAACTCCCACTCAGATTGACATCCCTCTAGTCATCTAAGTGTTACACGATCCGAGTCGACTAGGCCGTGTCCGATCATCACGTGAGACGGACTAGTCATCATCGGTGAACATCTCCATGTTGATCGTATCTTCCATACGACTCATGTTCGACCTTTCGGTCTCTTGTGTTCCGAGGCCATGTCTGTACATGCTAGGCTCGTCAAGTTAACCCTAAGTGTTTCTGCATGTGTAAAACTGTCTTACACCCGTTGTATGTGAACGTAAGGATCTATCACACCCGATCATCACGTGGTGCTTCGAAACGACGAACTTTAGCAACGGCGCACAGTTAGGGGGAACACTTTCTTGAATTATTATAAGGGATCATCTTATTTACTACCATCGTTCTAAGTAAACAAGATGCATAAACATAATAAACATCACATGCAATTATATAAAGTAGTGACATGATATGGCCAATATCATATAGCTCCTTCGATCTCCATCTTCGGGGCTCCATGATCATCTTCGTCACCGGCATGACACCATGATCTCCATCATCATGATCTCCATCATCGTGTCTTCATGAAGTTGTCACGCCAACGACTACTTCTACTTCTATGGCTAACGCGTTTAGCAATAAAGTAAAGTAATTTACATGGCGTTCTTCAATGACACGCAGGTCATACAAAAATAAAGACAACTCCTATGGCTCCTGCCGGTTGTCATACTCATCGACATGCAAGTCGTGATTCCTATTACAAGAACATGATCTCATACATCACAATATATCATTCATCATTCATCACAACTTCTGGCCATATCACATCACATGACAATTGCTGCAAAAACAAGTTAGACGTCCTCTAATTGTTGTTGCATCTTTTACGTGGCTGCAATTGGGTTCTAGCAAGAACGTTTTCTTACCTACGAATAACCACAACGTGATTTTGTCAACTTCTATTTACCCTTCATAAGGACCCTTTTCGTCGAATCCGCTCCAACTAAAGTGGGAGAGACAGACACCCGCTAGCCACCTTATGCAACTAGTGCATGTCAGTCGGTGGAACCTGTCTCACGTAAGCGTACGTGTAAGGTCGGTCCGGGCCGCTTCATCCCACAATACCGCTGAAGCAAGAAAAGACTAGTAGCGGCAAGCAAGTTGACAAGATCTACGCCCACAACAAAATTGTGTTCTACTCGTGCAATAGAGAACTACGCATAGACCTAGCTCATGATGCCACTGTTGGGGAACGTTGCAGAAAATTAAAAAATTTCCTACGGTTTCACCAAGATCCATCTATGAGTTCATCTAAGCAACGAGTCATGGGAGAGCGATTGCATCTACATACCACTTTGTAGATCGCGTGCGGAAGCGTTCAAGAGAACGGTGATGATGGAGTCGTACTCGCCGTGATTCAAATCACCGATGACCAAGTGCCGAACGGACAGCACCTCCGCGTTCAACACATGTACGGAGCGGATGACGTCTCCTCCTTCTTGATCCAGCAAGGGGGGAAGGAGAGGTTAAGGAAGAAGGCTCCAGCAGCAGCACGACGGCGTGATGATGGTGGAGAGGCAGTACTCCGACAGGGCTTCGCCAAGCACTCGACGGAGGAGGAGAGGTGTTGGGGAGGGGAGGGGCTGCGCCTTGGATCAGGTGTTCAGCCCTCCCCTCGCCCCTCTATTTATAGGGGAAGGGGGAAGGGGGCCGGCCCCCTCTAGATGAGATCTAGAGGGGGGCGGCGGCCAGGGAGGGGGACTTGCCCCCCAAGCAAGGGGGTGCCCCCACTAGGGTTCCCCCCCCAACCCTAGGCGCATGGGCCCAAGGGGGAGGGCAGCCCTCCAGGGGCTGGTTCCCTGCCCCTTGTGGCCCATGAGGCCCTCCGAGAGGGGTGGCCCCTCCCGGTGGACCCCCGAAACCCCTCCGGTGGCCCCGGTACAATACCGATATGCCCCCGAAACTTTCCGGTGTCCGTATGACAACTTCCCATATATAAATCTTCACCTCCGGACCATTCTGGAACTCCTCGTGACGTCCGGGATCTCATCCGGGACTCCGAACAACATTTGGTAATCACATACAAGTCTTCCTAATAACCCTAGCGTCACCGAACCTTAAGTGTGTAGACCCTACGGGTTCGGGAGACATGCAGACATGACCGAGATGGCTCTCCGGTCAATAACCAACAGCGGGATCTGGATACCCATGTTGGCTCCCACATGCTCATCGATGATCTCATCGGATGAACCACGATGTCGAGGATTCAATCAACCCCGTATACAATTCCCTTTGTCAATCGGTACGTTACATGCCCGAGACTCGATCGTCGGTATCCCAATACCTCGTTCAGTCTCGTTACCAGCAAGTCACTTTACTCGTACCGTAATGCATGATCCCGTGACCAAACACTTGGTCACTTTGAGCTCATTATGATGATGCATTACCGAGTGGGCCCAGAGATACCTCTCCGTCATACGGAGTGACAAATCCCAGTCTCGATCCGTGTCAACCCAACAGACACTTTCGGAGATACCTGTAGTGCACCTTTATAGTCACCCAGTTACGTTGTGATTTTTGGTACACCCAAAGCACTCCTACGGTATCCGGGAGTTACACAATCTCATGGTCTAAGGAAGAGATACTTGACATTGGAAAAGCTCTAGCAAAACGAACTACACGAGCTTGTGCTATGCTTAGGATTGGGTCTTGTCCATCACATCATTCTCCTAATGATGTGATCCCGTTGTCAACGACATCTAATGTCCATAGTCAGGAAACCATGACTATCTGTTGACCAATGAGCTAGTCAACTAGAGGCTTACTAGGGACGTATTGTGGTCTATGTATTCACACGTGTATTACGATTTCCGGATAATACAATTATAGCATGAATAAAAGACAATTATCATGAACAAGGAAATATAATAATAATCCTTTTAGTATTGCCTCTAGGGCATATTTCCAACAGCCTCCCTACTCACCTCAGTCAAATGGGGTGGACAAAAGAAAGAACCGTACTCTAACTGATTTGGTTAGCGCCATGTTAGACACATTGGCTCTCTCCAAGGCATGGTGGGGGGAGGCGATATTGACAACATGTCATGTCCTAAATCGAGTCCCCACAAAGAACAAAGAGATAACTCCATTCGAGGAATGGGAGAAGAAAAGGTTAAAACTCTCTTATCTGTGAACACGGGGTTGTTTGGCAAAAGTCAATGTTCCAATTCCAAAGAAGCGGAAGCTTGGACCAAAGACTATGGATTGCGTTTTCCTGGGATATGCTTTTCATAGCATTGGTTATAAATTCTTGGTTGTAAAATTGAGGTACCTGACATGCATGTCGGTACGATCATGGAGTCGAATGATGCGACTTTCTTTGAAGATATCTTTCCCATGAAGGATATGGCTACCTCATTAATCAGGAGATGCCTAGTTCATCGAATCAGGAACCAGTTACAATTATTGAACCTGCCATTTCGATGGAACACTTTGAAAGTCCTGTGGAGGAAAACAATGAAGCTCCTACTAGGAGCAAGAGACAGAGGACTGCAAAGTCCTTTGGTGATGATTTTCTTGTGTATCTCATAGATGACACTCCCAGTTCTATTTCAGACGCCTATGCATCTGAAGATGCTGACTACTGGAAGGAAGCAGTTCGTAGCGAGATGGATTCCACCTAGGCGAATGAAACGTGAAACGTGGGAGATAACTGATCGTCCTTATGGGTGCAAACCTATAGGATGCAAATGGGTATTCAAGAAGAAGCTTAGGCCTGATGGTACTATTGAAAAGTACAAGGCTCGGCTCGTGGCTAAGGGTTATACCCAAAAGGAAGGTGAAGACTTCTTTGATACTTACTCACATGTGGCTCGACTGACCACTATTCGAGTTCTACTTTCACTAGCTGCCTCACATGGTCTTCTCGTTCATCAAATGGATGTTAAGACTTCTTTCCTAAATGGAGAGTTGGACGAGGAAATTTATATGGAACAACCAGATGGGTTTGTAATAGATGGTCAGGAAGGAAAAGTGTGCAAGTTGCTGAAGTCTTTGTATTGAATCAAGCAAGCACCCAAACAGTGGCATGAGAAGTTCGAAAGAACTTTAACAGCTAAAAGCTTTGTTGTGAATGAAGCTGACAAATGTGTGTACTATCGCCATGGTGGGGGCGAGGGAGTTATGCTTTGCTTGTATGTTGATGACATACTGATTTTCGGAACAAATCTGAATGTTATTAAGGAGGTCAAGGATTTCCTATCTCGCTATTTTGAGATGAAGGATTTAGGAGTGGCTGATGTCATTATGAACATCAAGTTGTTGAGAGACGATGATGGTGGGATTACATTGCTTCAATCTCACTATGTGGAAAAGATCTTGAGTCGCTTTGGCTACAGTGACTGCAAGCCCTCTCCAACACCATATGATGCTAGTGTGTTGCTTCGAAAGAATCAAAGAATTGTTGGAGACCAATTGAAATATTCTCAGATTATTGGCTCGCTTATGTACTTAGCCAGTGCTACAAGACCTGACATCTCTTTTGCTATTAGCAAACTGAGCCGGTTTGTCTCAAAACCAGGAGATGTGCATTGGAAAGCTCTATAGAGAGTTTTGCGTTATTTGAAAGGCACTACAAATTATGGAATTCACTACACTGGGCACCCAAAGGTGCTTGAAGGGTACAGTGACTCAAACTGGATCTCAGATGCTGATGAGATAAAGTCCACGAGTGGATATGTATTCACTCATGGAGGTGGCGCTGTTTCTTGGAAGTCTTGCAAGCAGACCATCTTAACGAGGTCAACAATGGAAGCAGAACTCACAGCACTAGATACAGCTACGGTCGAAGCAGATTGGCTTCGCCGGCTCTTGAATGACATGCCGGTAGTTGAGAAACCAGTACAGGGTATCCTTATGAACTGTGACAATCAAACTGTGATCACGAAAGTGAGCAGCTCAAAGGATAACATGAAGTCATCAAGACACGTTCAGAGAAGGTTAAAGTCTGTCAGGAAAATGAGAAACTCCGGAGTTATTGCATTGGATTATATCCAAACGTCTAAAAATCTGGCAGATCCTTTTACTAAGGGTCTATCACGTAATGTGATAGATAAGGCATCGAGGTAGATGGGTATGAGACCCACAATATGAGTTGTTCACCGTGGTGACCTATTCTTTTTGATCGGAGATCCCGTGAATTAGATGTGGAAGACAAGCTGTTGGTCAACTGGGAGGAGAGTACCCTTACTGTTAAAAAATACCACTCCATGAAGATGCAATACTCTCCTAATCTGCATGGCAGGTTGATGTATATCTTAATGTGTTCTAAGTGGCTCTTTGAAGCGGAGATGTTGTCCTGCTGAACATCTTTTGAAGAACGCACTTATATGAGTTTGATTGTTAAATGTCGCAATCTATGGGAGTAGGGTTCTTTCTAGTAAACTCATGAAAGGTCTCGGAGTATGACGCATACGCTCCACCCACGGGGAAGACCCACAGTAGCCACGTATCGGTCAAGGCTTTATGTGAAGCTAGATTCGCAAAAAAATTGAAGTTCAAGGCCTAGTCCACTGTTCAAGTTGCTTACCAGTGTAGCATAGAGTTCTAGGTGGAAGTTCAACTTAACAGTCTCCACTGCAGTACCGGTATATAAAACAGTGTTTTGGAACCAAAGGCAAATTTTGTGTGCCTCTGAGATCTGGTGGGGGATTGCTGGAATTTTGTCTATTTTGGGCCTAGCCCAATAGCAGTTTCATAAATTCCTATAAATCCTAGAGGCCACACAGCCCATTCGTGCAAGGCAAGAGGTGGAACTAAAGTTTAGTCCCACATTGCTAGTTTGGAGGGAGTTGGACCTTTTTATAAGTGAGGTTCTTTCCTCACATGTATGAGCATGAGAGCAAGAGGGACATCCACGCGCGCTCCTCCTCCGCCGCCCGCCTCGCCATGCCACGCCACGCCTCGCCACGACGCGCCGCGGGTTGCAGGAATGAGCCGAGCCGATGTCTAAATTTTTGCCACACACGACGGGTATACGAATGGTCACACGGGAGCTGAAATGTTTTGCTGTAGTGGAGCCTGAATATGAACGGTGCACCTCTTCACGTGCTGCCTGTTCGTTTCGTCTCCCTCCGTTGCTTAACTTCCCGCCGCAGCCTGTTCGCGTCCTTCTCATGTGCCTATATAAGAGAGGTCGCTCCTCTCAAGAGAGACACACCAGAACTCCTTCTTCCTCTCGCCACCGGATCCTGAGCACTGCGCTGCTGCTACGATCTTCCCCATCCTGGCTTGCGGTGTGCACCGCAGGTCGGGACAGTAGGCCTCCGAAACCGCACCCTTTTGAGTCCTGTACGGGAGAAGGGTGATAAGGTTTTTGGGGAGCGCTCTGCGCGACTACTGACTTCTTCGTCACGGACGCCGCGGACTCCAACGACTACTTCCCCGACGACGACTACTTCCCCGACGTCGACAACCTCCTCGATGACATGGAGGACACCGACCCCAACTCCAGTGCCTCTGCTCTGGCTGCTGCCCAGTACGTGTGCTTGTTTTTCCTGTTAGAGATCCTGCCACAGTTCCTTGTTCTACTGTTTGCCCTACACATGTTAGGATCTACCTCATATATGCATCTTGATCTACTGTCTGCTCGAGAGATGATCGGTTCTAGCTCATATATGCAGATATTATTTACCTTCACTTTGTCAAATCGCATGACTTGTTTTATCACTGCTATACTAGTCATGTTTTATCTACTACTTCTGTTAATAACATCATTCGGTAAATTGCTCATATTTCCAACACTATGTGCCAGTAGTGCTCGTTGAGCCAACTCCTGCTGCTGCTGCTGCTGCCGCCGCTGCACTCAAGGTAGCAGCAGCAAAGGCAAAGAAGGATGGTAGGTCAAACAACATGAAGTGGCAGCCGTTCATGTCGACGTTTGTGCTGAACAAGATGTGTGAGCTCATCTCTAGTGGAGTTAGGACTAAAAAGGGCTTCAAGCAGGTGCACTTGAACACCGTTGCGAAGCAGGTGCTCGAGTTCTGTGGGCAGGAGGTGTCTGCCACCCAAGTGTACAACCACCTGAGGAAGTGGAGAGGTCGATGGATCTAAGTGTCCAAGCTGAGAGACCTTAGCGGCGCCTCATGGGATGAGAACACTTGCTCCATAGTTCTGGAGGCAGAGCACTATGTCGGCCATGTCGCGGTTAGCTCACATCCCTCTTTATTTTTATATTGTCCACCATTTCCTACTCCTAATCGCAACTAACAACACTTGTGTTTCATTCTTAGGACTACCCATGGGACGCTGAGTTCCTCAACACACCCATATAGAACTACAGCCAGATGCAGCACATCTTCTCCTTCGGGCTAGCAACTGGGAAGCATGCCATGGGCTCGGGGGAGCCTCTTGGTTCTCCCATGCTAGACTTTCCTGGGACCCTGGACGTCGAGGTCCTTGATGGTCCTGACAAGCCCTTCGTGAAGCCCTTCGACAAGCCATTTAATCCCGTCCGTGATAGGAAGAGGAAGAGAGGAGGCCTGATGGAGGAGGAGATCATTGTCTTTTGCAGCATAACTGAAGCGGTAAAGGAGGTGGCAACAACCATCAGGGAGTGAAAGCCCCTCGACGTCCACCCTGACTTGTATGACGCTGTCATGACCCAGGGTGGCTTCAGTGACGAGGCTCTCATGGCAGCTCTCAGCCACCTGCTTGACAACAAGGCCCAGGGTGTTGGGTTCATTGCCATGGCAGGCGCTCACAGGGTGCTGTGGCTCAGGAGCTGGCTGGGCAAGCACTACTATTAGAGTAGTGCTGCTTGTGAGCGTGCGTGATCCCCGATGGCGATGGCGGTGGCGACGACGATGATGACGATGACGACGTACATTTTGTGTCGCTAGGGCTGGAAAAAAATTGATGGTCTGTATATTTTGGTGAGGTGGTATATACTAACCCCTCATGCTGATGGTGAACTTGCGGTGGTAGGACGACATCCTCTTTTGAATGTGGTTGTAGGTTAACACCAGGGTAGTGCTAGGTTGAACTTGCTATGCCGTATGATCATGCATGCTTTACTTCTTCTCTTCTGCTCCATTATTGCTTGTGTGCTACTTTGCTTGCTACTTGTGTGCTTTATTGATTTGCTGCTTCAACTCTTGCTCTTGTGCATTGCTAGGGCAAGTGATATGCCGTGTTCACGGTAAAGCTCCAGGGGTGTATAGTTCATGGGAAGAAGCCAGTGCACAAGTGGCATCGTATAGCAACAACAACCATAGAGGGTTCAAGACTAGGCAGACAGCAGAACAAGCTTACTCCGACTGGGTGCGAAAGCACGGAGGCAACAATGTTAACAATGGCAAGGTTGGAGATGTCAAGGTGGATCGTCAGTTTGGGCTGAAGCTGAAGAACTTCATCATCTTCGCCAGTTCATCGCCATTGCTGTGTTGTGGTGTTGGTGTGCTCGGTGTGATAATTGTGGGTAAGCTCATCAAGTAGGGTACAAGGTAAGCACAACATATACGCTGTATGCAACCAAACACCGTGTTCATGTGCTGCTTGGACCAATGCAGGCAACCAAACAAAATGCACTTGCATATTACTAAACAGTAAGATGCAGCTACCCACGAGCCTCCACAGCGTTTTGACGCCGTCAGCCGTCGGATTAACCATACTAGCGAACCAGATTGATCCGTCGTCCCACCGAGCGCTGCAGGTCATTTTCACAGCCTCGCGACCTTCCAGCAGACGCAGTCGGGCCGCTGCTCCACGAACCGAGCCAGGGATCACCTCGTTCAACGGGCCGATCAGCAACCAAAAGCCCAATCTATCTAAAAAAACAACCAAAAGCCCATGTAGCCCAGGCACGGGATTCTTCCACCTGTTCCGTGCGTACTCCATCCCCTCGAAAGAGGAAAACCTATGCTGATCTCCTCAGTCCCCCACGATGCGCAGACTCCGTAATTTGGCTCAGCGCCGGCGGCGAGCGCTGTTGTGTACCTCCCGCTTCAATTCCTCTCGTCCGCATCCTCGCTCACGTATGTTCTTATGCCCCAAAAATTGATCTCTTCATCTTGCCGCAAAAAAAAGGTTAATCTCCTCATCTACCGGTTGTTGTGTCTCTTATTAGATGGCATTATTATTGTTTGGATTGTCCCTTTTACTCCTTCCAGTTTGTTTGACTATTCCTTCCTCTTATGTCATGCTAATGGGATCATCGGCATCGGTAGCCCATTTCTTCCAGATTTTCCCCACTGTTCTTGTTAGGAAGGGTTTGGATAAAGTCCAGTTTTACAATATCTATATTTGCTGTTCACATTATATTTGCAGAGCCGTCTGAGATTGTGTAGAATGTGCCAACTGAACCAATCCACACCAAATAGAAACAATGTCTCATTGGTAGGTGTTTTTTATTTGTCTCGTCCTGGGTGCCCTCGTTAGACTGTTCATATTGTCAAACATTTGGACTGTTCATGCTGACAAACATTCAAAACTACCATAGGTCTCTCATTTTTCGTAAAAATTACCACCAGTCTCTACAAATGATGCAAGTTCTACCACTAGGAAATGAGATAAAAAAAAAGTTAGGGACTACTACTTGTTGTGAATGAAATCTTGGGTTTACCTCTGTGTGTGTGCCAGTTCCTAAAATTCCTGACAGTAATTGACAGATTATATTATCCTGCAGTTGTCTCTCAAACTAAATCTGTTTCCAAGAAATTGTTCAAACAACTCCTGTTCTGCTAATTCTTCGTACAATAATGTACATCAACCCATTAACTTAAACACTTCTGCTAATGACTGTTGATTTTGTATTTATTACCAGCTACATCAGTTTCGCAATGTATCAAACATATCTTTTGCTTCAATAATATGGAAGTATCCTGGCTTCAACAAACATAACTATATATGATTACTATTGTTCTCTTCACACCATCTCAAGTTCTTAGTTTAATTCCATAAACTTGCGTGTGTGAACCTGTAATTCCATGCATTTCAGTGCCTCAATTCATGACTGTGTGTGCACTATCTTTCAAGCTTTCAAGCTTCAAGCTTCAAGATGCATGCACCATAATCTGTATTTTTTGTACCCTAAATTCCTTCTCATTGACTCCCAAATCAGTTTCTCATGACTCTACAATATAACCTTGAAGATACATAGGCGCGGCAACACGCGCCTTTATGTTCTAGTTATCTAATGCAGAGACACTAGATGCAGGTAACCAAACAACTTGCAGATGACGTATTAGAGTCTGTTTTTGCTCAACCAGACTGGGTTGAGAAGTGTATGCGATGCATTAACTGTTCACAACAGCAACCAAACACGCCCCTACTATATGCATGTGAAGAGCACACTAGTGCATGCACTGGTGGCCTGGGTTGCCTCCTCACAGAATCCGTTTTACACAAATTGGTAAGAGCATCTACAGCTGGATATGTTAAATATGGCTCTCATTCCTCAAACGCATGCAGACACGCACGTCTTAAATTTCACGAGTTGCATCCGCAACATCTGATACTAGATTCTTAAATTCATACAAAGACATGCAAACGAAATAAACCTACGTATTACGTCGATCACCTAATTACTCGTCGTTGGAGGTGTCGACGATCTTTGTGCCCTGCTCCGGCAGCATGGGCGGTAGCTGCAGCTCCGGCTGCCCTGTTCCGGCCTCCTCCTCCTCTATCTTCGCATCGAGTTCGGCGAAGAGCATGTCGGACGCCGCCTGCTCCTGCTGGAGGAACGCCGGTTGGCCTCCACATAGGCCTCATTCTGGATGGACTCCAAGGTGGTCTGCTGCTCTGCCATCTCCTCCGATTGGGCGACGACGAACACCACCTTCGCCTGCCATGTTGAAGCGCGCCAGCTCCTACTCCGGCATCTCCAACTCCGGCTGCTTCGCCTCCTCCAGCTGCTCTCCCTCCTGTTTCCCCGGCTGCTCATCCTCCTCCCGCGGCTCCGACGAGTCCGGAGGCAGCCCGGCAGCGAACCGGAGCGGCTCCACACGGCGTTCACACCGCGGCAATGGACGTGGCGTCCGTCGGACTACTGAGTTTTCGAGCGTTTTCACGTGGGACCCCGTCATCAAACCGACGTGTCGGTCGTGCCCAGTCGCCCCTATATTTGCCCATATTTAGGCTGGATATGAAGGGTGCCGGTCAGCTCGGACGTTTGAGGCCCGTTTGAGGGTGCCGTCTGGGTTGGAAAAATCATGACCAGTCAGTGATCGGGCGGGCCGCTCGGACGTTTGAGGCCAGTTTGGGGCGCCCGACTGTAGATGCTCTAAGATCGCAGATCCCGCAACCAACCAAGCCGCAAAATTTGTTTACGAGATCCCGTAAACAAAATTAATGGAACGACACATGCGAAGACAGAACACATTTCACATACATCACCGGAATTCAACTTGATTTTAAAAACTAGTAGTTCACGTCTTAATTAAACATCACCAGAGTTCCACATATAGTTCATACAAGTTTAATTAAACATAGTTCAACTGAAATTAAAGTAGTTCATACTACACGGGATTCTACTTCTAATTCATACTTGTTCTACGCGTCGGCACCGGAGCCAGAGTCACCGTTGTTGCCGGAGCCGTCCTCGCATGGCGGGGGCTCGTTGCCGTGCAGGGTATGATAGATCAGGATAAAATTTGCTGTGAAGTTGGCCGAACTAAAAAATATTTGACATCTAAAAAAAGTATCATATCTTTACCTCTTTACCTACTAATAAACCAGCTAGTGCTTCTGGTCGTACGTCGTCGTCGATTTTGCAGAAAACTCCTTGTGGTTTTCGGTATTAAACCCGCGGTCCTTTTTAAAGTGAGAAAACGTTTCGAGCCCAGATCCGGCCCGCACAGGCCCGAGTCCGCCGCCGCCCCCGACCCTCCTCCTCCCGTGCGCTTCCTCCCCGGCCTCCCTCGCGCGTCGCCCGCTCCCCAGCCTCCCTCGCGCCGCCCCAACCTCCACCAGCCGCACCTCCCACCACATCCCGCCGGCAGCCAAGAAACGCTGCGCCGCCTGGCACCCCTACCTAGCAGCGCGACCCCGGCCCCTTCCACTACCCGCGCTGTTGCGCCCCTCCCGTGTATGGCCACCAGCGCCGGATCCGGCCACCGGGGACCCCTGCGCCGCCAACCACCGCCTACAGCGCTGGATCCGGTCGTCCCCGACCATCTACCACCTTCTTCTACGTTGAGCCGCAGGAGAGCTCCCCCCTCTCTCTGCAGTTCGGCGCTGGAAGCCGGGCTCATGGACCGCGCCGCCGTGACCAGATGGGCCGTTCCCCTCCTCCCTTCTTCCTCACATTCGAGCATGCGCAGCTCACATGTCGCTCACTTTTCTGTTGAGGAGGTGAGCAGGTGCTCCACCGCCTTCCTACGGCTGTCACCTCCACGACACTCACCCACACGGTGGACCACAGTGAAGACGTCGGCCATCTCACGATGAAAATCCCTGCCGACGCGGACTTGCAATTTGTTCTGCGTGCGTGCAATACTTCAGATGCAGTGCATCGGCAACGCTGCTTGCGTTCGGGCATCACGGGAGTTGCAGTTCGGTGCCCAGTCCCACAAGGTGCAGTGGCAAAAGTTTGTGGGTTGCAGTTTGATTTGTGCAATTTAAGGTTCAGTTTTCAGTTCAGCTCCCTGTTTCATGGGATATGTGTAGTTCATTACTGCGTGCTAGCAGATTTAGTGTTGTTGTGTGTGTGCAGTGCAGTTCATCGGTGGGGCGGTCTGGCTGGCGGCCATGTGTGGTTCTTGCTCCTACCTCGGATCCAATTCTCCACGACATCCAGATCTGCGAGTGTGGTTTGGGCAGCACATGCAGCTCATGGGACGGTGTTGGTTCAGCTCGTTGGCATGCGGTTCTGTATCGCGGGCGTGCAGCTCACCAGTGTCAGGCTAGCAGTTCCTTTGGCGTTGGCAACAATTTGTTGTTCGTGTGCCTCTCTAGGCTCCTACCATAGATCTGGATATGTGGATAGATTTCATTTCTTCAATGGTTCATTGATGCAGGAGTAAGCTTACAAAGCGGCATCCTACTTATGTAGCTTTCCGTCCACTGACTAGCCGGCTATCCATGCAACTGGTAATTACTGTGCAGCAGCCAAAATTAAAAAAAATCATACATGCGGCCTCTAATCCCTTGCAATTGATTATATATTTTAACAAACACGAGATGATGAAACATTCATCTAATTTTAAGAGAATCAATAAATTATAGAAACTGAAGTGGCACATATATGACGGTTTGATCTGTAGGCCTTTTATGTTTTTCTCCAAAAGCAGAGAAGGCAGAAGAATCTCATCTCCAAAGTGTTTAGTGCAGAGAAGATGAACCATGCAAAAACTAAGGGTGGACCATGGTGGCTTCACTGCTAGCGGAACGACAGAGGGCTTGGCTGCTACCAGGGTGATTCAAAGGGAGTATATAGGTAGAGTTTTTGCAGCCTCTTGCACGAAATAGTAGCTTCTATTACATGACATGATTTTGCCGCTGTAATGATATGTTTCATGCGAGAGGACATAATTTGCATCATACTTTTCTGTCCAGTTAGTTCCAAATCACAATGTTTGTTACAATTTGGTGGAATAAGATGAGTCATATATACACCCGATGTAAGCTTTCACATCAGCCTTTGCTCTTGATTGTCTTTGCAAGTCCATAGATATAATTTTTAGGATTTTTCTTTACTCATAGTAAGTGCTGAATATTTTGTCCTTCAACCCTTTAGGTGTAAATATCTGTGATGTGGCTAGCAAAGTTGGTAACACGCACAGTATAACCATTATGATCTGCACAGGGATATCACCTAGGTGCATAAATCATAATCATTCAGTTTTTATTTGGCAAGCTGGAGCTACCCGGAACTTTCGATTTGGTGCCAAGATGGATGGATTCCACTGGGTGACCCACTGTCAGGTATTGTTGTTCAGTTATCTTGAGGGTAAGGTGGATATGTTCTGTTTGAGATCAAAGCTTGGTATTGCTAGAAAATATATATGTGATGTGCACTGAGATTTCAGATATATAACAACAGTGATACAACACATTGTTTCCCTTGCTATCGATGACCACTTGAAGTAGCATACCTTATAATAATACTTCTATCTTGGCACGATGAGTGTTGTTCAGTGGCAATATTCGCTATGCCGAAGGTAATAGTGATGCACCTTTGCCAAGAAGGTTCTTTCCTGTTCAATGCAATGACAAAACGCTGAAACATCATGGTGTCCATGCTAAAAGATAATGATTCACCCCTGGCTTCTTATTGTTGTATACTCTTGGGGAATAGCTTTTGGAAACCATGATACATATATATCTGTGATAGATGCTTAATATAAGTGGCCAAATTAATGGGTAGAGCAATCAAAGAACCATAATTTATATCCCTTTAAACAAAGATAAGTATTCACTCATTGTTTATTGGTTATATTTTCAGGTCATGAATCATTTCTTTTGTTGAAGGAAGAGACTCCATTTTCTGTCGAGGACCGAATCGCACTACCAAATAGGCTTACTTGGTAAGAAGAAATTGAGAAAGGGGAGCATCTTACACCCAATAGGAAGCGGTGGTCTAATCCTAATCTCACCCAATAGACGTACATTACTACAAAATTTTCTTGCATACCGCCGCCTATATTTTTTCATTACTAACATAACCTTTTTAGATCACCCGCAAAAAAAACCTTTTTACATCAAGCATGTCTTGCATTACATTTGGCCAACTATACTGCAACTTCAAACCACAATGCTTATGTATGTTGACTGTATTTTTTGGAATTGAATTATGTATTCGAAGCTATTGTTCAGCATAGACACTGTTTAAAAATCATACAAGGGGCACACAAAATGTATATGTACTCTTCTGTTTGAATATATGTCTATGAATGGATTAACTGAGCCAAAGGCAGTGCCTTGTTCATACGAATATATGTGTACCACATCTTTCAGATAATCATATATGTTTGCCGGCAGATTACATATGCATTAAACTACAAACAAATTTATTTGTGCGACTTGATACCGGATATATACAAATTGCATGTTCTCTTAGGGCATCTCTAATGCTAGGCGCCAGTGATGGACACTAGGATTTATTTCCTGATAGATCGCCAGCTACATTAGTTGTTCCCAGTGCCTGATGCCGCATTGATGCCAATAGATGCATCAAGCGCTTTCTTTTTTTCCTGGACAAGCGGGTAAAGAAACCGGGAGCCGGCCCTACGTATTTAGAGCCCGTGATAAGCGCCTAGCATTGGAGGAGACGGCACTTACTGTTTCTTAAATTTTTGATGTTTTTTTGCTCTAGGCGCCTGCACAAGAGTAACATTGTAGATGCCCTTAAGCTATAGGCTATCAAAGTTGTTTTACCAATCACAAATAAGCAACCAATGAAGAAATAGTACAATGATCTATTGGAAATTACATGTTCCCTATTTAACACATCAACCAGTCAAAGTGGCCATCTTGCATTGACCTTTAATGCGCGATTTTTGGCCAGGCCACCGAACGAGGTAAGCAGGTTGAAGTCAAATTTGAGCATATAGTTAATCGAGCATGATCCACTAAAAAATAAGTTAATCGAGCATGAAACAATACATTGAGTCCGAGCTTTGTTGACAGCCCTACCGGCTGGAGGTAAACACATACTTTTTCCTTTTTTTCATAAAATAAAATACTTGTACTAACGTTTATTCCATGCATTTTCATACATTATCAACATTTTTTGCATTATTCAATTAAGTTACTCTTTTAATTCACATTATTAAGTTAGAAACACAAAAAATAATTATTTGTTTTCTTCTATTGCAACGCAGTCAATGTTTTCTCCCGTTGCAACGCACGGGCCTTTTGCTAGTATTTTTAAACCAAGGGAGTAATATATATTCAAGTATGCATGCATAATGTTGTTGTGCTGACACCTCAGGGGCTGCTCTGCATATGACATCCAACCAGCTCGGAATATCGGCAGGAATAATTAGTTGCAGGTACATAGGGCACGTGATGGATCAGTTTGTACATTTGTCAGACCTCATCCTACCAACCTGCAGTTGAGTAGCACTATGGTCTACATCATATCGTATATATTAACCGGACGCACAAGCAAGGAAATAACTCGTACGTGCACATATCGTGCACCTACATAGCTTTTCGGGATCTTTGTATGTTCTTTGCTGCTAGTAGGAGTAGTAGCTAGTAGCTGCACGGCTGACCAGTCAGGATTTTAATTTGATCTTTGATCTCATGCATGCACCAGGAGCATTTTTTTTTGCGAGGGTAAAAGAGTTTTATTCCATATTTATAGGGTTACAATCAAATGGCAAAAGCTCCTCAATACAAGGAGGGCCCTGCCCAAGCCATACAGCCGTAGTGCTCTCTGTACGACTATACATAGCCAATCGATCTGCTACCCTATTCTGTTCTCTCTTAATTTTCAAAGGAAAAAACTCTCTTTCACCCATAAGAAGACGAATCTCAGCAACTAAATGACCATAAGCCGACCGGGATAGACTTTCGCCGGTCATAGACAGAAGAGCTTGGACAGAATCAGATTGAACAATGATCGGCAAGTTGCAATGCTGGATTGCTAGTGCCATCCCTTGCATTATTGCATGTAGTTACGCCTTCAAAGCATCATTGCAGTTAAAGATACACCGGTAAGCTGCAAATATGACAGACCCATCCGCTCTTCTAAGTATCATACCTGCAGCAGCTGATCCATCCGATGGTGAGAACGATCCATCGACCGATAAGGCCGCTTGGCCCTCCGCAGGACGAGGCCATGGTAACAGCATTGCCGTACCGGGCGGCTTGGCCGGCTCATCACCAAGCATTGGCATCTTCCCCTTTATGATATCCTCTGTGGAGTGTCTCCTGGCCAAGTGTAACGATTGCATATAGCTTTGCAGATAATCTGCCATAGCAGTCGGACTTGGTACATCTTTACCATGCGCCATATCCGACCTCAATGTCCATATCCTCCAAATTAACATTGTAGTGCAGTCCCGCATACCAGAATATTCAGAAGCCACTCCCGTCCTGTGTCTCGAAGCAGTTGGTGATCAGGGAGATTCCAAACTGAACGCAATTGCGTCCACACTCCCCGAGCATACTCACAAGTAACCAACGCATGGAAGCTGATTTCCTTGTCTGACCCACAGAGCGGGCATGTATCGCGCGTGGATATGTATCTATATTTCTTGCAAGAATTTGTTGCGAGTGCTCCTGACACCACTTTCCACGCCATGATTCTCATCTTGAGTGGTACCCGTGCCTCCCAGACCCGTCTCCAGATCGACCTGTGTCCGCTTGGGTTAGAGCTAGATGCGCTCAACGAGTTTGACAATTGGTATTTTCTTGCGAGGTGATAAGTGCTCTTAACAGTGAACAAACCACTCTTCTCTGGAAACCAAGCCAAGAAATCCTGCCCCCGTCTCGGTGACGTCCGGATCTTTACCATTTCGCGGATATCCATCTCCCAGAAATATTGTCTCAACATTTGCATATTCCATGCACCAGATTCATCCAAGAAATCTGCAACCCGGTTGTGTCTACAATTTTTTTTTGGGGTGATCGGTTTGAAGTCATGCTTCCTTATAATCCAGGGATCCCGCCAGGTCTTAATTAACGAACCATCACCCACACGCCATATAAGCCCCTTTTTCAACAGATCAAGCCCATGCATGATGCCCTTCCACACAGCCGACGAGCTAGAAGGAAAGACTGTATCAAGCAAGTTACCATTGGGGTAGTATTTGGTGCGGAGTAACCGGGCGCATAAACTGTCCGGACTATCCAGCAATCTCCAGGCTTGCTTCGCGAGTAGCGCCTGGTTGAAGGATCTCATATCTCTAAAACCCATTCCTCCCATATCCTTGGGCAAGATCATTTTCTCCCAACTGAGCCACGCCATTTTCCTTTTACCATTCTCCACTCCCCACCCGTACTGCCTCATCATACGCATTAAATCATCACAGACAGAGGCCGGTAGCCGAAACACACTCATGACATAAGTAGGTATAGCTTGCGCCACCGCCTTGATCAAAATTTCTTTGTTCCCCGTTGAGACAAACTGTTCACTCCAATCAATTAATCTCTTCCTCAACCTCTCCTGAAGAGATTCAAATTGTCCCTTATGCACTCTTCCCTCTGGCACCGGAAGGCCGAGGTACTTTGGCTCGGACAGCTGCTGCGTAACCTCGAGGATACTTTTGACTTCATCCGCCATCGCATTAGAGCAATTGTCAGAAAACAGGATGGAACACTTCTCTGGGTTAATAAGTTGACCCGTCGCAGAACTATAAGTGTTCAACAGCCCCTTAACAATGCTCGCTTCCTCGCCAGATGCCTCAAAAAGCAACATAGTATCATCTGCAAATAGCAGGTGGGAAATAACCGGTGCACCACGACATATAGCCACCCCCTTTAGCAAGCCTTCCTCAACTGATTTAGAGAACAGAGCAGAAAGGGCATCAGCAACAAAAAGAAATAAGAACGGCGATAAAGGATCGCCTTGCCTTAATCCTCTAGAGGGAGTGAAACTCTCAAGCAATTGTCCATTGAATTTGACCGAATATTTCACTGATTTCACACACACCATAATCCATGCAATCCACTGTTGGGCAAAGCCCCATCTACCAAGTGCCTTCTCCAAAAAATCTCAGTCGACACGGTCATATGCCTTCGACAAGTCCAGCTTATAAGCACATGTCGCCGGTCTGTTTTGTTTCAGCGACTGTATGTGGTGAAGGCACTCAAAAGCAATAATCGAATTGTCAGTGATAAGCCTCCCTGGAACGAAGGCACTCTGATTCTCTGAGATGAGCTCCGCGAGCAACGGCCTTAGTCGGTTCACAAGGCATTTTGAGACAATCTTGTAGATGACGTTACATAAGCTTATCGGTCTAAAATCCTTGAGTTCCTTTGGGAAAGGAATTTTTGGGATAAGAACGATAGCCGTGTCGTTCACCCCGTTCGGCATATCTCCTGACTTAAAGAACTCCAGCACATCAGCTATGATTTCAGATTTCAGCACGGCCCAGTTTCGTTGAAAGAACCTCGCCGGGAGGCCGTCCGTCCCCGGTGCTTTAAGCGGGCCGATTTGAAAGAGAGCATTTGAAACCTCGTCCTCTGAGAAGGGAGCACATAGGGTATCGTTCATACCTTGAGTTACCTTAGATGCAATACCCTCCAAGACACTCTCCGGAGTGAGAGTTGGATCTTTCGTATAAACCTCCTTGAAGTAAGATGTGGCCATGTGTTGCATATCTGTCGGGGCTGAGCACCACGTACCATCCTCTCGCTTCAAGCGCTGTATATAGTTCCGCCGAGCACGCCACACCGCACGGCAATGAAGATATGCTGTATTTCACTCTTCCTCTTTCAACCATGTGATCCGAGATCTCTGAAGCCAAAGCATCTCCTCCCTATAGAGGAGTTCATCAAGTTGGTGCATTTTCTGTTTTATTAAATTTATGTCCGCATCATGCAGTTGTAAGTCTGCTAATTCTGCTCGTAACTTCTCCAAGTCTGATATGACGTGGCCAAAGTTCTCTCTACTCCATGACCGCAACTTGTTCATCATCTCTTTAAGAGCATCACGAACTGCGCCCAAGTTCCCAACTGGGCAGCTTCGGCACCAACGTTCTGCCACCACCGCTGTCAAGCTGGGGTGTCGCTCCCACATAATCTCGTATCGTGACGCAGGTCTAGTTCTCGGTGGTGTCGCAGATAAACGAACGAGGACCGGGCAGTGGTCCGAGCAGGAGGTCGCCAAGTGAGTCACCTGCGTGAGTGGAAACAAATCTCTCCATGCATCGTCCGTGCAGGCCCTATCCAGCCGGACTCGTACATTCCTCCCTCCTTGTTGGCCATTATCGTATGTAAACGAAACACCACTGAACCCAAGATCCAAAAGTTCACATGCTAGCAGGCAATCACGAAACACTTGCATTTGACTTTCACAACATTGTGATTGAGAAAAGTGCTCATGTTGCCACATGGCTTCATTGAAGTCGCCGAATACTAACCAAGGCTCAGCAGACAACGCCCTTAGGTTAGATAGCGAGCTCCACATCCGGTGCCGATTCTCCACTCTCGGCTCCCCGTACACAAAGGTTGTCCTCCATGACTTGTCATTCGCTGCATCCACTATCCGCACGTCTATATACCGTGCACAAGCATCTAGAACTGTAACTTGCAAGCTTTCGTCCCAGTAAAGGGCAAGCCCTCCACTCAGACCCTGACTCGACACCCCCATGAAACCCTTCATCTGTAATCTCCACTTGAGTCGCTCCATTTTATTTGAGGCTTATCTGGTTTCAGATATGAATATGAGCCCGAGGAATTGGCTTTTGCGAGGGCCAAAACCTCACGAACTGTCCGGCGGTCCCCCCCCCCCCCCCGGCAGTTCCAACATAACAGACTCATTGTGCCCGGCGGTCCTCCTCTAGGGAGGCCGCCGATTGATCGCCTGATACACCTTCTGAGCAAGTTTTAGCTCGCTTACTACCATTGCTGCTGCTGGGTGAATTGGTCCCTTTATCCTCCCCCTTCCCAAGGGTCAAAGCTAGAGTGTTTTCCTTTGGATTCTGGGTACCCTTCACCTCCTCTGAGCCCACACCGTCCATTGCCAATCTCTTCCTGACTGCCAGATCGACCTGCATGTGGGAATGGCCCTTCTTTGGGGGGCTGGTGGCTGTATCCAACATGTCAGGATCCACCACTTTCTTCCCCCCCACCTCACGTTGCGGTGTAGCCTCATATTGCCTTGCACCACCTCGCGTGTGTTGTTCATCCTGACGTGGTTTGTTCGGGCCATCAACATATAACCACGCCCCATACTTCTTATCCTTCTCTTCATGAATACCACTGCCACATTCTTTATACTCATGACCAATTAATCCGCATACACTGCAAAAGCGGACCAGTTTCTCATAACGAACCAAGAACACCTGCCTCTCATGGCCCCGAACAATACTAACAAACTTTGTAAGAGGCTTGCTAACATCATGACGGATCCTCACTCTAACATAGTCTCCTCTCATATTCCCATTAAGTCTCATCTCCAAGATTTCATCGGAGTTCCTGAGCAGATGTTGCACAATCTTCTGCTTGCAGAACCCCTCAGGCAGTTTATGGATTTGTAACCAAATGGGCATAAACACCATTGGTACCTCCTCAGCTTTCGTAAAGCCATCATATGGGCACATCAACACAAGCATATTCCTGAACAACCACGGTCCTTGATCCAGCATGCGCTCCCAATCTCCAAGGCATGAAGCTTGTGCCACGAACAGATTCTGTCCCACCGGTTGAAACCTAACTGGCTGGGCTGTGTTCCACGCCGCACGCATCTCCCTGTAGAAAGCAGTTTGGCTGAAGGATTTGTCCATATGAACCCTAGCTAGGGCAAGCCATCTAACGCTTTCGTTGATCTCAGGATCGTCTGCGTCGATAACCAAGTCATCGCATTCCTCTTTGTCCAAGTTCAATTGTTCCAGAAATTCATCAAGATCTGACTTCATTGCGGCGCCACTTCCGCCGCTCGTTCCTGACTGGGCGTCCGCCGCCATTGCTATCGCGATCTGCACCGAAGGAAAGAACGACCCTCCCCTACGCAAGGGAGAGGTTATGATGGACAGACTCTCTGGCGGTTGATTGCCAGGGAGGAGTAGTTTGTATTGGAGACGGACTCACCGGCGATCCGATCGCCAGGAGGTGGAAAACCCTAGCCGCTGCGTAGGGGAAAAAACTTTGCTATGTAACCTGCAAATTCAGTTAATTAGCACTGAGTCATGAAGTCACCAGGAGCATTTTCAATAGGTGATGTATATTTGAAGACGTAAAAGTAGGTGTTCTATAATTCACATCACCAAAAAGTGTTTTCTACATCTCCAAGAAAGATCCAACTACAATAGATGATGTATATTTGGTGATGTAAAACTATGCTCCAACAAATGATGTAAAACTAGTTCGGCCGCATGGCGGCAACGGATCAAGATGAGCGGCGGCAACCGAGCTTGAGGACGAGCGACAGGGCGGCGGCCGATCTTGCAGATGAACGGCGGGGCGGCTAGTGAGTTGGAGACGAGCGGCGGGGCAGTGATCGAGCTTGAGGATGGACGGCGGGCAGCTGCGGTGAAGCGGCGAAACGGTGGCAATTTGGGGTGATTTAGAGGCGTTGGGTGGTGGATCCGGTGGCGGCAGGGGTGGGGATGCCGAATCTACCGGTGGGAGGGGGGAGGGGTGCGGCGTAGCGGTGGATCGAGCTAGGTGGCCGGCCGAAGGAGTGGAGGGGAAATTTCAGGGCGGTTGGGTTGGCGCGCGGCAGGCTGTTTTTGTATCTGGGTTTACATCTCCGGTGGTTGGAGATGTAAATTTGCATCTCCAAGTGCTGTATTTTGCATCACTTAGAGCAGGTGATGTAATATTTTTTTACCTCTACATCATTTGTTGGAAATGCATTTTAAGCTTCGGAAATGTAAAAGTTAGTTATTTTTGCATCTACATCATCTATTGGAGACACTCTAAGGGCAACTCCAACCCGTCAACATAAATGGACGCATAATTGATATTTTTTGGTTCGTTTGGATCGGCGGTAGGGGCAATCCGGTCTCTTTCTTATTTTGCTGGTCAGTGGATCCAATCACATTTTGTCTGCGCAGCTGGTAAATGGTCATAATTTTACACAATTTTTGCATACAAATCTAAACATTGCCCAAAATTAAATCACATACTTTTTACATCGTAATAATAAAAATCATGTATCGGCTCTTTTTCTTTCAATGTAATATTTGTGACAATTTAAATTTCATTTGATTTGTGAACTATGAGATTATTATTTGGTTATAAACTATGTGATTTTGAAGTTGAATGTGAGTTGTCCAATCACGTATTTCATGATGAAATTGGGTAAATTGTGCAAACGTTGCGGGTCCATGCTCAGACACAACAGTTTCACCCTGGAATTGAAACCTTTGGTCCAACATGCTGTCATCATGCTCATCCTTTACGATCATGTTGTGCATGATCACACAAGCAGTCATCACCTCCCATATTATTTTTGCTGCTCCATGCTCTAGAAGGGTATCAAACATAGTCCATCGAGATTGAAGCACACCAAAAGTATGCTCCACATCCTTCCTAGCACTCTCTTGTGCTTGGATAAATCTAGCCCTCTTCTCTCCTACCGGATTGGAGATTTTCTTCATATGAGTTAACCATTGAGTATACATACCATCAATTAGGTAGTATCCCTTGTTGTAGTGGTGGCCATTGATATCAAAGTTGACCTTTGGGCACTTGCCTTCTACAAGCCTTCCGAACATCGAAGAGCGCTGAAGCATGTTGGTGTCATTGTGAGAACCAGCCATGCCAAAAAAAAAATGCCAAATCGAGAGATTTTGTGAAGCCACAACTTCAAATGACAGTGCAACCTTGGCCCTGTTTGGATCCATGGGTTAGAGTTAGTTTGGGCTCAACAAACCCAAAAGTATCCAAACAGGAAGGTTAGTTTGGGTTAGATGCATCTAACCCATCCAAAAAATCTAACCCACCCAAGGGGTGCATATTTGGGTTAGTTCTTCTTGAGACCAATAAAAAAACATATTTTTCTCTCGCTCTCCCCGCAGCAGATCCCTCCCCACTTCCTCGAAGCTTCTCGTCCTCTCCCTCCCTCCCTCTCGCAACACCGGTGAAGGCGCCTCGCTGTATCCGCGCTCCATCTAACCCTATCATCCAAACACCTCTTTGGCTAGAGTTAGTTCAGGGTTAGTGCAGGGTTAGAATCTAACTATAACCTCTAACTGAGGTAGAGTATCCAAACAGGGTCCTTGAACATGCCCCTTATATTGCCCCTTCCAAGTAGATGGACAGTTTTACCACTTACAGTGCATACAACCTATACTACCAAGCATTCCCGGGAAGCATATCTCTTTATTGATCACCAACAACCGGGCTGTATCCGTAACATTTGGCTCTCTCAAGTACTCCGGGCCAAACACTGCTACCATATCCTTGCAGAACTTGTACAATGATGCAAGGCATGTGGACTCACTCATGCAGACATAGTCATCAACAAGATCACTAGGAATTCCGTATGCAAGCATCCGACTAGCTGCAGTGCATTTCTGATAAAGATGAGAAGCGAACCTTTCTGAGGGCATCCTCCCTGCATAGGAAATAATCATCATACTCGATCACTCCCTCCCGAATATGGTTGAACACATGTCTCGCCATCCGGAAGCGGCATCGAAAAAGCTTGGGATTGTAGAGTGGGGACGTGCACTAAAAGTAATCGGCGAAGAGTAGGCAATGCCTGCTCTCTCTGGTGCGATTCAACGGCGTAGCATGGCCCGGGATCGATCCCCTAAACATCGCCACTGCCTAGCAATGTGGTCACTGATGACCATAGTCGCAACCACAAAATCCTCATCGTCCGATGAACAGATGAAGTTATTGAAAAAAAATTCATCCCCACTATCCATGGTACCTTGTGGGCAAAAAGCCGAACACCTTGCGGGCATGATGGAGTAGTGGTCGGTGAAGAGCCCCACACCTCTCCCCACGTATAGGCAGTAGGCCTGTTGAAGTAGAGGCGGCCGTGGAGCGAGGCCGATGGCCGTGGAGGCGAGGGGGTGGTGTCGCTATGGAGGCGATATGACGGCGGTGAAAAGAGGCCACCAACGCCGGCAAAAGCGGGCATCGGATGTGGCGTGGAAATGGGGGAAGTGTGTAGATGCGGGTGGCGGCCTGGGCAGCGTCCAACCGGTCGTAAGTAGGCGCGACGGCGGGAGCGGCATGGCTGGAGGTGTCAGGTGTGGATGACGGAGGGGGAAATGGCCAATGTGCCACCAATGAGCGGGCCAGGAGGAGAACAAGGGCGGGAGTCGGCTGGTCCGTGCCGACGCAAACCTGGCCCAAATTTGGGCCGAAAATGGATCATGTGCCGATGAAAAACAAACGGCCATTCGTTTGCGTCGTCGCGTTGAGCCTTGTTTTCTGTCCGTTTCGACCCAAAGAGTTACCCTAATTCAGGTGGATAATTATGCACGAGTTGCCCCAATGCAGGTGGACAATTATGTACGCAGCATGCAAATTGATTCATCAGCCGTAGAAAATGCAGGATGTTTAATCTCACTACTGACGCGGTTGTGGTTGTGCATACGGCCGGGCTCACAGGAGAGTACTGCAGCGCAGATGGTCGTTGCTGCATGAGAAGCGAGACTGACTTTTCAAAAGCGAGAGGATCGCAACAACTTCCTTTGCCGGTACGACGTACGTACGTGCTCGCATGTGAAACCCTGAACCTTTTACTTACCTCGACGCCGGCCGGTCACCGGTGGGTTGGTTAGTTACCCATCTAAAGCCTGAACCTTTACCTGGAGAGCAGGTTGGGTACCGATTCAAGTCTGACATTAGAACACTACTGGCCGTCATGGCTGTAAGAAAAATCAACTACAGTAGATAGGCCATAGATCGACCAAGAAGACTTTTCAAAAGGTGGATCGGATCAGGATCGTAACAAACTCTTTTGCGCGGTGACGTCGCAGCAACCATCTCAGCTCTGAACACTTGCCTCGAGGGCTGCCGGTTCCTCTGCACTGCATGGAGCTCTGCTAGCTTCAGCAATGAGTACAAGATCTTTACTCTCTCACTGCAGTGGGTTGTTTCACATGCACACTCCAACCGAACCGGGTCCCTGTCGACCCCCCTCGTAGAGAGCATCTCTCTCATGTGGCCTGGCTGGTGCAGCACCTGAATGTGGAAAGTTCTTACCTCTTTTTATTGTGAAAAGTATCATATCGTATCCATGCATGCATGCCTAGCTTGCACACTACTACTTCCCGTGTTGTATATGGATGGTGTTTTACTTTTATATATATGCTTCCAGCTGGTAGCTGAGGCAGGTTCATGCTTTTTTCTTCAAGAACAAGGCAGGTTCATGCTCACTTGCTCGGTTCCAACGATGGCATGCAAGACTAAAGTCCGATGGAGCCAAAGCCAGTCGAGATCGGTGTGACATAATACTGCCTTTTCACATCTTGTATAGTTCACACCATGAGTGACACAGCTCATGAGCAAATTGCACAAACACACATGGATATTTAGTGCAGATATCATTTTTTTTCTCATGGAAGAAAGCTTCGCCTCTACATTGTGAGACGCAGGCGCACATAATTTTTCTTTTGCCTCTGTTTCAGAAAAAGTAAATTGTAATCACTTGCATGTTTAATTTGCGTTACATTTTGCATGGTACCATCGTCGGGTACCGATTTTGTTTCTCAAGTTTGGTACATTATATCAAGGGGCCATGCATTAACACCGTTGGACACAAAACTTGTCTGACGTAAAAGAAAAGAACTTCCATGGGAAAATCTCAGCAAATCAACCAAGCGTATATATAATTCGGCTCATAAAGGCAAATAAAAACTCCACCTAGTTCACAAATATATCTTACAACACGCAACAGACGACCGTTGACACACACACACACACACACACACACACACACACCCACACACACACACACACACACACAAACTAGTAGAAATATGCAGATGAGCGTACGTAGACATATACTACTAACCCAGTACCGCTGCGGCATTACGCATGCACCGACCACAAGCTCAGAGAAGTAACTTACATACTTAGGTAAATCACTTAGCTACCTAGCTAGCTAACTACGCACCCCAACCTGGTGCACCATACACAGAAGCTAGATTATCGTCGGCGGCGAGGAGTTCGGAGTTGCATGCTGCTAGATAGGGTCTAGGCTCTAGACTAGAGGTTGTTGGCGGCGAAGAAGGCTTCGACGTCGGCGCCGGCGTAGAAGCCCCTGCCGCCCTGCTGCGAGACGGCCCCGGGCGCGGCCCTCCTCTTCCTAGGAGGCGCGGGGCAGCCCCCGTCGGCGGCCGCGCGGGCCTTGGAGCCGCTCGGCGTCCTGCAACCGGAGGCCTCCGCCTGCTTGCCGTCGCCGCTGTCCGCCTCCTCGCTGCTGCGCCACTGCTCAAGCGGGAGACCCATGCCTGCACCTCAAGATCTCTCTCACACACTCGCTAATTCGAAACAAACAGGAGATGGAAGAACCGAGAGGGTCTGGGTGGGGAGACGGCGGAGAGAGCTAGCTGGTCTGGGTGGTGCAGTGCAGGGGTTTATATAGATGGAGGGCGTACGTGGGAGGTGGGCGGCGAGGTGCAGCGGGTGTACGGACGCTCCGATGGGTGTATCGCTATCACCCCGATTCTGACTTCTGAGTCGGGGATCGAATCGGATCGTGGCGTGATGGCAGGGCAGGGCGGTGCCCTGCCATCCATGGATACGATCAATGATGAGCATAACGTGCTCCATTGCTTTATTTCGTCCGGAGGCGCGTGCACGGGATGCATGCTTGCTGCATGACTTCTCCTCGACCGCCATATGCAACCTGCTGCGTTCCGTTTCTCTCCGCTAGCCTCTGCTTTTTCCAGAAACTAACTCGTTAATTCCAGTAGCTAACTAAATACACGCTGCGTTGCTACCGATTAACAATTTATGTTACGCCAATATGTCATATTTTTTTGAAAAGGGGCGTTTTATTACTTAAAAGATTTAAGCATTACACCCGACCTCTGCATAACTAATATGCACACAGCCAAAAAATTATCCTCTCACACAAAATAAAAATAAAAAGGCGAATTACAACGAAACATGTAGAGTCCGTATAACGCTTAATGTGGAGGGGGGGCCAATCCTTAGATCATGCTGCCACCCATGTTGGATAAAAGTATCCCTCGCCGTAGCCTCCAATTGTGTACACACCTCCGTAAACAGGCCTCGATTCTCCACACGTTGTAGAGAGGACCATAAACGAAGAGTCCCGGTACATCTATAGATAACCTGCAACAGAGAAGTACTTTTATCATTAAAAACCTTATCATTTCTACATAGCCAAAGCGACCAAATAACGGCAAGCGCTCCCACCCTGAGAAGAGTTCTAAATCTATGATCAATCCCATGCAACCAGTTGCCAAATACATTAGCAACACTATAGGGAGGATACAAGTCAGAAGCTATTTGGATGACTGACCATATAGAACGAGCCAATTTGCATTGGAAGAATAAATGTTTTATTGTCTCCTCATGGTGACAAAATACACACTGCGGGCTTTCATGCCAATTCCTCTTAATAAGGTTATCTTTAGTAAGAATGACTCCGCGACGAAGATACCATGCAAAGATTTTATTCTTAAGAGGTATCTTCATCTTCCAAATCTTCTTGTTATTAACAACTGGCACATCGGACTGGATTAACGCTCTATACATAGAATCCACTGAGAATTGTCCATTCCCATGAAGGTTCCATTGGAATACATCAGACCCATGTGACAATTGCACCGTGGACAACCGTTGGAGCAAGATATTCCACGATTGGAGTCTGGATCCAATTAAGTCTCTTCTGAACGTCACATTTGGCGGAAATGATTCCATTACCGTGGCGATAGTACACTAGTTACGAACCAGGCTTTAGCGCCAGTTCGTAAGGGCCTTTAGTGCCGGTTCTACAACCGGCACTAAAGAGTGGAGACTAAAGGCCAACCCCTTTACTACCGGTTCGGCACGAACCGGTGTTAAAGTGCCACCACGTGGCACGAGCCAGGCCCGGGTGCTAGTAGACCATTAGTGCCGGTTGGTAACACCAACCGGTACTAAATGTTTGGGGGGGGTTGGTTTTATTTTTTATTTTCCATTAATTTTGTGTTTTCCATTTAATTCTTTTTTGTTTCCTGGTATTTTATGATACTACGTATTGTACACGTTATGCATATATATAAATAGATTTTCTCGTAGAACCGCATATATATATAAATATATATCATCGAATGTCTCACAACCAACACCATTAATTATTCAAACATACACATGTATATATATACAATTTCTCCTACATGTTGCCTTGGTGCCTTCGGAGCACGATAACAAGTGGTTCATGGGGGCGGTAGCGGGTAATAGTATTCTCCTTTGGGATCTATGACCTGGTCGAGCAAAAATCCCGCTATTTCCTCTTGAAGTGCTAGTATGCGCTCCGTTGGTAGGAGCTCCTCCCGCACCTCTCTGAACTGTTAAGAAGGAGATCAATATGCATGTGTATTAGTTGTGTGACTAGATATCGATAATGGTGTAAAAATTTATGAATAGTGTTCTGACAAACGTACCCAGTCCTGTCTTTGAGATCTGCTCCTTTCGGACGCCATCATGCGAATGTTCTCGCAAACATAGTATGCACACAAATCAGTCCCCGACGCCTGCTTTAGGGCCTTTATGAGAATGGAATTGAATCAGGTAATGATTAATCAAGCATGATAACTAATTAATGATATTGAAACAAGAATTAAAGAGATGGTAGCTAGCTAGTACTACTTAATTACTTACCTTTGGTCGATACCAAAACAGCTTTTTTGTCCATTTGCCTAGAGTCACCTTGATGAACTTTGCCCAAGTCCTGCCCGCCGGCAAAGAAAATTAATAAAGGGGTTATTAAATAGTTCATATCAGAAAATCATGAACTAAATATGACGAGATATAGTTAATAATGATTGAAATTACCTGTTGACTATCCCCTTCAAGATGGTGTAGTCACTTTCTTTTTTAAGTAGTGAGTCCAGTACTTCAACTTTTCTTTCTTCAACTTTAATGTCTAACAAGATCCAGTGGAAACAGCATGCGCACACGTTTGCATGTCTTAATTAAGCGGGCATGTGCATAACACTAATCAACTATCGTAAACCCTATACACTTAATTATTAACATCTAGCTAGCTAGTAAGCAAAAACAGAATTTGTAGTACAAGACAGTGTGACTCACAGGAAGTTGTAAGGAAGTAGTATATCTTCATTGGTATTGAGGTGCTTGAAGAACTCTAGCATGCTTTCCTCTAAACTTGCTCGACAACTTGGAATATTCCATGTGTACTCATTAATGGTATTTGGGTCAATGAACCCAATGCCATAGCGTTCAGATTTTTTCATTTCATACATCTTCATCCTGCATATAATACCACAGAAAAGAATATAGTGAGGATAATTACATGTAATGATTGATCAAAATGATCACTACAGCTAGCTTGAGACTTAAATTATAGAAAGAAATCACTTACACACAATAGCAACCGACGATAGATTTGTCGAGTGCGTCTTGATTGTATAACTGAAATAGTTCTGAATACTCAACGGGCACATCTTTCTCATGGAAGTAATGCTCCTCCTTGACATTCACCATGAGGGACACTCGATTGGAAATCTTGGTAATGTTCATGTACCATTGATGCAATTCATACATTCTCGTTGGGAGGTTCTTGACCTCGTCTGGCTCGACCAAAGGTTGGCCCCGGACATATTTCCGTTTTATTTCCTCCTCTCTAAGCGGAGACAAGGGCTCGATTTCGAGGAGCTGTCCAACAGTGATCTTGAGAATTTCAGCCTGCATTATATGCTCCTCGGTTATTACCATATCGCCCAGCTGGGGAATGTTAACGGTTTGCCCACAATAATATTGGGCACGCGTACTCTCATGTGTTGTTGGCACAACAAGTGGGGGGATCGATTGCGCCGCCTGTTCTCCCAGCTGGGGAACAGTTTTCCTGCATTTTTTGACAGCTGCTTGTTGGCTTGAGCTCGAGCTCGCTTCCTTCTTTAGTCGTGCTTGATGTAGCTTCATGAGTTGGCGCTCATAGCCTGAGTCAACAGGCTTGGGAGCTAGTTTTCTTGCCATATGAATAAAGTGGTCCATAACTTTCTCAGGCACTTTCTCCCTTGGCGGCGGTGCCGGTTTTGGTCCAAAATGGGTGTCCACTTGGGCCCACACTATGGTTGCGTTTTGCTCCTTGGTCATGTCATAAGGCCTTTGAGGAAGAGGAGCGAGGCTTGGACCATATTTATATCGCTTGTCTCTGCCTGTACTTCCTGTAGTACCTCAACTCGTACCGCTACGCACCATAGCTGCGGCGTGTCTCTTGTGTGATTGCTAAGACGGCGGAGACGGCTGACGTGGCTGAGTTGGAGCAGGAGGAGTGGCCTGACGCTGTGCCGGACTTGAAGCAGGACGTGTGGCCTGACACGGTGTCTGAAGGAAATATGCCCTAGAGGCAATAATAAAGTTATTATTTATTTCCTTATATCATGATAAATGTTTAGTATTCATGCTAGAATTGTATTAACCGGAAACATAATACATGTGTGAATACATAGACAAACATAATCTCACTAGTATGCCTCTACTTGACTAGCTCGTTAATCAAAGATGGTTATGTTTCCTAACCATAGACAGGAGTTGTCATTTGATTAGCGGGATTACATCATTAGGAGAATGATGTGATTGACTTGACCCATTCCGTTAGCTTAGCACTTGATCGTTTAGTATGTTGCTATTGCTTTCTTCATGACTTATACATGTTCCTACAACTATGAGATTATGCAACTCCCGTTTACCGGAGGAACACTTTGTGTGCTACCAAACGTCACAACGTAACTGGGTGATTATAAAGGAGCTCTACAGGTGTCTCCAAAGGTACATGTTGTCAGGACCCCAACTCAATGCCACATCGATCTAGCATGTAACACCTCATATCACTTTGCGGCCTCACACACGGTATCCCCACGGGTGTCGCCTTACCTTGCCCGGGACCGTTTGCGCCTTTTGACTCACGTATATGATAGTGTCGCTAGCATCCATATGACAAGGAGCTCGGGCTGACATGGCTAGTCGTGAACCCAAAGTGGCACTAACTTACAGGGACAGGCATCCATGACCCAGCATCGAACGTGTCGGTCATCAGCGAGTGAATCCAGGCTGTAGCACTGGGCTAGCAAGACTCCAGTGAACCGGGCTGTAGCGGGCTAACAGGACTCCGGTATTCATCGCGTGACATTTCCCCGAGGGGACAGACACGGGAACGAAGAAGGACACATGCCGGCCAGCCTAAGTGTTCCGGAGCAGTAGCAAGCTACCATGGCTCAGTGGAAGCACTAGGAGACATTTCCCGGTAAGAGAGGCTACTAAGGATAAACAACTAGATAGTCAGATCCCACACATACCAAGCATTTCAATAACATACACACAATATGCTCGATATGTGCAAATACAACATGGCATCACAACATGACTCTACAACTCAAGTATTTAATTCAATAGGCTCCGAGGAGCGAGATATTACAAACATGGGTCTCTCGACCCAGCGTTCAGAGCATACAAGTCAAAGCACAAGCGGAAGCTTAACATGTTTGAGTACAGACATCTATAAATGAAAAAGGCTGAAAAGCCTGACTATCTACCAGATCCTGCCGAGGGCACAAGATTGTAGCTGAGGTAACAAGCTAAACGTCGAAGTCCACGTGGAACTACTAGTGAGACTGAAGTCTCTCTGCAAAAACATAAAATAGGCAAACATAAGTACAAATGTACCCAGCAAGACTTACATCAGAACTAACTACATATGCATCATTATCAATAAAGGGATGGTGGGGTTTAACTGCAGCAAGCCAGCTTTGACTCGGTGGCTAACCTGAACTACGACTGCAAGTAACTCTTTTGAGGTGGCGCACACGAGTCCACATATTCACCATATCAATACACCACTATGGATCCGCTCCCGTCTCCCTACGAGAACACCATCCACAGCACTCACGCTTATCTTGCGTATTTTAGAGTATCCACTTTCACTTGTCTATGAACTATACAGGCAACCCAGAAGTCCTTTTCCGTGGACACGGCTATTCGAATAGATCATATTAACCCTGCAGGGGTGTACTTCTTCACACACGCTCTCACCACTTACCGCCGTTTACACAACATGTACTCGGCAACCTTCAAGCGGAAGCCCAGCGAGGGTGTCGGCCACGACCTGACTAACCACACAAGTCTCTCGTCCAGATTTATCGCCTATTCGGGTTCCATCCGCAAGGAGATCCGGCCGGGGTGTCGCTCACGGCCCCAAACGATGTGTGCAGGGTTCCCAAGCCCACCTCGATGGGTGGATCTACGCTTGGTACACCGTGCCACGGTGCCTAGTTTGTCCCAAGCCCACCTGTACCGGGTGCCACTTGGTAGACTACTAACACTACCTACAAACACCAGAAACTAGTTGCAACTCCTGGACAGAGATCAAGTTGATTAATAAGTCGAGAGAGCTTGGAGTGCCCGGAGCCCAATGTGTGGTAGTAACTGTTCATGGATCACAAACACAGAACTCAGTTCCTGAGGACGGCTGCAATGAGACAACCCACCATGTACTCCTACATGGCCTCTCACCGCTACCTTTACCAAATCGTGTTCACACACTTAGCTCTCATTAGTAGGACATGTTCACACACCTCCGATTCATCCCCGATGAATCAGACCTGACTCAACTCTAAGCAGTAGCAGGCATGACAAACAAGCATGAATGAGTAGGCACATCAGGGCTCAAACAACTCCTACTCATGCTAGTGGGTTTCATCTATTTACTGTGGCAATGACAGGTCATGCAGAGGATAAAGGGGTTCAGCTACCGCAGCAAGTAACAGTTGAATCGTTGTTGTCCTAATGCAGTAAAAGAGAGTAGGAGCGAGAGAGTGGGATTGTATCGGAATGAACAAGGGGTTTTTGCTTGCCTGGCACTTCTGAAGATAGTATAGCTTTTCATCCGTGTCATCGATCACATCGTCGGAACACGTCTACTCAGAGGGTACAAACACCGACAAACAAAGAATAAACACAATCAATGCAATGCGACAATATGATGCATGATCATGACATGGCAATATGCTGTGATGTGGGTTAATGCAACTAGCAACCAGATTAAATGAAGCTGGTTTGAACCCAAGATTCAAATTCCAACTCCACATGTGATTATTTAAATGCCATTCATTTCATTTGTCCTAAACAGTAGTGATAAGTTGTTCTAACATGCATGAAAATGGTACAGATGGATAGATTGAATTTTTTTGATCATTTTTTATATATAACTTATTTCATTCTGAGTTACGGTTGATCTTATATGAATTTTAGAGGTTTGGGGCATTTTCTAAAAATAATAAATCATTTAAGATTTATTTAAATTCCAGAAAACACTTATTGCGTCAGCGCTGCGTCATGCATGCGTCAGCGGTCAACAGCGCCTAAGCAGGGTCAAACCTGACAGTGGGCCCCACATGTCAGTGTCCTAGTTAATTAACAGAGACTGTTAGCGCTAATTTAGTCCTAACTAAAAAGTGTCAGTGAGGCATGGGCCCACATGTAAGTGACCCAGAGGGTCATTAGATAGTGCCTAATGGCGTTTTCGCCAGAGTTAGGCCGCCGGCGAGGTGCCGCGGCGGCAGGGCGCTTCGGAAAACCGTTGTGTTGCACCGTTTGAGGCGGGGTTTGCTACTGCGTGTTCCTGGGAGCGAGCTGCGTCGACCAGTGGTGGTGGCCAGAGCTGCGGTGGCTAAGATCAACGGCGGCGACCAAAACGGTGGCGGTCGGAGTTCGGACGGGTTCAGTTTGGCGCTAGGGGGGCACAGCAGATCGAACGAGTGGACGCGCCCGGCTCCTGGGAGCGTGCTGAGCACGGGGCGATGCTCAGGCGCAAGCTTCAGTGGCTGCAGCGGCAGCGACGACATGGCCGGTATCGAGGAGCTCTCGGGAACGACGCCTAGAGGATGCGAGGGACGACGGGGCAAGGGGGATCGGTTCAATGGCTCACTGCGGAGCTGCAAGGATGATTAGCGGGCTCGGGGACGCGCCAGAGTGGGAGCACGGTCGTCGGCAATCTCGGTGACCCGAGGAGGAAGAAGTTGTAGAGGACGGCGCTCCGGGGCTCTTCCCGTCACGTGGCTCAGTGGAGACGGTGTAGGGATCGACGGCGGGGCTCGAGATCACATCGGAGAGGCGGGGGGAGGCTGTGGTCGCGGTGGTGTTCGTCGGCGATCTCGGCGCACACGGGCAGAGAGAAAAGAGGGAGCAGAGGAGGGGAAGGGAGGCTGCGAGTGAGGGGAAAAGGACCAGGGGTGCCGAGGGCGTCTCCCAGGCGCGAGAGGATGGGCGCGGGGAGGCCAGGCAGGCAGGGAGGAGCTGGCACGGCTCAGCTGTGCTACTGCCATGCAGCTATCTCAGGTTGAAGACAACCTGGAGGCGGTGGTGGGCTGGGCTGGCTAGAGGGTTTGGGCCAGAGGTAGGCTGTAGGTAAGTCCAGGTGAGCATCCCTCCCTCTCTGTTTCCTAATTTTGTTCTGTTTTTCTATTTTGCAGATTTGTTTTAATTTGGTTTTCAAACCAAATCACTTTTAAAAATTCTGGAAATAGTTATGGGCACTAAAATAGTTATTCCAGAGGCCCTCAACTAGTTCCAAAATTGTTGGGGCATTTAAAAATATTAATACTATTTAAATGCTCCAATTCAAATACAGTATGAATTAATTCAGAAATCCAGAATGGCCAAAAAATATGTTCATCATTTTTGGCAGAGGTTTTAACCTTTATCAGAAAGCATGAACATTTTCAAAGGGCATTTTGGGTTTATTGAAAAGGTTTTAATCCATCCTAGTTGAGTTGATTTAATGCTAGGGTTTGAACATCCCCATTTCAATCTTAAATAAAATTTAAACATGATGCAACAAGATGCAACACCAGGCAGTAACAGAAACTAGGGATGTGACACATGTTGAGTTGGCGTATTTCAAGATTAGGTTTTGTCACTCCGATTGTCAGAGAGGTATCTCTGGGCCCTCTTGGTAATGCACATCACTATAAGCCTTGCAAGCAATGTAGCTAATGAGTTAGTTACGGAATGATGCATTACATAACGAGTAAAGAGACTGGCCGGTAACGAGATTGAACTAGGTATTGAGATACCGACGATCAAATCTCGGGAAAGTAACATACCGATGACAAAGGGAACAACGTATGTTGTTATGCGGCTTGACCGATAAAGATCTTCGTAGAATATGTAGGAGCCAATATGAGCATCCAAGTTCCGCTATTGGTTATTGACCGGAGACGTGTCTCGGTCATGTCTACATAGTTCTCGAACCCGTAGGGTCCGCACGCTTAAAGTTAGATGACAATTATATTATGAGTTCATGTATTTTGATGTACCGTAGATAGTTCGGAGTCCCGGATGTGATCACGGACATGACGAGGAGTCTCGAAATGGTCGAGACATGAAGATTGATATACTGGACGACTATATTCGGACACCGGAATGGTTCCGGGGGTTACCGGATATATACCGGAGTACCGGGGGGTTACCGGAACCCCCCCGGGGGTTAATGGGCCTCATGGGCCCAAAGGGGAGAAGAGGAGGGGCGGCCAGGGCAGGCCGTGTGCCCCCTCCCCCTCTAGTCCGAGTAGGACAAGGAGGGGGGTGGCGCCCCCCTTTCCTTCCTCCCCTCTCTCCCTTCCTTCCCCCTCTCCTACTTGGACAAGGAAAGGAGGGAGTCCTACTCCCGGTGGGAGTAGGACTCCTCTTGCCGCGCCCCCTCCTGGCCGGCCGCCCCCTCCCCCTTGCTACTTTATATACGGGGGCAGGGGGGCACCTCTAGACACAACAACAATTGATCCTTGAGATCTATTAGCCGTGTGCCGTGCCCCCCTCCACTATATTCCACCTCAATAATATCATTGTGGTGCTTAGGCGAAGCCCTGCGTCGGTAGAACATAATCATCGTCACCATGCCGTCGTGCTGACAGAACTCTCCCTTGACACTTGGCTCAATCGGAGTTCGAGGGACGTCATCGAGTTGAACATGTGCAAGAACTCGGAGGTGTCGTGCTTTCGGCGCTTGATCGGTCAGGCTGTGAAGACGTACGACTACATCAACCGCGTTGTGCTAACGCTTCCGCTTTCGGTCTACGAGGGTACGTGGATAACACTCTCCCCTCTTGTTGCTATGCATCACCATGATCTTGTGTGTGCGTTGGAATTTTTTTGAAATTACTACGTTCCCCAACAGTGGCATCCGAGCCTGGTTTTATGCGTAGATGTTATATGCACGAGTACAACACAAGTGAGTTGTGGGCGATACAAGTCATACTGCTTACTAGCATGTCATACTTTGGTTCGGCAGTATTCTTGGATGAAGCGG
Organism: Triticum aestivum; assembly: GCF_018294505.1. Lineage (NCBI taxonomy): Eukaryota > Viridiplantae > Streptophyta > Magnoliopsida > Poales > Poaceae > Triticum > Triticum aestivum. The sequence goes on along the minus strand of NC_057813.1, from coordinate 34,801,913 downwards.
CCCGGACCGACATTACGTGTACGCTTACGCGAGACTGGTTCTACCAATGTGCTTTGCACATAGGTGGCCAGCGGGTGTCAGTTTCTCCAACTTTAGTTGAACTGAGTGTGGCTACGCCCGATCCTTGAGAAGGTTAAAACATCACTAACTTGACGAACTATCGTTGTGGTTTTGATGCGTAGGTAAGAAAGGTTCTTGCTCAGCCTGTAACAGCCATGTAAAACTTGCAACAACAAAGTAGAGGACGTCTAACTTGTTTTTGCAGGGCATGTTGTGATGTGATATGGTCAAGATGTGATGCTATATTTTATTGTATGAGATGATAATGTTTTGTAACCGAGTTATCGGCAACTGGCAGGAGCCATATGGTTGTCGCTTTATTGTATGCAATGCAATCGCCCTATAATTGCTTTACTTTATCACTAAGCGGTAGCGATAGTCGTGGAAGCAATAGGTGGCGAAACGACAATGATGCTATGATGAAGATCAAGGTGTCGCGCCGGTGACGATGGTGATCATGACGGTGCTTCGGAGATGGTGATCACAAGCACAAGATGATGATGGCCATATCATATCACTTATATTGATTGCATGTGATCTTTATCCTTTATGCATCTTATTTTGCTTTGATTGATGGTAGAATTATAAGATGATCTCTCACTAAATTTCAAGGTAAAAGTGTTCTCCCTGAGTATGCACCATTGTGAAAGTTCTTCATGCTGAGACACCACGTGATGATCGGGTGTGATAGGCTCTACGTTCAAATACAACGGGTGCAAAATAGTTGCACACGTGGCATACTCAGGTTAAACTTGACGAGCCTAGCATATACAGATATGGCCTTGGAACACTGAGACCGAAAGGTCGAGCGTGAATCATATAGTAGATATGATCAACATAGTGATGTTCACCATTGAAAACTACTCCATCTCACGTGATGATCGGACATGGTTTAGTTGATTTGGATCACGTGATCACTTAGATGATTAGAGGGATGTCTATCTAAGTGGGAGTTCTTAAGTAATATGATCAATTAAACCTAAATTTATCATGAACTTAGTACCTGATAGTATTTTTGCATGTCTATGTTTGTTGTAGATAGATGGCTCATGCTATTGTTCCGTTGAATTTTAATGCGTTCCTTGAGAAAGCTAAGTTGAAATATTATGGTAGCAATTACATGGACTGGGTCCGTAACTTGAGGATTATCCTCATTGCTGCACAGCAGAATTACGTCCTGGAAGCACCGCTGGGTGCCAGGCCTGCTGCAGATGCAACTGACGATGTTAAGAACGTCCGGCAGAGCAAAGCTGATGACTACTCGATAGTTCAGAGTGTCATGCTTTACGGCTTAGAACCGGGACTTCAACGATGTTTTGAACGTCATGGAGCATATGAGATGTTCCAGGAGTTGAAGTTAATATTTCAAGCAAATGCCCGGATTGAGAGATATGAAGTCTCCAATAAGTTCTATAGCTGCAAGATGGAAGAGAATAGTTTTGTTAGTGAACATATACTCAAAATGTCTGGGTATAATAATCACTTGATTCAACTGGGAGTTAATCTTCCTGATGATAGTGTCATTGACAGAATTCTTCAATAACTGCCACCAAGCTACAAGAGCTTAGTGATGAACTATAATATGCAAGGGATGGACAAGACTATTCCCGAGCTCTTCGCAATGCTAAAAGCTGCGGAGGTAGAAATCAAAAAGGAGCATCAAGTGTCGATGGTCAATAAGACCACCAGTTTCAAGAAAAAGGGTAAAGGGAAGAAGAAGGGGAACTTCAAGAAGAATGGCAAACAAGTTGCTGCTCAAGAGAAGAAACCCAAATCTGGACCTAAGCATGGGACTGAGTGCTTCTACTACAAGCAGACTGGTCACTGGAAGCAGAACTGCCCCAAGTATTTGGCGGATAAGAAGGATGGCAAGGTGAACAAAGGTATATATGATATACATGTTATTGATGTGTACCTTACAAATGCTCGTAGTAGCACCTGAGTATTTGATACTGGTTCTGTTGCTAATATTTGCAACTCGAAATAGGGACTACGGATTAAGCAAAGATTGGCTAAGGACGAGGTGACGATGCGCGTGGGAAATGGTTCCAGTCGATGTGATCGTAGTCGGCGCGCTACCTCTACATCTACCTTCGGGATTAGTTTTAGACCTAAATAATTGTTATTTGGTGCCAGCTTTGAGCATGAACATTATATCTGGATCTTGTTTGATGCGAGACGGTTATTCATTTAAATCAGAGAATAATGGTTGTTCTATTTATATGAGTAATATCTTTTATGGTCATGCACCCTTGAAGAGTGGTCTGTTTTTATTAAATCTCGATAGTAGTGATCAAATATTCATAATGTTGAAGCCAAAAGATGCAGAGTTGATAATGATAGTGCAACTTATTTGTGGCACTGCCGTTTGGGTCATATTGGTGTACAGCGCATGAAGAAACTCAATTATGATGGACTTCTGGAATCACTTGATTATGAATCACTTGGTACTTGCGAACCGTGCCTCATGGGCAATATGACTAAAACACCATTATCCGGAACTATGGAGCAAGGAACAGATTTGTTGGAAATCATACATACTGATGTATGTGGTCCAATGAACATTGAGGCTCGCGGCGGGTTGCTATGTCTTGAGCTTGCGTTGGTTTTCCTCGAAGAGGAGAGGGTGATGCAGCAATAGCAGCGTAAGTATTTCCCTCAGTTTTTGAGAACCAAGGTATCAATCCAGTTGGAGGCTCCTCAAAAGTCCCACACACCTACACAAACAAACAAAGAACTCGCAACCAACGCAATAAAGGGGTTGTCGATCCCTTCACGGCCACTTGCGAAAGTGAGATCTAATAAAGATAGTAAGATAAGATAAATATATTTTTGGTATTTTATAATATAGATGCAAAAAGTAAAGATGCAAATAAAAGTAGATTGGAAGCAAATATGATAAGAGATAGACCCGGGGGCCATAGGTTTCACTAGTGGCTTCTCTCAAGATAGCATAAGTATTACGGTGGGTGAACAAATTACTGTCGAGCAATTGATAGAAAAGCGAATAATTATGAGATTATCTAGGCATGATCATGTATATAGGCATCACGTCCGTAACAAGTAGACCGACTCCTGCCTGCATCTACTACTATTACTCCACACATCGACCGGCTCCTGCCTGCATCTAGAGTATTAAGTTCATAAGAACAGAGTAATGCATTAAGCAAGATGACATGATGTAGAGGGATAAACTCAAGCAATATGATATAAACCCCATCTTGTTATCCTCAATGGCAACAATACAATACGTGCCTTGCAACCCTTTCTGTCACTGGGTAAGGACACCACAAGATTGAACCCAAAGCTAAGCACTTCTCCCATGGCAAGAAAGATCAATCTAGTAGGCCAAACCAAACTGATAATTCAAAGAGACTTGCAAAGATAACTCAATCATACATAAAAGAATTCAGAGAAGATTCAAATATTATTCATAGATAAACTTGATCATAAACCCACAATTCATCGGATCTCGACAAACACACCGCAAAAAAGAGTTTACATCGAATAGATCTCCACAAGAGAGGGGGAGAACATTGTATTGAGATCCAAAAAGAGAGAAGAAGCCATCCAGCTAATAACTATGGACCCGTAGGTCTGTGGTAAACTACTCACAACTCATCGGAGGGGCAAGGATGTTGATGTAGAAGCCCTCCGTGGTCGATTCCCCCTCCGGCAGAACATCGGCGAAGGCTCCAAGATGGGATCTCGCGGATACAGAAGGTTACGGTGATGGAAATTGTGTTTCGTCTGCTCCCTGGATGCTTTCGGGGTACGTAGGCTTATATAGGAGGAAGAAGTGCGTTGGTGGACGCCCGAGGGGCCCACGAGACAGGGGGGCGCGACCTATAGGGGGGGGCCCTCCTATCTCGTGGGAGCCTCAGCTGCTTCTTGACTTGCACTCCAAGTCCTCTGGATCACGTCCGTTCCAAAAATCATGCTCCCGAAGGTTTCATTCTGTTTGGACTCCGTTTGATATTCCTTTTCTTTGAAATACTGAAATAGGCAAAAAAATAATAGCAACACGGGTTGGGCCTCCGGTTAGTAGGTTAGTCCCAAAAATGATATAAATGTGTAAAATAAAGCCCATAAACATCCAAAAGGGGTAATATAATAGCATGGAACAATCAAAAATTATAGATACGTTGGAGACGTATCAAGCATCTCCAAGCTTAATTCCTGCTCGTCCTCGAGTAGGTAAATGATAAAAAAAGAAATTTTTGATGTGGAATGCTTCCTAGCATAATTCTCATTGTAATTTTCTTTATTGTGGCATGAATGTTCAGATCCAAATGATTCAAAATAAAAGCTTATAAAACATAAAAATAATAATACTTCAAAGCATACTAATAAATAATCATGTCCTATCAAAATAGCATAGCCAAAGAAAGCTTATCCCTTCAAAATCATATAGTTAGTCCATGCTTCATTTTCATTACACAAAATACTCCCATCATGCACAACCCCGATGACGAGCCGAGCAATTGTTTCATACTTTTTAACACGCTTCAGCTTTTTCAACTCTTACGCAATACATGAGTGCAAGCCATGGACATAGCACTATGGTGGTATATGGTGGTGGTTGTGAGGACAAAAAGGGAGAAGATAGTCTCACATCAACTAGGTGTATTAACGGGCTATGGAGATGCCCATTAATAGATATAAATGTGAGTGAGTAGGGATTGCCATGCAACGGATGCACTAGAGCTATAAATATATGAAAGCTCAACAAAAGACACTAAGTGGGTGTGCATCCAACTCGCTTGCTCACGAAGACCTAGGGCATTTTGAGGAAGCCCATCATTGAATATACAAGCCAAGTTCTATAATGAAAAATTCCCACTTAGTATATGAAAGTGACAACATAGGAGACTCTCTATCATGAAGATCATGGTGCTACTTTGAAGCACAAGTGTGGAAAAAGAGATAGTAGCATTGTCCCTTCCCTCTTTTTCTCTCATTTTATTTTTTTTCTTTTTTCTTTTTTTCTTTTCTTCTTCTTTTTTCTTTTTTTCCCTGGCCTTTCCTTTTTTTTCTTTTTGGCCTTTTTTTAAAGTCCGAAGTCTCATCTCGACTTGTGGGGGAATCATAATCTTCATCATCCTTCCCTCACTAAGACAATGCTCTAATAATGAAGATCATCACACTTTTATTGATTTACAACTCAAAGCTAGAACAAGATATGACTCTATATGAATGACTCCGGCGGTGTACCGGGATGGTGCAATGAATCAAGAGTGACATGTATGAAAATTATGAAAGTGGCCTTGCCACAAATATGATGTCAACTACATGATCATGCAATGGCAATATGACAATGATGGAACGTGTCATAATAAATGGAATGGTGGAAAGTTGCTTGGAAATATATCTCGGAATGGCTACGGAAATGCCATAATAGGTAGGTATGGTGACTGTTTTGAGGAAGGTAAATAAAGGGTTTATGATACCAGCGAAAGTTGCGCGGTAATAATAAAGGCTAGCAAAGTGGAAGGTTGAATGTGCGTATATCCATGGACTCACATTAGTCAAAAAGAACTCATATACTTATTGCAAAAGTCTACTTAGCCCTCGAAGCAAAGTACTACCACACATGCCCCAAGAGGAATAGATTGGTAGGAAAAGACCATCGCTCGTCCCCGACTGCCACTCATAAGGAAGACAATCAAAAGAGCACCTCATGCAACAAATTTGTCACACAACTTTTACCATACGTGCATGCTACGGGACTTGCCAACTTCAACAAAAGTATTTCTCAATTTCATAATTACCCACTAGCATGACCCTAGCATTACTACCTTTATATCTCAAAACAATTATCAAGCATCAAATTGATCATAGCATCCAATTCACTTCCTATGATAGTTTTTATTATACCCAACTTGGATCCTCATCATTCTAGGACCAACTTTGTAACCATATAAAATACCATGCTGTTCTAAAATACTCTCAAAAAGATATAAGTGAAGCATGAGATACTAGCAATTTCTTCAAAAATAAGCCACTGCCGTGCTCTAAAAGATATAAGTGAAGCACTAGATCAAAAACTATCAAGCTCAAAAGATATAAGTGAAGCACATAGAGTATTCTAGCAAATTCTAATCAAATAGGATTCTCCCAAAAGGTGTGTACATCAAGGATGATTGTGGTAAACTAAAAAGCAAAGACTAATATAATACATGACGCTCCAAGCAAAACACATATCATGTGGCGAATAAAAATATAGCTCCAAGTAAAGTTACCAATGAACGAAGATGAAAGAGGGGATGCCTTCCCGGGGCATCCCCAAGCTTAGGCTTTTGGCTATCCTTGAATATCTTGGGGTGCCTTGGGCATCCCCAAGCTTAGGCTCTTTCCACCCTTTATTCCATAGTCCATAAAAGCTTTACCCAAAGCTTGAAAACTTCACAACACAAAACTCAACAGGAAATCTTATAAGCTCCGTTAGTGAAAGAAAACAAAACCACCACATAAGGTAATTTAATGAAATCATTCTTTATTTATTTTGGTATTAAACCTACTGTATTCCAACTTCTCTATGGTTTATAAACTATTTTACTAGCCATAGATGCCTCAAAATAAGCAAACAACACACGAAAAACAGAATCTGTCAAAATTAGAATAGTCTGTAGAAATCTGTAACTAACGCAAACTTCTGGAACTCTAAAAATCCTACCAAAATAGGAAGTCCTGCACAATTGTTTTATTGAGCATCAGAAAAAAGAATCAACGCAAAATCACGTTTATGTGATTTAACAAAACTAAATTCGTGCGTGCAAAGTTTCTGTTTTTCAGCAGAATCAAATCAACTATCATCATAGGTTATCCTATAGGTTCTACTTGGCACAAACACTAATTAAAATATAAAAACAAATCTAAACATAAGGTAGATGCAATATTTATTACTAAACAAGAGCAAAAATAAAAAACATAAAGAAAATTGGGTTGCCTCCCAACTAGCGCTATTGTTTAACGCCCCTAGCTAGGCATAAAAGCAAAGATAGATCTAACGGGTGCCATCTTTGGCATTAAATTCATAAGTAGCCCACATGATAGATTCATAAGGTAATTTGACTTTCTTTCTTGGAAAGTGCTTCATGCCTTTCTTTAATGGAAATTGGAATCTAATAATCCCTTCCTTCATATCAATAATAGCGCCAATCGTTTTAAGGAAAGGTCTACCAAGAATAATAGGGCAAGAAAAATTGCAATCTATATCAAGAACGATAAAATCCACGGGCACCAAATTTATATTTGCAACAATGAGAACATCATTGATCCTTCCCATAGGCTTTTTAATGGTGGAATCCGCAATGTGCAAATTTAAAGAGCAATCATCAAGATCATGGAAACCTAGAATATCACATAAAGTTTTCGGAATCGTGAAAACACTAGCACCCAAATCACACAAAGCAAAACACTCATGATCTTTAATTCTAATCTTTATAGTAGGTTCCCACTCATCATTAAGTTTTCTAGGTATAGAAACTTCCAAATTAAGTTTTTCTTCATAAGATTGCATCAAGGCATCAACAATATGTTTGATAAAAGCTTTATTTTGGATATAAGCATGAGGAGAATTAACAACAGATTGCAACAAGGAAATACAACCTTCTAAAGAACAATTATCATAATCAAATTACTTGAAATCCAAGATAGTGGGTTCAACGCTATTTAAAGTTATGACCTCTCCAATCCCATTTTTACCAAATTTAGCATCAAGATCTAAAAACTCCAAATTCTTGGGACGCCTTCTAGGCAAACTTGATTCATCATCAGTCCCATAATCATCAAAATTCATATTGCAAAACATAGATCTAATAGGAGATGCATCAATAACCTTAAGATCCTCATGATTATTTTCATGGAAACTAGAAGAACACGCTTTTATAAAGCTATCTTTTTTAGCACGCAATCTAGCGGTTCTTTCCTTGCACTCGTCAATGGAAATTCTCATTGCTTTGAGAGACTCATTGATATCATGCTTAGGAGGAGAAGATCTAAGTTTAAGAGAATCAACATCAAGCAAAAGTCTATCAACTTTCCTAGCCAAATCAACAACTTTGAGCAATTTTTCTTCAAGCAAAGCATTAAAATTCTTTTGAGAAATCATAAATTCTTTCACACTATTCTCAAAATCAGAGGGCATCTTATTAAAATTACCATAAGAATTATTTTAGGAATTTCCATAATTATTAGAGGAATTACTAGGGAACGGTCTAGCATTAAAGTTTCCTCTATAAGCATTGTTTCCAAAACTATTCCTACCAACAAAATTCACATCCATAGATTCATTATTATTCTCAATCAAGGAAGACAAAGGCATATCACTGGGATCAAGAGGAGTATTTTTAGTAGCAAACAATTTCATAAGTTCATCCGTCTTTCCACTCAAAACATTAATTTCTTCTATAGCATGCACTTTTTTACTAGAAGATCTTTCGGTTTGCCATTGAGAATAATTAGCCATAATATTATCAAGAAGTTTTGTAGCATCTCCTAACGTGATTTCCATAAACGTGCCTCCCGCGGCCGAGTCTAAGAGATTTCTAGAGGAAAAGTTCAAACCGGCATAAAAAATTTGTATGATCATCCATAAATTCAAACCATGAGTAGGGCAATTGCGAAGCATCAATTTCATTCTTTCCCAAGAATGGGCAACATGCTCATGATCAAGTTGTTTAAAATTAATAGTATCATTCCTAAGAGTGATGATCTTAGCGGGAGGAAAATACTTAGAGATAAAATCATCTTTGCACTTGTTCCAAGAATCAATACTATTTTTAGGAAAAGACGAAAACCAAACTTTAGCACGATCTCTAAGTGAAAACGGAAATAACTTCAATTTGACAATATTGTTATCCGTATCTTTCTTCTTTTGCATATCACAGAAATCAACAAAGTTGTTTAGATGAGTAGCGGCATCTTCGCTATGAAGGCCGGCGAATTGATCTTTCATAACAAGATTCAACAAAGCAGTATGGATTTCACAAGACTCAACATCATTAAGAGGAGCAATTGGAGTACTAAGGAAATCATTATTATTGGTATTCGAGAAATCACACAATTTGGTATTATCTTGCGCCATGGCAACAAGTAATCCAACGCACAAGCAAACAGAAAAAGGCAAGCGAAAAGAGAGGAGGAGATTGGGAAAGAGAGGGCGAATAAAACGGCAAGGGTGAAGTGGGGGAGAGTAAAACGAGAGGCAAATGGCAAATAATGTAAATGCGACGGAGATGGGTTTGTGATTGGTACTTGGTATGTCTTGACTTGAGCGAAGACCTCCCTGGCAATGGCGCCAAAAATCCTTCTTGCTACGTCTTGAGCTTGCGTTGATTTTTCTCGAAGAGGAGAGGGTGATGCAGCAATAGTAGCGTAAATATTTCCCTCAGTTTTTGAGAACCAAGGTATCAATCCAGTAGGAGGCTCCTCAAAAGTCCCACGCACCTACACAAACAAACAAAGAACTTGCAACCGACGCAATAAAGGGGTTGTCAATCCCTTCACGGCCACTTGCGAAAGTGAGATCTAATAAAGATAGTAAGATAAGATAAATATATTTTTGGTATTTTATAATATAGATGCAAAAAGTAAAAATGCAAATAAAAGTAGATTGGAAGCAAATATGATAAGAGATAGACCCGGGGGCCATAGGTTTCACTAGTGGCTTCTCTCAAGATAGCATAAGTATTACGGTGGGTGAACAAATTACTGTCGAGCAATTGATAGAAAAGCGAATAATTATGAGATTATCTAGGCATGATCATGTATATAGGCATCACGTCCATAACAAGTAGACCGACTCCTGCCTGCATCTACTACTATTACTCCACACATCGACCGGCTCCTGCCTGCATCTAGAGTATTAAGTTCATAAGAACAGAGTAATGCATTAAGCAAGATGACATGATGTAGAGGGATAAACTCAAGCAATATGATATAAACCCCATCTTGTTATCCTCAATGGCAACAATACAATACGTGCCTTGCAGCCCTTTCTGTCACTGGGTAAGGACACCACAAGATTGAACCCAAAGCTAAGCACTTCTCCCATGGCAAGAAAGATCAATCTAGTAGGCCAAACCAAACTGATAATTCAAAGAGACTTGCAAAGATAACTCAATCATACATAAAAGAATTAAGAGAAGATTCAAATATTATTCATAGATAAACTTGATCATAAACCCACAATTCATCGGATCTCGACAAACACACCGCAAAAAAGAGTTTACATTGTCTTTCGTCTGCTCCCTGGATGTTTTCGGGGTACGTAGGCTTATATAGGAGGAAGAAGTACGTCGGTGGACGCCCGAGGGGCCCACGAGATAGGGGGCGCGCCCTATAGGGGGGGGGCCCTCCTATCTCGTGGGAGCCTCAGCTGCTTCTTGACTTGCACTCCAAGTCCTCTTGATCACGTTCGTTCCAAAAATCACGCTCCCGAAGGTTTCATTCCGTTTGGACTCCGTTGGATATTCCTTTTCTTTGAAATACTGAAATAGGCAAAAAAACAGCAATACGGGCTGGGCCTCCGGTTAGTAGGTTAGTCCCAAAAATGATATAAATGTGTAAAATAAAGCCCATAAACATCCAAAAGGGGTAATATAATAGCATGGAACAATCAAAAATTATAGATACGTTGGAGACGTATCACTGGTATCGTTATTTTCTCACCTTCACAGATGATTTAAGCAGATATGGGTATATCTACTTAATGAAACATAAGTCTGAAACATTTGAAAAGTTCAAAGAAGAGTGAAGTGGAAAATCATCGTACCAAGAAAATAAAGTTTCTACGATTTGATTGTTGAGGAGAATATTTGAGTTACGAGTTTGGTTTACATTTGAAACAATGCGGAATAGTTTCACAACTCACGCCACCCGGAACACCACAACGTAATGGTGTGTCCGTATGTCGTAATCGTACTTTACTAGATATGGTGCGATCTATGATGTCTCTTACTGATTTACCTCTATCGTTTTGGGGTTATGCTTTAGAGACGGCCTCATTCATGTTAAATAGGGCACCATCAAAATCCGTTGAGACGACGCCTTATGAACTATGGTTTGGCAAGAAACCAAAGTTGTCGTTTCTTAAAGTTTGGGGCTGTGATGCTTATGTGAAGAAACTTCAACCAGATAAGCTCGAACCCAAATCGGAGAAATGTTTCTTCATAGGATACCCAAAGGATACTATTGGGTACACCTTCTATCACAGATCTGAAGGCAAGACTTTTGTTGCTAAATTCGGATCCTTTCTAGAGAAGGAATTTCTCTCGAAAGAAGTGAGTGGGAGGAAAGTAGAACTTGATGAGGTAACTGTACCTACTCCCTTTTTGGAAAGTAGTTCATCACAGAAACCGGTTCCTGTGACAACTACACCAATTAGTGAGGAAGCTAATGATATTGATCTTGAAACTTCAGATCAAGTTACTACCAAACCTCGTAGGTCAACCAGAGTAAGATCCGCACCAGATTGGTACGGTAAGCCTATTCTGGAGGTCATGTTACTTGACCATGGTGAACCTACGAACTATGAGGAAGCGATGATGAGCCCAGATTCCGCAAAATGGCTTGAGGCCATGAAATCTGAGATGGGATCCATGTATGAGAACAAAGTATGGACTTTGGTTGACTTGCCCGATGATCGGCAAGCCATCGAGAATAAATGGATCTTCAAGAAGAAGACTGACGCTGATGGTAATGTTACTGTCTACAAAGCTCGACTTGTTGTAAAAGGTTTTCGACAAGTTCAAGGGGTTGACTATGATGAGACTTTCTCACCCGTAGCGATGCTTAAGTCTGTCTGAATCATGTTAGCAATTGCCGCATTTTATGATTATGAAATATGGCAAATGGATGTCAAAACTGCATTCCTGAATGGATTTCTAGAAGAAGAATTGTATATGATGCAACCAGAAGGTTTTGTCGATCCAAAAGGTGCTAACAAAGTGTGCAAGCTCTAGCAATCCATTTATGGACTGGTGCAAGCCTCTCGGAGTTGGAATAAACGCTTTGATAGTGTGATCAAAGCATATGGTTTTATACAGACTTTTGGAGAATCCTGTTGAGGGAGTCCTGGATTAGGGGGTATCCGGACAGCCGGACTATCAACATCGTCCGGACTATACAAGCGTGAAGATACAAGACTCAAGACTTCGGCCCGTGTCCGGATGGGACTCTCCTTTGCGTGGAAGACAAGCTTGGCGATCCGGATATTGTGTTTCCTTCCTTGTAACCGACTCCATGTAAACCCTAGCCCTCTCCGGTGTCTATATAAACCGGAGAGGTTGGTCCTTAGAAGGCCGATCACAATTACAATCGTACCATCATAGGCTAGCTCTTAGGGTTTAGCCTCTACGATCTCGTGGTAGATCTACTCTTGTACTACCCATATCTTCAATATTAATCAAGCAGGAAGTAGGGTTTTTACCTCCATCGAGAGGGCCCGAACCTGGGTAAACATCTATGTCCCTTGCTTCCTGTTACCATCAGCCTTGACGCACAGATCGGGACCCCCTACCCGAGATCCACCGGTTTTGACACCGACATTGGTGCTTTCATTGAGAGTTGCTATGTGTCGTCACTGCGGGGCACGATGGCGCCTTCAATCATCAACAACACGGTCCAGGGGGAGATTTTTCTCCCCGGACAGATCTTCGTGTTCGGCGGCTTCGCACTGCGGGCCAATTCACTTGGCCATCTGAAGCGGATCGATGGCTACGCCCCTGGCCACCAGGTTAGGTTCGGAAACTTGAACTACACAGTTGATATTCGCGGAGACTTGATCTTCGACGGATTTGGGCCTGCGCCAGGAGCACCGATACGTCCATTTTGCATCATGCTTTTATATCGATATTTATCGCATTATGGGCTGTTATTTCATGATATGTCACAATACTTATGGCTATTCTCTCTTATCTTACAAGGTTTACCATGAAGAGGGGGAATGCCGACAGCTGGAATTCTGGCTGGAGAATGAGCAAATATTTGAGACCTATTCTGCGCAACTCCAAAAGTCCTGAAACTCCACGGAATATCTTAAAATAAATAAAGAAAAATCATCGCCAAAGATGAAGGCCAGGGGGCCCACACCCTTCTCACGAGGGTGGGGGCGCGCCCCTCCCCCTGGGCGTGCCCCCGTACCTCGTGGGCCCCTAGTGGCTCTCCGACGCCCATCTTCTCCCATATGAAGTCTTTCGATGAGAAAAAAATAGAAGAGAACCTTTCGGGACGAGACTCCGCCGCCACGAGGCGGAACCTTGGCGGAACCAATCTAGGGCTCCGGCAGAGCTGTTCTGCCGGGGACACTTCCCTCCGGGAGGGGGAAATCATCACCATCGTCATCACCAACGCTCTTATCATTGGGAGAGGGCAATCTCCATCAACATCTTCACCAGCACCATCTCATCTCCAAACCCTAGTTCATCTCTTGTATCCAATTCTTGTCTCCAAGTCCGGGATTGGTGCTAGTAGGTTGCTAGTAGTGTTGATTACTCCTTGTAGTTGATGCTAGTTGGTTTATTTGGTGGAAGATCATATGTTCAGATCCTTTATGCACAATATTACCCCTCTGATTATGAACATGAATATGCTTTGTGCGTAGTTACATTTGTTCCTGAGGACAAGGGAGAAGTCTTGCTATTAGTAGTCATGTGAATTTGGTATTCGTTCGATATTTTGATAAGATGTATGTTGTCTAACCTCTAGTGGTGTTATGTGAACGTCGACTACATAACACTTCACCATTATTTGGGCCTAGAGGAAGGCATTGGGAAGTAATAAGTAGATGATGGGTTGCTAGAGTGACAGAAGCTTAAACCCTAGTTTATGTGTTGCTTCGTAAGGGGCTGATTTGGATCCACATGTTTCATGCTATGGTTAGGTTTACCTTAATACTTTTGTTGTAGTTGCGGATGCTTGCAATAGAGGTTAATCATAAGTGGGACGCTTGTCCAAGTAAGGGCAGTACCCAAGCACCGGTACACCCACATATCAAATTATCAAAGTACCGAACGCGAATCATATGAGCGTGATGGAAACTAGCTTGACGATATTCCCATGTGTCCTCGAGAGCATTTTTCCTATTATAAGAGTTTGTTCCGGCTTGTCCTTTGCTACAAAAGGATTGGGCCACCTTGCTGCACTTTATTTACTTTTGTTACTTGTTGCTCGTTACAATTTATCTTATCACAAAACTATCTGTTATCACTTATTTCAGTACTTGCAGAGAATACCTTGCTGAAAACCGCTTATCATTTCCTTCTGCTCCTCGTTGGGTTCGACACTCTTACTTATCAAAAGGACTACGATAGATCCCCTATACTTGTGGGTCATCAAGACTCTTTTCTGGCGCCGTTGCCGGAGAGTGTAGCGCCTTTGGTAAGTGGAATTTGGTAAGGAAAAATTTATATAGTGTGCTGAAATTTTCTGTCACTTGTTACTATGGAAAGTGAATCTCTGAGGGGCTTGTTCGGGGTATCTTCACCCCGTCTAGTAGAGCAAAGAGTTGCTCCTCAACATACTGAACCTATTGAAAATGAAACTCCTTTTGAATTTCCTTCGGGTATTATGGAAAAACTGCTGGCTAATAGTTTTACAGGAGATGGAACAAAGCATCCCGACGAGCATCTACGCTATGTGGATGATATTTGTGGATTATTTAAGCTTGCAGGTATACCCGATGATGTTGCTAAGAATAAGGCTTTCCCTTTATCTTTGGAGGGAGACTCATTGACATGGTATATGCTATGTGATGATACGAGATCATGGAACTATAAAAGAGTGATATTGGAATTTCATCAAAAGTATTACCCTATGCATCTTGTTCATCCTGATCGCAATTATATATATAATTTTTGGCCTCGCGAAGGAGAAAGCATCGCTCAAGCTTGGGGGAGGCTTAAATCAATATTATATTCATGCCCCAATCATGAGCTTCCAAGAGAAATAATTATGCAAAGTTTTTATGCTCGGCTTTCTCATAATAATCAAAACATGCTCGATACTTCTTGTGCTGGCTCCTTTATGATGAAGACTATTGAATTCAGATGGAATTTATTGGATAGAATTAAACGCAACTCTGAAGATTGGGACCTCGACGAAGGTAAGGAGTCAGGTATGACACCTAAGTTTGATTGTGTTAAATCTTTTATGGATACCGATATTTTCCGTAAGTTTAGCACTAAATATGGACTTGACTCTGAGATAGTAGCTTCTTTCTGTGAATCTTTTGCTACTTATGTTGATCTCCCCAAGGAGAAGTGGTTTAAATATCATCCTCCCATAGAAGTAAAAGTAGCTGCACCTATTAAAGTTGAAGAAGAGACTATCACTTATAATGATCCTATTGTTCCCACCTCTTATGTTGAGAAACCACCTTTCCCTGTTAGAGTAAAGGATCATGCTAAAGCTTCAACTGTTGTTCGTAAAAGCAATACTAGAATTTATACACCTCCTGAGCAAGTCAAAGTAGAACCTAATATTGCTATTGTTAAAGATCTCTTGTCTGATAATATTGATGGGCATGTCATTCAATTCTCTGGTGAAACTGCTAGAATTGCTAAACCCTGTGATAGAGATAAACATAGACCTATGGTAGGCGTGCCTGTTATTTCTGTTAAAATAGGAGATCATTTTTATCATGGCTTATGTGATATGGGTGCTAGTGCTAGTGTTATACCCATTGACTTATATAAAGAAATTATGCATGATATCGCACCTGCTGAGTTAGAAGATATTGATGTTACAATTAAACTTGCCAATAGAGATATTATATCTGTAATGGGAATTGTTAGAGATGTTGAAGTCTTGTGTGGAAAAACCAAATATCCCGCTGATTTCCTTGTTCTTGGTTCTCCACAAGATAGCTTTTGTCCCATTATTTTTGGTAGACCCTTCTTGAATACTGTTAATGCTACGATAGACTGCAAAAAGAATGTTGTTACTGTTGGCTTGGATGATATGGTTCATGAGTTTAATTTCTCTAAATTTAGTAAACAACATCGTGAGGAAGAATTTCCTAGTAAGGATGAAATTATTGGTCTTGCTTCTATTGCCGTACCTCCTAGTGATCCTTTAGAACACTATTTGCTAGACCATGAAAATGAGATATTCATGAATGAAAGAAGGGAAATAGATGAAGTATTCTTTAAACAGGAACCTATTCTGCAACACAATTTGCCTGTTGAAATCCTAGGGGATCCTCCTCCACCCAAGGGTGATCCCGTGTTTGAGCTCAAACTGTTGCCTGATAATCTTATATATGCTTATCTTGATGAAAAGAAAATATATCATGTTATTATTAGTGCTAACCTTTCAGAGCATGAAGAAGAAAGATTATTGAAAACTCTGAAGAAGCACCATGCCGCTATTGGATATACTCTTAATGATCTTAAGGGCATTAGTCCCACTCTATGTCAACATAAAATAAATTTGGAAGCGGACGCCAAACCAGTTCGTGATCCTCAACGACGTTTGAATCATAAAATGAAAGAAGTGGTAAGAAAAGAAATACTCAAGCGTCTGGAGGCAGGTATAATTTATCGCATTGCTGATAGTCAGTGGGTAAGTCCTGTCCATTGTGTCCCTAAGAAGGGAGGTATTACTGTTGTCCCTAATGATAAAGATGAATTGACCCCGCAAAGAATTATCACAGATTATAGGATGGTAATTGATTTCCGCAAGTTAAATAAAGCTAGTAAGAAAGATCATTACCCCTTACCTTTTATTGATCAAATGCTAGAAAGATTATGCAAACATACACATTATTGCTTTCTAGATGGTTATTCTGGTTTCTCTCAAATATCTGTGTCGGCTAAAGATCAATCAAAGACTACTTTTACATGCCCTTTTGGTACTTTTGCTTATAGACGTATGCCTTTTGGTTTATGTAATGCACCTGCTACCTTTCAAAGATGCATGATGGCTATATTCTCTGATTTTTGTGAAAAGATTTGTGAGGTTTTCATGGACGACTTTTCCGTCTATGGTTCCTCTTTTGATGATTGCTTGAGCAATCTTGATCGAGTTTTGCAGAGATGTGAAGAAACTAATCTTGCCTTGAATTGGGAAAAGTGCCACTTTATGGTTAATGAAGGTATTGTCTTGGGGCACAAAGTTTCTGAAAGAGGTATTGAAGTTGATAAAGCCAAGGTTGATGCTATTGAAAAGATGCCATGTCCCAAGGACATCAAAGGTATAAGAAGTTTCCTTGGTCACGCTGGATTTTATAGGAGGTTCATTAAGGACTTCTCAGAAATCTCTCATCCTCTGACTAATTTATTACAAAAAGATGTACCATTTGTCTTTGATGATGATTGTGTAGAAGCATTTGAAATACTTAAGAAAGCATTAGTCTCTGCACCTATTGTTCAGCCACCTGATTGGAATTTACCCTTTGAAATTATGTGTGATGCTAGTGATTATGTTGTACGTGCTGTTCTAGGGCAAAGAGTTGATAAGAAATTAAATGTTATCCATTATGCTAGTAAGACTCTAGACAATGCTCAAAGAAATTATGCTACTACTGAAAAGGAACTCTTAGCAGTTGTGTTTGCCTGTGATAAATTCAGACCCTATATTGTTGATTCTAAAGTAACTATTCACACCGATCATGCTGCTATTAAATATCTTATGGAAAAGAAAGATGCTAAACCTAGACTTATTAGATGAGTTCTCTTGCTGCAAGAATTTAATTTGCATATTGTTGATAGAAAAGGAGCTGAGAACCCAGTTGCAGACAACTTATCTAGGTTAGAGAATGTTCTTGATGACCCACTACCTATTGATGATAGCTTTCCTGATGAACAATTAAATGTCATAAGCACTTCTCGTAGCACTCCATGGCATGCTGATTATGCTAATTATATTGTTGCTAAATTTATACCACCTATCTTCACATACCAACAAAAGAAAAAGTTCTTTTATGATTTGAGGCATTACTTTTGGGATGATCCACATCTTTATAAAGAAGGAGTAGATGGTGTTATTAGACATTGTGTACCTAAGCATGAACGGGAACAGATCCTATGCAAGTGTCACTCCGAAGCTTATGGAGGACACCACGCTGGAGATAGAACTGCACATAAGGTATTGCAATCTGGTTTTTATTGGCCTACTCTCTTCAAGGATGCCCGTAAGTTTGTTTTGTCTTGTGATGAATGTCAAAGAATTGGTAATATTAGTAGACGTCAAGAATTGCCTATGAATTATTCACTTGTTATTGAACCATTTGATGTTTGGGGCTTTGATTATATGGGACCTTTTCCTGCCTCTAATGGATATACACATATTTTAGTTGTTGTTGATTACGTTACTAAGTGGGTAGAAGCTATTCCAACTAGTAGTGTTGATCATAACACTTCTATTAAAATGCTTAAGGAAGTTATTTTTCCGAGGTTTGGAGTCCCTAGATATTTAATGACTGATGGTGGTTCACACTTTATTCATGGTGCTTTCCGTAAAATGCTTGCTAAATATGACGTTAATCATAGAATTGCATCTCCATATCACCCGCAGTCTAGTGGTCAAGTAGAATTGAGTAATAGAGAGCTAAAATTAATTTTGCAAAAGACTGTTAATAGGTCTAGAAAGAATTGGTCCAAGAAACTTGATGATGCGTTATGGGCCTATAGAACTGCATATAAGAATCCTATGGGTATGTCTCCGTATAAAATGGTTTATGGAAAAGCATGTCACTTACCTCTCGAATTAGAACATAAGGCATATTGGGCTATTAAAGAGCTCAACTATGATTTCAAACTTGCTGGTGAGAAGAGGTTATTTGATATTAGCTCACTTGATGAATGGAGAACCCAAGCCTATGAAAATGCCAAGTTATTTAAAGAAAAGGTTAAAAGATGGCATGACAAAAGGATACAAAAGCATGAGTTTAATGTAGGTGATTATGTATTACTATACAACTCTCGTTTAAGATTTTTTGCAGGAAAACTTCTCTCCAAATGGGAAGGTCCTTACATTATCGAGGAGGTATATCGTTCCGGTGCCATAAAAATCAACAACTTCGCAGGCACAAATCCGAAGGTGGTAAACGGTCAAAGAATCAAACATTATATCTCAGGTAATCCCATAAATGTTGAAACCAATATTATTGAAACCGTAACCCCGGAGGAATACATAAGGGACACTTTCCAAAATGTTCCAGACTCCGAAAAGGAATAGGTATGTGGTACGGTAAGTAAACCGACCCCAAAACAATTTTTAAAACAATATTTCTCCGTTTTGGAATATTTAGAAAAATAGAAAAATAAGTAGCAGTCCGGGGAGGACACGAGGCCTCCACGAGGGTGGAGGGCGCGCCCCCTACCTCGTGAGCACCTCGTGTGCCCTCCGGACTCCGTTTTCTTGCACGATACGTATTTTGGTCGGTAAAAATTCATTATATATTCTCCCGAAGGTTTTGATGATCGTATCACGCAAATATCCTCTGTTTTCGTTTCTAACTGCTTCCATTGCAGATCTGAGGATTCTGGAGACTCGATCATCCTTCTATGAGGGTGAGCCTATGCCATGGAAGGTGGAAGACAAGCTTCCATCATCAACAACACCTCCACTGCCAACAACAAAGAAGGAGATATAATCACATGGGTATGGGCACTCCCCTTAGCAACTGCCAAGCTTGGGGGAGGTGCCCCGGTATCGTATCGCCATCACAACTCCTATCTTTACTGTTTTTCTTAGTTCGATCCTATTAGTAGTATCTTGATTTAGTAGAATAAAGTCATGGCACGATATAGTTTTGAGTTTTGCTTTATGATCCCTCTATGCAATCGAGTCCATGAGCTATATATAATAAATATTAGTGTTGAGTCAAGGGCTTGATTACTTTGCCATGATCTTGGGTGAATAAAGAAAAGAATAAAAAGAAACAAAGAGTTCATATTGATCTTATTGAGAGTAATGACTTCACATAAAAAGAGTATGATGATTGAAAGTTGTTGGGAGTTGGCAAATATAGCTTTGGTCATCGTTGCAATTAATAGGAAGTAATAAGGAGAGAGAGGTTTCACATATAGATATATTATCATTGACATCTTTTATGATTGGGAGCACTCATTAAAATATGACATGCTAAAGAGTTGATGTTGGACAAGGAAGACAACATAATGAGTTATATTTTCTTACATCTGAGATAAAGTATGTTGTCATGGTTCCTCTAACATGTGGATGTTGCCTTTCCCCCTCATGCTAGCCAAATTCTCAGCACCAAGTACAGATACTACTTGTGCTTCCAAATACCCTTAAACCAGTTTAGCCATGAGAGTCCACCATATCTACCTATGGATTGAGTAAGATCCTTCAAGTAAGTTGTCATCGGTGCAAGCAATAAAAATTACTCTTTAAATATGCATGACTTATTAGTGCAGAGAAATAAGCTTTGTACGAACTTGTTGTGGACGCAATAAAAGTGACGGACTGCATAATAAAGGTTCACATACAAGGGGCAATATAAAGTGACGTTCTTTTGCATTAAGATTTTGTGCATCCAACCATAAAAGCGCATGGCAACCTCTGCTTCCCTCAGCGAAGGGCCTATCTTTTATTATTATCCTCTACTTTATGCAAGAGTCACGGTGATCTTCACCTTTCCTTTTTCATTTTATCCTTTGGCAAGCTCAGCATGTTGGAAAGAACATGATACATATATCTAATTGGATGTGGGGGAGCATGAATTATTATTGTTGACATTACCCTTGAGGTAAAAGGTTGTGGGGCAAAACTACAAGCCCCTATCTTTCTCTGTGTCCGGTTAAATCTCCGTAACCACAAGTATTGCGTGAGTGTTAGCAATTATGAAGGACTAAGTGATAGTTGAGTATGTGGACTTGCTTTTAAGCTCTGACATAGACTCTTTCCGATGTTATGATAAATTGCAATTGCTTCAATGACTGAGGGTATAATTTGTTGGTGCTCAATAAGGTTTATGATTCATACTTTGGCTTTGTGAAAAGATCATCACTTGAACATAAGTAATCATATGACAAATCTATATATGTTGCTGTTATGAAAATAATCATGATGCCTTCATGTCCGTATTTTATTTTTTATCGACGCCTCTACTTCTAAACATGAGGACATATTTATTGTTATCGGCTTTTCGCTTGAGGACAAGCGAGGTCTAAGCTTGGGGGAGTTGATACGTCCATTTTGCATCATGCTTTTATATCGATATTTATCGCATTATGGGCTGTTATTTCACGGTATGTCACAATACTTATGGCTATTCTCTCTTATCTTACAAGGTTTACCATGAAGAGGGGGAATGCCGACAGCTGGAATTCTGGCTGGAAAAGGAGCAAATATTGGAGACCTATTCTGCGCAACTCCAAAAGTCCTGAAACTCCACGGAATATCTTAAAATAAATAAAGAAAAATCGTCGCCAAAGATGAAGGCCAGGGGGCCCACACCCTGCTCACGAGGGTGGGGGGCGCGCCCCTCCCCCCTGGGCGTGCCCCCCTACCTCGTGGGCCCCCTGGTGGCTCTCCGATGCCCATCTTCTCCCATATGAAGTCTTTCGATGAGAAAAAAATAGAAGAGAACCTTTCGGGACGAGACTCCGCCGCCATGAGGCGGAACCTTGGCGGAACCAATCTAGGGCTCTGGCAGAGCTGTTCTGCCGGGGACACTTCCCTCCGGGAGGGGGAAGTCATCACCATCGTCATCACCAACGCTCCTCTCATCGGGAGAGGGCAATCTCCATCAACATCTTCACCAGCACCATCTCATCTCCAAACCCTAGTTCATCTCTTGTATCCAATTCTTGTCTCCAAGTCCGGGATTGGTGCTTGTAGGTTGCTAGTAGTGTTGATTACTCCTTGTAGTTGATGCTAGTTGGTTTATTTGGTGGAAGATCATATGTTCAGATCCTTTATGCACAATATTACCCCTCTGATTATGAACATGAATATGCTTTGTGAGTAGTTACGTTTGTTCCTGAGGACAAGGGAGAAGTCTTGCTATTAGTAGTCATGTGAATTTGGTATTTGTTCGATATTTTGATAAGATGTATGTTGTCTAACCTCTAGTGGTGTTATGTGAACATTGACTACATAACACTTCACCATTATTTGGGCCTAGAGGAAGGCATTGGGAAGTAATAAGTAGATGATGGGTTGCTAGAGTGACAGAAGCTTAAACCCTAGTTTATGTGTTGCTTCGTAAGGGCTGATTTGGATCCACATGTTTCATGCTATGGTTAGGTTTACCTTAATACTTTTGTTGTAGTTGCGGATGCTTGCAATAGAGGTTAATCATAAGTGGGATGCTTGTCCAAGTAAGGGCAGTACCCAAGCACCGGTCCACCCACATATCAAATTATCAAAGTACCGAACGCGAATCATATGAGCGTGATGAAAACTAGCTTGACGATATTCCCATGTGTCCTCGAGAGCGTTTTTCCTATTATAAGAGTTTGTTCCGGCTTGTCCTTTGCTACAAAAGGATTGGGCCACCTTGCTGCAGTTTATTTACTTTTGTTACTTGTTGCTCGTTACAATTTATCTTATCACAAAACTATCTGTTATCACTTATTTCAGTACTGGCAGAGAATACCTTGCTGAAAAACGCTTATCATTTCCTTTTGCTCCTTGTTGGGTTCGACACTCTTACTTATCGAAAGGACTATGATAGATCCCCTATACTTGTGGGTCATCAAGCACCGAACAGTCACGACGAGCACGGCCTAAACCTGCTGTCGGACAAAGCTCGGGATCTAAACTCAGAGCAAGTTGCATTGCCTAAGGACAGAGGGGTGGACCTCGCTCTGCAGGCCGCACACTCATCGGCGATGGAGCCGAACACGGGTCTCACCTCTGAGGTGGCCTGTGACTTCGGACCCCCGGATTCGCATCCGGATGTTGGTTCCTGTCCACGCGGTCCCGAGCCTGGTTGGACTCCGGTAATGGAATTCACCGCTGCGGATATCTTCCGGCACTCGCCCTTTGGCGACATGCTGAATTCGTTAAAAACTCTCTCTTTGACAGAAAATTCTGGGCCGAACTATGTCCGGCTCAAGTGGGAAGCAGGCGACGAAGAAATTCGTTACCCACCCACCACCCACTTCATAGCCACGGTTGATGATTTAACTGACGTGCTTGACTTCGAATCCGAAGGCATCGACGGTATGGACGACGATGCAGGAGAAGATTCGGAATCTATGGGGTACCGGACTTCTGCCTCGTCACACAACATATACATGGTGGATACGCCCAAGGAGGACGACGGTGACAATCCGGAAGATAAAACTCCCGGGCAAAAGCTAAAGCGACGGCGCAGACGCCGTTCCAAGTCCAGCAACAGTAAAAATATCAGCAAGAGCGCCAGAAGGATCGATACTCCGGTCAACCCCGAAGGCAACAACGACCATACGGAACCAACGATGGAGTAGGACGAACCAGGTCACGCCGAACATAGTTCAGAGCAGACGCCCGAGGACAATGATCCAGAGGGACGAGTTCATCAAACCGGCCCAGGACAAGAAGACAGTCCGGACAATGATCCATTCATCATTCCGTAAGAACGCGTGGAACGAGATAACCTCCACAGAAAGCTTATGGCCACAGCGAGAAGTCTGAAGAAGCAGAAGCAACGTCTCAAAGCCGCACAGGAAACGCTCAACCGCAGATGGAACAAAGTGCTAGACACTGAAGAAAGATATGGCGACGATCGCCATACAAAGAGCTATCCAAAATGCAAGCTACTGCCGGAATTCGACGACGAGGCCGTTCCACCAAAGACTAATACGACCAGGAGGCCCAAGGTACCACTTCATAACCACAACAAAGCAGCTACGGCGCCGCGCACGATCTACGTGAGCACCTGGATAAGAAAGTTGGCGCAGCTAGGTCCATCTACGGATCTAAAGGACACACCCCGGCGAAGGGACTGTAGTCATCAAAACGATTATGCCAACCAAATACCAGTTCGGAATAAAAACCGGACACAACAACAGCCGACGACATGCCATAGCAAGTCCAGATACAGAGGGGCTGCTCACCCCCTGTGCTTTACCGAAGAGGTACTGGACCATGAATTCCCACAGGGCTTAAAACCTGTGAACATAGAGGCATACGACGGAACGATAGACCCAGGTGTCTGGATCGAGGAGTTTATCCTACATATACATATGGCTCGTGGGGATGACCTCCACGCCATCAAATACCTTCCCCTCAAACTAAAGGGACCAGCTAGACACTAGTTGAAAAGCCTCACCGAAAATTCAATTGGGAGATGGGAGGAACTCGAGGACGCTTTCAGGGTGAATTTTCAAGGGACTTATGTCCGGCCTCCGGATGCTGACAATTTAATGCAGATAATCCAATAGCCCGGAGAGTCCACCCGCAAGCTTTGGAACAGATTCCTCACTAAGAAGAATCAAATTGTCGATTGTCCGGATGCCAAAGCCTTAGCGGCATTCAAACACCGCATCCGCAACGAGTGGCTCGCCAGACACCTCGGCCAAGAAAAGCCAAGGACAATGGCAGCCCTAACCAGCCTTATGACCCGCTTTTGCGCGGGTGAAGATAGCTGGCTAGCCCGTAGAGGCACCAGCGACCCCAGCACATCCGAAATAAGAGATGGCAACGGGAGGCCACGGCGTAATAAAAATAAATGCCTAAACAAGGAAGAGAGCCCGGACAACACAACGGTTAATACCGGATTCAGGGGCTCTCAGCCTGATAAGCAAAAGAAGCCATTTAAAGGCAGCAAAGAGGGACCGTCCGGTCTGAACAGAGTCCTGGACAGACTGTGCCAAATTCATGGCACCCCGGACAAACCTGCGAACCACACGCACAGAGAGTGCTGGGTCTTCAAGCAGGCCGGCAAATTAAATGCCGAACACAAGGGAAGGGAAACACCAAGTGAAGACGAGGATGAACCTCGCCAGCCGAACACTGGGGGACAGAAAAAATTCCCGCCAGAGGTTAAAACAGTGAACATGATCCACGCGACTTGTACATCCATGAGAAGGCACGAACGCGCGCATAGAGACGCGCGCGATATAGAGCCCATCGCACCTACACCTAACTACTAGATGTCTTATCCGATCACCTTCGACCGCTCGGACGGACGAACTATTATTCGGCGCGAAGGATCAGAGGCCTTGGTGCTCGACCCAATAATCGACGGATACCACCTCACCCACGTCCTCATGGACGACGACAGCAGTCTCAATCTAATATATGAGGACACTGTCTGCAGGATGGGGATAGACCCATCCAGAATTAGTAAAAGCAACACCACCTTTGAAGGGGTGATACCAGGCGTTGAAGCCTACAGCAGGGGCTCCGTCATACTGGAGGTAACATTCGGCTCTCCATGCAACTCCAGACACGAAGAACTACTCTTCATCATTGCACCCTTCCAAAGCAACTATCACGCATTGCTCGGAAGAACGGCCTTTGCCCGCTTCAACGCATTGCCGCACTATGGCTACCTTACACTCAAGATGCCCGGTCCACGTGGCGTCGTCACCGTTAGCGGAATAACAGAGCGCTCTTCAGGCGCAGAGGAACACGCGACGGCCCTAGCGGCCGGACTATAAGCGACCTCCAATATAAAAAAAACATGACTGGTCGTTAAGACCACAGACACGGTTAGACGAGTCCGGTAGCCCAGATCGAACTAGGGCACTGTATATGAAATCCCATAGCGGATACCAGGGGCTATAAATACTTAATAAAACCCCACACTTGGCTCAACCTTATTGGCAGGCCAACATCTTACACTTTTTACTAACCATCGCATACTTACGTTGTACTCTCCTGTGAGTTTTCTTTTTCCACAGACAACGTTCGCGCGATACCCTTCCAGGATACGACACAACGGAGACAAAGGCGCAGACGTGCAGCAGGGCCCCGTTCAACAGGTTTCTTTTTAGATTAAGCCCATGTGTAAACATTTTCTATTGCCTCTTGTTGTTTAACCATCCCATGGGTTCCATACCCACAGAGGATACTGCCGTTTTTGGCATTTCACCACGACAGATTAACGCCACGTACCTGGAAAAACAGGGTTTATAATGAATGGGCATTCTTGAGCCCATCATCTGTTATAAAGTCCGAATACCGTCTGGAGTGTTTGACATCACGAGTTTGGCCTTATATGCATCAGCTCCGAATCATGTCTTTGGTCAAATGTTGGGTTTGCCCGGCTCCTGGGTTTGCCGCCTTACGTTCCGTTATTATCGGCTAAGATGGCCAAAGGAGAACTACTGCGATTGTGCCCTGGTTATTCCGAATGAGCACCTCAGTAGAGAAAGCCGAAAACTGACTGTCATGATGCAGCGAGAGATTGTTCAACCACTCGAAGACTCACCGGAATCTTTAGGATTCCTCCGCATTAACGAAGGGCCATTTCCCGGTCATGTACATACGCGCCCGTATTCGGATGCACGCGAAGGTACCAGGGGCTACATAGTAGCCCCAACGTTAGACTCCCATGGCTAAGCGAAAGTGTTACAGCTATATAGTCCGGTTGCCTAGTTCGACGTGTGATCACCTCCTTAATGGACCAAGACGTTGGATCAAGTGTGATTAAGCATATTTTTCGCGAACACCCCCGCATTGTATGCGTGGGGGCTGAAGCCAACGACTGCTAACTTTTGGATTACATATTTATATATACATATATATATACGGCTGCACAAGGGACACAATCATATTTTCAGGCAAATAGTATAAATATAGCCTCATAATCAAAATAAACATTGTTTTTACAATGATTTAATTCATCATTCAAATAAGATATTCTTCGAGCACTGTGCCTCTATTAGGCGGGCACCTTCTGTGACCTGCGCCAAGTAGTGCTCGGCCGGATATTGGCCCCCCACCGGGTCCTGGGTCGCTATAATGGTGGCCTCCATATCCGTCCAATAGGCTTTAACGCGGGCAAGAGCCATCCGCGCACCCTCTATGCACGCCGACCTTCTCATGGCATCGATCTGAGGCACGGCCTCAAGGAATTGTTGCACCAAGGCAAAGTAACTGTCCGGCTTAGGCCCCTTCGGCCAAAGATAGTCTATTACAGACCGCATTGCAAGCTCGGACAGCCTGTGAAGCTCCGCTACAACAGCCATCTTGTCACTTAACGGCAGCGGGCGAGTGGGAGCATTGAATTGCGACCAGAAAAGCTTCTCCACTTCCTTATCACCTTGATCTTTGAAGAACTTGGCAGCGTCAGCCGTACTCTTCGCCAAATCCGCATATGCGTCCGCAGGACTCTAGCGTCCATCCAGGGGAGCGTACTTCGGATCGAAAAACTTCGTCCGCAGCAAATAGGAGCCCCCAGCCGCGATTTTACCGGCCTGTTGAAGCTCCTCCCATGCACCCCTGAGCTTGGTCCGTATTTACTTGGTGGCATTAAGTGCCTTGTTCAGGTCGGTCGAATTATCCTCATGCTCCTTTTTAAGGAGCTCATACCGGTCAGCGGCATTTTTTAACTCAACAGCCATTTCGGCTATCTTTTCCTCGCTTCGGCGATGAGCAGCCTGTTCGGCCCTCAATTCCTCGGCCGCCTTTAGGGCAGCCACATTGCTCACCTGAGCTTGTTCCTTGGCTTGAGCAAGTTCCCCCCTCAGGGCCTCCACGGTAGCAGCACCATCTGCAGTCCAAACATATTACATTAATATCATGTCGCCTTCATATTTTCCTATATAAAGGAAGGCAGAGCACATACCTTGTAATTTGTCCAGCCGCTCATTCACCAGCGTGATATCGACATCGATCGATCCAATCTGCCTCGTTAGTTCGGCAACTTCAACGGACTAGCCAGCGGCCGGACCCACAGGTACCTGCACATATTTGCAGCACAATCATTGGTTTATGATCCCCCGTTTGCCACCTAGGGCGGGAAACTAGAGTCTCAGGCGCTACTATCTATATGGAGCACACCTAGCGCGTGCCTCACAGCCAAAGAAATAGTGTATTCTTCATTACATACCTCAAAGCCTCTGAGCAAGCTTGTGAATGCTTCATTCAAACCGCTCGTAGCGGATGAAATCCTCTTGAGCACCGCGCTCATTATTGAGCGGTGCTCCTCTGAGGGTGCAGCTCGCTCCAGTAGGCCTGTCAGTGCATCCGGCCGGACATTA
This sequence comes from Triticum aestivum, assembly GCF_018294505.1. NCBI lineage: Eukaryota > Viridiplantae > Streptophyta > Magnoliopsida > Poales > Poaceae > Triticum > Triticum aestivum. The sequence goes on along the minus strand of NC_057813.1, from coordinate 34,773,741 downwards.
AACTATGCCGGACCCTCCCCATCTCCCCTCGTGGGAGCCAAACGCTCTGGGCTTAGGGCTTCTGACGCATTGGCTTCCGGCTTCGGCAGATCCGGACTCCTCCATGACGACACCTCGGTGTCTCCCGCTTCATGAGTCGGAGAGGTGGGTGGGGTCTCGCTCCCCATCATCTCCGGAGGAAGATCCCCTGAAGACGAACTCTGTCGAGAAGAGCTGCTGGCCGAACTGCGCAAGGCGAATCCTGGTTACTAATCTAGGAGAAGCACGGTACCTTCGAATTAACGATTGACTTACAACTTGGTGGAGGGCTGGCCCGTTGGCGGGCATAACACGGTGAGGATGCCCATCGCGGTAGAACCCCTTAGTGATACCTTCTTCCCTTGCTCGGGCATCTGCGTCTCTAGGTCTTCGGAGGCGGCCCTCTTCTTCCCGCGCGGGGAGGAGGCCTTAGCCTCCCCTTTCCAGCTATCCTCCCTAGGGGAGGTAACAATTCCCCCGGTTCGGGTGCGTAGCATGTGGAGTTCGGTTTCTTCGTTCTTCCCCTTATCCTTCCCTGAGGGCATTCTGCTAAGTACCCGGTCAAGCATCTTGGCCATGGTGGGACCAGGCAAACCTTCGGGAAGTGGCGCCGGACACCTGATTCTCTCCGCCTTGCTGAGCCATTCCTGGCCACGGATGATTTTTAGAATAAACAGTTATGACAAATTCAAAACAAGGTGTCCGGTATCAAGGCTACTTACTTGGGTATCTAGGCGATTGCAGCTTAGGCCCGCATCCTCGGTGGTGACCGGACACTCTACTTTCTGTCCGAAGAATAAGTTGCACATCCCTTCGAGCTTCAAGCCGAAGAAGTTCTTGACAGTCCGCGGACCCTATGGATTGAACTCCCACATCCGGAGAGGCCGGCGTTGGCACGGTAACATCCATCGGATTAACATCACTTGCATTATGCTGACGAGGTTAATGTCCCTCTCAAGAAGCTCCCGAATGTGATTTTGCAGTACTGGTACATCACCAGCAGGCCCCCAATTCCGTCCTACATTGGTCCAAGACGCTAGTTGTGACGGAGGGCCCGAGCGAAACTCGGGAGAAGCCACCCACTTTGTGCCTCTAGGAGTCGTGACATAGAACCACCTCCGTTGCCATACATCGGATACTTCTGGGAAAGAACCCTCTGGACATGGGGCATCGGTGTTCCTGCTTATTACGGCACCTCCGCACTCCACATGTCGCCCCTCGATCATCTTTGGCTGCACATTGAAGGTCTTGAGCCATAAGCCGAAGTGTGGGGTGACATGAAAAAAAGCCTCGCACACGATAATGAACGACGAGATATGGAGGATAGAGTCTGGAGCCAGATCATGAAAATCCAACCCATAGTAGAACATGAGCCCCCTCACGAAGGGATCGAGGGTGAAGCCCAAGCCGCGGAGGAAGTGAGGGACAAACACGACGCATACATTGGGCTCCGGTGTAGGGATGACCTGCCCTGGAGCAGGAAGCTTGTGCTGGATGTCGGCGGTCAGGTATCCGACCTCCCTAAGCTTTGCAATGTCCTCCTTTTGAATCGAGGAGGCCACCCACTGGCCTTGAGGGTCAGATCCGGACATATTGGAGGATCTGGGGGTTGGAGCTTAGGTTTCGGGTGTTAGAACTCGAGGTTCGAGAAGGCGCGCGGAAGGTGGAAAAGAGGCATAGGCCTTGACCCCTTTATAAATAGGGTGAATATCAAGAGTCCTCGGTGTGACCGTTTGAGGCTTATCTAAAAACACACGGAGTTATACCAACGGCTGTCGTGAGGTCACGCACGCCCATATTAATGGAAAATCCCGTAATAAGGGGAACACGATCTCTGCCTCGACGGGACGTAAAGCTGTCTCGTAACATGAGTCGAGGTGGGGTAAGAAATGCCGGTTCGCATTGGACCAGGCCATGATGCAAGGGCATGACGCACGAAGATTGCCAGTGAATCAGATTTATGCTATGTGAAGATCATCTTGCAGATCCGGACACGGTTTACGTGTTCGATAACCACTTTGGAGTATTCGGAGAAGGAACCCGCCTTGCAATGCCGAAGACAATACTACGCGCCAGACTCATCGTCATTGAAGCCTGGTTCAGGGGCTACTGAGGGAGTCCTGGATTAGGGGGTATCCGGACAGCCGGACTGTCAACATCGTCCAGATTATACAAGCGTGAAGATACAAGACTCAAGACTTCGGCCCGTGTTTGGATGGGACTCTCCTTTGCGTGGAAGACAAGCTTGGCGATCCGGATATTGTGTTTCCTTCCTTGTAACCGACTCCATGTAAACCCTAGCCCTCTTTGGTGTCTACATAAACCGGAGAGGTTGGTCCTTAGAAGGCCGATCACAATTACAATCATACCATCATAGGCTATCTCTTAGGGTTTAGCCTCTATGATCTCGTGGTAGATCTACTCTTGTACTACCCATATCTTCAATATTAATCAAGCAGGAAGTAGGGTTTTTACCTCCATCGAGAGGGCCCGAACCTGGGTAAACATCTGCGTCCCTTGCTTCCTGTTACCATCAGCCTAGACGCACAGATCGGGACCCCCTACCCGAGATCCGCCGGTTTTGACACCGACACCTGTATTTACAAGAAAGTGAGTGGGAGCTTTGTAGCATTTCTGATATTATATGTAGACGACATATTGTTGATTGGAAATGATATAGAATTTCTGGATAGCATAAAAGGATAATAATAAAAGTTTTTCAATGCAAGACCTCGGTGAAGCTGCTTACATATTAGTCATCAAGATCTATAGAGATAGATCAAGACGCTTAATTGGAATTTTACAAAGCACATACCTTGATAAAATTTTGAAAAAGTTCAAAATGGATCAAGCAAAGAAAGGGTTCTTGCCTGTATTACAAGGTGTGAAGTTGAGTCAGACTCAATGCCCGACCATAGCAGAAGATAGAGAGAAAATGAAAGATGTTCCCTATGCTTCAGCCATAGGCTCTATCATGTATGCAATGCTGTGTACCAGACCTGATGTATGCTTAGCAATAAGTTTAGCAAGGAGGTACCAAAGTAATCCAGGAGTGGATCACTGAACAGTGGTCAAGAATATCCTGAAATACCTGAAAAGGACTAAGGATATGTTTCTCATTTATGGAGGTGACAAAGAGCTAGTCGTAAATGGTTACGTCGATGCAAGCTTTGACACTGATCCAGACGATTCTAAATCGCAAACCGGATACGTGTTTATATTGAACGGTGGAGCTGTAAGTTGGTGCAGTTCTAAACAAAGCATCGTGGCGGGATCTACATGTGAAGCGGAGTACATAGCTGCTTCGGAAGCAGCAAATGAAGGAGTCTTGATGAAGGAGGTCATATCCGATCTAGGTGTCATACCTAGTGCATCAGGACCAATGAAGATCTTCTGTGACAATACTGGTGCAATTGCCTTGGCAAAGGAATCCAGATTTCACAAGAGGACCAAGCACATCAAGAGACACTTCAATTCCATCCGGGACCAAGTCCAAGTGGGATACATAGAGATTTGCAAGATACATATGGATCTGAATGTTGCATACCCGTTAACTAAGCCTCTTCCATGAGCAAAACATGATCAACACCAAGGCTCCATGGGTGTTAGAATCATTACTGTGTAATCTAGATTATTGACTCTAGTGCAAGTGGGAGACTGAAGGAAATATGCCCTAGAGGCAATAATAAAGTTATTATTTATTTCCTTATATCATGATAAATGTTTATTATTCATGCTAGAATTGTATTAACTGGAAACATAATACATGTGTGAATACATAGGCAGACATAATGTCACTAGTATGCCTCTACTTGACTAGCTCGTTAATCAAAGATGGTTATGTTTCCTAACCATAGACATGAGTTGTCATTTGATTAACGGGATTACATCATTAGGAGAATGATGTGATTGACTTGACCCATTCCGTTAGCTTAGCACTTGATCGTTTAGTATGTTGCTATTGCTTTCTTCATGACTTATACATGTTCCTACAACTATGAGATTACGCAACTCCCGTTTACCGGAGGAACACTTTGTGTGCTACCAAACGTCACGCTCTACAGGTGTCTCCAAAGGTACATGTTGAGTTGGCGTATTTCGAGATTAGGTTTTTTCACTCCGATTGTCGGAGAGGTATCTCTAGGCCCTCTCGGTAATGCACATCACTATAAGCCTTGCAAGCAATGTAGCTAATGAGTTAATTACGGAATGATGCATTACATAACGAGTAAAGAGACTTGCCGGTAACGATATTGAACTAGGTATTGAGATACCGACGATCAACTCTCGGGCAAGTAACATACCGATGACAAGGGGAACAACGTATGTTGTTATGCGGTTTGACCGATAAAGATCTTCGTAGAATATGTAGGAGCCAATATGAGCATCCAGGTTCCGCTATTGGTTATTGACCGGAGACGTGTCTCGGTCATGTCTACATATATAGTTCTCGAACCCGTAGGGTCCGCACGCTTAAAGTTAGATGACAGTTATATTATGAGTTCATGTATTTTGATGTTTTGAAGATAGTTCGGAGTACCGGATGTGATCACGGACATGACGAGGAGTCTCTAAATGGTCGAGACATGAAGATTGATATACTGGACGACTATATTCGGACACCGGAATGGTTCCGGGGGTTACTGGATATATACCGGAGTACCGGGGGGTTACCGGAACCCCCCGGGAGGTTAATGGGCCTCATGGGCCCAAAGTGGAGAAGAGGAGGGGCGGCCAGGGCAAGCCGCGCGCCCCCTCCCCCTGTAGTCCGAATAGGACAAGGAGGGGGACGGCGCCCCCCTTTCCTTCCTCCCCTCTCTCCCTTCCTTCCCCCTCTCCTACTTGGACAAGGAAAGGAGGGAGTCCTACTCCCGGTGGGAGTAGGACTCCTCCTGGCGCGCCCCCTCCTAGCCGGCCGCCCCCTCCCCCCTTGCTACTTTATATACGGGGGCAGGGGGCACCTCTAGACACAACAACAATTGATCCTTGAGATCTATTAGCCGTGTGCGGTGCCCCCCCTCCACTATATTCCACCTCGATAATATCGTAGTGGTGCTTAGGTGAAGCCCTGCATCGGTAGAACATCATCATCGTCACCACGCCGTCATGCTGACGGAACTCTCCCTGGACACTCGGCTCGATCGGAGTTCGAGGGACATCATCGAGCTGAACGTGTGCAAGAACTCGGAGGTGCCGTGCTTTCGGTGCTTGATCGGTCAGGCCGTGAAGATGTACGACTACATCAACCGCGTTGTGCTAACGCTTCCACTTTCGGTCTACGAGGGTACGTGGATGACACTCTCCCCTCTCGTTGTTATGCATCACCATGATCTTGCGTGTGCGTAGGATTTTTTTTGAAATTACTACGTTCCCCAACAGTGTCGGACTTGAAACAGGAGGAGTGGCCTGACGCTGTGCCGAACTTGAAGCAGGAGTCTGCTCATGCGTTCGTGGACTTGGAGGAGGTGGCGGACTTCGAGGAGGAGTCGTCTCACGTGTTCGTGGACTTGGAGGAGCGGGAGTCTACTGACTCAGTGGCGAACTTCGAGGAGGAGTCGGCGGACGCGGTGTTGGTGGACTTCGAAAGATGATGCAATCCTTTCTCCATAGGATGATACGATGTATGGTCGCTCCGAGTGTGCGCTCGTCGTCACCTCCAGGAATGTCAAGCTGTAGCCCCGAATACGGGTCCACCACTTCATCAACCAAGACACGAGCATAGCCCACTGGAATCGGGGTGCAATGGAAGGTTGCTTCTGGGGTAATTGTAAAAGCAACAGCGTCCGCCACCTTCATGGATATGTTCTTCATTTTGGAGTGTAGCTCACAGTTAGTGTTCTCTATGATGTCATCCACAGGGTATGTATCCAGCAGTGTGTCGCCCGGGGCGGAACCAACGCTGCTTCTCGGCATGGATGGGACGGTGCTATCCAATGCTGGACGATCATCCGCTTGCTGCTGCCGCTGCGGAGACCCCCTTTCCTGGCTAAGTGAGTTGATCTGCTGCTGCTGCTGCTGGAATTTGAGTGCCAAGTCTGCGTGCCTTGCATCTAGGCCTTGAAGGCGTTCTGCGTCCTGCTTCCTCTGCTCCTCCTCCAGCTTCCTCCTCTTCTCCTCCTCCATCTTCTTTTTTGCACGGGTCCTGTAGTCGTCGTTCCATTCTGAAAAGCCCTCATACTCGGGAACAACACCCTTGCCTCGTGTTCTTCTCGGGTGTTCAGGATTTCCCAGGGCGCGCGTAAGCTCGTCGTTCTCTCTGTTGGGCGTGAACACCCCCTTTCGAACGTCTTCTATTGCGTCAAGTAACTTTTGTTCGGCTCCTTTTAGACTTGCCTTCTTCAAAACCAGGCCTGTCTTCGGGTCCAACTCCCCCCAATGCGCATAGAACCAAGTTCTGCACCTGGGGGGGCAGCTCCTAGTAACCGGAGTGACCCCTGCATCCTCCATCTCTTGCTCAGACTTATCCCACTTAGGCATTGCCACCGCGTAGCCACCTGGACCTCGCTTTGTCCTGCTGTCTGTAGAAGCAGATATGCTCGATCCGGAGGGCTGAAAGAAGAAAGATCGATTTGTTAATATATCTTCAAATAAAAAAACATGTGATGATCACGAGATGCCTGCTTATATAAATATAACTCGCCGGTAGTCTTTGTTATTTCAAGATCAACATTGTCTGTGTCATCATAAACATTGTCTGCATCATCATAATCATAATCATAGTTCATGACTTCATCAGCTCGGTCGTTGAGATCGAATATATTATCATCACCCTTCCTGGTATTGTTCAGATATTGGGAGCCGTCATCTGCTTCATTCAGATCATCTAGCCTCTGAGGGCTACGTATGATCTTGAACAATTCCTCTTCTCTCTCTCTCTCTCTCTCTCTCTCTCTCTCTCTCTCTCGGTATTGTCCGCCATAGCTTTTACTTAACTAATACAGAAGAAATATAAAACAATTTAGTATTCAAATTACAATGCATGGATGCAATCAATAAGGAAAACTGAATCATATAGTACATACTATGCATTGTCTCGATTAATATATAATCTCGAATACATCGTCTTGAATAATATATATAATCTCGAATACATCGTCTCAAATATTATATATCGAATACATCACTGGCTAGGTACCTAATAAAGATTGAGTACTACAGAAGAATCTAGGCCACTCGCGGTTCCTGGGGCGCGGGCGGTGGACACCCAAAGAGAAGGAACCATCACAGGATCATATCTCTGGTCATCTGCCCAAAGAACCTGCCAAGTATTGGAGAACCTGACGTCCATAGCAGCCATGTAGCGATGGACGTGCTCGTCCTCCTCCCTGACACGGTGATGCACCACCTCCGGCGGGGCCGGCTCCCTCTGCATCGAATGTGGCCCACGCTAACGCCACCAAAGGAGATCAGGGTTGACGATGGGACCCGAGGCCGGGTTCCTCACCAAGCGGCGCGCCCCTCCAGGTAGCACCTCCCAGTGCCAGGCCGGCGGAGCCCAGTCCCAGACATGGGTCAGCCGGACGTCGTCACGAATGGGTCGACGGCGAGGATGCGGGCCGGGCATCGTCGAGAACAAATAATATATGCCCGCAAAAAGTAACATTTTTTAAATGATTGGATTGTGATAACTAAAATTCTATATGCAAATTCTAACAATTTGACATTAATCTAATTCATCTAACTAATACTAATTCTAAAATTTCAAACATTTCTATATATATAACTAACATTTCTATAAACATTTCTAATATTTCTATAACTAAAAAACAGAAAAATTGCTAACATTTCTATAAATATTTCTATAAATAAAAAACAGAAAAAATTTATAACATTTCTATATAACTAACATTTCTAATATTTCTATAACTGAAAAACAGAAAAATTTCTAACATTTCTATAGATATTTCTATAACTAAAAAAAGAAAAATTTCTATAAATAAAAAACTAATGTGCGTGCGTGTGTGTGT